>NC_071117.1:29477500-30160000 GCF_024256425.1 Clarias gariepinus | reverse complement strand
ATTACATTTACACCACTGCATCACACACGCTTCCTCACTAACTTTAAAATTCTAAATACAAATTATAATTATTTTCATTTTAAAGCGGTACCTTGACATACAAACGGCAGTCCTGGAACAGTTTAAAACACGTTTGTGTCAGTAGAAAGTCAAGTGAAGCGAGTTTATGTTTTTTTTTTTTTTTACAGTTTTGTGTAAGATTTAGTGAAGACGTAGCACCGCGGGTCCTGAGAATGTTATCAAGGACGGTAGCAAGAAGAAAAGGGAGCCGCTTTCAGTTTGGGTTTTAAAGCAGCCGGTGTCAAGAGGAGATATAAATAAATTAATGTGAGGTTTAACGTCTTTTCATTTCATATTTTACTTCATTTACGTGTCTTTTATAAATGTTTGGATTTTTTTTTTAAAACAAATATGATTATAGTGTTGGAAATTGGTAATATTGGTAATATTTTTGGGCAGCTAGAACAGATTATCTGTATTTACATTATTTCCTATGGGACAATGTGTTTCACAATACGACATTTCACCTTAAGGACTCGGAGGTACCGCTGTACTTTACTTTTAATGTCTTTTTGCAAAAGGGGCTTTACACTATATAATAATACACACTATATAATGATACACACTATATAATAATAATAATAATAATAACATTAAAGAATCATTCTTTTATTTTCTCTGTTTCATGACCCTGATTTCAGTCTGTGCTCGTCTGCACTAGTTCTGTTCTTCCTCCAAACCACATGGAGGCACTGCAGGGTTCTCCAGACAGCAGCAGTGAGGAATGTACCGTTCTAGAGGCTTTTCCTGGCAAAGGATCAGTTTGTGCTCAACACAAAGGAAAAGTAGGAGTGCACACACACACACACACATACACACACACACACACACACACACTGTGATGGTATCACTAATATATAGTGTTTTAGTCCCCTGTAGTTATTCAGAATAATAAATCAGGCGCTCGCCTCCTTTTACACTAAAAAAAACCATCATCTTTACCTGGAGCACAGAGAGGCACCTGTTCGAGTCACACACTTTATATCCTGAAGAAATATCCTGTATCACACGGATAAACACTGTACCGCAGTGAACTAGTGAATAAAGGGTATAATAGTGAGTCATGAAGTTCATGATTATTCTTATCATATGCTCTTATTACTCTTGTATCAGTACATTAGAATTAGTATTAGCATTACACACAAGGAACCTTTGTTCTTCTCAATCACACACACACACACACACACACAAACCGTATTTGTATGATTTATGGTTTTATATGTTTTAGGCTGTGGAGTTGTATTGCCTGGCGTGTGAGAGTGCAGTGTGTGAGGAGTGTGTCCTGAGGGAACATGCCGACCACCCGACTGACTCGCTGGAGAAAGTTGTGGATCAACAGCGAACAGATTTGCAGGAGAGAATGAATGCAGCTCAGAGAAGGTACCAAAACCCATCCTGCTCAAACATTTTTCTGTATTTCCATTACATTTATTTTATAAAATGAAATTCCCTCTGATAAACATTCACATGCTGCACTCGTCCCAACTCCCTGGGAATGAACTCCACCTTACAGGAGTTTTGAATGTGGCAGTGGAAGAATTTGGGGCTCATTCACTCAATACACTTGAGTTCTTTCATTTTTAACACACCGTATCTTCATAGAGGGGGCTTTGTGGATCTCACAGGGGTGTCGTCATGCTGGATAACAGTTCGGTTAGTTCTCCTGAGTCCCAGTGAAGGTGAACTGCAACGCTACAGCACACAGAGTCATTCTGTACAACTGTGTGATGATGAGGGGTGCACATACTTTTGGCCTAATAGTGTATGTCAGCATATATTATTATACCATATTATGAATGCACTGTTTTTATTTAACATTAAAAGGTGCAATCTTTCTGTGACACAAGTGTTAAAGAACAAAGACAAAGACCTCTTGGTTGTCTGATCTTTTCACACTGATGGTCCGACCTTTCGGAGACGTCTGACTTGCACATCTGGATCCTGATGGATTCTCAGCCATTCTTTTTTTGGTAAAAATGACTTGAGGTCTGTCAGATTGGATGTAGAAAGTTGTTGGTGAAAAGCAGTTTCAGGTTCTTAATCGGACTGAGGCCTGGGCTCCGTTTAACACCATCAGGTTTTCTGTGTTGATCCACTGCAGCGTATCTCTGGCAGAATGCTTAGGGGTGTGTGAAGATGGACGAGGAAGCTCTGTCTAAGCTCCCTCACAGACTGGAGAAGGTTTTGTATTTGGCTCTGTCCATCTCGTCCTCAGGACTGGGTAGTGTTTCTGTGATGCTCCCACCACCGTGCATCGCTGCCTAACGGTTTGTGCAGGGTGAAAGGCAGCGTTGGGTTTGGGCTAAACGTAGTGTTTAAGTCAATCTGTTGCTGTGTAAAATCTACTGTTTTTATTAAAGAGATAAAGACATGATTGATTAAATATTATTTGACCATATTTCACTGGGTGATCTCAAACCACATCTTCATCTTGCAGATACGTTTTCATAAGACTGGTTTGTTGGTTTTTTTTCTTTTCTGCATAACATGTGAAAAGTTAAAATACAGAAAATGCTGTTGTGACTAATGAGACACTGCAATTTCAAAAAGCTTGAGTAGGTTGGTGGTCTCCTCTGCCTGATGTACAAGGTGGAGGGTGTTGATCAAGCAGCAGTTGGACTAGAGTTATTATAATTTAAAGATCCAATATATCATATGTATAGTACAGTACATGATTAAATGGCAAAATGACAAAAAGTTTTTTTAAACAATGAAAAGATTTACAGTGAAACCTCAGATTGCGAGTAACAAGGTTTGCCAATTAACTTTTGACTTGGAAAACGAACAAGTCTTGGTTTACGAGTAATAAGTATCATGTATCACGCATGCGCTTCTGACGACGAGTGTCACGTGATCACAACTGAGCCAACGGTTTTTCTTTCTTGCGCTGCGGAATTGTGGGTAATCGTCTCCCATGCTGGGTCTTAGTGCGCGTTTCTTACTGGTATAATCAACATCTGGCACGTTTGTATTATTTACTATAACACTGTGACCACGTGTGTGTTTAAAACATATTTTATTTTGTGTCTGTATGCATGTGTGTACAAGCGCGCGTGTAAAGCAAAAGCAAGTCTCATTAGAGAGGTTGAAGATCCATTTTCTCTCTCTGCTCAAGGCTGCTTTTTGTGTCTGTTTGCGTGCGCGTCATTGGACACCGTAACTGTGTAAGACGAGGAGGGGGAAAGGGGAGCTTACTTTAGATTCACACACACATACACACACACACACACACACACAGCACCTGTGCGCACAAACGGAAACACATATCTGTCGGGATTTGTTTGGACATTTTTTTAAAGGTAAAGTGTAGGTTAATTTGTTTTATTTTTACTTTATATTTTGCAGTAATAATTTTTTTCTATTTATTTTTTTGGGCTGTGGAACGAATAATTTGAGTTTTAAGTATTTCTTATGATAAAATTCAATTTGGTTTACGAGTGTTTTGTAATATGAGGCCACTTCTGCACTCTTAACCCGAATTAGTTGACTTTACTAGAAATTTGCGTGGAAACCCGTTGCACTAATCAAGATTAGTTTTTACAAATCTAAAACTAAACAGGTTAAGCTTTATAAACATTAAAATGTTAGTGGGTGCAGTAGACAAATCAGGTTTGCATTAGTAGTCTTTACTAAAAACTATTAGTTCACACTATTTTTTTTGGTGTACAATTTATATAAAAAAAATCTTATTGAATATTAATTCTAAGTATTGATGTCATATTACATAATGCCTTATAATTAAGAAATACTAGTTAAAGAAATAAACTTACCACATTCTAATGTTTTTATTGCTTATAAAAACAGGCAGTACAGTGTATTCATCCATGTATGAACTTGTCATACAAAAGACAAGTAACATTTTTTGACATGCAATTCTTGTTTGCTAGTCAACAACTGTACAAATTGCTTATAGTAACATGAACACATAGTATTCAACAATATGCCATATCCCTCTGAATGACTAAACATGCATTAAAACTAGATAGCCTTTGGCAAGTCTTTAATGCTTTCCATCACAACTTCTCTCTCGATGACAATCTTAAATGAGGCTGGATTGAGATGCAGAGAGGATGGAGCTCAACAAGAAGGATTCCAAGGTCAAGGTCTTGGAACACATGATCATCAGCAGAGTCCTAACAGAACACATTCAAGACATTAGTCATTAAATAGCTATTAATTATGTTAAACAAATAGTCTGACACATGCAAACTAATGTATGAATTGGTTATGACTGCTTTTTCAACTCTTCATTAAAAGGGTTAGTAAAAATAACACAACATTATTCCAATTTTCGATAAGTTAACAGCTATATAAAAAAATCACTAATGCAAAACTTGAAGTAGCAAAAAATACACTTGCTAGCATTAACCACATGGAAAGCACATGTAAGTTACATGCATGGACTCTTAACGTTACATGCATGAGTGCGAACCAGAAGAAAAAAATAACAAAGTTAACGAAATAAACACGTTGCAGCTAAACTATGAGCATACAAACACTCCGGATAATGTTACAATATATGAAATGACAAAAATGGCTGAATTAAAAGTTAACGTTATATCTAAACCGACAGGGGAAAAAAGCGTCTATCTGCACATTAACACTTTGTCATCTTTTTAGAGTTCAACATCGGTCCATATTTTGGGTTAGCCCTTTTTTTCAGAAAGATATCTGCAGATAATACTCTTTATAAACTTACCGATTCACGTTGTTTTCAAAAATTAACCGTTGGCTCGTCAACCCTTCTCTTGAGGCAGCTGCAGCTCTCTGCTCAAGCGACCTGCTTCAAAAAGCCCCTCCCCCTTTTCAAAAACTTAACATACTGAGTGATGTCTTCTTAACTTGATTAGTGTAGTCAATTATTTGTCTAAATAGTGCAAACAACTAATACTTTTTAGCAGTGACAACTTTTTTAAAAAAAACAATAAAGAATACGTAATGACTGCTTACATTTTTTAGTTTAGACAAAATCCGGGTTAAGAGTGTGGAAGGAATTATGCTCGTAATCCAAGGTTCCACTGTACAGTATATATATCATCCAAAATATAAGTAAATAAAATCTGATGTTTACTAGCTGTTGGAAATGTTGGATAGGTGTTTTTTTAACAGATCTGGCTGATTATCATCCAGGCTTCCCCAGATCAGAGACACGGTACAGAACCTAAAGGACCTCTTGCAGCAGCTAAGCACTCAGAAGAACTCTATCGAGGAGGACATCCACTCCTCCTTTAACGAGCTCCACAAGACCCTGGACACACGTAAGAGCGTCCTGCTCATGGAGTTAGAGGTGACCTGTGGATTAAAGCAGAAGGTTTGTGTGTGTGTGTGTGTGTCTGTGTGTGTGTGTGTGTGTGTGAATACGTGCACACATTTCATTCATACGTCCAGAAGCACATTGTGCAGCAATAAGTCAATTGTTTCTATGTTACAGGATATTTACAAATAAATTATAGAGTTTATTTTTATTTACTGTAGTTGTTCAGATGGACTGAAGCAGAAGCTTTTGTCTTTTTGTATGGTTTTAGGTTCTGCAGAATCAGTTGGACACTCTGCTTAAAGACGAGGCTGATATCAGTAGAAGCTGTAGTCAGACTGGAGAGGCGTTGGAGGGGGCAAGTGAAGCTGCTGTTCTGCAGACTCATAAAGACTTTGGAGAGCATTTGAGCGAGCTGGCCAGTCAGGGCCTTCCTCTCCAACCTGAGGAGAACGATCAGCTGGAGCTCATTATGGAAGTGGAAGGTCTTCGTAAATCCATCCACAACCTGGGCACCGTCATCACCACCAATGCGGTGGCCAGCCAGACCGAGGCTTCAGGAGATGGTTTAGAGCAATGCATTGTTGGTCAGCCAACGTCCATCCTCATAACAACCAGAGACAAGTCAGGGGGCCTGTGTAAATCGGGCAATGCTCTCATCTCAGGAGAAGTTTTCACACCTGATGGTAGTGTCATGGATGGAGAGATTTTGGACCATAAGAATGGCACCTATGAGTTCCTGTACACAGTGTACAAGGAGGGAGACTTTAGTCTGGCGCTGAGGCTCTATGATCAGCACATTAAGGGAAGCCCCTTCCAGTTGAGGGTCACCGGTTCTCCAGACGATTCTCCCACCACTACATCTGGAGCCAACGCCGCCTCCACAGGCTCCAGCGATGGTGGTGCAAGGCGACGGAGTGCCAAGTCTCCAGGGAGCAGGAGCCGTCAGAAAGGGATGCGGAGAGGCGGGAGCTTGTTCAGCACACCCAAAAAGAAAGTAAATCCCATTGAAGATGATCTTATCTTCAGAGTCGGTAAGCACAATGCCTGAATCTATCTCCTGTTAATACCACAGGCATGATTGTTAGTAATGAGCACATGGCAAATAAGACTTTGTACTGCATCAACAGGGTTTTATTTCTTAATCCTTGCTTGTGTTTGCCTTTTTATAAGGACATTAAGATCTTTGATCATAAAACCATATCCTTCTTTTTGCAGGGCAGTGTTTAATCTCCAGTCTGGTCTTTTTATTTCACAGGAACTAAAGGAAGAAATAAAGGTGAATTTACCAACCTCCAGGGTGTAGCCGCCTCAGCAGGAAGTATCCTGATTGCAGACAGTAATAATCAGTGTGTGCAGGTGATTAAACTCCTGTGTTTAAATGCAGCGCTCCAACAAAAATCATGTAAAGCTCGACAGGTCTGATATCAGGAGCTTTATGAGAGTTACCACCACCTTCTGTGTAGCCTTAGTTCAGTTCCAGCTTCAATTATGTGCTTAAGTCTAGAGAAATTAAACTGACCATGAATAAAGTGGTTTTACTGTAATGTTCCACACTGAGCGATGCTTGCTGTAGTTACAGGACTTTCTGTTTAATTGACCAGATCTTCTCCAATGAGGGTGAGTTTCAGAGCAGGTTTGGAGTTCGTGGTCGTTCCCCAGGGCAGCTGCAGAGGCCCACTGGTGTCGCTGTGCATCCAAATGGTGACATCATCATTGCTGACTATGATAACAAGTGGGTTAGCATCTTCTCCAGTGATGGCAAATACAAGGTGAGTGTGCTTGTGTTACTGTAATAATGCAAAATAGGTTCCCAGTAGGAGTCCTGGAGAATCCTCTATCTTGGACGTTGTTGTGTTTATCTGCTCCGACACACCTGAGCTACCTCAGGAAAGATGGTAACATAAATTATTAGTGAAGTCAGATGAGTCAGGAATGCTAAAACAGTAAACAGATGATAAGACAGAACAGGGTTCTCCAGCATCAGGGTGAGGAACCTGTCAGAGGTACAGCTAATGGAATCCGTGGGGGTTCAGATCATGTTCCTGCTCCCGAGCTGTAACTGTTAAACCATTGCAAGTAGTTTTGGCTGGAGCTTGTTATGACTTTGAGGAGGTTCTGTAGTTAGAGAAAGACTATGTGTGAACAAGAACTCCACAGATGCTCTAATGTCATGTGATGCTCTGAGAAGGAAATCATGGCCATGATTCTCAGCAGTAAGTTCAGAATGGAGTGTAAGGATATCGGTCATGAGGAGAATGTGAGACCTGGAAGCTCGATCAGGTCCGTTGTGTTATATTTTGTCTAAAGGTGAAGGAAGAGAAAAAATAGACTTTGATGACATTGATTAAAAGATCTTGTGTTCTGCAGGCAAAGCTGGGGTCTGGCAGGCTGATGGGTCCGAAGGGCGTCTCTGTGGATCAGAACGGTCACGTGATTGTGGTGGACAACAAGGCCTGCATGGTGTTCATCTTCCAGCCCAGTGGGAAACTTGTGACAAAGTTTGGCAGCAGAGGAAACGGTGACAAACAATTTGCAGGTAGTGTATTATACAACACTCATTTATAATCTCATGGCCCACTCACACAGACAAGGAGACGTTCCTTTTGTTTTTTTCCAACAGTTCCATCATATTTCCATATAGCTGACATTTTGACAATGTCTTTTTACAATGTCTAATGGCATAAATAATACTAAACTGAATTATTGGCACCTGAAGGTAAAAAAAATACTAAAGGGAATGTCACATATTCATCTTCAGTAAGCACTTTACTTTAAGCACTTCTTCCATTGTCCACCTCCTTCTTTTTCAACCATGTGCCTACCACATGATTGTGCAGAATTTAACTTCTGCCTCAAGTTGCGGGTGACTTAATGGACTGTTTGATCAGATCTGATTTGAGCAGGTAGATCTGAAGTTGATTTCAAACCACCTCTGGATGTGGTTCAGATGCTCAGCCTACATGAAAGCAATGTGATTCCAAACTGACTATGTCAAAAATCTGATTTCGGTCTGAAAAAGGCCTTGGAGTCAATAGGTCAATGAGGGTGCCAATAATTTTGCAGCTGACACCACACTCCTTGTCTTTCCAGGACCCCATTTTGCTGCAGTCAACAATAATAATGAAATAATTGTCACTGACTTTCACAACCACTCTGTTAAGGTAAGCTACAAACAAGCAACGTTTTTTTCATCTCTCTTAAAATCAAAGGTGATACTGTAAATCAAAAACTGTGCCTTAATATTGAACCTGTGATTTAACTTTAGGCTGGTGTTTTAATTCAGACTCCAGAGTCTTATGGTCTAATGCACTGACTTGTCCTCACCTTCATTAGATTGGTTCTGTTCTCATTTCCAGGTGTTCAGTGCTGAAGGCGAGTTCCTGCTCAAATTCGGCTCAAACGGTGAAGGTAACGGTCAGTTTAACGCTCCCACGGGCGTGGCGGTGGACGTTAACGGGAACATCATCGTAGCGGACTGGGGAAACAGTCGCATACAGGTATTCTACTTAAGGTGTGATTAAACACAGAGCGTACCTGTGAGTACCATGTGAGTGTAATAAATAAACCCCGTGCCCTGACAGGTGTTTGATGGAAGCGGGTCTTTTCTGTCCTACATCAACACGGCAGCGGATCCCCTCTACGGGCCGCAGGGTCTCGCCCTGACCTCCGACGGCCATGTGGTCGTGGCTGACTCGGGCAACCACTGCTTTAAGGTGTACCGTTACCTTCAGTGATCCAGCGCTTCATCTCCTGCAGATCATCACGCTTACTCTCCTCTGCTAATTACGGCTGCGTCCTGGGTGGAATGGATCGGTGCGTCTTGAATATTTATTGTCAGTGCTGTCTGTGAACGTTTGGGAGAGCTGAGGCTCATGCAGGTAACGTGTGGTCACGTTTAGCTTCCAGATTTGGTTCAGTTTACATCAGTGTATTGTTTTTATTTCTTTTAGTTTAGGTGAGGTGAACTTTGACCTCACTGTTTGACTGTCAGAGTCCTTTCAGACCCCAAAAACATGTGGTTCATCTACTGCTCTGTGGAGGTGAAGGTGTATTTTTGAGCATAAACCCTTAATCAGTGTACTCCAGCGTTATTCTACAGGTCAGCCCCAACCGTAAACCCTTTGCGTCTCTGAGGTTACAACATGACGCACTTTCACTCATCAGCCGCCCAAAGCCGGATATTTGCTGCTCTGTGGTCGAGTTTTCTGAGACCTGACGCGCATGTGTTTGGGATTTGAACCTGAAAAGTCCATTTGCTCGCTTCCGCTCGAGTGAACCTGAGTTCTGCTTCGTGCATGTGAACAACTTTACACAGAATCTCAGCAAACTTCTCCATCACCGTTCTCTACGACTGATTTAACCACAATATTTAAAGATTTCTGCATAAAGAACTTCACGTGTTTAATTCGTGCTGCACGTTAAAGCGTATCCCTGATGGTCATGTGGTCCATCGCGCAGTGATTTCAGTGCACTTAGTGAATAAAATGATGTAGAGAATTTATTAGTTCATGGAGTTTGATTTCTGTTATTAGACCACAGAAGTTAAAGAGCTCTAAAAGTAGATCCGTAACACCACCACACGCTCTCGTCTCGCCTTCTTATAGGACTTTACTAGCAAATATCAGGCGTCTATTTTTATTTAAAAAATATTTAAAAGAAAAAAAGTCTATATTTATGTATTTATCTTGATTAAGATTTCAAAGAAAAGTGGAAATGTGGTCAGTTTTGTTTTCCAGTTTGTTGCAGGATGTAAATCAATAGTTCTCTCTTTGGCCAGTAGGTGGCGTAATAAAGCTGTGTAATTTGGTCAATATTTCTGCTCTACATCCATCTGTATAAACGGCATGTTTTAACAAACTCGTAATAACAGAAGCGCAGCTTCTCAACACGTCTCCATGGCGATAGCGCTGACATCATTTTATTTTCTGTTATCTTTTGTTATGTTTAAATCCTGCGTTTTTATTTTGTTCAGATTGACTGAATGTTCTACAGTTTTATTTGTACTGAATAAATAAATCTAGGAATGTTATATTTACTGGATGATTTTTAAAATTTAAATTGAATGTTCATGTTCTGTAAAAAAAAGACAAAAAGCTTTAACGTTATTTTTACCACAAACCAAATTAATTTCTCTTTCAGCCGCTTCATTGAGGTTTGCTTGTTTACAGTTTAAAGCTTTGATTTATAATGTCGGTGTGGATGTAGTCATGATGCTGAATAACATTAAAATATTATTAATAACTGCAGAAACGTTTGTGCATCTTTTTATATTAGAATTATTAACAACGTTTATTTATTACATTTTCACTCTGAGTTTCTGTCACTAAGAAAACTGATCAACACACACACACACACACACTACCAGTCAACCCCCTTTGTACATCCCTTCATGTACACACACTCGTTCCTGATGTTTATTTCTCTCTACACTGTAAAACAATACTGAAGGCGTTTATTATCCCAAACACACAATAATCTCCTCTGAACAGTTGATATTGAGATGTTTATCTGCTCCTTCTGCTCTGTAAAGCTTCATAACGGCTCTAATCTGAGCTGCTGGTTGTTAATTGGTGATTTCTGAGGCTGGTGACTCTAAATGAACTTCTCCTCTGCAGCAGAGCTCAGGTTTGGTCTTCATGAGAGACAGTTTCATCATCATGGAGCTTGATGGGTTTTACAAACACACTCGACACAATACTGTTCTTGTGAGACCTGATCCAGAACAGCCGACCTTCATGTCTTATAATAAACAACCGACTGTTACTTAATTATTCAATGCCATATTCATAGTTTAGAAAAAAAAAATCTTGTATTGGTCTAGAATTTAGAAAATAAATCACTAAAAACATCACTGGATTAGAGGAAGTGTGTCCAAACATTTGACTGTTTTTGACAAATTACTCTAAAGACTACGTAAATTACATAAAGACTGTAACAAACTTTTATATAATCCATAATCATGTGCCATCTTTAAAAAAGTAAAAAAAAAACACGAGATAGAAACCTGAAAAGTCTATCTATAATTTTTTATTCCAAACTGAATGTTAAATGCATTTCATTCAAATTTGTGAATAATTACATAAAAGACACCAAATACACAAATAACACAAATGACACCGACTCATCCGTCAGTCTGACATCACCGAATTACATCAGCGCAGTTCAACTGTTTTCCATTTAATAGATTTTTTACCTGACATCCTGTGAGTGTTACACTCTGGAGTGTGTGAGAGCACTAAGTCTTTTTTATTCCCAAACCAGAAGCCAAAAACACTTTACAAATGAAGAAGCCTGACTAACACAGCTATGTGTGTGTGTGTGTGTGTGTGTCCCTGGCCCGGAGTCAAGCGAGTAAACTGCCTGTGATGTTGGGATGGGTGGAGCTTTCTCTCTTCCTCTCTCCGTCAATCAGAGGGACACGAGCCAATCGTGATGGTGTGTGTAGAAGAGGGTAGACAGCGCTTTCCTAGCAGCGCTATAGGAACACAGAGCTGACTGAAGTGTGTGAACCTCCACGTAGTCCTCCACGTGACAATAAACACACACATATATAACACAAACTGCACTAAACACACACTTATGTAACACTAAGCACTAACACACTCCGAGGAGCTCTGTGGCGTCTCCACAGCTGCAGCGCTCACACCCCGGGTCAGGTGACCCACAGCTGGAGTGTGACCTCATTCTCACGGTGCACTGATTAAGATTCAAACAACATCAAAAGACATTATTGTAACAGGAGCTGATGGATCAGGATGTGTGTAAAGACAGACGAGTTAACAACAGATGTGTTTGTTACTACGTTAACATGCAAGAAAATCTCAAAAGGTCAATCTTTTTTATTCTATATTACCAAAAGTATTTGCTCTCCTGCCTTCACATGTATATGAATTTAAATGACATCCAAGTCCTAATCCAGAGGGTTTAATATGATGTTGGCCCCGCCCCCTTTGCACCTTGCTTTGTGCACTGGTGCGCTGTCATGTTGAACTGGAACATCTAATGCTTCAGCACACTGAGTCATTTTGGACAATTTCATGCTCCCAACTTTGGGGACAGTTTGGGGACGGACACTTCACAAAGTGCGGTCCATAAAGACATGGATGAGTGAGTTTGGTGTGGAAGAACTCGACTGTCCTGCACAGTCCTGATCTCAACCCGATAGAACACATTTGGGATGGATTAGGGCGGAGTCTGTGAGCCACGCCTTCTCGTCTTCTGGAAGAATGGTCAAAAATTCCCATAACACAGTCCTAAACCTTGTGGAAAGCCTTCACAGAAAAGCTGAAGCTGTTATATCTGCAAAGGGGACGGGGCCAACATCATATTAAACCCTATGGGATAAGAATTGGATTTAACTCACGTTTATATGCATGTGAAGGCAGGAGAGCGAAAACTTTTGGCAATATAGTGTATACAAGCAGCTGAAACTAAGGAACATCAGACCTAAAGCTGAATCAGCGAAGCAGCAGTGTGATACAGAGCCGTCACAGCATGTCGGTGTTTCAATCCTCTTACGTTACAGCAAATTACAACAATTACAATTAATTTGCAGATCTCTACAACACTGTGGATTAAGAATGTGCAATGAACAACAAGCTTCAACAGGAGCGATAAAGGCCACGTATGAGGTGTGTGTGTGTGTGTGTGTGAGAGTCCGAGGCTATCTGAAGGCTGCCAGGATATTATAAAATAAATAAATGCTACAAAAAACATTTCCTAAATGAGTCATCATTAATGAATAAATAATTTCCTAATAAACAGCTGCACGGCTTCTAGAGAAGCTGAAAGCAGACTTCACTCCAGGCCGAGTGAGAAGTTAATCCCGTGCACAACGCCAATGATGACGGGCTGCCAGGCGACCAGGTACCTGAGCCAGTCCAGGAGCTGTCCGTACAGCACGTGTGTCCTCTCCCAGCTGGAGCTCAGGGTGAAGGAGCAAAAACAAGCTTCAGGTAGAAACATTTAATACTACAGAGGGTGAACAAAGTCTTGATTCAGCCACTCTGACTGCAAACTTGATTTTTAACATTATTATAATTGAATTGATTTGTGTTTGCATTTGAGGTGGTGAAATGCTGCAGTTCCTCTATAATCCTAAACTATTTAGACTTTACCAAGTGAAACAGCATCCTGTGTGGTACGAGCTGAGAATTAACATCAAATTATATTTTATAAACCAGTATAAACAGTACCAAATTTACAGAATCGCATTAGAGATGGAATCGGGACGTGTGTACGGTGGTAATATGGTATCGGGCGGAGCCTGGTGACTCCTGTCCCTGTTAACTATACTGTATACACCTCGGTGTGTGTGTGTGTGTGTGTGTGAGAGAACGCAGTGAGAGTGAAGGATACGGGTTGTTCATCATTCTCTTCAGATCGACTTTCTCGTTGCAGTACGGACACGTCTGCTTCTTACCCACAATGCACCAGCCGCGAATGCAGAACTCATGAAATCTGTCAGGCGACAACGTTAAGGCGTCTCAGAAATCTTCATAGTGGAGAAATATTTGCATTTAACATAAACAAAACACCTGCTTCGTTTGGTTCAGTATCGACCCTTTAATGAGTTTTTCATTAACTGTGCAGTGTGACCCCTCCCCCAACAGCTACCCCAGACCAGCCCCCTGCCGCACCCCTGAGCAGGTTCGGAGCGTACATGTGATTGCAGGAGAGCTGGTACGTGTCCTCGATCACGCCCTCCTCGTCCACGTCCACTAGCGTCTTCTGTCCGCACACGGCGCAGACGTCATGGCATAGACTGCGAGACGGCATCCCGCCCGTGTTATAGTACTGAAACACACACAGAGCGGGAGAGGGCGGGGACACGGGTTAGGACGACGTGGTGCTGAGGACATACGAACAGGACAGAAGGAAACACTTGAGGTCGTGCTGTTACAGGCAAATAATCTCCAGCAGCGTAGATGTTCTGTGAATTATTCAATATTCTTTATGTACCAGGATTCTGAATCTACAGATTTATTTGTCTTTAATGTTAGATTCTGATTTAATTATGTATCTATGCATTTAATGACTAAAGTTAAGGATAAAGTCAAAAAGATCGAGTGACGGCGATTACAAACTATTTTTTGAAACACTTTTGAGTCGATCAAGTTATTTCTCTGATCTACAGTAAGTAACTTTTCTTTAATACCTTCTTGCAGTTATTCTTCTGCAGGTTCGTTCATAATTTTAAACGAGGCTGAATTTCTAAAGAACGAGCAGGAAATGTGTGTAAGACCAGGAATTTTAGAAACTTGGAGTGGAGAGATGGAGCAGAGCAGCTCATATTTTTTGTCACCACCAAGGTGATTGTTTTCCTCCTGACACCACATCATCATGTGTTTTAATCCTCTTACGCCACAGCAACAGCCTCCTGAAAATCTGTAAGTCGCTCATATAACACTCGTAAACAATCACGTGAACCTATTAATGACTAAATGGTAAAAAAAATGCTTATTGTTAAATTTTTTTAAATTAATAAACATCTAAGCAGCAGACGTGTGATTATGGTCACGTTTAAAGAGTTTTTACCCCGATGGTGGACGCCATGTAATCAGAGCAGATTTCAGCAAAGTCGCGTCCCATCACTCCGTAGTACAGACCGTAGAACAGCATGACCACGCCCACATCCATCGAGTCCTCCGCTCTGATACTGTCAATTTATGCACACATAGTATACACACACACACATGGTATATACACACACATAGTATACACACACACACACACACATAGTATACACACACACACAGAGTATTCATACACACACATAGTATACACACAATTACTGAAAGACTAGTTCTAAATAAAAAGATAACCTTGGTGATTGTGTAAGTTCACCCATATTACTACTTTTAGAAAATTCAAAACGTCAGATTATCTGTTTCCTCATGAAGAGTTCCATCGAACACATTATGAAATTATTTGCTCTATCTCGCCCCCTTGTGAGATGTTTTATTTAATTACAGGTAGTCCCTGACTTTGGGATATGGATTTGCGCAGATACGAACAGTTCACGGTTCTACTATAATGTATTGTACAAAAATAGACACTGCAGTGCACCAGATACCAATAATTACAATTATATTCAATATTTTTAGAGTGTAAGGAAATGTATAAGATGTCTAAAGTCTGGTATATTGTATGTGCGTGTGTGAATAATCCTAATTTTAGAAAATCAACAAAACAAAGTTTACAGTCCAATACAGTGGAAAAACAGCTCTGAGACTAAACAGTGTCCAGGTTTCCCCTCGCAATTCAAAATCGCAGAGACAACACTGTTACATTTCACTGTGAGATTCATTTCCGTAGGCGCGGTTAGGCCACATGATGGCAGTGTGGAGAAAGATCAGATTTAGTCAAGTGGATTGTTGTGCTTTATACTGTTTATTCGTGTCATGTCCTTTAAGACTCATATTGTCAGACTTAAGAACAAATCAGACTTACATGAGTGCTCCAGGAACAGAACTCATTTGTAAGTTGGGGACGTACTGTAGTGTACACACACTGTAATCATTTTAGACTTGAACAGAGTCGAATTAAAACCTTTATCAGGCTGGGTCAGACCCGTGAGGCGCTCGTCTGAGGCCTCAGATTTAGACGAACAGTTTCAGGTGGCTGAAGTCGAACCCGAGGCCGAAGACACCTACCTGAAGAACACGTTGAACCCAAAGAGAGTGAACATGATGGCGAGGTAGCCGAGGACTCCTACAGCGTAACTCAGCTTATAGATGAGCAGAAACCATTTATACACCATCCTGTAAAGCACACACACACACACACACTGTTATAAAAGCCATGTGCGCTGGTGCCCGGTGTGATGGCGTTCCCCCGTACCTGGGCGTTTTCCCGGAGAGCGGTTTGCGTGTGGCTCTGAAGATGACGTAGCTGGTGATGACGGAGAACATGCCCCATGTGGAGAGGAAACGCCACCAGTACAGCTTCAGGGTAAAGTACAGGGGCACCACCCACATCTGCAGGAGGGTCACTAACTACACACACACACACACACACACACACACACACACAAACACAGAAATCCGTCTCTGATCTGTGACACACACTGCAGATGTATTATCCATGACGGCGTGCTCGCTCGCTGTGACTCACGGTGTAGGACCTGCAGTGTCTCTGCTTCCACTGCACCAGGACGATCTGCGCCACCACCAGCGTGGCCATCAGGATCAGCACCATCTCCGCGTGCATCGCCTCATGGCCGCGGTGCTTCACGTGCAGCTTCTCATGCTGGACTCTGCAGAGACACGTGCGGGACACGTCACACACACACTCATATATAACCTACAGAGCCGAAGACTTGTCCTGACACACACACACACACACACACACACTCAAGCACATGAGAACTCTCCTATATACACACATTTAATTTTCAGAGAACTGGCTCAGGGTTGGAAAAACAATCAGAGCAATTCTGATCAGAGCAAGGTCTCATCAGTCAGAGTTTAAACCTCTCTCTGAGGCCAGATCATTAGGAACAGTGCACGTTTCTCACGTCACAGGACACAGACTGGACACGTGAGTCCTGCTCTCACACCGATACACAAATACACCACAAAGTGTAGAAAAGAACAGACTTACTTCCAGTTTTCTCTGTACGACATTTCCTCAAGATCTTCCTGCATAAACAAACAAACCAACAAACAAACAAACAAACAAACAGATAATCATTTATAAGTTAATAGGAGGTTTATAATGAGTCTTTTCTCCAGCAGCAGGTCTGTGACTCCACCCTGTTACTGATTATCGTCCGGTTACTGTCCATGCCTACGAATAATTTACAGCGGTACCTCGTCTCACATTTTCACCTCAAGAACTGAAACTTTGCAATAAAACTGCCTGAGCATGCAATATGTCTTCATCATACCAATGACCAAACCGAGCACCGGCTAAGTTACGCGTACGTCCTGGAGGCATTCAAAAGACGTAGCACCGCGGGTCACGTGAATCTTATCAAGAACGGTATCAAGAAGAAAAGGAGCTGCTTTCAGTTTGTTTTTTAAAGAAGCCGGTAATGAGAGGAATCATAAATTAAGGTTAAGTAAGGTTTAATGTCTGTTTATTTCATATTTTCCTTTATTTACACGTCTTTTATAAATGTTTGGATTGTTTTTATATGTAAAGATCATGATTATAGTGTTGGAAATTGTAATATTGGTCATATTTTTGGTGACTGGAACGGATTATCTGTATTTACATTATTTCCTATGGAACAATGTGTTTCACAATACGACATTTCACATTAAGAACTCTCCTGCGGGGCAGATTAAACTCTGAGGTATCCCGCGTTACCGCTTTCTTCCACTTTTACCCCCTGATTTATAATTTATGAGTTCATAGCTCCGTTTAACGTTGTGGGAGACGGAGGAGAGACGCCCTGTTGTGTCTGATATTATAGCAGCTTTAAACACCCGTTCCCTCCGCAGACGCTCTTTATTCCACCTCAGTGTTACACACTCACACTGGAGACTCCTTACACACGGTAATCAGTGTATTATCACTGCACTGATGATTGCTGCTGTGACGTCACAGAGTGCAGGAGCTGAACCTTTTCAAACCTTTTTAAAATGATCCTGATTTAATCTTTAAAATGTTGGTGGTAATAATAATAACTAATGATAAGTTCTGACACTAGAGGGCGCTGTGTGACGGTGGCGGCTGGGGGGCGTGTCAGTGCTGCAGCGTGAACAATTTATAAACAGATACACATTCATTAAAGAGCTGCATGGTAAAGTTACAAACGCAACAACAACAACAATAATAATAATAATAATAATAATAATAATAATAAAGCCATGCTTACGCGGATTAGAGCCGCACACAACCGGATATCCGGTTCCCGTTAAAAGCAGGTTATCAGCCGGAGATCAGTAACATCATGCATCAGATTAAACCCGCGGCGCGTTCTGCCCCGGGGGGTGACAGGGGTAACTCAGGGCGGAGAGGCTAATGCTACCTGCGCCTGAAGATCAGCCATAGTCCGTCATCTGATCCTGAGTCGGATGAATCTGATCAGACTCATCACACCGCCGATCTACAGATAATAATCACTGCCATGAGGATCGGAATATAAGACAAAGATCATACAAAGTGGGCGGAGATTTTACGTACTGCTACGTAAGGCGGATATGAGGCTCCGGCTTTACCGCGGATTTCAAAATAAAAGTCGCACATCGATTTACGTATATCACTCTCTGCTGGACAGCCACCAGAGGGCGTGACATCACCGCTAGTGTTACGCGCTAAAACGCCCCCCTGTCACAGATATACTGTACAGTACATTCAAATAAAATATTTTATATAGATTATTTAGAGGGGGAAATCCGTGGCATGGAGGCATTTAAGCACATAACACTGGCCCTGTCTCAACCTTAAACTAGTTTCCTGGAACTGATTTAGCTTTAGGACTTAAAAATAAAACATTTAGTTTAAAGTCGACCTATTCCAAGTAAAACATATTAAAATGGTATATATTGTATATAGAATTCTACTCACATCTTCAAAATCATTCTCTTATCTGTACTCAATTATTGTTTTTTAGCCTTTTTTTTAGGTTTCTGTAAAAAGTGAGACCCCCTGCTGAAACATCCAGCATAGGCCAGCATGATTTATATACTGGGCCACCAGCAAGGAACTGGGAGTTAAAATTTCTTATCATTTTAGCTTATTAACTTATATTTTAATAGCTAGTACTAAAAGTAGTGTGTGATGTAAATACATGGACCGGTTAGTGTTATCTTTAAATGCTTTTATATATAAAAAAAAAACAAAAATAATCCATTTACCCCCAAAACATGTAAACACATTATTTTACATTTATTAAATATCTGCTGGGTCGTCTAGAACACTTTAAATAAATGCATTGGCAATAAATGCATTTTTAAAAAGTAATTAATGTCCATCATACCAGCACCAGCACCATGGGGTCAGCTGGTCCGGAAATGGGACCACTTGCATTTTTTATGGTTGTTGTTGGTCTTTCGGCTGCTCCCGGCGAGGGGTCGCCACAGCGGAATATCCAGTCCGCACAACAACTTGGCACAGGTTTTACGGCGGATGCTCTTTCTGACACAACCCTCCCATTTTTCCGGCCGTGGGACCGGCACTGCATCCAGCGGCTGCCACTTGCATTTTTTATGGTAACAGTGAAAATAACTTAAAATGTTCCATCATGTTTAATCATACACATACGTTTAAAACATCATTTGAATCTGTAAAGGGTTTTTATTTGTTAATGTACACTCACATATCAATAAAACTTTGTGCAAAATAAAGAAAATAAACAGGGTGCGCTTTCTGCCATCTTAGTCTCCCCAGTATATATATATATCTACACTACTCACAATAAGTTGGGGATGTTGTGAGAGATTTAGTGGATGTCATACATACAGTGTTTGTTTCACTTTAGACATTTTTGGGGCAGGGAGGCGATTGTATTGGGGTGATAGACACACCTCATTTAGTGTTTTCCATGTAATGGTCTCAGTGTGTACAGGTGTGCCTTATATTGGGGCCAATCTAAAAAGACAAGCTTTTTTAATGTGGCATTAATTTTAACATTCTGTGGGTATAAAAAGCTGATATTGTCAGTAAGTCATTCCAAGTTCATCATTTAAACAGCCATGAACACACGACGTCACTTAACGGACGAGCGGCGCCACCTGGCCATGGCGCGGCTTCAGGCGGTCAGATGTCGCTCGTGAACTTGGTGTGTCAGAAGTGGAGCCCCACGAGTGACAGACTGCAACGATGTCCAGTACCTAAGGATCTAGTGTATGCACTCAGACATCGTTATGTAACTGCCACACAGCTGCAGGCCCGTGCACCACGAGATGCGAGGGGTACTAGGGTTTCCAGACAAACCATTCACAAACGACTTCACCGCTTTGGCTTGAATACCAGACAACTGTTGCAGGTGACTCCACTGACACCAAGACACCGCCATGAACGTCTGCAGTGGGCACAAGACCATGTGACCTGGACAATGCAGCAGTGGTCTACCGTCCTGTGCACTGATGAGTGTCGGGTCACCTTGCACAGAAATGATGAGGTGAGCAATACGCTGGAGATCAACATGGTCCCCAGGGTTTGCTTTGGTGGAGGAGGTACAACAGTCTGGTCAGGCATCACCAGTCACCGCAAAACAGATTTGGTTATTGTACATGGCTCAGTCACTGCACGTTCTTACCTTAGAGACATCATAGAACCCATCATCATCCCCCAATTCCGCCATCACGCCCCCAACTTTCTGTTCATGGATGATGATGCTCCACCACATGGTGGCAGAAAAGTCACAGCTCGACTTCAGAAAGTTGGAGTGTCTCATATGGTCTGGCCATCAATGTCCCCTGACCTGAACCCCATAGAGCACGTCTGGGACCAGTTGAAGCAGAGAGAGGATGATCGTACCCCACCCCCCACGTGACCTGGCAGAACTGTGTGTACCACTTGTGGAAGAGTGGAATGTATTGCCACAACATGAGGCTAGTGAGGAGCATGAGACGTCTCTGTCAAGCCGTCACTGCGGCAAATGGTGGAAACACACGCTACTGACATTGTCAATTTTTGTTATTTGGGGCTATCCCTGTTATTGGGGGTAATTTCGCCCCCGACTCACACACACACACACACACACACACACGCATGCACGCACGCACACACACACACACACACACACACACACACACACACACACACACACACACACACACACACACAGTAGATACGATAGGTATTCGTGCGCGTGTGGAAGATTATGCTAGATATTTGGTTCAGTTTTTGGTTAGCTTAGGACACTGCTATCTATAATGTTATTTAGCACAAACACTTCAGCTTCCGGTGCCTTAAATACTTATGTATTTTACAGGTGTTTGTAATATTAAGGGGTAAATGTAAATCATAATGCAAAAAGTATAAATCATTGTATAACATACAAAAGCTTTTGTTGTCTTTATCCATGGTCAATAGTTATTGATGATAATATACAGTAGTTTTATTATTATCATGCTTATGTGTTTTTTGTCCTTTTTTATAAACAGTTGTGGCCGTGAAAATGATCAGCCACATGTTTTATAGAGACCAAATGCAAACAAGCAGATGAGATACAGACGGACCATTAGGGAGTTACTAGCCTACCTGAAGCAAAAGAAGGATTGTATTATTTGCATGTATTCTGACTTTTATACCATACCAACTTTTGAGGGGTGAACAGCCTACCATCAAATGTTGGTATGCTGGGATGCATGGGCTGCATATGTCGTGTTTTACTGCTGTGATGCTAGAGCTGGTGGAAAAAAATAGCTGTTGTGTTTTGGTGCTGGTTTGCTGGTCACACTGCTGATGCTGATGGACAAAAAAGCATAGACCAGCTTGACCAGCAATGATACCAGCATATGTTGTGTTTTGGTGCTGGTATGCTGAGGACCTGCAGAATGTATGCTGGTCACCAGCTATGCTGGTCTATGCTGCTTTTTTTCCAGCAGGACCATCTCATCCAACCAGGGATTAGGTCACATTTTGGGTGATTTGATTTCTGCATATTGTCAGCACCTTATTGTCATGTTATGTCCAGTTCCTGAGATATGATCAGTGTGAGTTTGTTTACGAGGAGCACCTCAGATATATCAGTCTGACAATATGAGTCTTAAAGGACATGACACGAATAAACAGTATAAAGCACAACAATCCACTTGACTAAATCTGATCTTTCTCCACACTGCCATCATGTGGCCTAACCGCGCCTACGGAAATGAATCTCACAGTGAAATGTAACAGTGTTGTCTCTGCGATTTTGAATTGCGAGGGGAAACCTGGACACTGTTTAGTCTCAGAGCTGTTTTTCCACTGTATTGGACTGTAAACTTTGTTTTGTTGATTTTCTAAAATTAGGATTATTCACACACGCACATACAATATACCAGACTTTAGACATCTTATACATTTCCTTACACTCTAAAAATATTGAATATAATTGTAATTATTGGTATCTGGTGCACTGCAGTGTCTATTTTTGTACAATACATTATAGTAGAACCGTGAACTGTTCGTATCTGCGCAAATCCATATTCCAAAGTCAGGGACTACCTGTAATTAAATAAAACATCTCACAAGGGGGCGAGATAGAGCAAATAATTTCATAATGTGTTCGATGGAACTCTTCATGAGGAAACAGATAATCTGACGTTTTGAATTTTCTAAAAGTAGTAATATGGGTGAACTTACACAATCACCAAGGTTATCTTTTTATTAAGAACTAGTCTTTCAGTAATTGTGTGTATACAATGTGTGTGTATGAATACTCTGTGTGTGTGTGTGTATACTATGTGTGTGTGTGTATGAATACTCTGTGTGTGTGTATACTATGTGTGTGTGTGTGTGTGTATACTATGTGTGTGTGTGTGTATATACCATGTGTGTGTGTGTATACTATGTGTGCATAAATTGACAGTATCAGAGCGGAGGACTCGATGGATGTGGGCGTGGTCATGCTGTTCTACGGTCTGTACTACGGAGTGATGGGACGCGACTTTGCTGAAATCTGCTCTGATTACATGGCGTCCACCATCGGGGTAAAAACTCTTTAAACGTGACCATAATCACGCGTCTGCTGCTTAGATGTTTATTAATTTTAAAAAATTTAACAATAAGCATTTTTTTTACCATTTAGTCATTAATAGGTTCACATGATTGTTTACGAGTGTTATATGAGCAACTTACAGATTTTCAGGAGGCTGTTGCTGTGGCGTAAGAGGATTAAAACACATGATGATGTGGTGTCAGGAGGAAAACAATCACCTTGGTGGTGACAAAAAATATGAGCTGCTCTGCTCCATCTCTCCACTCCAAGTTTCTAAACTTCCTGGTCTTACACACATTTCCTGCTCGTTCTTTAGAAATCCAGCCTCGTTTAAAATTATGAACGAACCTGCAGAAGAATAACTGCAAGAAGGTATTAAAGAAAAGTTACTTACTGTAGATCAGAGAAATAACTTGATAGACTCAAAAGTGTTTCAAAAAATAGTTTGTAATCGCCGTCACTCGATCTTTTTGACTTTATCCTTAACTTTAGTCATTAAATGCATAGATACATAATTAAATCAGAATCTAACATTAGACACAAATAAATCTGTAGATTCAGAATCCTGGTACATAAAGAATATTGAATAATTCACAGAACATCTACGCTGCTGTAGATTATTTGCCTGTAACAGCACGACCTCAAGTGTTTCCTTCCGTCCTGTTTGTGTGTTATGTCCTCAGCACCACGTCGTCCTAACCCCGCGCCCGTGTCCCCGCCCTCTCCCGCTCTGTGTGTGTTTCAGTACTATAACACGGGCGGGATGCCGTCTCGCAGTCTATGCCATGACGTCTGCGCCGTGTGCGGACAGAAGACGCTAGTGGACGTTGACGAGGAGGGCGTGATCGAGGACACGTACCAGCTCTCCTGCAATCACATGTACGCTCCGAACCTGCTCGGGGGCGCGGCAGGGGGCTGGTCTGGGGTAGCTGTTGGGGGAGGGGTCACACTGCACAGTTAATGAAAAACTCATTAAAGGGTCGATACTGAACCAAACGAAGCAGGTGTTTTGTTTATGTTAAATGCAAATATTTCTCCACTATAAAGATTTCTGAGTCGCCTTAACGTTGTCGCCTGACAGATTTCATGAGTTCTGCATTCGCGGCTGGTGCATTGTGGGTAAGAAGCAGACGTGTCCGTACTGCAATGAGAAAGTCGACCTGAAGAGAATGATGAACAACCCGTATCCTTCACTCTCACTGCGTTCCCTCACACACACACACACACACACACACTGGGGGCTTTTGAAGACTTGCATACCTGGCTTTGTTCATTGTATTTGTTCTTTGTCTTTGGCCCTGACACCTTACCGCTGCTACCTAATGATCGCACAACGTGGACCTTAAATTGATGCACTGACAGGTGCAGTGCATTTGCACTGATTGAGCTTAAAGTGCTGTCTCCTTGCAACCATGCATCTACATGGCCATGGCTCTGCCTGTTCAGAACAGTATAGGATGTTTTCTGCGTCTCTGCCCCTCGCATGTGACTTGGGCCGGTCCCCCTACTTAATTGGCTGACTCCTCAAGGAGACCAATGGGATTCTGGAATAAAGTGGGCCAACTAGAATGCCCAGTGCTGTGCTAGCCTCCTGTCAATCAAATTTTCTGTGACCCCCGAATCGATGAGCGCCTCCACTCGGGCTCTCTGGATTTTGGCCCTTTTGGGGGCAGAGCTAACAGGAAGAGCCCTGCATAACGGGTACTTAACTTATGGGTTGAGTCTGACTCCCCTTCAAGGGGTGACCCTGTCGGTGGCTTGCCTTGCCATCAGTGTCACTTGCCTTCTGGGGGCCCCATGGGTCGCTACTTTGAGGGGCAAGCCTGGCAACACCTAATTGCATGGCCTCTCCCATGTCTTCTTCCAGCTCCCTCTTAGGTTCTGTTTTAGGGGCTGGACATAAAGCCTCTGTTTTCATGGGCAGAGGTGAGGCTTCACGCCTATAGACAAGGGGAGCAACCTAGTAGTAGATGTTCAGAGCAATGTCTGTGGGGTGGAGAACATGTTTGGCCTGATGTTCACAAGGCGGTTATCCACTCAGATGGTTTGCCTTTGTAATTCGTCCAAATACTGTGGAGGATCGTGTATTGCTAGTTCATCCTTGAGCCTCTCGGAGAACCCTTGTATGTAAGTGGCCATAAGGTGCAGCGGCATTACACTCTGAACTTATACCTAACATATAAAAATATCTCATGTAATATAAAATATCTTATGTTATGTATATATCTTTCACTTGGATGCTATAAGTTAAAGATAAATAAAAAACATTGTCTTTATTTCAGGCTGCAAAGCAACATAATATTATTATTTTAAATCAGGTGATTCTTTTCTATGCATACTATATATAGCATTTTTCATGTTTTTAACTGTTTCTATACAATTCTTAAATTGTAGCAACAATTTAGGATTATAAATTGAATAATTTCTCCAACATTGAGAAACAGAAAGTGAAATTCAATATCCCTCAGTTACGCCCAGTTTGAGTTTTATATTCCGCACTTCTTCAGGCACACGGACTCACACAGAGAGGCAGCGTTCAGGTTCATCTCCACTTTTGGCATGTGAGTAATGAAGTACAAATACTTCATTTATTTAAATAATTTTTCACGTATTTGTATTTTACTTGGGTTTTCCCCAAATGTGATACTTTTTATATCTACTCATTACATTATTACATAAACAAACTCTAGTTTTACTTCAGTTTAAATGGAGATTATTTACCTTTATAATGACGATTACACAAAAGGGCATTCATTCTCTAATCTAACCAAGGTTTCACTTAATATTTCTTAGTCCTAAATATTCCTACTTACTGAATATTGTAGAATCCAATGATCATCTTACAGGTGCATGTGTTGGTGAGATCCACCAGTTTATTATTATTATTTTTTTTAAACTGCTGACAATATTTCTCCTAAATTTAAAATATAACTATTGTTATTTGGAGTGTATATTTAGAGGAAATTACATCATCACAACACATCAAAATAACCCAAGATCATGCAGTATATTTGCAGAGCTTTAATAACCCAAACAAAACTGAATGCAAATCATTTGTAAACAAATAACATAAAAAATCAGTATTTGGTGGAATAACCCCGATTTGTAATTACAGCTTTTATGTGTTTTGGCTCTGCACCAGTTTTTTTACATTGCTGTTGGGTAACTTTATACCACTCTTTCTGCAAAAAAGCTAACATAAACCGAAACTCCTCTTGCCACTGGGATTGTGCGTTTTTGTACTCATTGTGCGTTTTTGTACTCATTGTGTGTTTTTGCACTTCTACTTTCTCTTTATGTGCAATACTCCTCCCTCAGCAGTTGACGTGCAGGTGATGTGCTGTCATATTCAGGTCTTTATTTTACAGAACAACAGAGCAGTTTGTAGATGCACCACCTTTTTTAAAAACATAGCTTCAACGTAAGAGCCACCAAGAAAATCAGGTTTTTCATGTTTTCTGCAAATATTTAGAAAGGACTTCATGCTGCACAACTGGAGGTGTTGATTTCAGCTTTATTTAGTACACACTGCACTGTTTTCTGATTTCTTGCATCTCTTTATGATAATTGACTATAGCTGTCAATAAGTGGTGGGTAAACGTATTGATACAACATACAGTACAGCATTCTGTGTATTATATTTCTCCCTGTTTATAAAACAGGAGATAAAACTAATAAGCTGAAACCTATGTGGCCAAAGATTTGTGCTAAGTAACTGAAACACTAATGCTCTTGCGAGCTCCTGGAGCTATGGCCTGGTTTATCTCCGGACCTAAACACAACAGAATTCTATTGGACAGTGGTGAAGAAGACAGGAGAAGTCAAGAAACCGTCCTCTGTACATGATCTTCAGGAAGAGATCAATCAGGCATGGATTGATGGAGTGACACCAGAATACTGCAGACATTCTGACTCTATATCCAGCCGGATCCAGCAGGTCATGAAGGATTCATCTTCACACTAAATATTGATTGTTGTAGATCACTTTCACTTCAATTAACAAGTTATTCTTATTATCTTGGTCGCCATTAAAACACTGAATTTCACATTTTTTCTCAATACGTTTGGCCCCCACTGCAAGTGTCATGGTCGAGAACATTTACAAAGTCTGGTTTCCTCTATGTGTTTTGCAATCAGTTTAGAGCAGCAGCACATCTGATTTGCAGTTCATAGGTCACAGTTTGCAGAAGGCAGTGACATGCATCGGGTAAGAAAATTTACTGCTAATAGATTAGTGTCTTTTATTTAATTTAAAATGAGCAAATATTTCATTATATACTGACATACTGATACACATACGAATGCATTACATAATGATTTTGTCTTTTCTTCAGTTACGTAGAGCCATGGGTTTGAGAGATCCTCAGGTACCTGCCTCAGGCCCAAATCCTGGTGAGACCCTGTACAGGATAAGCCTATGATAATGGTCTATGTTATTTAGGTACAAGGAAGTGACAAACTTGATCATTCCTGAGGGAAGCTGACTAGATGTATAACTTCAGCTATTAGTCAAGCATAAGGAACCGGAAGATGTATTTTCTGGATTTTCTTTTCAGACTGTTTAGTTCTTTATCACATAACATAAAACTGTTAGAATACCCAATGTTAACTAATGTTAGAAAGTGCAGTATAAACCTTCCCTCTCAAGAGTTTCACACTGTAATGGTGCTTTACATCCTAACTGCAAACTTCATCCACCTTCAATAGGTACATTTTTTATTGCCTCACAAAGCTTTTTCAATGTGATTGATTTAGACCTTAATTGCTGCATTTTTTCACTTATTCACTCCCTTTTTTATAGTCCACATGTACTGTATATAACGGGTATATAATAAAAATAACAAGGCTAGAAAACAATATTAACATAAGTCATAGACATAAGGGTGACAATGAATAAAGACCAAAAGAGAGTGACTCATGATGATTTGGGCTTATGGTCATATGCAACTGGTGCTGTATATCACTAAAATGATGTATATATTTTTCATTTTGATTAAATATTTAATTGCCAGCATGGTGTCTTAGTGGTAAGCACTTTTGCCTTGCACGTCCAGGGTCTGGGTTCTCCAGTTTCCTAACACAATCCAAAGACATGCAAGTTAGGCTAATTGCCATTCCTAAATTGCCTACAGTGTATGAATGAGGGTGTGAGAGTATGTATATGTGTGTGTGTGTGTGTGTGTGTGTGTGTGCCCTGTGAGGGATTAGTTGAGGTCCTACTCCACCTCATGCCCTTAGTCTCCTGGGTATAGACGATAAATGAGTGAGTAAGTAAGTGAATCAGTAAATATTTAATTGATTGTAGCTTTCTTTACAGAATTTGAAGATCCATGGCGACCAGTCACATGGAGGTGAGAACAATTACTAAAAATCCTTGCATGATGTATTCTAAATTAATAAATCACTAGTCATTGTTCACTGTAAAAAAACAACAACAAAAAACAGTGACTGTCCTTATTAAACAGTGAGAATAACAAAAGTGAGATGTTGAGAGAACTGAAGAATTTCCAGCCAGGTGCTCCGAAAGTCCGTGAGCTGAAGATTCTCCTTCATGGCCCAGTTGGAGCTGGAAAGTCGAGTTTTATAAACTCAGTCAACACCGTCCTCCAAGGATACAACACTACCGCCGCTCTGGCAAACTCAGCAGCTGGTAAAAGCTTCACCATCGAGGTAATAACTAAACAATGAACAAAATCATAGTTAGTCTGGAGTCTAAAGTCTAAAACACACCTTTCTAAATCATTGTGAATTGCTCCATTGTTTTTTGATCTTATCTAAGATATGATTGTTGTATTTAGTTAGTCATGGCTTCACTTAAAAAAGCACTGTTTGAGTCATGCTCCTGTATATTTGTTTCAGTTTAAATACCACAAGCTGAAGAAAGATAGGCCTGGTTCTTTCTATCCATTTATCTTTACTGACATCATGGGTCTAGAACCAGAGGATTTAAACGGAGTGCACACTGATGATATAATCAAAATATTACAGGGTCATGTGAAAAGCGGCTACTCTGTAAGTTCATTATTTATGTATTTTTTTTGATAAATCTATAAATCAGAATAAATTATTCAAACGATAAATGATTCATATATTATCAGTACAAGGTTATGGAGGTGAGAGCGAGTAACATCACTGCTGGAGTTTACTGCACAACAAAGCTTCAAGTCATCTTAATTGAATCTTTTTTTAATGGACCTGTCATAAATATGTTGTTACTTGGTGCAGGTTAGAGAGCCGCACTACAGAATGCAATAATATCCAAAAGAGCCCATACGCAGGGGGGTTAATGAAATAGGAGGCTGTGCGAGTGCTTATGATATTCCCGTTTGGAGATAGCATGGGATTATTAATTTGCGAACTAAAAAGGAAACAAAAGAAAACTGAAAGCACAAAATAAGCAGAGCTCCACCATTTCTTTGAGACCAAACGTGGCTCTAAAACTAAACTCTAACCCTCTTTGGATGAGTGAACCCTCTCTGAGGGTTTATATCTGATTCATGTGCACGCAGTGGTAAAGTGCTCGCCCCATCATCCGGAGATCGCTGGTTTGATTCCCGGGTGATGCTGTAAACTCTCACAGCCTGAAGTCTAGAGAGAACTGATTGGTCAACAGCGCGTGAGTGAGCAGTTTGAAAAGATGCGGTCGGCTGGCATCATGTGGTTCGGAGGAAACACGCGATAGTCCTCAGCCCTCCCGACTGAGTCTTAGTAGTAGCCTTAATGTGGGAGCCCCCTAGTGACGGGGAGGAATTGGATACGACTAAATTAGGGAGAAAATCAAATTACTTAATTTACTTCAGAGTGAGAGCACATGCTTAATGAGTTGTTATCTTTTTCTCTCAAAAACACTGGCACTTTGTCTTTGTATTTAGGGATGCTAACAGGAGCAGCACATTTGCGCTGATTGCACTTATGGCGCTGTCATGTGGTAACATGTGGCAATGTTTCTTTTTTTTTTACGGTTCTGACCCTCACAAGACCCAATTGATTAAATGAACATTGGGGAGTTTACAATATCTTCTTCTAGTTTTCATGGCAGTCATTAAATAATACAATTCTGTGTTTTGTTCTATTAATGCTCTAAGAACAATAGTTTTATAATATACCTGGCCTTTAATAGGTTTGTTGATTAAAAAGAAATTTAATTAAAAACAATCTCAAATTCCCTTAGTATGCACTTTGATCAGTAATATTTAGTTTCATAATCAGAATTGGCCTTCCCACCCCTAAACATTACATATCATGAATATTGTTTTTCTTTCAGTTCAATCCTTTAAAACCCATTAATAAAGGCGACCCAAAGTACATTGAAAACACCAGCCTGAAAGACAGAGTGCACTGTCTGGTGAGTGTTCTGCCAGCTGACAAAATCTCCATCATTACTGATGAAGTTATCCAGAAAATGAGAGCTGTCCGGGAACAAGCACGTGGCTTAGGTGAGTGTGTACATACAGTATTTATGCACAGCAATAGGGTCATGGACACTGTGTTGAAAATGTATGAGTACTCCATCCTAGTTTAACGAGCTGGAGCTGAATAGGAAGTGAATGGGAGTGCAGTTTACTTTACACACACCTGGGCTTTGGCCAATCTCAGTTTTCCATGAATACACACATTTCATATATTCCATGTATTATATATTTTTCTGGTAAGTTGATTTAGGTATCTACTTTACTTATATCAGGGGTAACATTTAAAGCAGTTGGTTAGATAGAGTTAGTTAATCTTTAGCTTTACTTTACTTTATCAAAATTTCATTGGGTTTACAAAAACAATGTATTGCATAGACAACTGCTTAATACACCCAGGTGAAAATTCCAGAATGCTACAAAATGATGTAATGACATTTAATAGGTTCTGGTTGGCCAATGGTCGAGTTTGGAATGCCGTATTTAAGAGTGTATGTCATTTTCTAAATGGTTCAACTAACAATAACAAAGGAAGGTGAGTTTGCTTCCAAAGACATGCTAAGTCTCCAGTATACAGTATAAAGTGGTATAGATGAAGAACGAAGAAGAAGAATGTTTGTTAGGAATTAAAATGATTGTGATCATGGAATACATTTTAATATCACACGAAAATACAGAATGCCATTTTTAAATAAGAATTTCAGTTTTTAAAGGGAAAAGCTGTCCAAACCTACCTGGCCTCATATGAAAAAAATTATTACTGATTTTGCCATCCATTCAATCGTTTGTAATAACTGACAATAGAGTTTTCCACATCACTGTGGTGGACGTTTTGCCCACTCTACTTTGCAGAATTCAGTCATATTGAAGGGTTTTCACAGCTCTGTAAATGGATTAACCTTGTTGATTGTTTCCTATCGTTGGCTTGGGTTGTCACCAATCTTCTTCTGAGCTCTTGAAAACTTGACATAATCTTAACTTTATCATGAAAGATTTTGTTGATGATAAACACTTTGTGTTTCCGGTAATTTATCAGGAATTCCTCAAGTCGTCATCATGTCGCATGTTGACAGAGCATGCCCGCTAGTTAAGGAGACCACAAATAAGATCTACACCAGCAGAAAAATTAAAGAGAAGGTGAGAACAACAGTGGAGTCATTCTTCTTTTATTTACTGCTTGTATTTCTCCCGTTTTCCTTCATGATATGTTCTAATAGCTTCTATGCATTTTTTCTGTTAAGCCCTAACCGTGTGGATGTTTGAAATACAAGTGAGACTACATGGATTTAACCTAACCTGATTTCCTAACCACATATAAATTGTGTTATATCTGTTTCTCTAAGATGGAAGAGTGCAGTAATAGGCTGGGAGTCCCCATGAACTGCATCTTTCCTCTGGAAAACTACTACGAACAGGTTACCAATGTCTTGCACATGGATATTCTGATTCTCTTGGCAGTGACCAACATTGTTAGATTTGCTAATGACTATGTGGAAGACCAGGCGTACAACGCCAATGAGTATGCTGAAAACCCTGTTTACAATGAATAATTTCCCCTTACCTGTCTTATTTAATTCTCAACAGAGAAATGGTGTGATACTTTTAAGTATGCACAATAGGGAGAGGGATGTGTTGGCACTCATTTAAACAGCATCTTTAACCTTTAGACGTTTTTAGATACAAAGGATAAAGTATTTATATCTTTAATTTAAATACTGTAATAAGTTTAATTACATCTGTACTTGCCATTTATCTCTTTTGCTATTCTGTTTCATATTTATAATATTGGTTTAATAAAGAATACATTAAGATCAGTGATGAAAGACAATAATCTTGAAAAATCTCTATTATCATCTTTATACTGTAGCTTTTGGTAGAATGCAATACGTGTACATGTACAAAAAAATTTAATAATTTCATGTAAGGTGGATTTTTGATGGTGCTTCTGGGCTCATAATAAACATCACAGCAACTTTTCATACTGCATTTGGAAATGCTAATAAATAAAGTCAAATATCAATATATTGTATTGGTAAAGTAAGGCCAACATATCTGATGCTTGGCAGCACGGTGTTGTAGTGGTTAGCACTGTTGCCTTGCACCTCCAGGGTCTGGGTTCAATTCCCGTCTCTGTGCATGGAGTTTGCATGTTCTTCCTGTGTTTGGTGGATTTTCTCGGGGTGCTCTTTCCTCCCACAGTTCAAAGACATGCAGGTGAGGGCTAATTGGTGTATCCAAATTGCCCTAAATGTGTGGATGAGCTTATGTGTCTGCTCTGCGATGGATTGGCAACCTTGACTTGTCTCTTGGGATAGGCTCCAGACCCCCCCGCGACCCTGCATACAGGATAAAGCCGTATAGACGATGAATGAGTGAGTATATCTGAGGCCCTCTAGTGGCTGACTACAATTTAAATTCCCATTACTATGTTAGTTAAGGGGACAGATAGTAAAAACTAGCAAATGTACTAAATGTTCCTAGAAATTCAGTTGGAAACCTATTTTCTAAGCTTAGAGAACAAAGTTAAAGGAACGATCGCTTCTCCACATCGACATGGCAGAAAGAGGAACATATTACCTGCTGCTACCGGATTCCTGAGGAGGCAAGTGCTGAAAAACCCCTGATTGACTACAAAGGACCTACATAAAGATTTGGTGGCAGCAGCACTGAAGTTTCACTCTGCACTATACAGTACGGCGCATATCAAACACTGAAGGTTACCTCAAGGTGTACCACTTTTCTGATTCTAAAACAAGAAAAGTTGGCTGCATTACGCTAAAAACCATATAAAAGTTTTTCTTTGCCACTGTTGCTATTGTCCTCTGCTTGCTCAGGGACAGCCTTATCATTTTGATTCATACATATTCACATTTCATAGAAACTTAAATAATTACTTCGGTTGTGTAAAGCTGCTTTGTGACAATGTCAATTGTTAAAAGCGTTATCCAAAAAAAAACCTAAAGCCTGTAGAGGGCAAGATGGATTCAATCAAGTATCCTTGAAGATAACATTATGCCGTCTGTGAGAAAGCCAAAACTTCTGTGTCATAGGACCCTTCAACGTGTAACAAACTACCCTTTGTTATAAAACAAAAACTAGCCGTTAGCAGTAAAGGGGTAAGGACCACCAGAGATATCAATTATACAATTAAACGTGCATTTACATTTATTAATGTGCCGTTCATTACACCATTTAGTCCTCGCTTCGCATACCACATTCACACAATCTGTTATTTTATCCAAATGTTCAGTGTCTTTGCTTTACTTAGTCCATAAATTAATAAATAACACAGCGAGTGTCACGTCCTGACAACCTCCAAGCGCAGGCATCCCTTTGATGGCGGCGAGGTGGATGCAGAGGATTTGGGCCCACGTGCACACCCCAAACACAGCCAATGACGTGTTTATATCAAGGGGAACAGCAGACAAACGCAGAAATATACAAAACAAAAGAAATATATAAACAAAACAATACTTCCCGATGGCTTCTGCCATAACGGAGGTCATAATTCCCTGAAAAGTCGCTCCTGCATTTTTCAGGCCAAATGAAAGACAAAGAAATTCGTATTAATTGTTTTTTGTAACGAAAGCTGTTTTTGGGATGCGGTCTGGATGCATTTTCATCTGCCAATATCCACTACACAGGTCTAATAAGCTAAACACAGTAGCCCCGTAGAGTGCCTCTAAGATCTCATGGACCTGGGGCATAGGGAAGCCATCCAGCGGCGTTTTGCTATTCAGGATCCCTGCTTCCAGCATCTTGGTGACCTCTTCCTCCACAATTTGCTGCTTGTAGACAGGAACAGGGTATGCTTTTTTGCTAATTGGTCTTTCATCTGTGGTGTAAATATGGTGGAGTATCGGTGGAGTTATTACCTCGGTGCGGCCAATTCGGTCCGTGCATACTGTTGGCCACTCTAACAACAGCTCCTGTAACTGATATTTGTTCTCTTCTGACAGAATGGCGCTGCTTACCAGGTTGGAGAATATTGAGTTGGTGGTGTCTGATACTTGGGGAAATGGATTTGCAATATAAAGGGAGACTTGGCCATATGTAGAGGCCTGAAAGAAGTAGCTAAAGGAGCGCTGGCTAAAATTTATCTGTACGCCAGCCTCTGTTAAAAAATCTAACCCTAGCACACAGGGGAATGCAAGATCACAATCTCTCATGATGAACAGGCAAACCTCAGACACTACTCTCTGTAAGGAACTTAGGCATGCAGTTTACCTATTCCAGCTTGTACTACGCCATTGGCTAATGAGAATGACTGTCCTCTTGCCGACTCCCATTTTTTCGGTCGGTCTTTTTATCCTCTTTCACAGGGTTTCAGGTGCTGCCCATGTCGATGACAGCTATACAGGGAACATGGTTTAGGGTGAGTTGTACCATCAACAGAGAAAGGCTACCCTGAGCAATACTAATGCTGGTGGTAGTCTTTTACTCTCCTTTATCTGTTTTGGTGTTGGAACAAGATTTTGCTTTTGCCTGAACACTTTGGCTGCATTGAAATCCCTCTCCATCAGTGTTCCAATTCTCACCAGCTCACTTATGGTGGTTACTGTGCTCTGCAGCAGGCTGGAAATACAAGGATTACAGTTCCTCAGTGTTGCTTGCTCTCTCGCACCGTTATCCCTGGTTTCCACCTTAGGCACAGAGCACGAAATTGAAAGGCAAAGTCCCTTATGCTCTCGTCAGGATGCTAGAGCCGCTCCCTCAGATGCTTTTCAGCCTTGACATTATGGTCCTCGGTAAGGAATGCCTTCAGCAGTGCAGATTTAAATGACAACCAGCCTCTCACACTGTGTTTTTCTCCTGTCCACCAGTCTTTTGCAGTGTGGGAGAGTACATAGGGGTGCGTGGTAAGTACTGTATCTCACCATCAGAGAGTGGACTCATTCAACTGATCCTCACAGCGCTTATTCATGGTCTGACACAGTTGTTGCATCTCTGCCTGGACACTTTTCAGTTTGTCCTGGTTTATTGATACATCAGCATTGTGGTTTTGTTGCAGCTCACCCACTTGATCTGATCACTCATCCATTCGCTGGGTGAGTTTGTCTTCCAGTGCCTGCAGAGCCGTCTAGCTGACTTAGGCGGGTTGCTAGCACCATGGAAATCAGGCGTTGGTCATCTTCAGCGTCGAGGGGTGGAGGCAGGTGTTTATCTGTGAGCGATTGCTCTACCCTATCGTCACCTTGGGGGGCCCCCCGTCATTCATCCCAGAACCCTCATCATCATCAATTCTTCAAACAAAGTTTCTTCAAACAAACAGGCTAACATATCACTACGGCTGAATACAAGTCTCTCCCTACTGGATAAATAGTTTGCCACTTAGATTTTACAGTAGTGACCAAAATTATTGGAATAACAGTGAACTTAATTATTTTTTTAAATAATGACAAACAAAATAATAGAAACAATTTGTTATTTTATACAGTGCAGATGACAATATTTAGTATGAATTCCTTTATTCTTCAAAACATGCTGTACAGTAATTGGTTGGGCATAGAGTAAGAAAGACATCTGACATACTCTGGTGTCATTCAGTTAATCCCTGCCTGCTGTGTTTACTGAAGATCATGGAACAAAATTTGCCACAGAAGTTTACAATTCACTTGAGAAGTTTTAGGCACCTCTTTCATTAATATTTATAAAGCATTGTGATGGGGTAGGCCAGATTAAAGACACAAGGAGAACAGCATTGAAGAGTCAGATAGGCTTTATTTACACAAAGTTCAGGAAAAGGGGATGTGTAGAATCAATCAGTGAGGTAGGTAGTAAAGGAGAGCTACGTGCACCAAGCAGTAGGCAACTGATATCAATTGATGGGCCAGGATAGCCAAGGTTGAAGCCAAGAAGCCAGTTGGGGTGTGTTGTAAGCTCTTCCTTGGAATCTTGTTCTGTTTCGGGGAGGGGGTGGAGGAATCTCTGGAACAATGCATCTGTAATCTGAGTCTATAGAAACCATAGAAACACGTGATTGTGAATATTTGTGCTATTTCTTTGCCTTCGTGACCCAATTTCAAATTTTTTGTTGGTTGAAATGAACAAAAATTCAGTTCATTATATTGCTCATTTTGTGCTGAAAAAAAATATTTAATTTTATACTGCACAATCCTGAGCCTATATATGTTTATAAAAAAAAAATAAAAAAAACAAAACAGCAAAACAAATAATGGCTAAAATTCTCTGAGCTTTAAGGGCAACAAGAACCTCCACGTCTCTTTATGGAAGCTTCCATAATGCAAAAATATGTACATGTGCTTAAAAAATATGTACATGTGCTTAAAAAAGTATATACATGAAACAAATCAAATTTGTGACTTATTGGTAAATTTGTGACTAATTACGATAATACTATAGCAATAAGTAATGTATTATGTACAGCAGAACATGCCTTAGCTTTTTTTCCTCTGCTTTTCTCCACTTCCCTTTTTGGCTTCAGAAAGATACCGTTTGTTTGTCATGTCTCTCCACTGGGCTCTTGTTGATGACGGGGGTCTGGTAGTTCCTCTCCTGCTTTGTACTAAAGTCCACTATCAACTCCTTTGTTTTGCTGATGTTTAGAAGGAGATTGTTCCTCTGGCACCAGTTCTCCAGATTCCAAATCTCCTCCAGGTAGGCCGTCTCATCGTTGTCAGTGATCAGGCCCACCATGACGGTGTCGTCAGCAAACTTGATGATGGTGGTGGAGTTGGTAAAGGCTACGCGGTCGTGTGTGTACATTGAGTATAGCAGGGGGCTCAGAACACAACCCTGGGGGGCTCCAGTGCTAAGAGTGAGGGAGGCTGGGACATGTCCGCCCATCCTTACTGCCTGTGGTCTGCCAGTCAGGAAATTGGAGATCCACTGACACAGAGATGAGCTAAGTCCCAGGTGCTCCAGCTTGGTGGTGAGTGTGGAGGGAATTATGGTATTAAATGCTGAACTGTAGTCGATGAAGAGCATTTTAATATAATTCCCCCTTCTAGTGTCCAGTTGAGTGAGAGATGTATGGAGGAGATGAGAGATAGCGTCATCTGTAGAGCAGTTTGAATGGTAAGCAATAAAATAAACCCAGAGAAGCAGCACACAGGTAGAGCTCCAGAAGTGGCAGGCAAGTGTTTAATCACACATTTTAATTACTGTACTTAGGGATTTTTTTGTGTATCACTTAAATTTGTGCCATTTGTCAGGCACCCTTATCCAGAGTGACTTTTATTTTATCTCAATGCACATCTGAGCCATAAAGTGTTAAGGGCTTTGCAGTCTAACGCCTTAACCACTGAGCTATCCCTTCTCCTTGTTTCTGTCCTATACTTTGTGAAACTGTTTACTTTTATTAACTACATTTTGATTAGAGACTTATTAATTAGATACATCATCACTTGCTGATGACAGAAAGTGCATTGATTTTCTAATCTTAACTTACACTGTCATTCACACATATCGTGACTGAGCTATATCCCACTTAAAGAGGACAAACACAAAACAACTGGTACTTTTACTTGTTTGTATATTTTTGCCACTTCTGTACAGCTCTACAGCTGGAGCAGAATAAACAGTGAGTGAAAGGAAGACTTTATTCTGTAGCACCGAGCATTTATTTAATAAATATAGTAGTATTTGGCAGTCAGGTTCTTCCAGTTTCCCAGAATAAGATTAAACCCACTGGAAAAGGAGACATTATATAAGTCTACAATTACCAAATGATTGTACTGGAGCCTGCTTTTTATTACTTAATATATTATAATCCAGAAACAGAAAGAAAATATGAAAAGCTTACTTACAATAGTTTACAAAATCGAAAAGCTGGTCAGAGAATATAAACAAGGTTGGAGGCAGAGGATAGCATATAAATAATGCAAATTCAAGGCAAATAGAAACTCGTCATGCCTGAATATTTGAATATTGATTTGAATATAGTACAGACCAAAAGTTTGGACACATCTTCTCATCTATCCGTCAGTGTGTTTTCTTTATTTTCATGACCATTTACATTATTAGATTCTCACTGAAGGCATCAAAACTATGAATGAACACATGTGGAGTTCTGTACTTAACAAAAAAGGTCTCCACAGTCACCGGACCTGAACCCAATCAAGATGGTTTGGGGTGAGCTGGACCGCAGAGTGAAGGCAAAGGGGCCAACAAGTGCTAAACACCTCTGGGAACTTCAAGACTGTTGGAAAACTATTTCAGGTGACTATCTCTTGAAGCTCATCGAGAGAATGCCAAGAGTGTGCAAAGCAGAGCAAAGGGTGGCTATTCTGAAGAAACTAGAATATAAAACATGTTTTCAGTTATTTCAACTTTTTTTGTTATGCACATAACTCCACGTGTGTTCATTCATAGTTTTGATGCCTTTAGTGAGAATCTACCAATGTAAAAGTTGTTGCTATTTCAGCTGCTCCCGGCAAGGGGGTCATCACAGCTGAATACCCAGTCCGCACTACAACTTGGCACAGGTTTTACGCCTGACACAACCCTTACATTTTATCCGGGCTTGGGACCGGCACTGCATCCAGTGGCTGGGGTTTGGGCTCTGGCTGGGAATCAAACCCAGGCCTTCCGCATGGCAGGTGAAACACCTACCACTGAGCCATCAGTGCCCCTCGAATCTACCAATTTAAATTGTCAAGAAAATAAAGAAAACACATTGAATGAGTGAAGGTGTGTCCAAACTTTTGGCCTGTACTGTATTTGACCATAATTATTTTGACAATATTAGACCATCATCGAAACCCAACACTAAACATGTTGTGATATAAGCAGAAACTTGGTCCAAGCTGGAATTCGTCTGCCCTTGCCACTGGAATGTGTGACAGCTGCTTATTTTTTAACTTACTTGTGCATTATTATATCTCAGTTTATGTAAAATATTTTGTTCCTCCTTCCTTAGCAGTATTAAGACGATGTTTATTTCATAGAACAACAGATCAGTTTATTAGACAAACCACCTCTTTTGCAAACACAGATGACAATAACAGCTTCAGATAATAACATTAATCTGTCATGATCTGGGTGTAGTGGCAGGTGTTGATCGCCGTGGGCAGTGAGAGCAGGCACAGAGGGGTTGTGTAATCAAAAAAAAAAAAAAAAGAGTCTTTAATGAACATTAAACACAAAAGTACAAGTAAAAACTCAAACAAAATAAACAATCAAACTCAATAACTTTGCGCTAACAGGGGCTCTCTGGCGAGACACAGGCAGAGGGAGGACAAACACATAACAGGACACACAAACTATGCGTGGAGCTGAAACTGGACACTAGGGACAGGAGAGAGACGGGACTAGGGACAGGAGAGAGACGGGACTAGGGACAGGAGAGAGACGGGACTAGGGACAGGAGAGAGACGGGACTAGGGACAGGAGAGAGACGGGACTAGGGACAGGAGAGCGACGGGACTAGGGCTAAAGACATGGCAGTCAGCTAGGCATGGCTTTCAGCTAAACATGGTTAAGATTGCTCTTAACCATGGCAGTTAGCTACACATACACCTAGCTAAACATGTCTTCAGCTCCAACATGCACTAAGCTACACTTACCCAATAGCTCAACACACACTAGGGAATGGGGCACAGAAACACAGAGACAAGGGATACCCAGTCTCTAGGCTAGGAGATATTTAAAGGCCAAGCTCACTGGGACACTAGGGAGACAGGAAACACAGGATAGCTAGAGACACAAAGGGGCTATGACTAGGAGCATGCTAGTTAGCTAAACCTAGATTTTAGCTACCCACACTTCTAGCCAAACACACACCCATATACTTACCTGTTCTAGCTAAACACACATGAAAACAAGGAGACAAGAACCACAGTACATACATACACAGATGACATGACGGAATCAGCTCCACACACACACACACACACACACACACACACACACACACACACACACACACACACACACAGAACATCTACGGAGAAACATTGACAATATAAGAGCCAAAGTCAACACAACTTAAATCAAACCATAAACTTAACAAAGAACAGAACCGAACAAAACAGAACAGAACAGAACGCCCACACGACAGACAGTAGTTAAACCAAAAATGCTTGACCCAGTTTCTTCTTCTTCTTCTTCTTCTTTTTTCTCCGCTACCTTCTGGTTAATTTTCCTGTGATGTAATTCCTGTAATTTTCCTCTATTTCCAAATTATTTCTTTCATCTTTTATATTCTATCCATCAAACCAGTTGCAACTATGAAGTTACAGATGTTTTTCTTTCCTCGCCCAATCATCCCACTTTCCAACACATCTTTTATCTCTGTCCCAGCCAATCCACCTCTTCTTAGTTCTTCCATCATTTTCCTCCTTTGTTCTTCATATCTTCTGCAATTTATAAGTACATGTTCTATGGTTTCAAAAGTCTGACAAACCACACAAAAACCTGTGGGATGCTTCCCTATAATGTATAATGTATTATTCAGGTTGCTGTGTCCAATTCTTAATCTTGTCATTACTGTGTCCTCTCTTCCAGTCCCTCCCCAGTTTCTCTCAGTTCCAACTTTATTTTGAATGCCATATAAATGTCTCCCTTTAATTCCCCTCTCCCACTGCTGTTGCCATTCTCTCACAGCTTTTTTCCAAACTATACTTTACCTTTCAGCCTTTGAAATTTTTAATTTAACCCTCTCGTTTCCCGATATATCTATGTGGGCTGGCGTCCAAATAAGCTGAATCTCTTTACCTTTTGCTTTTATTCTCATATATGTTATCAATATCGCATACACCAGATCCTGATGGCTATTGGACCTCCCTGATCTGAGAATGATTAGTGCAGACAATGAATCACTTCCAATTAAGAATTTACTTATTTTTTCCTCCTTTCCAATCCATTCTAATGCCATCATGATGGCATACAGTTCGACTGTATACACACTCAGATTATTCGATGTTCGTTTGCTTTCTTCATTTCCCTGGTTACTTATAACAATTGCAGATCCAGTCCTTCCAGTTTCAGGTTCTTTTGATCCGTCTGTGTAAATCTGAATATGATCTCTATACTTGTGTTCCACGTATCTATAAAATTCATCTACTAGGTCTATATTGTTATTTATTGACTTGATTTGACGCAATTTAAAATCAACTTTCATGGTTTCCATTTTCCACACTGGATAGTCGGGCCATATCACAGTTGGACAGAACTCTTCTTCACTCACCCCCAAATCTCTAGCTGACTCATCTCCTACCCACCCAAAACTATTCTTTTGTACTTTTTCCTTTTTCCCAACAAGTTCGTAATACTTTCTTAGTGGGGTGATTTTCTCTATGTCCCTTTAAATTAATCCAATAATTTACCAGCAGTTGCTTACGTCGAATGTTTAATGGCATTTCTCCCACTTCCACCTGAAGCGCACATACTGGAGATGTTTTTACTGCACCTAAACATAATCTCTAGCCTGTATTTTATCAAGCCTTGTGAGTACAGTTTTGGCTGCTAATCCGCACACCATACTCCCATAGTCAATTCCTGATCTTATTAAACTTACATATATATATATTTTAGTGATTGATAGTCTGCACCCCATTCCAGTCCTGTTAAACACCTCATTGTGTTTATTACTTTTTTGCATTTATCCTCCACCTTCCTTATGTGTTCCGCCCAGGTTAGCCTTGGATCAAAATGTACTCCCAGAAAGCAAAATTTATTAACCTTCTCCAGACTATTTCCATATAATTTTAAATTAATCCCCTCATAAATTTTCTCCCTAGTAAAAAACATTACTTTAGTTTTTTCAACAGAGAATTTAAAGCCCCATTTTATTCCCCACCTCTCAACCTGCTGGATACCTTCTTGCATTTTCTTAACTATATACTCCACATTTCTTCCTCTTTTCCATATTGCCCCATCATCCGCAAACAAAGATCTCCCCATGTCCCCTTGTACATTTTCATATATATCATTTATCATAATTGAAAATAACGTGGGACTTATTACACGCCCTTGGGGGGTTCCATTCTCTGCCACATGTTTGCTAGACATCACTTCTCCTATCCTAACCTGTATTGTTCTGCCTTTCAGAAAATCCCTAATCCATTTAAAAATTCTTCCTTTAATTCCCATTTTATATAATTTAATCATCAACCCCTCTCTCCATAGCATGTCATATGCTTTTTCCACATCGAAAAATACAGCTACAACTGTCTCTTTATTTATTTGAGCTTTCCGTATCTCATCTTCCAAGCATAACCCTGCATCCTGAGTACCCCTCCCTCTCCTAAATCCACTTTGATTTTCAGTCACCATACCTTGTTTTTCCATTACATACATTAGTCTCTCATTTATCATTCTTTCCATTAGCTTACAGACATGAGAGGTCAGGGCAATGGGTCTATAGCTTGATGATTTACTAGGCTCTTTCCCAGGTTTTCTTATTGGTATAATAATGGCTTCTTTCCAACTTTTTGGTAACCTTCCTTCTTCCCATACTTTATTGTATAATAACAGTAACTTCTTCTTCCCCTCATCAGTCAAATGCTTTATCATTATATAACAAACTTCATCTTTCCCTGGTGCAGTCTCCCCAGTTTTTGCCAGTGCTTTGTTTACCTCATCTATACTAAATGGAACATTTTGTTCACCTTCATCACTTTCCATTGCCTTCAGTGCCTCCAGATTTTCAGTGCTAGTTTTCTCTCTACCCCTCTTCCCTTCTTCAGATAAATTATTTGAGCTGTGAACTTGGGCAAACGTATTTACCAACATTTCAGCCTTTTCTTTATTTGTGACTGCAACTTCCTTCTCATTGCTCAACACCGGGTAGCTCCAATCTCTCCTTTCTCCACCCATCTTTTTAATCATTGCCCACACTTCTCCTATTTGTGTAGTGTCCCCAATTGAACTGCAGTAATTCCTCCAACATACTCTTTTTGCTGGTCTTACTGTTTTCCTTACTATTGCTTGTGCACATTTATACTGTATCATATGCGTGAAATTGTGTGATCTTTTCATTACTTTAAATGCTTTATTTCTGTTTTGGACTGCTTTTTTACATTCCTCATTCCACCATGGCACTTCCTTTCTTTTTACTTTACCTCGACTTTTTGGGACTGATTCTAGCGCTGCTGTTATTATACCCTGCCTTACTTTATTTTCAAGCATTTCTATATCGTCATCATATTTAATCTGATTTAAATATTTGTCACTTTCTTTCTGAAATTTATCCAAGTCAGCTTTTTCAAATACCCATCTTCCTCCTCTCCCTTCTATAACTTGTGACACATTTATATTGATTTTACACAAAACTGGATAGTGATCACTTCCTACTGTTCCTTCCTTATACACCTTCCAATTACATATTGCTGCCACACTGTTAGACACCAATGTAAGATCTAGAGCAGACTTCCTTCCGGTACTAACCTCTATTCTTGTTTTAGTTCCATCATTTAAACATACTAATTTTTTTTCCTCTAATAACTCTTCTATCACTTGCCCATTAATATCCACTTTTTCACTTCCCCACAATGTATTATGTGCATTGAAGTCCCCACACCATATAACATTACTACTATCTTGTCCCTCTATTTCCTCAAGCTGATTTAATTGTAGTCTTCTACATGGGTTATAAAAATTTATAACTACAAATTTCTTCCCCACACCCCATACCTCCACTGCTACATACTCATATTCACTCCCTAAACCCAGTACCCTGTGCTGCACTCCTTGCTTCACAAAAGTAACACACACCCCTCCACTACCATTTACCCTATCCTGTCTGATTGATACATACCCATATATGACAAAATCCAAATGTGGTTTTAGCCAGGATTCCTGAATACATATAATGTCTGGTTTTTCTTTCCAGTTAGCAATAATCTGTTTGAACTCTTGCCCGTTTGAAATCAGGCTCCTTGAATTCTATTGAAGGAGTAACATTAACACAATAATTAACCCACACATGTTATCTCTTGACTAGACTGTACACTTAGTTCATCCCTCACCTCTTCCCATTTCAAACCTGACATATCTACAGTAGGTGATGTATTGCTGCTTTTACTATAACCTGGATTCTTTCTGTTTTAGATCAGATTTCTGCTGTAGCATTTATTACTCCTGCTATAAATGTCACCATTCTCTTCTTCTCCTCCCACTGGTCTTTACGTTCTTGTTGGACTTCTCTCGTCGCTCTCTCCATATATTCCCTTTTACGACTTTTATTTTCTTTCTCTGACCTTTTAACAGCCTCAGAATAGGACAGGTTTTCCTTTACTCTTATTTGCTGGATTATCACTTGCTTTTTCATCATTTCACATCCCCAGAATGCAACACTGTGACTACCTCCACAGCTACAACACTTCGGCTTCACTTCTTCCCCACATTTCCCATAATCGAGATCTCCGCTGCACCTGGCACATCTTCTTTTTCCCCTGCAAACCTTAGCTATATGCCCAAATTCTTGGCAATTATAGCATCTCATTGGCTTAGGTGTATATTCTCTCACTCTATAAATCTCATAAATCCATAATATACCTCTTTCGGCACTTCCTTTAATTCAAACTCTACCAAAACAGATTCTGTTTCTACTTTTCCTACTCCCCTTGTCAGCCTTACAGCACTTTTAACTGACTTGTTTTGTACTTTCATATCCTCAATTAGCCCTTTTATATTTACAGTAAGAGGAATTCCATATATCACTCCCTTACTACCACCCATTCTTCTTTCTCCTACTTTTACTACTTTGACTATTTTAATTTTTCCCATACAACTCATCTTCATTGCCTTTTCCATCTGCTCCACACTATTACAGCCTATAAGTAAATTTCCCAAGGGAATCTCCCAAGATTCTTGCATATTTTACTTCTCCTATTTGTCCTCTTATTATTTTTGTTAATTTAAGTGGGTCCATGCTCTTAACTCCTCCTTCTCCATCAAATCGTACCACTATATTAACCAATTTTCCTTTATGACACTCTCCCTCTTCATCTCTACCTTCACTTTCCGTTCCAGTTGTGCTAGCCTCTCCTTTTTTCTTTCTCTTACGACTTGTACCTTTCCTTGCTGAATTTCCTCTCCTTATTTCTTCCCAGTCAGTCTCCTCTTATCACTACCAGTCCCCTCTTGCTCACTATATTCCATACCATCCATTCTCTTTCCTGCCATTTTAATAAAGTTGATATGAAGTGTCCGACGTAAGAGTTGCGGGGAAACACCGCTACCGGACCTATACAGGCCGTCGGCCGATGCCTCCTACACCACTCCCCAATCGACTCACCCCCAACTTTCTAACGCTTATTATCCGATCTAAACGATGTTTGTCTTTCAACGATGGGTAAACTCAAACAAAACTCACAGGTGTGTTCTCTCCTCTCACGCTCTCCTCACTCACGAGAGTAAACCTTGACCCAGTTTCCCAGTCTAAACAGCTATTTATAGATGGATTAATGGCTACCTTGGCTCAGGTGTGCACTCACATCACCTGACGAGGTGCCTGCTGGGAAACTGAGTTAGCCAACAAAAACTACAAATAAAAAACAGCGACCTCTGGTGGTGGACCCTTACATAATCACAGTAGTTCCTGCCAATGTGGATAAAGAGTTGTGCTAATGGAAACCATGGCCTAGATCATGTCCAGACCTTAACACAACAAAAAACTTTTGTAAAATAAAAATAAAAGTTGGCAGCAGCAGTCAAGTAACCATCGTCTCTAAATGATCTTCAGAAAGTGATCAAGCAAGTATGGATTAAGCAAGTGACACCAGTGTACTTCAGACGTCTTTGTGACATGCCCAGCCAGATTCAGCAGGTCCTAAAGAATAAAGAACTACACACTAAATATTGATTGTTGCTTAGCATTGTCTAGGTCAAGCTAATATAAAAATTCTGATTCACCATATATGTTTTGCAGTCAGGTTATTAAGTAAGTTTACTGATAGATACATTTGTACATAGAATTAAAGCAGCAACACATCCGAGGTGGAGTTCATAGGTCACTAAAGCCAGTGTCGTGCAATGGGTAAGAAAATTTACTGCTAATAGAAACAATTACACTTAATAAATACAAACAGTGAGTTAAGCTAAGCTTTTAACATTTCACTACCAAAATTACACATTTTAATTCCATCAGAGCACAGAGACAATACTATAGTGTTCTATATTAAAATTTTAAGTAAAAAAAAAAAAAAAAATATATATATATATATATATATATATATATATATATATATATATGTGTGTGTGTGTGTGTGTGTGTGTGTGTGTGCTTATTTTAAATTGATTTAAAAGCGATATGTTTAAAAGATCATTCTCAGGGACCTGCCTCAAGCCCAAATCCTGGTGAGTTATTTTATAACATCATGAACAGGACGCTGGCGTAGTGGCTTCCGGCACAGTCTTTATCACTGTAGTCTTGCACCTGCAGGGTCAAGGGTTTGAGTCCTGCTTTGGATCTGTGTGTGTAGAGCTCTCCCTGTGCTTCATGGGTTTCCTTGGAATATGCTACTGGCATTTCCAAAATTGCTCATTACGTGTGCTTGTACCCTGTGATAAATTGGTTCCATGTCCCCTGGAATAGGCTCCAGGCCTCCTGTGCCAGCTATAGAGAATGTAAAGAGCTGTGTAAGTAAAGCCATGTAAGTTTCCATAATATCATGTGTGAATGCGTTTAAAAAGATTTTGTCATATTTTTATTTAAATTCTAATAAAAATTGTATTTGACACATACACAGTCACGCACAGTATGATACAAAGTGAAACACTAATGACCTTAAAAAATATATATATATATTGAGTTTTCAAATAGAATATAAAATATAAAATATTTTAGGAATTTTTTTCGGTGTAAAAATGTACAATATGTACACATAATAAAATGAAATAAAATTTTATTAAAATGGAACTAGGATATAAATGTGCATAAAGACAATGCACAGAATAATGTGTAAAGTTCAAGGGTGTCAGGGTGTGAAAAATGTGCAAATGTGCATCAAAATGTAATGTATAATGTGCAATATGATGAGCAGTGAGACTGTTATTGTGTGAGAAAGCAGATCAGAGTGTTAAGTCCTATATGGTATCATGATTAAGAGTCTGTATAGCCTGCAGGAAGGAGCTGTGTTGGCCTTCACAGAAGCAACAGAGAGAACAGTCCATTACTGGAGTGGCTGAGGTCCTTCACAATCTTCCTGACCTTGGTCCAGCACCGCTTGCTGTAGATTGAGTGCAGGTCAAGGGGCTTGGTGCGGTTGATGCACTTAGCTGATCGCTCCACCCTCTGTAGAGCTTGTCTGTCCTATATGATGCTGTTCCCAAACCGTGAGTACAAAATGCATGTTTTTGCCCGCGAAATGCCGCAATACGTCTTGCCTGTGCCGCGAAATCCCACAAGCAACATTCGAGAATTTAAATAAATGTGTTGTGCTTCACTGGGGACGTTCTCTGGTTTTGTCATTTTGTAAACATGGATTTGTATTCAACAAAGTAATGGACAATGTGAATGTGATATGCGGGGCAAAGACTGAATGGTGTAATGTACAGCACAATAACAAATGTAAATACACATTTAAAGGTATAATTAATATCTCTGGTGGTCCTTACCCTTTCAATCTGCTAACGGCTAGTTACTGTTTTAGTAATAGTATGTGGTCTCTTACAATATACTACCATATTATATATTTGTGTCTAATACTGTTTTATTCATATTTTACAACATTACATGCAGTTTGTAATTTATTTGCAATTGTACTTTTAAAATGTAACCTATGTATCTACAGTATAAGCATATTTAACACTAGAAGCGCCGAGCAGCGGTCATTTGACCGCTATGGGTAAAAAATAATACTTCACACTCGATCAAATTCCAGGGCCCTCCTTTCATAACTTCTCCTAGTTCTGTGAGCTTAATCACCCTGTACGCTTACATTTTTTAAAATTGCACCAGTAAAAGCCAGTATAAAGCTATTTTGCTCTTATTTCCGTGAAATTGCTGACAGCTGCGCGCCGGTCATGCCGTTTTCTGCTTTTTCCAACCAGCGATTCTCATTTCTCTCAGCAGATTGCTCAAGGGATCGTGCATACTATCTATGCGTCATTCAGTGTGTATATGTAACTGTCTCAGGTTTCATTCCATATATGCAGTTTATATATATATATATGCTTCTGTGAAATATCGACAATACGCCATTCATTCCCGCATTGATAATCTGTGATATTTTATACAGAGATTTAGGGATTTAGCTCTACTTAATTTTATAACGTTTTGAGAAAATTCATTAATGCGTTCATCCTATTTGAAGCTTCTGAACTGTCGGATGTTTTTTTTGTGTGACAGTGCTTTAGATGGAGCAGATCTATGCTAAAACAATGTAATGACCCCTCCTGAGGATAAAAAGCTTTATTATTGGCTTTAAATGAATCAGATCTGCCACAGCAGACAATAAACTATGCTATGTCATAACCGAAGCAAATACCATGATTATGCTTCGTTTCGTTCGGTGTTGCTAGGCAACGGACTACGCATCTAATCGAGAATGTGGAAATGTGGAAGTGATGTGTGGCCACCCAATGAGAACTAAAGCAAAGATTTCGGTAACTACATGGGGTGTAACATCTGCATAGTGACACTAAACAGCTGAACAACTTCACTTTTCTGTTATGGTAACATAAGCACCTCCGATACCTGTCGCTGCTGCTGTGGAAATATTACGCTACGGATATTAAATATAGAATATTTATTTAAACAAAAACTAATACCATTTAAAAAATATAACGTATTGAAACGTTTATAAGTTATCAAAAATGATTCGATTAATTTACAAGATGTACGGAGATATAGTATTTATTTTATTTAGATCCGTTGTTTACTAGTTCCCTACAGCGCTACAGTTCGCTACTCTGTGCAGTAGTGTGTACATAGAGTTTTTGTATGTATGTGCGCGCATCTCATAGGTATGTAGTTTATTTACAGTAATTCATAAAACATTGTACAGTACAAGGTAAACACGAGAAAGATTACAAAATGAAAAAAAAAAAAACAGTGTCTGCTTTATAAACAGGTTACTATACTGTGCCCCTGCTGCCTTTGCCGTTTTCTGGTGCGCACATAGCTCCTTTACCAACTCCAGAATAAATCTCCTCCTGCTTATGGTCACATTCATGCTCTGTTTATATAGAATATGTGCATTAATTGCCGCCAGGTCTAGGAGGTTGTAAAACACAGCCACAGGCCAGCGCCGGGGGCTTCCCTTTACTGAATACAGCCTCGCCATTTGATCCATAACATCAATGCCAACTTAAGTGCTGCTGTAGTAGGGAATTGTTTCTTTTCGCCATTATCAGTTGAAACTGCCTGATGCATTGTGCTCAGAACGCATACATTTTTCTTTCGTTTTGCCCGGTAAATCGTGAGCGTTATATTTCTTCCTTTCCCCAGGAAAGGCTCCACAATAAACATTACAACAATGTCTGATAACCGCTGACCAGCCGCCCTACTGTCGTCTTTCCCTAGATAGGGAATTGCATTCAACATGTATTTTGTTTCAACATCAGCGGTCACCCAGAACTTGATACCAAACTTATTGGCCATGCGTAAAATTGGCCATGTACTGCGTGAAACGGCAGTGCGCTCCCCCACCCCCACCCCAACTTGCACTTCCAGCAGACCTCATTGTCCTGTTGAATCAGAAATAAAAATACGTATGTTTTAATTTAATCCAATGAACACAAAAATATGAGAAAATGGTCATCTCTAAGCTTTTATATTTTATTGATCAGATGATTTGTTTTCTTTTTGTGGCATTAGATTTCAGTGTGTCCACGCTGTAAGGTGTAAATGTGTAAATTTAACTAAGGTAAATGAAGCATGTCTTGAAACATAATGCAATAATGCAGATCAAACATAATACACCTGTCCATAAATAAAAAGAAATATTTAGACCTTTATGCAAACTATATTTTACTTAAATACGCAGATTAAAATGAGGAAAGAATGGTAATGCGGACAAATGGAAGGAGGAAGGAAACGGAGACATCAGTTTTCGTTATTTTACAAAATCTGAATATATTCAGTAAATGTATGAATTATACTCAAAGTATCCAATCCAACTATGAAGCCTGATTTAATCGGTACCATCTAACATTTTAATTTCTATTTATTTTATGTTTTGCTGGCGAAATACATTTTAGGCAGAGATGTCAGCTCGGTCTTGTTTTTTGTTTTAAAACCCCCAATACAGCCAATAACCCCATCGAAACCAGCGAAACTGGTTTAATAACTTCACACCTATCGTGAATGAAAGGTGAGAAGAGGCACTACAGTAACTGGGGGTTCTGTGGGGTTTCACCTCGGGTCGCGTTGTATTCAGCAAATAGAATATATACAGAGTGACACAAAAAAACGGGAACTTTTTTACAATCCAATAAAACTAGAAGTGATATAAGAAATACATTTTATTCATAGTAATTGAAACCTAAAACTTGCCATTTACGAAACATTGATGGAATTTATCTTTTTTTTTATTTTAGATGGCGTCCTCCTGTACGAATACTACCAATACGCATTAAAAAAATTCCCAGTGTCGGGGGTAAGGCCTGTCATAGACAGGCACGTTTCTGTCAAGTTCAAGGTTGAAACGCCAGACAGCGGGTGTTTATCAGCCTTTTGATCAACAACACTCACTTTCACTTTGCAAAGGGCAGTGTTTATTATTTACTGTATATTAAAAGTGCATACACACTCCTCTTAAAAGATCTTTTTTTACCTGAAATTTACCTGAAACTCTATGAGGCGCTGTATAGCGCTTAAATCAAACTTCACTCATGCACACACACATGAAACACTTGCATACACATATATGAAACACACACACACATATATATATATACACACAGTGGTGTGAAAAACTATTTGCCCCCTTCCTGATATCTTATTCTTTTGCATGGTGGTCACACAAAATGTTTCTGTTCATCAAACACATTTAAATATTAGTCAAAGATAACACAAGTAAACACAAAATGCAGTTTTTAAATGATGGTTTTTATTATTTAGGGAGAAAAAAAATCCAAACCTACATGTCCCTGTGTGAAAAAGTAATTGCCCCCTGAACCTAATAACTGGTTGGGTCACCCTTAGCAGCAAGAACTGCAATCAAGCGTTTGCGATAACTTGCAACGAGTCTTTTACAGCGCTCTGGAGGAATTTTGGCCCACTCATCTTTGCAAAATTGTTGTAATTCAGCTTTATTTGAGGGTTTTCTAGCATGAACCGCCTTTTTAAGGTCTCAATAGGATTCAGGTCAGGACTTTGACTAGGCCACTCCAAAGTCTTCACTTTGTTTTTCTTCAGCCATTCAGAGGTGGATTGGCTGGTGTGTTTTGGGTCATTGTCCTGCTGCAGCACCCAAGATCGCTTCAGCTTGAGTTGACGAACAGATGGCCGGACATTCTCCTTCAGGATTTTTTGGTAGACAGTAGAATTCATGGTTCCATCTATCACAGCAAGCCTTCCAGGTCCTGAAGCAGCAAAACAACCCCAGACCATCACACTACCACCACCATATTTTACTGTTGGTATGATGTTCTTTTACTGAAATGCTGTGTTACTTTTACGCCAGATGTAACGGGACACGCACCTTCCAAAAAGTTCAACTTTTGTCTCGTCGGTCCACAAGGTATTTTCCCAAAAGTCTTGGCAATCATTGAGATGTTTTTTTAGCAAAATTGAGATGAGCCTTAATGTTCTTTTTGCTTAAAAGTGGTTTGCGCCTTGGAAATCTGCCATGCAGGCTGTTTTTGCCCAGTCTCTTTCTTATGGTGGAGTCGTGAACACTGACCTTAATTGAGGCAAGTGAGGCCTGCAGTTCTTTAGATGTTGTCCTGGGGTCTTTTGTTGCCTCTCGGATGAGTTGTCTCTGCGCTCTTGGGGTAATTTTGGTCGGCCGGCCACTCCTGGGAAGGTTCACCACTGTTCCATGTTTTTGCCATTTGTGGATAATGGCTCTCACTGTGGTTCGCTGGAGTCCCAAAGCTTTAGAAATGGCTTTATAACCTTTACCAGACTGATAGATTTCAATTACTTTTGTTCTCATTTGTTCCTGAATTTCTTTGGATATTGGCATGATGTCTAGCTTTTGAGGTGCTTTTGGTCTACTTCTCTGTGTCAGGTAGCTCCTATTTAAGTGATTTCTTGATTGAAACAGGTGTGGCAGTAATCAGGCCTGGGGGTGACTACAGAAATTGAACTCAGGTGTGATAAACCACAATTAAGTAATTTTTTTAACAAGGGAGCCAATCACTTTTTCACACAGGGCCATGTAGATTTGGAGTTTTTTTCTTCCTAAATAACGTATACCTTCATTTAAAAACTGCATTTTGTGTTCAATTATGTTATCTTTGACTAATAGTTAACGGTTTTTGATGAGCAGAAACATTTAAGTGTGACAAACATGCAAAAGAATAAAAAATCAGTAAGGGGGCAAATAGTTTTTTACACCACTGTATATATATAAATATAATCATTATCGAGGACGACATCATATAAATAGGACACAATAATTCACATTTTAACTTTATTTAGAAACCCTTAGTATTATATAGGCTTGTAATGTGTAAAAAACCCATAAATAAAATAAATACTATATCTCCGTACATCTTGTAAATTAATCGAATCATTTTTGATGTTATAAACGTTTTAATACGTTATATTTTATTTATGGTATTAGTTTTGTTTCAATAAAAATACTATATTTAATATCCGTAGCGTAATATTTCCACAGCAGCAGCGACAGGTATTGGAGGTGCTTATGTTACCATAACGGAAAAGTGAAGTTGTTCAGCTTTTTAGTGTCACTATGCAGATGTTACACCCCATGTAGTTACCAAAATCTTTACTTTAGTTCTCATTAAGTGGCCACACATCACTTCCACATTTCCACATTCCCGATTAGGCGCGTGGTCCGTTGCCTAGCAACACCGAACGAAACGAGGCATAATCATGGTGTTTGCTTTGGTTATGACATAGCATAGTTTATTATCTGTTGAGGTAGATCTGATTTATTCAAACCCCCTTAATAAAGCTTTATATCCTCAGGGGAGGTCATTACATTGTTTTAGCGATAATTTCACGGAAGCGAGTTCAGGAAGCACTGTCACACAAAAAAAAAACCATCTGAGAAGGTTAGAAGTTTCAAACGAACTAATGAATTTTCTCAAAACGTTATACAGTGGAACCTCGGAATACGAGTAACGCGGTTTACGAGTGTTCCGCAAGACGAGCAACGAGTTTTAATAATTTTTTACTTGAAAAACGAGCATTGTCTTAGTTTACGAACACCGAGTATCATGTTTCACGCATGCGCTTCTTGTTTTGACACCGAGCGTCACGTCATCACAAGTGAGCCAACGGTTTTTCTCTCTCTTGCAAGGGAATTGTAGGGAATCCTCTTTCCTGCTGGATGAATACACACACACACACACACACACACACATATTAATGGAGAGACCGTTTTTAAACCGTTTAAAAATTAGCAAGGAACATCACTAGGCACACTCACGTGAGCGCATACTAACGGGATCACTACTGTAAAGTAAAACAACAACAACAACAACAAAAAACCAAATTAAACAGCTCCTCACCTTTAAAAACAGTCGCGACAGAGAAGAGTTTGTGTGTTTGTTTGGCAACCTGAGAGGAAGGGGGCTGAAGGGGGGCTCGCTCCTTCAGCCCTACTCTTTAAATCTTTAAAATTAAAACGTAAATGGCGTCAAACTAAATTGTTAGTATTTCAAATAGCATTGGAGGACAGCATCCTAAACTATAGAAAAGCTCTTAGTGTAGCTAGATCAACATATTTTTCCACTCTTATAGAAAATAACAAAAATAATCCTAGATTTTTATTTAATACCGTAGCCAAATTAACTAGAAATAAGACCACTACAGAAATCTCCACAACAACATTGTATAATAGTGAGGACTTCATGAACTTTTTTAATAATAAAGTTGTAAATCTTAGGCATATAATTGAGGCTTTGAAACCAAACAATGTAATTCATGCAGATGTTAAACTAGCCTTGTCAGATCAGAACCTAGAATACTTTACTCCCCTTGAAGAGAATGAACTAATTTCACTCATATCTTCTGCAAATTCATCAACCTGTATATTAGATCCTGTACCGACACATTTTCTTAAACAGATAGTACCAGCAATAACAGAACCCCTGATGAGAATAATTAATTCTTCACTCAGCATTGGGTATGTTCCAAAATCTTTTAAATTAGCAGTAATTAAACCGAAAATTAAGAAACCTGACCTTGACCCCTGTCAGCTGTCCAGTTACAGGCCGATATCAAACCTCCCCTTTATCTCTAAGATTCTGGAAAAGATAGTAGCGGAGCAGCTATGCTCATATCTAAATATAAATAGCATACATGAACTGTATCAGTTAGGATTTAGGCCTCATCACAGCACAGAGACAGCACTTGTTAATGTAGTAAATGACATCCTATTGGCCCATGACCAGGGTTGCATCACTCTGCTTTTGTTACTCAAACTCTCGTGCAGCTTTTGACACCATTGATCATAGTATTCTCCTTCAAAGATTAGAAAATGTGACAGGAATTAAGAGAACAGCCCTCTCCTGGCTCAGATCCTATTGACCAATTGTTATCAGTATGTAGATTTAAATGGTGATTATTCTGCATGTTCTTTAGTGGGGTTTGGTGTTCCACAGGGTTCAGTTTTAGGTCCACTGTTTTTTTTCCCTTTACATGCTTCCTTTGGACAACATAATCCGTAAGCATGGTATTAGTTTTCACTGTTATGCTGACGACACACAGTTATACTTCTTAGCAAAACCAGATGAGAAAAAAACAGCTTGCTAAAGTTGAGCAATGCGTAAATAATATAAAAGACTGGATATAATAACTTTCTTCTAGTTAATCCTGATAAGACAGAAGTTCTAGTCATAGGACTGCATGCAGCTAGAAGTAAGATTTTAGATCACACTGTAACTTTTTCCCATCAAGTGCAACAGTAAAAGAACTTGGTGTGATTATAGATTCTAGTCTTTCATTTGAAGCACAAATAGACAATATCACCAGAATAGCATTGTTTCACTTTAGAAATATTGCCAAGTTAGGGAATATATTGTCACTAAACAATGCAAAAAAACTAGTTTATGCTTTTATCACCTCCAGGTTGGAATATTTTAACAACTTACTGTCTGGTTGTTACATCTCTGGGATCGCTCATGTCTGTATTTCCTTCTGGCTCTCCCTTTTAGTTATGTTGTTATACTTAGTCCTGTCTCTGCTTGCACTCTACATTACACTTAAAAATTTTATTTTCACCTTTTACATTATGTGACTGTGACCATACCTAACTGTTATCTCTCCTCTTCTGCTCTCCCCTCTCCTCTGCCCTCTGGACCCGTCTGACTCATCCTGGTGCCCCACTCCTGGAGATCTCGTCACATGGATGCCTTGTGTCTCTTTGGGATGCGTCTGGTGTCTGGGGATGGTTTCACTCTACCATGAAGACGGTTCTGGCCTCGACTTATATTGAAAGCTGTTTCTCTGAGGACTTGACTTGGCTGCAGTTGGTCAATAGTTCAGGACTGGAATTTCCTACAAGTCTACCTGAGCCTCCAATAACTACCAAGACTCCATGGTAGCCATCGCCCTCGGCTTGCTCATCAGGAACTATCTGACCATTTTGACTTATACACATTCACATTCTGTACAAACTTAAATGATTCTGTTGATTGTGTAAAGCTGCTTTGCGACAATGACTAAATTGTAATTAAAGAAAAAGGAGCTAAAGCAATGTAGTTTAGTATTACCACATTATTAGTTAATATCATGATTTTACATTATTAATTAAAGATCATTCATATAAACAATGGTCTGTGACAGTCAGAGGTAAACCTGTCTCCTTATCTCTGTATTACACTGGATTTTGTGTTTATTTATTTATTTAATTTTTTTTTACAGAATTACAGCAATGTTGTGAAAGTGAAAGAAAAGATCTGAGTCACACCCAGTTCCAGTTTTATATTAAAGCCTCTTTCTGTGACGCAGTCTCACACAGTTGGAGTAGCAACGATACACACAGCTCTACAGCCAGAGCAGAATAAAGGTAAGAAGAAAATGAAAAAGATAGAAACAGAAAAAGGTAGAAAGATGGATAGAAAGGTAGAAAGATAGAAAAAGGTCGAAGGCAGTTAAAGATAAAACGATGGACAAACAACATCTTGAATATACAAGAGAAACTTCTTAACCTGTTATACTTTTTGAATTCTTACTATACATTATTGATGATAATAACAACAACAACAATAATAATAATAATAATAATAATAATAATAATGCATCTATGAAATATAAAGCTAACTGTCTGATGTCATCTTCAATTTATCCTTTTCTTGTCTTTTCATCTTATAACTGACTGGGGTGAATGTCTGTGGTTATATTTTATATGGGGTGAATAGTGGTAAAGTGGGACAGTTAAGCTTAATAATTTATATCTTTGCATGGATATGTTTTTATTACTAAAAATCAACAATGAGTTTATCATTAGCAAGTATGTGATAAAAAAAATAAAAAATCTGTGGCTATGACATCACTTCCGGGGTGTGGCACATCATATTTAACCACTATTTTCAGAAATTGTCCCACTTTACCTCTATTCACCCTATTTCTTTTCCTCTTAAAATCTCAGTATATTAGATTACCACTTGCCCTGTTTTCCCCTTACTTTATAAAATGCATTGTTTATACTTTTCCACAATTGATGATTACATTTAAATAACACCAAATTAGAGTCTTCAGAAAGTAATATGTGTGTAATGCTCTGCAGTTGGCACTCCTGCACTGTAATGCAATTACATCTATAACTTTATCTCAATATTGCCAGACAGACCGGCAGGCGCAGTGAAAACTGCATAAACAAATCCAGAAAACAGATCCAAAGAGATTGAGTGAAGCAAGTGGAGTAATGCAAATTAGCCCTGAATTCAAGGACCAATATAATCAGGAAAACAGAGATAAAGAGTCATACACAGTAGGGAAATAAAGAACAACACACACCTTACAGGAAGCCTGACTGTGTCAACTGCAGTAGTTTCTATCTGTCTGTGTCCCACTGTGTTTCACTAAGTTGTTCCTGATGGATGTGAGAATAAGTTTATGATGATTGATATTCAATGTAAAGGTGAATAGAGTTGAATTAAATGTAGGTGTGATTTATACGTGTATGTGTTTATAACCAAACAAGTTAATTCTGTACACATCTCTACATAGAATTAGTGCCACAACACATTTAAGGTGCAGCTCACAGAGACCAGCGACCATGAATTGGGTAGGAAATTATTATTATTATTATTATTATTGTTGTATTATTGCTGTTATTGTTGTTATTACTATGTTCTGCTGCTACTGTTAATATTGCTGCTGCAGCTTTTTCAGAAGGCATTTTCTTTTGAAGTCCCAACCCCAGATCCTGGTAAGTTACTACAGAAATAAACACTTGATTGTCAAAGCAAACTTCTTGTAATGTTGGAATTCATCTTCTTTAAACAACAGAATTTGATGCCCCATGGCGGACAGTGACATGGAGGTAACATCCTGTAAATGGCACAAAGCATAATAATAGTAGATCTTGTAAATACCTGAATCTTTGGTTTACCCGTTAAATAGTGAAGGTAACAGAAGGCAGATGTTGAATACAGTGAAGAATTTCCGGCCAGGAACTACAGAAGTGAGTGAGCTGAAGATTCTGCTTCATGGTCCAATTGGAGCAGGAAAATCGACCTTTGTTAACTCCATCAACACTGTCCTTCAAGGACGTAACATCGCAATTGCACTGGCAGATTCATCAGCTGGTCCAAGTCAGAGTTTCACTTTAAAGGTAACCAACAGAATATCATCTGTAATGCCTTTAATTTTAAAAAGCATTTTTAAAATTTTCTTTTTTTTTTTGCACTAATTCCTCAATTCTTGCTGCTGTTTTAAGGAATGTTTATGTTTACCCACTACCTCAACACCATATTTTATGTTCTGTTATGTCGTGGTTGCGCACTGTCACTTTGTTGTTGCTCTTGTTTGCACATTTGCACGTGCACTTTATGTTGTCTGTTAAAATAGTTACACTTAGCTAGTTAGTTTTTGTTAATTTATGTTGTAATTTATGTTAGGTCTCTCTGTCCTGTCTCTACTAGCCAGTTAACTAGGCCTCTTGGTTAGCTAGTTTAGTGTCTCTGTTAATTTATGTTGTAAATTTATGTTGCATGTAGCACCTTGGTCCTGGAGGCACTGTGTACTAACTGTATATGGTTGTAATGACAATAAAGCCGACTTGAACCTACTTGAACTTGAACTTGAACTTGAAGGTTTATCGAGTATCTGAGAATTTTTTTCATTAAATTAACAGTAAATATTGTATTACACTGCATATAAATGTACATACATTTAACAAAAAAATATATTGTTTAATTTTTTTTTAAACAAAACCCTGCCACAGGATAAACCTCTGTAAACCTCTATTTTGTGTCCAGCTTAAAAATCACAGGCTAAAGAAAAATGAGCCTGGATCTTTCTATCCATTTGTCTTTTCTGATATGATGGGTCTGGAGCCAGAGGATTCAAAAGGAGTGCAGACTGAAGATATGATCAAAATATTACAGGGACATATTAAAGATGGCTACACTGTAAGTTCATGACCAACATTTAATTAATTGAGCGAATTTTGTATTCTATCAGAAGAGAAATATTTGAGGGTTTTTTTTCTTATTTTTTACCACAAACTGCCAAAAATGCTTCAGAAATGCTAACAGTTCACCCAGGTACCATGGCACGAGAGCATTTAGTAAGGATTGCTGTCTTTCACATCTGCAAAACCCACACACTGAATTTATGGGAGTAAATACATTGGGTATAGTTCCAAAGGGTTACACACTCTTCTAAGGATGTTGTAGCGTCTGCTTAGGATCACCAATGATCGTTTGGACTCTATGTCCGCAAGAGACTCTTTAAGGCTTTGAGATTTGCATATATATTACGGACCCGGACCCACGTTCTACGTTTATATGGATGTTTATTGCCAGTGAGTTCCCCACCCTTATCACGAGGAGGCTAAACAGATCAATTCCCAAGTCTCTACATCAAACTTCAAACACATTCCAAACACTAGCAGGATACCTCTGTGCCACCCACCAACAGTCTAACCAGACCAGGGGTCTGGCTCCACACTTGCAATACACATCACACACACACATAAGGACATTAACTCTATTTTATACCATGATTATGCTATTATAAAGGTATCCTGTATATGCAGGCATTGTGTGTACGCTCCTTTATCCGATTACACTAGTTACAACTTTTTATTTGCCTTATTTAGACTCTAATGGCTTATATTCGAGTGTATGAATGTATCTCCTAAAGGTGCCTTTCTTGGTATCAAAATGATCTACTCCTTATTTCTCAAACAATGATGTATTCCATGTGATCACAAAAGACATTATATACTTTCTACAATATTTTGAAATAAACTGCAACAACCCTCTGGACCAGCAGTAAAAAATTCCAATGGGCCATAAAATAAGACAAAGAAAGTTTCTCATAAAAATAAAATAAAATAAAATAATTCATAAAAATTCATGTCTTTGATTGGCCATTCCACCCAAACAGTGGGTGTGTCAGGGCACTATCAAAAGTCCCTAACCCAGGCTATTCGGGGCTCAAAATCTCTTCTTTTGAGAGTTTACCCTTTGGCAGTTTTACAGTTTTTATAGTTTGTGGACTATTCCTCCCTCTCGAGGAACCAGAGGAAAACCTCCAGTGCACACCTTGAGGTCCATCATTTACACCCTCGTGTCTACTAAATCAGGACTCTTTTTCAGAAATAAAGACCAATGCAAGTATCCTTTAAAACTCGTTAGATGCGTGTATAAGTTTGAGCCCCTTTAAAGGTGAACCTTGATTCTTTGATGATTCTCATTAGGTTGTGGTTAATTGATGTGAAATACTGCCATTCTTTTGTTCTTTTCTTTCTTCCTTACTGTCCTTTACCCGGTATGTACTGTATGTGTTTGTTCAACGTTGTTATATGTTAGCTATAGACTTCTTTATTAAATTCATTATTTTCACAATTGATGAAATTAGCTGGCCATGAATCCCTTATCATGAGTTCTAGCATTGCCTACATATTGATCGATAATTCAGAATGAAAGAAATATAAAAGTTGGTTATTTGTAACTGATATTCAGCAACCATGAGAGGTACAGTAGACCACCACACCATGCAGATCAGTCAGGTCAAATGAGAATGTCCCATATTCTCTACACATGTAAGAATAATAAATGTGGTACTCAAAAATCGAATGATTGCTTATAATACACAAACCAGCAGAACAAAAATGTGTAAATATAGGATTTTGTATAAATAGTAATGCTTAAGGTGATTATTTATATTAAATGTATTGATTACCTATTTATTCTTTGTCAGTTTAATCCTCTTAATCCAATTGCTGAAACTGACCCAAACTACATCAGTAACCCCGGTCTGAAAGACAGAGTGCACTGTCTGGTGAGTGTTCTACCAGCCGACAGAATCTCTCTCATTCCTGATGAAGCTATCCAAAAAATGAGAGATGTTCGGAAAAAAGCTAGTGACTTGGGTAAGTTTTCATCCAAATATCAGGTGAAAAACATCATCACTTACAGTAATCACTGCAGTAATCTTTTTTTTCTAAGATTTATTACCATGAAAATATAAGCTGATTTCTACATAAGATAGACACAGAAACAGTTAGATTTATTGAAACAATAGAAACAGTTTCTGGTGATTTTACAGGGATTCCTCAAGTTGTCATTTTGCCGATGGTTGATAAAGCGTGCCCTCTGGTTAACAAGACCCTGAGGAAGATCTACGAAAGCAAAAAAATTAAAGAAAAGGTAAGAATAACAGCAACATCCTTCTGATCTGTAGCTCCCCTATCTACTCTATGATATTGATATTGATGGTGGTCAACTCTATGATGTTGATCACCATCAACATTGTATCAGACATATGCATTCCTATGTCAAACATTAACTTTGTACATTTTTTAAATGTATTTGAAACTTTGACTTTTAACATTAAGTCATGTTGTACCTGTTGCTCTCAGATGGAAGTTTGCAGTCAAAGACTGGGAGTCCCGATGAACTGCATTTTCCCTCTGCTCAACTACTCTGAGCAGATTACCAACGACATACACACAGATATTCTGATTCTCATGGCAGCGACCAACATCGTTAATTTCGCAAATGACTATGTTGAAGACCAGGTTTACAATGTAAACCAACATTCTGAATAAATTCCCAGTGTGTCCAGTTTAGTCTCCAGCAGAGAAACAACATGAAACGTGTCAGGAAATCGCAGGATGAACAGGAATGTACAGAGAAACAATATGTTTAATCTTTTCACTTTATTATTAATATTTATCTGTCCATGTGAAAGATGGTGTCAAACCGCCTCCTCTTTTTTGTTACTCTCTCTAACACTTACCTGTGTAATGACAATTATTTTCTACTGGTTTCAATACATACAATAAATCAATGTAATAAGAGAGTCATGATCATTTTTGGCTTTATATAAGTTTATGTTTTTTTCATATCACGGTGAACTGAATTTATTTAATTGCAAAGATTTTGATGACTACACTAAAATAACAAGAATAAAATTAAAAAGATATGTGTATTTTTGTCTCTGAAGTTAATAGCTGGTTAAAAGTTTATATTTAAGTCAACTGAAATAAACTAACTAACATCTATAAAGAATAGGACAAAACAACCAGATTTCCAGACGCGGGACAATAAGTTAAGAGAATACAACTGTATGCTGAGGACATATTAGCTCTAAGAGGACTTTTTTAGATTGATGGTCTAGAACAAATGTTGCCGTTCTAATCTATCAATGTGCCACTCCACCATCCACAGCATGAGCTTTCCTTTCTGACCAAAAACAGGAAGCTTGGGAGTGTGTGTGTGTGTGTGTGTGTGTGTGTGTGTGTGTGTGTGTCAAAGGGTTTCTATTCCCAGAGCCCATTGTTCAAAATACACCACACTTTCACTTAGGATATACCGTCTCAATAGCAGTGTAGCAAAAAGGATGCAGTTTGTGATGAGAATTATAGTATAAGTAAACTCAAAACTGGTACTTGGTATCCAAACTGATTTAACAAATTAATATAGTTTAATATTGAAATTTGCATGAATTCTGTGTGTGTGTGTAGCCAGCCCATTTGGTAACAGAACATCCAGTGCACCACAGCCCACCACACCCCATGCCCAAGGCCCCCAACCCAGTCTCCAAATGAGTCAGGGTGTCAAAACTAAAAAATTTCCAAATCATAACAGTAAAGCAATAAAGGGTTCTTCAGACATAAGTATGACTATACTGACATAAAGCACAGGAGGGGGCAACAACCTGACATTACTTATAGGGTGATTGTTAGAGGAGGTCCATTTCCCCACCTTGGTGGGTAAACAGAAAACAATCTGGATGAATGACTTCCTTCCTGAGAGATGGTGAGACCAAGCGAGCATTGCTGGAGAATCGGGGGGAACCTAGTATGGTGCGTGGTGTGATTAATTAAATTTAATTAAATTTTATTTGTATAGTGCTTTTAACAATTGACATTGTTGCACAATAAAAAGAGTTCAAGTTCAAGTAGGCTTTATTGTCATTACAACCATACACTCAAAAAAATAACTTGTCGAATGAACATAATTAAATTATAGATTTAATGGCTTTCTTTCAGCATTAAGCAATTTTGTTGGCCCAACTTAATGTTCTTAGGTTCAGTCAAATTAATTTTATTAGGTTCATTTAACTTATTTACTACAGCTGCGTCCAACATAATTTAATACTGTTAACATAAATGAATAGCGTTGGTACAACACATTTCTCAGTTGTAAATTAAGTTGATCCAACTCAAGTAAATTTAAATTTCAAGCCCTGGTCAACAGAATTCTGTGAAGGAAGGAAGCATAAGACAAACGGGATAAAACGGAGATTTTTATTTTACACCAGCAGCAACTTACAAATGAAGTCTCAATTTAAAAAGATGTACAAAACATAAAACACCACAAATAAGTATTAATCATAGGAAAAAAATTAACACCAACAGAACCGTTTTGTACTTTATAACTGTCCGTTATGGCTTTTAAATATGACCGTTAGAGACGGTTGGTCAGGAAACTCCTGAAGTCAGATGCAGACAGGACACTTTCACTCACAAACTCCTGTGAAAAAATACAGAGATAGATTCAATTAAAATTCATGATACTTAATTTATCAAATGAACAATATTTATACTTTGTTTCTCTCGCTTCACAACTCATGAGAACAGACCGAAACCAGAACCGAACCGCAGATTAAGCACGAGCATATAACCGTCGGTATTTTAAGTGTGATTAAAAATACAAGAAATAGCTTAAACCAAAATAACGTGACTAAACATCGCTAAACAGCAGGTGACATTTATGTTCAGTATTTCGTTTCTATTTAGAAAGACGGGAATTAATTCCTGCTTACCTTTTCCACTCGCCCGCCAAACGTTTGTCTTCTCAACACGCTGTGTTCTCTTCTCGCGATTTCTTCTCGCAATAAGTCCGGTTTTGCTATTGCTATTTATTATTAAATCTAATACATGTTAAGTTGTTGAATTTCATGTAAATACAACATGATTTATTCATGTTCATCTTGGAAACATGAAATTATTATGTACAAAACACATATTACATTTTAGTACATGTAACAGGTAGCCATGTTCATTTTTTTTAATGTATACAGTTAGTACACAGTAAAACGAAACAACGTTCCTCCAGGACCAAGGTGCTACATGCAACATAAATTTACAACATAAATTAACAGAGACACTAAACTAGCTAACCAAGAGGCCTAGTTAGCTGGATAGCAGAGACAGGACAGAGAGACCTAACATAAATTTCAACATAAATTAACTAAAACTAACTAGCCAAGTATAAATATTTTTACAGACAACATAAAGTGCACGTGCAAATGTGCAAACAAGAGCAACAACAAAGTGACAGTGCGCAACCACGACATAACAGAACATAAAATATGGTGTTGAGGTAGTGGGTAAACATAAACATTCCTTAAAACAGCAGCAAGAATTGAGGAATTAGTGCAAAAATTAGTCCAGTAATGATCATTGTGCAAAAGATAAACAGTGAAGCATTTACAGGTTGGTGTGTACGATAGTTTGGTGGTGTAGGTCAGTGTGTCTGCACTTGTGTTGATTAGTCAGTCCAGTCCCAATATTTTGAGGTAGTTGAGTTAAGCTGTGTGATAATGTTTTTGTTAGTGTGTCTGTGTGTGTGTGTGTGTGTGTGTGTGTGTGTTTATCAGTCCAGTCCCTTTTTGTTGAGGAGACGAATGGCTTGTGGAAAAAAGCTGTTGTACAGTCTGGATGTGTGTGCCCGAATGCTTCGGTACCTTTTTCCAGATGGCAGGAGTGTGAAGTGTGTGTGAGAGGGGTGTGTCCGATCAGCCACAATGCTGGTGGCTTTGCGGATGCAGCGTGTGGTGTAGATGTCCTCAATAGAGGGGAGAAAGACCCCGATGATCTTCTCCGCTGTTCTCACTATCCGCTGTAGGGTTTTGCGGTCCGATATGGCACAATTCCCAAACCAGACAGTGAAGCAGCCGCTCAGAATGCTCTCGATAGTTCCTCTATAGAAGGTGGTCAGGATCGGTGGTGGAAGCTAGGCCTTTCTCAGTCTTCTCAGAAAGAAGAGACGCTGTTGGGCTTTCTTGTGTAGGTAGCTGGTGTTGAGGGACCAGCTGAGGTCCTTCTCTAGGTGGACACCCAGGAATTTGGTGCTTTCGACGATTCCCACAGAGGAGCCGTTGATGCTAAGCGGAGAATGGTCGCCTCGTGTCCTCCTAAAGTCAACAACCATCTCCTTTGTCTTGTCAACATTTAGAGACAGGTTGTTGTCTTTACACCAGTCCGTTAGCCTCTGCACTTCCTCTCTGTACGCTGACTCGTCGTTCTTGCTAATGAGACCCACCATGGTCGTGTCATCAGCGAACTTAATGATGTGGTTCGAACTGTGTGTTGCTACACAGTCGTGAGTCAGCAGTGTGAACAGCAGGGGACTGAGCACACAGCCTTGTGGGGCCCCAGTGCTCAGTGTGGTGGTGCTGGAGGTGCAGTTTCCGATCCGTACTGACTGAGGCCTACCGGTCAGAAAGTCCAGGATCCAGTTGCAGAGGGAGGTGTTCAGGCCCAACAGGTTTAGCTTTCCAATAAGTTGTTGGGGGATGATAGTGTTGAATGCTGAGCTGAAATCTATGTACAGCATTCGAACATATGTGTCCTTCTTGTCCAAGTGTGTGAGGGCAAGATGTAGTGTAGTGGAGATGGCGTCATACGCAAATTGCAGTGGGTCCAGTGAGGAGGGCAGCAGGGTCTTGATTTGTCTCATGACGAGCCGCTCAAAGCACTTCATGATGGTGGGTATGAGTGCAACGGGACGGTAGTCATTGAGACAGGACACAGTAGACTTCTTGGGCACGGGGACGATGGTGGTGGCCTTGAAGCACGTGGGAACGACGGCGCTGCTCAGAGAGATGTTAAAGATGTCGGTGAGAACATCTGCCAGCTGTTCAGCACATTCTCTGAGCACTCTGCCTGGGATGTTGTCTGGTCCAGCAGCTTTACGTGGGTTGACTCTGCGAAGAGTTTTTCTCACCTCAGCTGTAGTGAGACATAGCACCTGGTTGTTCGAAGAAGGGGTGGTCTTTCTGGCCGCCACGTCGTTCTGTCTGTCAAACCGAGCATAGAAGTTGTTCAGCGCATCTGGGAGGGAGCCGTCACTGTCACAGGCAGGTGATGTCGTCCTGTAGTTTGTGATGGCTTGTAAGCCCTGCCACATGCGCCGTGTGTCGCCGCTGTCCCTGAAGTGATTGTGCATTCTCTGGGCGTGTGCGCGCTTCGCCTCTCTGATGGCCCAAGAAAGTTTGGCCCTTGCTGTTCTGAGGGCCACCTTGTCTCCCGCTTTGAAGGCAGAGTCTCTGGTCCTTAGAAGTGCATGCACTTCCGCAGTAATCCACAGTTTCTGTTTGGGTCGTGAGATGATACTCTTGGAGACAGTGACGTCATCGGTGTACTTGTTGATGTAGCTGGTCACTGATGACGTGTACTCCTCCAAGTCAGTGAAGTCGCCGTAAGTTGCAGCCTCCCTAAACATGTTCCAGTCAGTGTTTTCGAAACAGTCCTAAAAGAGCAGAGATGGCTCCTGCTGGCCAGGTTTTTACCTGCTTCAGAACCGGTTTTGAGCGCCTGACGAGTGGTCTGTATGCTGGAATTAGCATAACAGAGATGTGGTCTGAGTAGCCGAGGTGGTGGCGGGGCTCTGCCCGATATGCGCCGGGGATGTTTGTGTAAACAAGATCCAGCGTGTTTTTCCCTCTCGTTGCAAAGTCCACATACTGATGGAATCTAGGAAGCACTGACTTGAGATTTGCATGGTTGAAATCTCCAGCAACAATAAACAGTCCATCCGGGTGTGTATTTTGCAGTTCACTGATCTTTGTATACAGTTCCCATAGCGCTTCCTTAGCATTAGCGCTAGGTGGAATGTACACTCCGATAATGAAAACAGTGGTGAATTCTCGTGGTAAATAAAAAGGTCTGCATCTAACAATCACAAACTCCACTAGCAATGAGCAATAACTAGAAACTAGCACAGAGTTCTTGCACCATTTTGTGTTGATGTAAACACACAAGCCGCCATCGCGAGTCTTACCGCACAGAGCTGCATTTCTGTCGGCGCGAAACAAGGCTAACCCATCTAGCTGAATAGCGGCGTCCGGTACTCTGTCGCTGAGCCATGTCTCCGTGAAAACAAAGACACAGCAGTCTCTAACCTCACGCTGTGTAGCCTGCGGTGGTCGGATGTAGTCCAGTTTATTGTCCAGGGAGCAGACGTTAGATAAGATGATGGACGGGAGAGCCGGCTGGCTAGGGTTTGTTTTTAGCCTAGCACAGACTCCCGCCCGCTTGCCGCGCTTCTGCTTCCTCGCGCACCGCTTCCGATGACCCTTCCTCCGGCCTCCGGCATCAGGCAATGCCAAGGCTTCGAGGCCTGGTTCACGCAGCAAGCCGAGGTTGCGTAGCTTTTTCCGCAGCTCATCGTCGATATCATTAACCGGGATATTTAGGTTGAAAAGTGTCTGGCTGTTGTATGTACGGACACCAGTTGCAAAGATATCCATACACATAGAAAAATAAACGCGCTACACACAAAACATAAACAACGTAGCACCATTTTGGCTCCAGAGTGGCCGCTGCGTGCTACTGTAAACCGAGAAGTTTGTATAAAATGTGAATGTGTACCCTGCTGAAAACTCCAGCACAGACCGGCATTATTTATATGCTGGTCTATGCTGGTTAATACTGGTTAGTGATGGTCTGATGCTGGTTTAGCTGGTGAACCAGCACAACTGATGGAAGACCAGCATATCTACACTAATAATACCTTACCACCAGCATTGGTCTTGCTGGTTAAAGCTGGTCTGGTGCTGGTTTAGCTAAACAACCAGCATAACTGATGGAAGACCAGAATGCCTGCTGAAACATCCAGCATAGAGCAGCATGATTTATATGCTGGGCCACCAGCAAGGTTTTGGTAGTTAAAATTGGTTACCATTTTAGCTTATTATTCTGTATTTTATTAGCTAGTACTAAAAATAGTGTAAAGTTTTTCTAAAGTTACGTAGTAGAAGAGGCGAGTTGCTCGGTCTGTCCGCTGTGCTTCGGTAAGCTTCTCTGGCGCCAGGAGAGACTCAGTCAAACACACACACACACACGTTGTCTGCCAGAAAGGTCTCTGTTTATTAACAGCAAAAGATGGGGTTTATATATGTTTGACCAAACGCCTGTGCCATAGACATATGTTACTACAAAGAACATGAACCACTGTAAATGTCCTGGTGAGATCCTGAAGAATCAAAGGAGAGGAAGATAGAGAGGTGTCCGTCCAGAGACAGATCACAAGATGTTGGCTCGAGTTAGGGGGAGAGGGGAAAGGAGACAGAGGGGCAGAGAGAGAGACGGGGAGAGAGACATAAAGGGAGAATGGGAAGGTGAGCGTGGGAGCGTTCACACCTTAAGGAGCAGATGCAAGAGGAGACAGGAAGATAGCAACAGGAAAGATTTAACACGTTAATATCAGATCTATGAGGAAGAGAGCAAGAGAGTAGAAATAACTCCTTTATATATAAAATAATTCTAACAGTTGCCCCCTTAAATTCTAAAAGAATTTGTGAATGTCAATTAGTTAACATAGCAAGAGATATTAACGTGAAGAAGCAGAGATTCATAATTAGTAAAGTCAGCAAAGATGATAAGAAGGATGATAAGAAGGATGATAAAGAGAATAGATAGAAAAGATCGAACAGTTATAGAGAAGATCAGGATTAAATCACTTCTAGAATCACAATTAGAAATGAAATTAACAGTACATAGGTCATCAGGCGTTGGCACAAGATAAAATAAAATGTGGAAAAAGAGCTAATACAAAGTCGAACCTATAGGTGTATGTGAAAAAGGTGAGAAGCGACGAGAGCCCCCTTTTGAGGTGTCTTCAGGACGTGTGTCGCTCCACTAGCCCCTCGGTGTGGGCTAGGAGATCTTGTGAAGTAGTGGTCGATTATTTCAAGCAGTCAGAGTCGTCTGCGGTGCCTTCTTCACACGGCTGGCGTGAATCCACTGTGGCTGTGAATCTGTGAGAACAGCTGTGCGAGTCACTGCAATTACAGTTGTAGGTGTACTGTAGGCAGCGTCCCCCACCTTCCTGGGATTCAAACTTTTCACCAGCACTGTATCACCTGGGATGAAAGAATGAGTAGGCTTGTCTGTAGGCAGAGGGAGAGAAGCAGAGACATTACCATGAACACTGTTCAGTTTTTCAATGAGTGCTTGCGTGTAATCGCAGACAATCACGTCCAGATCACCTGTAAGGGAAACACCGGGGTTACCTTTTACCCAGGGGGTGGGGAATGGTCGTCCCATTATAATCTCAAATGGTGAAAGTTTGGTTGTAGAATTGGGTGTCATTCTAATTTCACAAAGCACAGACGGTAACAGGTCAACCCAGTTCTTACCTGTATCCATCATGGCTTTGGTCAACCTATCTTTGATTGTTCTGTTCATCCTTTCTACCACACCAGAGCTTTGGGGATGGTAGGGGATGTGAAATTTCCAATCAATGCTTAAAAATTTACACAATTTTTGTGTCACTTTGGAGACGAAGGGCGTGCCATTATCACTGTCAATAGATGTTGGAATACCATATCTAGGAATGATCTCTTTAGCCAGAATTTTAACTACTATTGTTGCATTTTCTTTTGAGCATGGAAATGCTTCTACCCATTTAGAAAATCTGTCCACAATTACAAGCATGTATTTAAGATTTCTGACAGGTGGCATGTGTGTAAAGTCAATTTGTAAACATTGAAATGGTGCAATAGGCATTGGCAAGGCATCATGTTTAACATGTTGTCCTTGTGTATTTGCGCGAGCACAGATCAAACAGGAATCTAAAAGAACAAGTGTAGCCTCTTTGATATTGCGAATGCAGAATCTGTCCTCGATCATACGGATTACCCCCCGTTTTGCGACGTGAAATACCATGAAAATGTCGCACTAATAACGGGAGGACAGATGCTGGAAGAGCTATACGGCCAGTCTCATCCCGAATTAGCATATCGCTGCCAGGTGAACACTTACAGGAGGACCAAAAATGTAGATCTTCGGGTGATGAATGGGTTTGCAAGAAGGCTATGTCAATGTCAGATGACAAACTTGGTACGGAGACATGGGACGTCAGAGAGAATACTGTATCCCTACAAACCTGTGTGGACAAAGGTGCTTCTTTAGCTGCCCATTTGGCAACTTCATCAGCTAAACAGTTACCCAAAACCTCTTCAGAGTCACCAGATGCATGACCTTTGACCTTCACTATAGCCAATTGTGAGGGAAGCAAAATAGCTTGTAAAAGATCAGTTACAAGAGTAGCATGTGAAATAGGCTTTCCATCGGCTGATTTAAAACCTCGCGAAGCCCAAATCCTTCCGAAATCGTGTGCGACACCATAAGCATAACGTGAATCCGTAAAGATAGTAACAGGTTGATTTTTAAATAAGGGGCATGCACGAGTAAGAGCGGTAAGTTCAGCAGCTTGCGCTGAAAGAAAGGGCAACGAATAAGCTTCTAATACAATATTGGGCAGTTCACAGATAGAATAGCTGCAATATGTCATATTATCATTAGGCCTCGAACAAGAGCCATCAACATAAATATGGGTGTTGATATTGGTTTAATAGTTAGATTATGTGTGGCACAAAGAATAGCTTCGTATCCTGAACGACGTTGAGCTGTCATGTGCTGTGTTTGAATAGTATTAGGGATCGTTATAACTTGGTGAGAAGAGTGTAATACTAAGGGGTACGAGAGAACAATCTTTTTAGCATCCGTGACAATGAGAGCAGAGGCAGCCACCGCTCGCAGACAAGCAGGAAGTCCTGATGCTACAGGATCTAGGGTTTTAGATAAGTACGCCACTGGCCGATAAGACCCACTGTGATCTTGGGCTAAGACCCCCGCTGCGACCCCCCCGCCTTCAGAGACATACAGGTGAAATGGCTTGCCATAATCAGGTAGACCCAATGCCGGAGCTTAACTTAGAGATTGCTTGAGGTAACAAAAAGAGTCCTTCATCTCAGATGTCCGTGTGATTTTGTCTGGTTGAGTGGAGGAGCATGACTGTCGCAATATCTTGTCATAGTAGGAACAGTCAGGAATGAACTGCCTACAATAGTTTATAAGTCCAAGAAAGCTCATCATTGCTTGCTTCGTGGCAGGTGGACGAATCTCGAGAACAGATTGAATGCGATCAGCAGATAATGTTCTTTGTCCCTGGCCGATTGTGAATCCCAGATAGGAGACCTGCAGTAAGCAAAATTGAAGCTTAGTGAGTGAAGCCTTGAATCCAACATCAGCCAGATGTGTCAGCATGCGCAGTGAATGTTTGCGACATAAGTCCTCAGTTTCAGCTGAGAGGAGGATGTCGTCCGCGTATAACAGAAGGCGGACGTTCTTAGGCAGGGTCAGGGAAGCCATGGCATCTCTTACAACAGAGGAGAACACAGCTGGAGAGTCTATAACCTTTGAGGAAGACGAGTCCAGGTCAGTTGTTGGTTTTTGAAGGTGAAAGCGAATATAGGCTGCGTCTGCTCACTGACAGGGACACTGAAAAAGGCAGAACACAAATCAACTACTGTAAAATATGAATGATTTGGAGGTATTGACGTCAAGATGGATGGGACGTCTGGAACAATAGGACTGGCAGGAATTACAATATCATTAATTTTGCGCAAATCTTGGGTAAATCTCCATCCTTTTCCACCTGCCTTTTGTATAGGATTAACAGGTGTATTGTATGGAGATTGGGTAGAAACTAGGACACCTTGTTGTATTAATGATAATCACTTTCTCAATGCCAGCCTCTTTATCTGGTGAAAGAGGGTATTGTTTACAATACACAGGTGTCAGTGTTTTAAGTCTTGCTGTGTATGGTGTAGTGCAAACTGTGCCCACTTCATTAGCATGAGTCGACCACAACCTCGGAGGTACAGAAGACAAGTAGGATGGGATGACAATAGATTCATCAGTAGAATCAACCATCCTTCCCATGAGTTGTATAGCAGGTTAGTGTCCGGTCCCTGCTAGAGAAATTTTAAAAGATTTAGTAGAATTACGGTCTATATTATTAACAAAGAAAGTCCCTGTGTAAAAACATGCAGTTTAAAAATTTTTAAATATATTTTAATTCCTAAAACCTACTCCTGTCGAATAGGTGACACAAAAGGTTGAATAAAATTCCAAATCCTTAATTATACATCCAATCATTAGGAGTAAAAGACTGTTTGGGACGACCATTACCCATTTTGTTAGTAAGTTACAGTTAGTAAACAAACCAAGCTTATCGAAGTTAAGCGGACACTTTAAGCTTTTTTTTTTTTTTTTAATTACGGGTGGTGTGACGTTCGAACAGAGTGTATCAGAGTCTATTTAAAACTGAAGAATACTGTAATTTATAAGTGTAACACTAACTACAGCCTGCCTCTTTTAGAGTGGCTGCTTTTTTCCGAGCTCAGCCAGACTGACCAATTTTTCTACTTTTTCGTCCCCTTACGAAGAGTAAACATATAACAGATAAGTATTTCATACTACCTTATAATATATTCACAAGAAACGCGTGTTATATCGTTTTCGTATAAGTTTATTTCGCATAAGTTTTAATTGTTTTGCAGCACACCGCTTCTAGCCGGCTTTTCATTAGCATCGCTAGCCCGTTAGCCCGGCTATCACAAGTTTGTTTACGCTCTTTCACACCGGTTATTTCTATTTTTAGACACCATGTCGGTTGTGTCTCTGCCTCTGTGTGCAGGTGAGGAGACATTGGAGCTGCACTCAGTGGACTTGGAGATGGAGGCCGTGGAGAAGCTGATCCGCGACCTACAGGTGAAGCTGGCCCGACTACAGCAGCGGAAAGCCACGCTGGAATCGTCGCGGACCGACGCTTACCTGTCCCAGGTAAATTCTTGGCATGAGAATTCTCCGACAACCTCTACTCCGCGTGCTTCTCTGCCCAGGTCCAACGCACCGAGGACGCAGCCCGCCCAGCTTTCCTTCACCCCGGCGCCGGGATACCACGGGGCCTGGATACTGCAGCAGCGGAAGACGCGCGCCAAGCCCCGGGCGAGGACCTCTCCTCCTCCGCCACCACCCGTCTTCGAGATCTCAACCCGAAACCGCTTCGCTCCTCTCCGTGAGACGGCACACGACGCGCTGGTCATCGGAGACTCCATTTTCCGGCACGTGCGTGCTACCACAGCTAAAGGTAAGGCGTACACGCGCTGTTTACCTGGTGCACGTGTTCTTGATGTTGCTGCACAGGTGCCTGCGGCCCTGAGAAAGAACATTCGAGCTGTGGTTCTTCATGCTGGCACCAACGACATCAGGCTGAGGCAGACGGAGATCCTAAAGAAGGACTTCAGGAGCCTGGTCGAGAAGGTCCGCAGCACATTACCCACGACAAAGATCGTCGTATCTGGACCACTTTCGACATTTCAGAGAGGAATCGAGAGGTTCAGTAGATTATTTGCCTTCAATGAATGGTTACAATCTTGGTGTCAACAACAGAGATTACCCTTTGTTGATAACTGGAATGTTTTCTGGGAGCGTCCTAGGCTCTACCGCACAGATGGCCTGCACCCTAGCAGAGCTGGAGCAGCGGTCCTCTCTGACAACATCTCCAGGACATTACGAACCATCTGACTTGCGGTAAGTCATACCTCAGATTCTTTAGATATTAGCCACAATACAACTCACCATACTAATAGACGCACACACATAGCTTGTACTATAGAAACTGTGTCTGTTCCCCGAATAGTGAGAAAAAAGAATAAATTCGTTAAATCCAGCCGAAACAATCTGGTAACCATTAAACCAGAAAAAGGCCAAATAAGTAATCGAAGTCCACCTCTAAAGTTTGGACTTCTCAACATTAGATCCCTTAAGCCTAAAGCACTTATTGTTAATGAAATGGTATCAGATTATTGCCTTGACGCACTCTGCCTCACTGAAACCTGGCTTAAACCAGATGAATATATTGGTCTGAATGAGTCTACTCTGTCAGGATATTTTTATAAGCACGAGCCCCGTCTAATTGGTCGCGGTGGTGGTGTCGCCACTATCTACAAAGATGTACTCACTGTTACTCAGAAAATAAGGCCCAGGTTTAACTCATTTGAAGTGCTCGTCATCAATGTTGCACTTAATGAAATACATAATAAACCCGTGCTATATTTTACTCTGGCCACCGTGTACAGACCCCCAGGGCCATATGCCGATTTTCTTAAAGAATTTGGACATCTGCTATCGGACCTAATTGTTAACTCTGACAAAGTGTTGATAGTAGGTGACTTTAACATTCATGTAGATGATGCTAAGAACACTTTAGCCCTCGCATTTATGGACTTACTAAATTCCTTTGGGGTTAAACAAAATATAAATAGATCAACTCACCGCTGTAATCATACACTAGATTTAATTATATCTCATGGTATAGATGTCACTAACATAGAGATTTTAACTCAAAGTGATGATATCACAGATCATCACCTCCTGATATATACTCTACCCGTAGAACAGATTAGCTGTGTCTCTCCACGTTATCGATTTGTTAGAAATATGAATCCGACTACTAAAGACAGATTCACAAGTAATCTACCGGATCTGTCCCAAATTCTTATTAGACCCCTAAATGCAGACGATCTAGACGAAGTGACCAACAGCATGGGTACTATTTTTAGCAGTACATTAGACACTGTTGCTCCCATCAGATTCAAAAAAGTCAGAGATAAAACACTTGCTCCTTGGTACAATAGTCATACTCGCGCCCTAAAGAGAGCAACTCGTAACCTTGAGCGAAAATGGAGAAAAACTAAATTAGAAGTTTTTCGAATTGCGTTTAAAGACAGTATGTGCAGCTATAGACGGGCTCTAAAAACCGCTAGGACCGAGCATCTTAGCCAACTGATAGCAAGAAACCAAAACAATCCCAAGTTCTTATTTAGTACAGTAGCCTGCCTAACAAAACCTAAGATGCCTGCAGAGAGTACTCCACAACATTTTAGTAGTGAAGATTTTATGGACTTCTTTAATGAAAAAATCGATAGCATAAGGAAGAAAATAACAGAGGTTCAACCTCTAATAGCATCTCATGATCTAGTTCAGCCTAGAGCTTCACATTTAGATTTTCAGTGCTTTACAGGTATAGGACAGGAAGAGCTGTATAAACTTATCACCTCAGCTAAATCAACAACGTGCCTGTTAGACCCAATACCAACCAGATTTTTAAAACAAGTGATGCTTACAGTTGGAGAGCCACTTCTAAACATTATTAATTCTTCATTATATCTAGGTCACGTCCCTAAACCTTTGAAGCTGGCAGTTATTAAGCCGCTTCTTAAAAAATCTAATTTGGACGCGAATGAAATAACAAATTATAGACCGATTTCAAACCTTCCGTTCATATCAAAAATATTAGAAAAAGTAGTATCAGCTCAAATATGCACATTCTTGCAGGAAAACAACATCCTATAAGAATTTCAGTCAGGTTTCAGGCCCCATCATAGTACAGAAACTGCACTAGTTAAGATTGCAAATGACTTGTTTAGCTTCAGACCAAGGCTGCATCTCAATACTAGTCTTACTTGATCTAAGTGCTGCATTCGACACCATAGATCATAATATTCTGATAGACCGCCTACAAAATCATATAGGTATTCAGGGGCAGGCATTAAAATGGTTTAGATCATACCTGTCTGATCGATACCATTTTGTAGATCTAAATGGAGTACCGTCTGATGTAATGCCAGTGAAATATGGGGTCCCACAAGGGTCAGTTTTAGGACCTCTCCTGTTCTCAATTTACATGCTTCCCCTGGGAAACATCATTAGAAGGCATGGGATTAGTTTCCATTGTTATGCTGATGATACCCAATTATACATCTCAACAAAACCAGATGAAATACCCAAGTTGTCTAGATTAACAGAGTGTGTCCAGGACATAAAAGATTGGATGACCAATAACTTTCTTTTACTAAATTCAGATAAGACAGAGATATTGCTCATCGGCCCAAAAACCAGCACACAACAGCTTTCACAATTCAGCCTGCGTTTAGAAGGATGTACTGTTACTACTAGCTCAACAGTAAAAGACCTGGGCGTGATATTAGACAGTAACTTGTCTTTTGAAAATCATATTTCCAATATCACAAAAACAGCCTTTTTCCATCTTAGAAATATTGCCAAACTTAGGAGTATCCTATCCGTATCTGATGCAGAAAAGCTAGTTCATGCATTCATGACCTCCAGACTGGACTATTGTAATGCATTACTAGGTGGTTGTCCTGCATCCTCAATAAACAAGCTACAGTTAGTCCAAAATGCAGCCGCCAGGGTTCTCACTAGATCCAGAAAATATGATCATATAACACCTATATTATCATCCCTGCACTGGCTACCTGTTCAATTTAGAATTAATTACAAAATAGTACTACTTACATACAAGGCTTTAAATGGTTTAGCTCCCTTATACCTAACCAGTCATTTGATGCGCTATAATCCACCACGTCCCTTAAAATCACAAAACTCCGGACTTCTGGTAATTCCCAGAATTTTAAAATCTACAAAAGGGGGCAGGGCATTTTCATATTTGGCTCCAAAGCTTTGGAATAGCCTTCCAGACACTGTTCGGGGAGCAGACACGGTTTCCCAATTCAAAAGTAGGCTCAAGACGCATCTCTTTAATCTGGCATACGCGTAACTCATCCCATAACCTCATACTCCAGTACACCTATCCTGAATGGCAACTACGCTAATTCTCTCCATCTTTTCTGTATTTTTCTACCCATCCTGAGACATCTGGAGATTGTGCCAGCTTCAGTAGACAAAGGCCAACCCTGCGAGGTTTCTAAGGCATCTTGAGAAGGACCTGCTCCAGCTAGATTCTGCTTTATGATGGCTGGAGCTCCACATCCTGCTCCTGTGCTTCCAGTAATCCTTACCCCATCTGCCCTCTGCACCTACTGCTGAACTGAATCTACACAACTTCTGATATATTGAACTTTCACCTGCACAACACACTTGATGTTATTTCTATCTGTTATCACTCAGATGAGGATGGGTTCCCTGTTGAGTCTGGTTCCTCTCAAGGTTTCTTCCTATTGCCATCTCAGGGAGTTTTTCCTTGCCACTGTCGCCGTCACCCTTGGCTTGCTCATCAGAGACATTTCATTCATCATTCATTCATTTCATTATTATCTAGACACATTTTTCTCACACATACACACTTCCAAATATTTTCTTTGCTTTTCTTTTCTAAAAAAAAAAAAAAATCTTTAATTTTTTTTTTTTTTTTGTGAAGCTGCTTTGGGACAATGACCATTGTTAAAAGCGCTATATAAATAAAATTGAATTGAATTGATTTGAATATTATCAAAATGTGCAATATCTCCGCGTTCCTGATAACACTACCAGGAATATGGATTCTATTTCAAATCTCACGTGCCTCTACACCTTTGGAGATTATCCACACATTTATCAAATACCAATATAGTGAATTAATAAGGCATTCGGCCAATCTACCCTGTTTCTGAGAACACTCTCAGAAAAATGAACCTCAGGTGCGCCGGGCTGAGTCCACACGCCTCTACGTCAGGGAGACAATAAAACTCATGCACCTCTCACGGGTATAACTGCAACTGCACGCCGCTCCCTGTTCCAAAGAACACTCTAAGGAATATGGCTATAACCAATTAATTTATTTATTTTCTAGCCACGCGCCTCTACGCCAGGGCCAGCTTATACACAAAGTGCACGCTACAAATGCCTCACTAAATTACTAATATTGTAATGCATAAATTACGTCAACAACAGAAGTTAGTGAACGTAAAACTTTTTAAAACACACCCGAAGTAGCGCGTCTCCTCTAACGGGACGCGGTTTTGGTGACGTAGGTACTCGCGACGACAGCGCTGTGTATGTTTTTAGCTTATTGCTAACAACACCGGTTCAGTTTCAGTTAAACACCTAGTTTTATCTATATCTTTCAATTAACCACAATCGCTACAGCCGCTTTAATTTAAATCAATAAATCAACGCGAGTAATGCCAAAAACAATGCGAGACAAAAAAATTAACACGCATAAAGTATCTTTTTTCCAAAATATACCCCAAATATACGCCAATTTACTACGTAAAATGAACTATTGGTTCAAAAACTTTTCTGACCAAGGAAGGAAGTACAATAGCAAAAATAATGCTTAACTTACCTTCCTGGAGAGAAAAGGTTAGACGAGCCCCCAGATTGTAAAGTTTTTCTAAAGTTACGTAGTAGGAGAGGCGAGTTGCTCGGTCTGTCCGCTGTGCTTCGGTAAGCTTCTCTGGCCAGGAGAGACTCAGACACACGTTGTCTGTCAGAAAGGTCTCTGTTTATTAACAGCAAAAGATGGGGTTTATATATGTTTGACCAAACGCCTGTGCCATAGACATATGTTACTACAAAGAACATGAACCACTGTAAATGTCCTGGTGAGATCCTGAAGAATCAAAGGAGAGGAAGATAGAGAGGTGTCCGTCCAGAGACAGATCACAAGATGTTGGCTCGAGTTAGGGGGAGAGGGGAAAGGAGAGAGAGGGGCAGAGAGAGAGAGGGGGAGAGAGACATAAAGGGAGAATGGGAAGGTGAGTGTGGGAGCGTTCACACCTTAAGGAGCAGATGCAAGAGGAGACAGAAAGATAGCAACAGGAAAGATTTAACACGTTAATATCAGATCTATGAGGAAGAGAGCAAGAGAGTAGAAATAACTCCTTTATATATAAAATAATTCTAACAAATAGTGTGTAATGTAAATAAATGGACCGGTTAGTGTTATCTTAAAATGCATTTAAATAAAAAAGACAAAAATAATCAATTAACCAAAAACGTGTAAATACATTATTTCACATTTATTAAGTATCTGCTGTGTTGTCTAAAAACACAACACAAACCTTTTATATACTGTACATGCACTGGCAATAAATGCATATTTTTAAAAAAGTAATCAATGGAAATCACTTAAAACTGAAAAAAAAAAACCAGCATAGACCATCATAGCTGGTCACCATCTTGACCAACAATTATACCAGCATATGTTGTATTTGGTGCTGGTATGCTGGGCACCAGCATCAGTAAGGCGAAACAGCACCAGCACCATGCTTGCTATAATGCTGGTCAACAGCACCAGCACCTGTTCATTGGTAAATTATCATACTGTTACAAATGTGCATATTGTATATATTGTTACATATTACACATTGTTAATACTGTTTGTGTTGGTCAATAAAGCTGATTTTATACTGATTATATTCTGTATTAGTTATTGGATGACCATCTTGTAAACCCTGAATTTTGTCTTGTTACTAGGGAGTTACTAGCCTACCTGAAGCAAAAGAAGCATTGTAATATTTGCATGTATTCTGACTTTTATACCATACCAACTTTTGATGGGGTGAACAGCCTACCATCAAATGTTGGTATTTTGGGCTGCATGGGCTGCATATGTTGTGTTTTGGTGCTGGTATGCTGGTAACCAGCATCATAATGCTGTAATGCTTGTGCCTCCCTGCTTATGTTAGTGCTGGTGGAAAAAAACAGCATAAACCAGCATAGCTGGACACTAGCTTGACCAGCAATGATACCAGCATATGTTGTGTTTTGGTGCTGGTATGCTGGAGACCAGCAACAGTATTATGGCACTATAATGCTGGTCACCAGCTTCCCAGCAAAATGAATGTTGGTCACCAGCATACCTGCACCAAAACACAACATATGCGATGATATGAAACTCCAGTATGGACATAAATGCTGTTCTCAGAGGGTCTTCTGGATTTTTAAAATGAATATTAAAATCTCCAGCAATTAACACTTTGTCTACAGAAACGACTAGGTTTGAGAGGAAATCTGCAAATTCACTAAGAAATTCAGAGTACGGCCCTGGAGGTCTGTAAATGACAATTAGTGGAATCGACTGCGCTGACTTAATATAGTTAAATACATTTATGTTACTATAAAGAATTTTAAATAAATTAAATTTGTGTCCGTGTTTTTGTACAATAGTCAAATTATCATTGTGAATAACTGCGACGCCTCCTCCTCTACCAGTTAACCGAGGCTGCTGACTAGCTTCATTTAGAGCTACATACTCGTCCTGTTTAATCCAAAACACAACATATGCTGGTCACCAGCATACCAGCATACCAGTACCAAAATACAACATACTGTATGCTGGTATAATTGCTGGTCAAGCTGGTCACCAGCTATGCTGGTCTATGCTGCTTTTTTCAGCAGGGTATGAATCAAAATGATAAGATTGTCCCTGATGAGCAAGCGAGGATAACAGCTACAGTGGCAAGAAAAAACTCCAAGATGGCAGTAGGAAAAAACCTTGAGAGGAACCAGACTCAACAGGGAACCCATCCTCATTTGGATGATAACAGATAAGAGGGATCGATCTGCAGTTATACTGTGTGTTAGGAGCCTGGAAGTTAACAGTATAACAGGAGTTGTGTTTACGTTAATATGAAGTCCAGTTCTTTATTGGCGGCTCAGGTAGACTGTAGCAAATTCTGTGGAACTCGTGGAACAGTGGAACCGTCCCCAGTCATCACATGCATCCCACTGGGTGAGATCTCCAACCAGAAGCAGGACACCAGGATGAGTCAGGTCCCCTGAAATTGAAGCTTGTTTATGCATCTAGCTGAACAACCATACAGTAAGGCATTACAATAGTCCAACCTAGAGGTGATAAATGCATGAACTAGTTTTTCTCCATCGTTTTGTGACAATATATTTCTTATCTTTACAATATTTCTGAGGTGAAAGAATGCTATCCTGGTAATATTATCTATATGAGCTTCAAATGAAAGGCTGGAATTTATAATCACACCGAGGTCTTTCACTGTTGCACTTGATGGAACAGAAAGGCCATTTAAAGTTACAGTGTGATCAGAAAGCTTTGCTTCTAGCTGCATGTGGTCCTATGATTAGAACTATCAGGATTAAGCAGAAGGAAGTTCATTAACAACCAGTCTCTTATGTCCTGCACACATTGCTTAACTATAGTAAGCTGGTTTTGCTGAGACGTATAACTGTGTCGATAGCATAACAATGAAAACTAATACCATGCTTACGAATTATGTTTCTGACCAACAACAGGAAACAGGAAGCCTGGGAATGTGTATGTGTGTGTGTGTGTGTGTGTGTGTGTGTGTGTGTGTGTCGAAGGGTTTCTACTCCCAGAGCCTATTACTTTCTGACCAAAAACAGGAAACAGGAAGCCTGGGAGTTTGTGTTTGTGTGTGTGTGTGTGTGTGTGTGTGTGTGTCAAAGGGTTTCTATTCCCAGAGCTCATTGTTCGAAATACACCACACCTTCAACTAGTATACAGTCTCAATAGCAGTGTAGCAAAAAGGATACAGTTTATGATAAGAATTATGAAATAAGTACTCAAAACTGCTTTCCAGGTATCCAAAACTGGTACTTGGTATCCAAACTGATTTAACAAATTAATATAGTTTAATATTGAAATTTGCATTAACTGTGTGTATGTCTGTGTAGCCAGCCCATTTGGTAACAGAACATCCAGTGCACCACAGCCCACCACACCCCATGCCCAAGGCCCCCAACCCAGTCTCCAAATGAGTCAGGGTGTCAAAACTAAAAAATATTCCAAGTCATAACAGTAAAGCAATAAAGGGTTCTTCAGACATAAGTATGACTATACTGACATAAAGCACAGGAGGGGGCAACAACCTGACATTACTTATAGGGTGATTGTTACATGAAGAGGTGAAATTATATGAAATGATGAAATAAATGCACCACTGTCCAGAATAGCCTTCAGTGAAACCTGGTCGATAACCATCAACATTAGAGGAGCAATCCTTACAGGGGATTGTTTTTTCTGCCACAATTCAACCATGTAAGAATCCTCTGCCTGCTGTTTCCTCTTCTCTGACTCTGACTACATCTGTACATTATCAACCTCCAGTCTCACCACTAGAGTCCTTAGATGACATTTTGGATGTCCTGACCAGGCACAGGAGCATTCCGCCATTTTACCACTAGATTCAGTATTGGTAGACTGCCTTTTCGTTTTACAACTGCTACACTTGCGGTGTAACAGGTGGTTGCCTAGTTACGGGCTCCCGGCCAGCGGGGGCGCTGTGGGGACCGCTTCTGTAAATTCAATTAAAAAAAAGAGAGGCTGGGCTAGGGAACAGCAGTCATTACACAGCCGAAGCCAAATGCTAACGCTACAGCTAGGAGCCAAAATACGTGGAGATACGTTGTAAACCCGAGTGCGGGATATTCTTATTGATTGCGCATGTAAGTAAATATGATTAAAATGTGTATTTGTGTATATGTGTGAAGCCCACCGAGGCATTTATATCACATTGATATTTGCTTAATGTGCACTCATGGCATTCCCCTGCTGTGGTTATGCAGGAGGGTTTTTTTTGTTTTGTTTGTGTTCTGTGTGTGTGTTTTCCCGTGAGTTGGCGTGGGTGACAGCTGTTTCTCAGAGATTAAATACGCCAGCGACAGTGTGCAAGTGGGACCGAACCTTTGGCCGCCACCGCGTCGCCATTAAGGAGACATCGTTCACGAAGGGCCTTGGAAGCGGAGCGGGATGTTCTTCGTATTGTTTGTGTACTGCATATATGGACTTGTGCTGAGAGAGAAAAGAGACTCTGATCTTGTGCACAACTTAACAGACAGTGTGAATGTGATGTGTGGGGCCGGCGTGTGAATAAGGGTGGCACAATAATTAAATGTATATACACTTTTTGGAATGCATATATGTTGTCTCTGGTGGTTCTTACTCTACCCTGGTTCTGCTAACAGCTAGCTACTGTTTTTTATAAGCATTTATTACAATTTTTACTATTTATTTATTATTAATTACTGTTAGTAATAACAGGTTTGTTACAGTGGCGTCCAATGTTGTTTACTTAAGGGATACCACTTTTCAGGTTTGTTACAGTGGCGCCCAATGTAGGGTCATCAGAGTGTCATTATTATTACTATACATTGTGTATATTATACATTGATGCTATTACTGTTAGCTGTCACCTAGCCAGCCTTCTCTTATACCATCTTACACTCCACAATACACTCACTTTAGCGTTCCTAAAACAGCGTTCGTCACCAAGAACGACCAATATGAGTTCCTCCGTCTTCCCTTTTGGCGAAAGCCATTGGAAAGTATTCATTTGTTTATATTGACGACATTGTTGTTTACTTAAGGGATACCACTTCTCACCTTAACCACCTCCGACAGGTATTCACGCTCCTTAAAGCTGCTGGTCTCACCCTTAACCTAAAAAAATGCAACTTATGTCAAACAGCTCTCTTCTTATTAGGCCACATCATATCAGCTGAAGACATTAAAACCGAAGAAGCCAAAGTGGCAGCTGTTCAAACTTACCCTGTTCCCTGAAACCTTAAGGAGCTACGGCGCTTCCTAGGTCTGTCTGGTTGGTACCATCGGTTCATACCCCACTTCTCAGAACGTGCTGCTCCTTTGCACGCTCTAAAGAAGAAAGGAGCCAAGTAGCTGTGGACCCCCGAACAAGTCAATATTGTTAACTTTATTTTGGAAATCTCACAACTAGTGTTGACTTTATTATCTAAATATTACTGTTAAATCATGCATTAAAATGACTTTAAATGACTAAAACAACTTTAATGACTAAACGACTTTAATGACTAAAACTTGCCCTAACTCTCCTTCCTAATATGCATATGTATGGTATATATCATACATATAAATAGTGTCATGTCGATGTTTGCTACAGTACAGTATTAAATTATTTTTAAATATAACAAAAAAAAATTTTGTATTTAAAGAAAGTATCTGTAGGCCTATTTGCATTTTTATTAGCATTTATCCTCATGTTTAGCACATATTAACGCCCAATAAAAATACCATTAGATTCTATTCACACTAAGTACAAATGGTTTTGATACAATGACTTTGATAACTATGAGTATAATTACAAGTGCAAATAGTGATACTGTAGTTGTCCTAACTATTTCACAGTCGTTTGAGCTGGTGATCCGGGTTTTTTTTTTTTTCGTAAATGCATTAAGTACCAAAACATTTACACTATCTTTAGGAGGGGAGGTCCTAAGGTATAAAATGCTGTATCAAACAAGCCAAACTACAGTGTATGCATTTGCAGTTTGAGTAAAATTAGTATTACACATTGGTTGCTGAATTTAATCTCACAACAGACATTGAGGCAAAGACATTCTATAAGAAAGTTGCAGTTTGCGCTAGCAAAAAGCAAATGGTAAAGAATGCATTTTTATTTACAACATTTCTTGGTGTTGTCCTTCTGTTTTAACCTCAAAATTGCTCTACAGAAATCGTCTCGGGTTACTTTGCTGTAACCCTGTTCCCTGAAAAAAGCGGGAACGAGATGCTGCATGAAAACGCTATGGGAACATCTTTCTGTGTTGCCGGTTGTAAAGCATGTGTGTATCAAACACATCAAATCTTGGCATATATAACCTCGGTCAGGTGACGTCATCTGATAAGGCGCACCTGCAGGTTATAAATAGGAGTGAACCAGAAACATTCCTTAGATCAATTTTGTCTGAAAGGACGTCACGCAAGCAGTGCGGCATTGGAGCGCAAGCATCTCGTTCCCGCTTTTTTCAGGGAACAGGGTTACAGCAAAGTAACCCAAAACGTTCACTTTCAAAAGCTACACTCGATGCTGAAGGGGTGTCAGCCAGGCCCCATCAGTCAGAACATGACAAGCCGAAATAGCGGCTACGTACAGTCTAAAGGGTACTAGGGCATAAGCCCGAGGAAACTTTCTTGCAGAACTCCAGCACAATTCAGCAGTGGACTGGGTCTACATGTTTCACCATGCACCACTTTTAAATACCCTCTCATTGAGGGCATAAGTTCTTCTAGTGTGTGAAGGTTACAGGGCTCCCAACTCCATGTGCCCTGGAGTGTAAATCGCCTTGACGGACAGAATCTGCCTCCGGAGATTGAGTAAATCCACTGGCCTTTAGCTATAATGTACATTGCCTTGCAGGACAGAAACTCGTCCTGTGCCCCAAGCAAAACCTGGTGCGCTAGCTTATTCAACCGGCGCAGCACAGTCTGCTCTGGCGATTATGAGCCAGAATGTACATCACTCTGAGGGACAGAGACTCATCCTGTGCCGAAGGCAGAACCAAAATAAAGCCGATAGCGACAACAAAACACACCTAGAGTGGGACCCAAAGTCAGAAACCGCGGTCTGAACCACATAGAAAGGGTACAAAGCCACCTGGCACGTAACCTGTTTTTGCCCCCGGAGATTGGCCCTTAAGTAAATCCACTGGCCTTTAGCTATAATGTACATCGCCCTGCGGGACAGAAACTTGTCCTGTGCCCCAAGCAGAACCTGGTGCGCTAGCTTATCAAGCGGCGTGAGCACAATCTGCACTGGCAATTCATGTACAAGACTACCGTAGTGTTGTCCACCCGCACTAGGACATGGTAGCCTCAACTGCTGGAGGTGTTGTTTCAGGGCCAAAATAAAGCCATCATTCGGGGCAATTGATGTGCCATGCGAGAAGATGGCCTCTCCAGCTCCCTTGGGCTGGATGGCCATCCAAGACCGCAACCCAGCCCGTGAGGGAAGCGTCTGTCATTAGCGTCTGTCATTAGCGTCTTGCGACAACAAAAAAGATGCATGTAGAGTGGGACCCAAAGTCAAAAACCGGGGTCTGAACCACATAGAAAGGGTACGAAGCCACCTGGCACGTAACCCTTATTTGCTTCTGGGGATTGGCCCTGAGTACAATCCCCTTGCTTTTAGCCACAACTGAAACGATCATATGTGCAGAGGCCCAAAGGTATCACCGTGGACACAGCGGCCATGAGACCAAAAATCTCTGAAAGTGATGAACAGTCACTTTCTGGCCTAGCTTGGTTTCCTTCAGGGTGTTGGAAATGGATTCGACACGTGCAGGAGACACCTTGCGAGACACCCAAATATGTTGTGTTCTGAGAAGGAAAGAGAACGCTTTCATGGCGTTGAGTCTTAATCCTAGGAATGGTGATAAGCTAGGGAGACATCTCGATGTCGAAGCGCTAGCTTCTGAGACTGAGCCAGAATCATCCAGTCGTCTAATGTGCGGGGTGAGCTAGACCAAATGGAAGGACCCGATACTGGTAAACTTTGCCCCCGAAAGCGAACCTAAGGAACTTCCTGTGTTGTGTCAATGTTTCCGTGTGAAAATATGCGTCCTTCAGATTGATTGTCACAAACCAATCCCTTGGTTGGATTTAAGAGCAATCACTTTGACAGTCAACATTTTGAACCTGTATAAAATTGCATATTTAACTGATTAAACTAACTAATGACAAGATTGTTAAACTCTTTTTTTTATTGAACAATTGTCATACATAAACATTAAAAAAGCAACTAATTAAATGTATTGTTATTATCAAATGAAAAGAAAAATAACCCCGCCCACCCCCCCCCCCCACCCACCCACACACACACACACACACACACACACACATACATCCTGGCATCCTTCGGCTCAAACTAATCTGTGTGAATTAGATTGGTCATACATCCAGTCCGATGCTTGACCCAGTCCAGGTAACCATTTAGGCAGTACCTGTAAGCTTGCGAAATAAGCAATAAATGGTTGCCATTTGAGAGAAAACATATTATTAGAACCTCTCAGTGTATATTTTATCTTTTCTATCTTAAGAAAAAATAATAAATTTTTAATCCACTGAGAGATTAAGGGACAATTAACGGACTTCCAGTGTAAAAGTATTGTACGTCTGGCCAACAAAGATGAGAAGGCGACGACGTCTTTATGTGCAGAACTTAATGGAACTGAAGCATCTGTAATGCCAAATATAGCAGTTAATGCACATGGCCTCAACTGTACCCCAAGTATAGTGGATATGAGATTAAAAAAACCTGTCCAAAAGTTGTGCAGGTTTGGGCACAAAAAGAACATGTGACTTAAGTTACAGGGAGAGGCATGGCACCTGTCACATCTGTCCTCAACGTCAGGGAATATTTTAGCCAGCCTTGTTTTGGAATAATGGACTCTGTGCAAAACCTTAAACTGAATAAGACTGAGACGGGCACAGGAAGAGCTGGAGCGTATTCTGTCTATAGCCTTCCCCCAACATTCCTCACTCAACTGCAATCCCAGTTCATTTTCCCAAGCAGCTCTGGTTTTAGCGATTTTACAATCACCATAAGATAAAATAAAATGATAGATTCTTGATATCACACCTCGCTGATATGGATTAAATGTGATCATATTTTCCCAGGACTGCCTGGGAGGAATAGAAGGAAAATTAGGAAAACGCTTGGATACAAAGTTGCGAACTCGCAGGTAACGGAAAAAATGAGATGCAGGCAGCTCACACTCCGAGGACAGATTAGCAAAACTTTTAAATACTCCATCTTCATACAAATTATAAAAATTTGTGATGCCTTTGTCATGCCATGATAAAAATGCTAAGTCTAAAAGTGACGGGAGGAAACAAATGATTTTTATGCAATGGACCCATTGCTGATGCAGATCCAAATTTAAAGTGGCGTCTAAACTGATACCAAATCTTAAGTGTATTAAGTACCACTGGGTTATCAGGTTTGATTGGAAATGAAGTGCAAAGTAGAGCTAATATACAGGATGCTTTACAAGACAGTAACTCTAATTTGCACCATGGGGATTCAAATGAGTTTATCCAAAAGTTAAAATTTTGAATATTTGCAGCCCAGTAGTAAATTTGAAAAATAGGCAGAGCTAGTCCACCACTAAGTCTACGTCTCTGTAGTAAGGTCTTACGGATTCTAGGAGGTTTTCCAGCCCAAAGAAAAGAGATTATGATTTTATCTAAGCAATCAAAAAAATACTTAAAAAGAAATAAAGGAAGTAATTGAAAAAAATAAAGAAATTTAGGAAGAATGGTCATTTTAAGTGCATTAATTTTTCCGGTTAAAGAAAGAGGCAGATTGCTCCATCTCTGAATATCAGATTTAACATCAGCAATAAGAGAGGAAAAGTTGGCATGAGAAAGGTCAGATAGAGAACGAGTCACTGTAATACCAAGATATTTAAAGCCTGAACAATTTAATTTGAAAGGCAGGTTTAGATGCTGAAGTTGTAAAGCACTATTGTTAACCGGGTAGTGTTCACTCTTACGCAAATTTAGTTTATACCCAGAGAAGGAATTAAAATGATCCAAAATGGTTAAAATAACAGGAATAGAGGCTGCAGGATCAGTCACATATAACAACAAGTCATCGGCATATAGGGATAATTTATGCTCCAACCCATTACGAATAATACCTTTAAAAGCAAGAGAAGATCTAAGCTTAATAGACAATGGTTCAATAGCAAGGGAATCCAAGAAATAAATTTATCACCAAACCCAAATTTCTTTAATACTGCAAACAAGTATTCCCACTCAACCCTATTGAAAGCTTTCTCAGCATCCAGTGAAATTACAACCTTAGGAGATACAGATGTTTGTTTGGAGTAAATTATATTAAAAAGTGTACGAGTATTAAAAAACAAATTCCGTCCTTTGATGAAACCGGTTTGCTCCTCAGATATAACATGTGGTAAAACATCTTCTAAACGGGATGGAATTACTTTAGCCAAAACTTTCACATCAGGATTCAGCAATGATAATGGCCTATATGATCCACATCATCCATCCACATGATCCATTCAGCTAAGAAAACAGATAGGTGTACTACTCCCAACTAAACTTGGGCCTACATAGGAATTAGCCATTTATCCAAAAAATGTGAAAATGATAGAGATTTGCAGAGCCAGAAGGATGACACCCCTCCCCCCACATGCACACACGCACACACACACTCACAAACACACACAAAACACAAATCTAAAGTCTCCATCCTAACAAACCCTAGGAGACAGCAAATTAAACTAACTAAAAGAAAAGTCGTTTTCACAGTAACTGTAACCACGACTCGGAGAGTGAGCCCGGTGTAGAAGGGAAAAGAAGAAACCCAGAGGAATTTTTTTTAAAAAGAGCTCTCAAAAATGTATCAATCATGTCTTTTAGTTCAATTCAATTCAATTCAATTTTATTTGTATAGCGCTTTTAGCAATTTTCATTGCCGCAAAGCAGCTTTACACAATCAAAAGAATTATTTAAGTTTGTATGAAATGTGAATGTGTATGAATCAAAATGGTCAGTTTCCCCCTGGTGAGCAAGCCGAGGGCGACAGTGAGCAAGCAGAGGGCAACTGAGATGGTAATAGGAAGGTAATCCTTGAGAGGAACCAGACTCAACAGGAAACCCATCCTCATCTGGGTGAAACAGAAAGCAGTAAATGATCTGCATTTATACAGTGTGTAGGGTGGGAGGCAGTTCAGCTATAATAGCTGATGTTAATTGATGTTAATATGGAGTCCAGGTAGTTATTGAAGACCCAGGTAGACTTGTAAGAAGTTCCAGTCCTGAACTATCGAACTGTCAAGTCCCCAGAGAAACAGTTGCCAACACCAGTCGAGGCCAGAACCATTTTCTAGGTAGAGAGAATCATTCCCAGACACCAGACGCATCCCAGAGAGACACACGGGGCATCCATGTGACGAGATCTTCAGCCAGAAGCGGGGCACCAGGATGGGTCAGACAGGTCTGGAGGGCAGAGGGAGTCTGGATCACTGGCAGCTCAGGAACGACATGTGTAGCTCGACAGAGAGAGAGAGAAAGAGTGAAAGGGGGAGACAGGAGGAGAGAGGAAAGAGAAAGAGGGGTATGGTATTGCTGCTCACAAATGCTCACTGCTTCCCTTAACCTAGCTTCCACTACTCTTTCCCACAGCTTTATTGTCTGGCTCATTAGCTTTATACCTCTATAATTGCCACAGCTTTGCACATCTCCCTTGTTCTTAAAAATCGGCACCAATACACTTCTCCTCTATTCCTCTGAAATCCCCTGACTCTCCAAAATCTTGTTAAACAAACTAGTCAGAAACTCTACTGCCACCTCTCCTAAGCACTTCCATACCTCCACAGGTATGTCATCAGGACCAACAGCCTTTCCACTCTTCATCCTCTTCAACGCCCTTCTCACCTCACTTCTACTAATATTTGCCACTTCCTGTTCCACAACAGTCACCTCTTCTACTCTTTGTTTTCTTTTGTTTTCCTCATTCATCAACTCCTTAAAGTACTCCTTTCATCTTCCCATCACCCTTCTGGCATCTGTCAGTACATTTCCATCTCTATCTTTAATCACTCTAACCTGCTGCACATCCTTCCCATCTCTATCTCTCTGCCTTGCCAACCTGTACAGATTCACCTCTCCCTCCTTACTGTCCATCATAGCATACAAGTCCTCATATGCTCTTTGTTTGGCCTTTGCCACCTCTACCTTCACCTTACTCTGCATCTCCCTGTACTCCTGTCTACTCTCTTCAGTCCTCTCAGTGTCCTGCTTCTTCTTAGCTAGCCTCATTCCCTGTATACACTCCTGGACTTCCTCATTCCACTCACAAGTCTCCTTGTCCACTTTTGTTCATCCATCACATTTTCATTACCTCTGTTCAGTTCCCCAACATGTCCATTGAAGTCTGCACCAATCACCACTCTCTTACCTTTGGGGATGCTCTGCATAACTTTATTGAACTCACTCCAGAATTTCTTCTTCTCTTCTAACACACATCCTACCTGTGGAGCATAACCACTAACAACATTGAACATCACACCATCAATTTCCAGCTTCAGACTCATCACCCTATCTGATACTCTCTTCACCTCTAGAACATTCCTTACAAACTCCTCTTTCAGAATAACTCCTACTCCATTTATTTTTCTATCCGCACTATGGTAAAACATGGTTGGTATAGAAACTAATAAACAGGTTGATGATTTTGCAAAAGAGATTAGTAAAATTAGTTCATTCCCTTTAAGTGGAGTAAAGTATTCTAGGTTCTAATGAGATGTAGTTAGTTTATCATCCATATCATTTAAACTGTCTGATTTCAACCCCTATTTTTTGCCTAATATTTACAGTTTTTCTTGATTGCTTAAACACATTTGCCCACTCTGACATCACATTTTCAAAACAGTTAACACACAGGATAAAACTTAAGGTCAATGGTCAAAATGACTCATTTTGTTAGCAAAATGCTCTAACACTCACAAAACATTAAAAACATGCAACATCAGCAAATATTTCCATCAAACACCAAAACTTGTAGTCAAATTAATTTATTCTTTGAATCAATCATTACACGATGGATAACAAAATTCAGCCATCAATATGCAATATAATACTTTACAAACTCAAATGGATACTTAAAAAAAAAACTACCAAAGAAAACTTATGGGTGGAAATACCTTTAAAAAAAAAGAAAGAAAGAAAAAAGAAGAAAAAAAAAATATCTATATTATTTTTCACATTTAGTCCATTCGTTCTTGCCGATTATGCCACAGGTTCTCATCAACATCACATTGAATGTTTTCCCTTGCAATGCACCGAGGGAAATACCTTCTTGCATGGCGTATCCATCCCTGGCAGTCCTCTGCACCTATTGCCAGGCAACCAGCATTCATTGCCTCCAGGAGGGGCATCTGCTCATATGGCCGGTGATCATACACCTTCCACCTCCAAGCAGAGAAGAACTCCTCGATTGGGTTCAGAAAAGGCGAGTATGCAGGCAGGAATTGCATCATAATACGAGGCTGTGCTGCAAACCATTCATTCACAAGGCGAGAGTGGTGGAAAGCCACATTGTCCCAAATTATGACATACAAAGTCATGCCAGGCCTCAACAGCCCTCTCTCTTCGGGTGGAATCAGTATTTCTTTCAAGGCATCAAGAAACGTGATGAGGCGTTCTGTATTGTATGGGCCAATAGTTGGTATCTGGCAAAGGACACCATCATTGGAGATGGCAGCACACATGGTGATATTGGCACCCCTCTGACCTGGTACTGTGACAGTGGCCCTCTGCCCAATGATGTTCCTCCCACGTCTCCTCACTTTACAGAGGTTGAAGCCGGCTTCATCCACAAAAATGAATTTGTGATGTGTCCCTTCTGCTTCAAACTCCATTATTCTCTAAGAAAAAAAGCAAATTCCTGAAGCAAATTATTCTAGTCGCATGTAACTATGGTAAACAAGGTATTACAATAAAAAAATTGTACCTGCACATACTGGAATCGTGCCTCCTTTACGTTGTCAGAGTTTCTTTGAAATGGAACTCTGTACAGCTGCTTCATCCTAACATGGTTTCGTTTAAGGACTCGATTTATAGTGGCCAAACTCACACTGTTTATCTTTCTAAATACCCCCTGATCTGCAATTACTGCTGCCTGGATTTCACGCAGTCTGATTGCATTGTTTGCCACTACCATATCTACAATGGCAGACTCCTGTTCAATACCAAATATCTTTCCTCTTCCACCAGTGTGTGGTAATGTGTGGATTCTATAAAGTAAAAGCAAAAAGCATGTCAAAATTGACATTACAGTATGACAGTCACATAAATAGACACTATAGACACAGGTTGTTCTGCTAACAGGGCAATGCAGTAAAGCTGAAAAACACAGTGGTATACATTACAGTAACACTGTGAATTACCTGTTCTCATTCCGAAAAAGCCTTACAATAGATGCCACAGTGCTCCGACCCAGAATGGGCTGGACCCTTTGTCCAGCCTCTCTAAAGGACAAGCCATGATTGATAACATGGTCAATAATTGTTGCCCGAATTTCATTTGGAACTTGAGCTCGATTTTGTCCTCTTGCTGCTGCAGCTCCTCCACCACGCATACGAACTCCTCTTCCTCGGGCCCCTCTGCCATGGCCTCTTACTCTGCTTTCGTGCCTATGGCCTCTTTGATCCATGCTTGCAAATAGCAATACAGAGGTGGCATCTTTTGTAGAAGGATGAGGATTGATTGCTGATTGAAGAGTTGTGCAAACAAGCTTCACACAGGTGCATTGGATATTTATAATTATGCAAGTACTTTCTATCAGCTGTTAATAGTTGTTTTCCTTTTGTTCAACACAGTGAATCCAATAGAGTTTGGGATCTTTCAATGAGATCTGTGGTAACTGTTTTGACAAAGGGTGTGAAAAATGTGTGTAACAAATGAAAAAGTGTTAAGGCATTTGAAAGAGAAGACTTCTCCTGTGCTAAGAATGTGATGATGAAGATCAAGCGAATCCCAGTTTCACTGAGCGTGTCTTAGCAAATGAGAAAAACTGTAAGTTGTGTAGATTTCTACAGTGGTCTTATTTCTAGTTAATTTTAAATGAATAAAAATCTAGGAATATTTTGGTTAGCTTCTATAAGAGTGGAGAGATACAATGATCTAGCAGCACTGAAAGCTTTTTTAAAGTTCAGGATGCTCTTCTTTCATGCTATTTGGAACACTTACACACTTTAATTGAGACAAGATAGTGATCTGGAATAACTTCAGACTTTGTATAATCCGAAAAATAATAGGTGCGTTCGAGCTCATGCTGCGCTGTGCAGACCGATCGGCGAGATTAGCCGGAAGCAGTCGGGGGAGGAGCTGAAAACGGAGCCGTCAAGTCGGACACGTTGGGGATCTCGTTGCTTCTTCAAACATGGCAGATCACGTGGCGTTTGCCTACTTTATTGCAGATGGACTGGAAGCTATAAAAATGCCTTTTTGTTGGAATAAATGCAGCAGAATGAACAACGACGGTAAGTTTATAAACAATATATGTGCATGTGTAAATCATTTAATTTTAAAGTAACTGAACAAATACTGTTTTACAAATCAAGCTTATACTTAATCAAATTATGTTTTGTTTAGTGGTGTTACGTTAGGCTTCTGTAAACAATAAATAATTAGCTGTAATTGCTGTTGGAGAGTAAGCTACTTGTTTTGTGTTTATAGTACAAATACTAATAAGTTTTTGTATTGCATGTTCAACAGTCGTGTAAACCTTAATTGTTGGAATCTATCCCAGTTCTACCAAAAACACTGAATGAAAATACTTTTTAATTACAATACATGTGTATATAATAAGTACAATAATAATAAGTACATGTTTTTATTGTATAGATTAGTTCCAAAAGTACTACAATTTGTGGAGGAGGTTGTCCCCCTGTACAGTCCCTCAGAATTTCGCAGTCATTTCAGGCTTTGTGTGAAAGTGGAGGTGCGAACTACATAAATAAAGTCAACATAATTTAACTACAATTTGGTATATTCTCCTGAAACCTTATGTTCTACCTTTACAGGATGTCATTACTACCCATGGTCCTGTTTATATGAATTTACAGCAAAGCAAACTGCCAGTCACACAGTGTTCTTTTCTGCCTTTGGACATTGGCCAATCAGGAGTCATACCGTGGGGTGGCAGACAGATTCAACATCTCAAAATCTACTCTTGCTAAACATCTCCATGAGTTTTGTTGTTATGTTAATACATACATGGCCCATCACATCTCCTGGCCCAGAGGCCAAAGGTTGCAAATGTCAAAGTTGAAATTTAACTTAGCAGGTTTTCCAAACACTGTGTATGCGGTGGATGGGTGTCACATTCCTATAAGGAGACCTCACTGTGATAATCCCCTTGCCTACCTGAATAGGAAGCAATTCTATTCTGTAATTTCAACTGGATTTTGTGACAGTGAGCGCCGCTTCTGTCACATCACTGTGGGTCACCCTGGGAGTTGGCATGACGCCAGAGCAATTCGTCTAACAGAGGTTGGAAGAGTTCTTGAAGAAGATCCTCATTCCCTTGTTCCACAGGGAATGCATATAATTGGCGACTCTGCTTATCCTCTATTGCCACAACTTATGAGGCCTTACAGAGACGATGGACACTTGACTGCTGGGCAAAGACGCTTTAACATAAAGCTAAATGCCCGTGTAGTCATTGAACATGCATTTGGCATTTTGAAGTCTAAGTTCAGGAGGCTCCAGTGCCTACACATGCAAAGCATTTCAAATATCAGTTCTGCTGTCTCAGCATGCTGTATTCTGCATAATGTTTGTTTAAAGCCCTGTGACCAATATGTTGAGGTAGATGATAATTTTCATGATGAGCCACACCTCCCACAACCCCACAACCTTAATGCATGCCAAAACAGAGATCTGATTTGCAACAACATCTAGACTAAACATCTGGACCAAAACTTTGTATGTACATTTTTGTAGTAAAGGCATTTAATTTGTTTACTGCTTCATTGTGTATTCTTTTTTCTCCCAAAAATATTTTTCTGTTTATTATATAAGAATTGAATGTATCTCAAGACTTTCTAAATTTCTTAGGTGGATTCCACGGTGGTGGGGTGATTTAAAAAACATGGACTCAGCATGTCCTATGGATGTGTGATCATTGATAACTATTATAACGAAGTTTATTAAGGAGTTGAGATTAATTGGGTGAAAATACTAATTAGTGTTGAAAACAATGCAAAAAGGTCAATACTAAACACTTAATACATAATTCCATGTGGCATAACCTCATTTCATAATCTAAAATTCACTTGACACCTGTTGGGTGGATGCTTACATGACACAATACATATAGAAGTGTCTTGACACCTGTAGCATTTCTCTAATAGTCGGGTGAAAGTGATAGTTCACTGAACAAAATTTGTCATCATTTACCCACCCACAGAATGTGCTTAATAGCTTTCAGATAATTACAAAGATATTTGGAACAATGTTATCCTCCACAGACTTCCATAGTATTTTTCTGTACTATTGCAGTGAATGGGGTATTTAGTTTTTCAATGACGTTTCCTTTGAAACAGATTTTCACTTCTGTAGCTTAGAAAAACCTTAAATTGCATGTTGCAGTACCAACATGCAATCATTTCAGTGAAAGTTAAAAATTGTAGACAGTTAATATAATTCAGTCTATAAGACTTACTAGTAAAATTGTATGAAAGTGCAACAAATGCAAGGCAAGAGCTCTGAAGTGTCACCTCAAAGTGCATTTTGAAATTGTAACTAAAAATAAGAGGCAATTTATAACTTTGGAAATATGACAATAAAAGTACATAGACATTTGCTTGAAACAGAATAAGCTTTATTTGCCATGTTTTCTAGAAGGTTTTAGTAACTGTATAACTTGCTCTTGTTGTCTTCCGATTTTCTTTAGCTCCTCCACAACAGTTCCCAAACTGGTCAACATCTTTTTCTCAAAAGATCGTCTGCGCCTCTCTTTCAGTTGACGCCATCTCTCCAGGTCCGGCCTTACAAGAGACTCAAGCACAGCTGTTCTTCGTTCTGCATGCGCTTCATATGCCTCAAAAAATTGTGAGGGTTGTGAGGATCTCTGCCTCCTGGACATGCTTGTACTGGCAGAGGTCCCCGGCTGCTCGTCTACAGAAGCACCTGCTGCCTGAGCTTGAGGAAGAGAGATTGATGGAGGCCTGTTTTAAGAAGGTGGATCTTCCAAACATAGAGGAGTAGAGCAGATAGTTCCAGGTGGTGCAGTTCCTATCCCAGAGGACCCAAATAGCTCATCCATTTGCTGCAGAAAAAGCACAATGTAATACGAAAGTGACTTTGAAATAAGATGCAAAATGATCTTATACAGTGCAGTCTTAAGACTTACTGTGTAGTACTCCCAGGTTTGCTTTCCCTCCCCAGTTGCACGGCGGCGATCCTTAACTCTTTTGTAAGTAGTTAACATGTTGGTTAACTTTTTTCAAAATTTTTCACTTGACAAGGTGTAACCTTTTTGTGAAAAAGTAGTTTGTAGCTTTTTATAAAAAGCAGTTTTGTTGCGGAATTAGAGTTGCTGATAAGTTTTTGTAAGGTCCAAAAGTAGCAACGTCATTTTGTGTGTGATTTCTGAAAAAAGAAGAAGTTTTTTACCACTGCAAACACATGCATCTTTTTTCCAGTCTTAGGTGCCATACCTTGTGATTCAGGGCGGTCTATCTGGACGGGGGGTGGGTTTCTGGCTTCTGAAGGGTTACCACCCACTACATCGGTTTTTAGGGTGGTAGTCGGTAGGTCCTGGCTAATGGGTGTCTGTTGCACAGGGCACTGGCTGGTTGGTGGTTTCACAAAACTGAGATTTAGGGGTACAGGTGACTCAGTGGAGGTAGAGGGACATGGAGAAGGAGGTTGGGGAAACACTGCAGCACAAGCTAGATCGCTGATAGGAGCTGTTTAGAGAGAAAGCTGAAAATTTAGTTGTCACTTACAGTAGTTGATCAATTGGAATGGTTATTACCGTCGCGCTCACCGCCGCGTAAAAACGTCAGCGGCCAAAATAAATCAGTTGCATTTCAAAGTCATTCGTAAAATGGCTGCCAGGTGGCACAAAGTGACATTTTCGCTCGTTGCCGTAAATACAACAGTGACCGTTATACAGCGTATCTCTGTATCGGTTTATTGTTATTTAAGTTCTGGATTATTTCAGGTACTTTAAACACATTGTTGGGTTGCTCATGTTGGCTCTTATGAGATGTAGTTTACAAGTGAACACCTGGTTGGGTTATTTTGACCCAACAACTGGTTTATTCATTATTCTTTCCTTTCTCCAAATATCAGCCTGCAGAATGTTTGAAATATTACTGTTTATTGTGTTACAGGTGTAGTTTTAAGAGTTGTATAGGCAGGAATGCGTGTGTATACAGCTTAAAACCTCCATCAGTTATTAAAGATAGCGGCTATTTAGAAAACATGCCCAGTGATTTCGGAGCTTCAGGAAATCTCCCGGCGCTCTGCGCATAACACCGGGCCAACTCATGTCGAAAAGAATTTATAAACGGTTTCTAAACGTGGGCTATTGTTTTTTTTACTTATAATATTTGTTGATTTAATTTAAATGAGGTTTGGGCTCAGGACTTCGACTCGGCATCGTGATTCTCCTCTTTAATTTACTTATATTTAATTTAGTTTTAATCAGCGCTCAGCCGCATGCATGAAGTTTTCCAGAGCGCACCGGCAGAAGTAGACTAATGATTATGAGCACGTCAGGAAAATAGGAAGCAGACTGACTCTGACCATTTAAAAAAACGTTTGCGTTCATTTTCTGACGCGCTCAAGTTCACCAAAAACAATACAGAACAGCGCAGCTTACAACACTTACAAAATCACAACACTTACAAAATCACAACGTTTTTTCGTTATTGTGAGTGCGCTTAAATAAAAGTTGAGTCTTATAAAGGCATGTAGTCTTATATAGTTTTATTATATAGTTTTTTGCACATTAATCTGACACAGTTTTTTCAGCCTGTCACGGCGTGCGCCCAAATCAATATCGCTCCTCGCTCACTAGTTAGGCGGCCTCCCCTTCAGACATGCGAAGCAGCGGGACCGCAGAATTACACATGACTGGTGAGCTATCGTTGCTATCGTTGCCCGGGCTTGCACCCCGCGCTATAAAATACTCGGGGTTTGTTGGGCTACAGTGGATTTTACTACGCGCTGTGTATGCAGCGCGCGTGCAACAACGCGGAAGTGCGGCATGCAAGCAGGGCAAATGGAACGCGCCCCACGGACTTCAAAGGAGCGAGAGGTGGGAGGGGCCAGGCCGGCCATCCGCGGAGAGCAGAGTCAGTGCGAGCAGACGGATGGCCATTGCACTCACACCGCGTAGTAAAATCCACTGTAACCCAACAAACCCCAATCATCACCAGCCGTGCCTTATTCCGTCATGTCATGTGGGCATTATAAGCTTTGTATTGAAAACTTCTAACTAAAAAGTGGCAGCTGGCACGCCTAAAAATAGACGCAGGTTATTTTTTTTATAGTCTAAATAAAAACCCTCCGATTTAATTTCCTATAGTCTAACCAGCGCTCGACCCAGTTTTCCCGAGCGCGAGGAATTTTTTTGTGCTAAATAATGTTTATGCAGTATAAGAATTCCTATTAATCCTGGGTTGTTCTTTTAGTGTCACTATAGTGCTTTACAATGCCAGACAACATTCAAATACAAATTATTCACCCTCCCCAGGTGTGAATCGGCTGTTCTCACCTATACATTCAGAGGAACTCAAATGCACTTCTCCCCACTTTAAAAACCTCTTGAATCTGAGGCTCTTCTGGAGACTTTCATTGATTTCAATTTGTGTAATTTTAATCTCCTGGATTCTAGATTCTAAAGTTGACATTGTTACCTTTTTTAATCATTGGAATGGAAGAATTTGAGATTTTCCTTATGATAGCATAAATTGCATTGTTTTTAATCAGTCTATACACAATAATATTCTTTGGTATTATTTTTTTTTAAACGGGTATGGGGGCTATCTTGGTTCATTAATCTCCGTGCCTGGTTTAGGTTTAGTATTCAGTGCGCATCTGTTATATTACAACTATCATAACACTCAAATACCTTTTATTGGGGGTTAAGTGACTGATGTGCCTAACATTTTTCAGCTGAGCCTTTGTTTCACTGAAAACGACCGCGACACCCTCTCTCTCTCTCTCTCTCTCTCACACACACACACACACAGAGCCGACCAAATCATTAGCACGTCCCTCCCCCAAACAGCACAGACATTTACTTACACCTGGGGTCCGTTCTTCGTACGTCGCTAACTCAGTTAGCTGGATTTGATTGTTGTGGATTTGTCCTGATCTTGGATTGTTTCGTTCTTCGATGCGCTTCTAGCATTTGTTGTCATAGCAACATATCCGTAAGCTTGAACCTGCTCGGGAGCAGGTTTTTTTCATGTAAACAGGATTTAGCCTGCGCTCCTGGCGGGTTATGATTGGTTGAAATGGCGAGGTCACATCTGATTGGTTAAAGAGCACGACTGACTCACGTGGAAAAAGAAAAGTATATGCCCCCTGCCATGGACAAGACACACACACACACATAATCGCTATCAAATATTATATATGAACATAAATTCATAGGTTTATTGTTATCAAATATGATATTACTATTATAATAAACCCTAGGCACGAGACAGCCGCCAAGACCATTAATACAAATTCGTGTATAATGTTTATTTTGTAACACATTTATTTTTCAGGGGTTTGTCATAAAAATATGCTATATATAATATTATATATTAAAAATAAATATTTTATAATGATAAATTGGACGAAACTAATTTTATTATAAAATAAACAATATAAAAGTATACATAATATTTATTTTTTTTTCATGTACAACATATTTATTTTCATATTGCTTATTTTATTTTATTGTCTCATGTAATTTGTAATTTGAAAACCATAAACTTATAAATTTATGTTCTAATATAATATTTGATAGCGATTACGTAGGGGGGGCAATCCATGGCAGTGGGGCATTTCAGCGCATAACACGTTATGACACGTTACAAAAAAAATTGAGCCGCTCTTTTTCCATTTCATCAACCAATCGGAGGGCTTGTGATCAGTGTTTCTATTGTCGATGCATATCGCCTTTTAAACCAACGCACGAGCGCGCAATAATCCTAGACAACTCAGTCCAGCTATACTAATCATCAACAACAGGTGAGCTCGAAGAACCGACTTAGCCAGATCGTAATTAGCACGATGATCTCATCTTAGATGTGTCAATTCATCTCGGATGTGTCAAGCGACGTACGAAGAACGGACCTCTGAACTGAGTTGTTTGAGTAACATGGGTCGAACCCGTTACAAATCATAACAGTCTACAGCATTTTATTCTTATAATAACGCAAAAACACAAGCGGGGCTGAAAGACCGACATCTGCTGACGCAGGAGAACGTCCTAACACTGTTTTAATTTTATGGTCATTTATTTCAGTTAATAAATCTACTATAAATTTAAAGAACACAAGAAATAAGATGACACAAATCCATACACGCTTTTTTTCTAATTACAAGTGATAAAATCAAAAGGCTCACTGTGTTAACATTTATTGTGCTTAAATTTTATCCTAATAAGATTTGATTTAATTTGAATTCTAGAACAGTGGCAGCTGGAACACCTAAAACAGATGCAGGATTATTGTTTTATAATCTAAATAAAAATGCTTTTTTAAACGTGGGCTATTGTTATTTACATGCAATATTTGTTAATTTAATTTAAATGGGGTTTGGTCTCCGGAATGTTGAGCATCAGGATCTTCTTCTTTACTTTCCTACGTAGAATCAGCGCTTATTTGCACGCATTAAGTTTTGTAAATTCGTTTAATGTTTAATAGTAAATAATGACCCCCGTTGCGCTGTACCACCGCTCGGAAAACCTTATGAAATACAAGTTTAGGACAATTATGATGATCTGCCACGGCGTGCGCGTGTGATGGGTGTACGCCCAAATCTACTATAACTACTCCCTCACTCCGTAGGCTCCCTGAATAGGCAGCAAAGGGACGGGAGCCGCCTATTTGTGCCGGCTGGCGATAATTAACGTTAATATGATCTCGGGCTTGCTCCGCATTATAAAAGCAAGGCGCGGAGGTTTGTCTGAGGTCTGGGAAGTACGTGATGTAATGGAGAATATAAAAAAAGCATGTCAGTGGGGAGATGTGACGCGCCCGAGGGACTTTAAACAAGGACGTTAGAATTCCGCCCTTTGATCTCCGCGCTGAGGACAGCGCGAGAAAGAGCTGCGCGAGCTCCCGCGGCACCTTCACTCCCGCACCGTGCCCGCCCTCGCAGCCCCGCTGCCGAAGAGGAAAAGTGTGGTTAGGTTTTTGCGTCAGCGAGAACTCGCGCCGGCCATCGACAGCGGGAGAAGCGCCGTCACGAGGGAGCGTGCAGGAGCGCTGCCTCCGCGTGCTCAGTTCTGCCACTCCGTGCACCAACACTTATTGTCAGCTGTGTGCCCGCATGCCAGTGTGGCACGGCCCCCGGAACTGCACATGCACAACCTTTATCCCATTCTTTCCTTTCTCCCTCCTTCAACACTTTCCTTCCCCATTTTGCCTAAATAAATGACCCTTTTCCCGTAAGACCTCGCCTCGTGTCCGTGCTTTATGGTGCCGCCCGTGCAACATGGGTCGAACCCGTTTACAGATCATAACAGTCTACTGCATTTCATTCTTATCATAACGCACAAACACAAGCGGGCTGAATGACCGACATCAGCTGACGCAGTAGAACGTCCTGACAATGTTATAATTTTTATGGTCATTTATTTTAGTTAATAAATCTACTATAAATTTAAAGAACACAAGATATAAGATGACACAAAACCCTACACGCGTCTTTTCTAATTACACGTGATAAAATTTAAAGGCTCACTGTGTTAACATTTATTTTGTTTAAATTTGATCCTAATCAGATTTAATTTAATTTAAATTCTACATTTGTATCGTCATTTTAGTTCTGTGATTATAAATTTGTTTAACTACAATGTTTTACTTGATTTTATCCGCTACTACGTGCAGTTCTAAAACTCTGTGTCTCATTAATCCAGCAGAGAATGAACTAAGGCATGAGGCGTCAGCCTGTAGTTATATAGCGCCACTCAACGGTAAAAGCCAGCAAACGCACAAAGCCAAACGGTACCGCCGAGCGTGGCGACGGTAGGACCTACATTCCGATTGATTAACCACTGTATGTGTCCAGTATGTGTTTGTTCATCACAAGTGTTTACCTTGTTTTGTGTCAACGGCTGTAACTTTGAAACAGAATAACCATGGTGAAAAAGGCTTGGCAGCGTGTCTACCACCTCAGACACGAGAGACTTCAGACCTAAGGAACTTTTATTCCTTCACCATGGAGAGCAATCTGTCGGGAAATATGACCTGGTTTGGGAACAGCACCATGCAGGACAGAAAAGCTTTACAGAGGATGGTGTGATCTCAATTTACAACAAGCGGTGATTGACCAAGGCCAGGAAGATCACGAAGGACCTCAGTCACTCCAACAATGGACTGTTCTCTCTGTTGTGGTTAGCAAAGCAATTCTGCTCTCTAAAGGCCAACACAGATATATATATATATATATATATATATTTTTTTTTTTTTTCTTATTTCATACTTTATATTCTTATTTAAAAACTCACATTTTTCTTCGTCTTCTACTTCTTCTTTTTTTGGCCATCATCGGTTGTACAAATATGTGGTTGTAACGGCATATCATATTGTGCATGACTGTGTATGTGACAAATAAAATTTTAACTTGCAGTTTTTGAAAGAAGCAGCACAGTGGTGTAGTGGTTAGCACTGTCGCCCTGCACCTCCAGGGGCTGAGTTCAATTCCCGGCCAGGCTTGATTCCCATCTCTGTGTGCACAGGGTTTGCATGTTCTCCCCATGCTTGGTGGGTTGCCTCTGGGTACTCCGGTTTCCTCCCATAGTCCAAAGACATTGGCATTTCCAAGTTGCCTGTGGTGTATGAGACTTTGGGCACAAGGCAGAGTGCCCATCCATTGTGAGTGTGTATATGTGTGTGTGTTTGTGTGCAAGTACACACATACACACACTCATGATGGATTGGCACCCTATCCAGGGTGTACCCTGCCTCGTGCCCTAAGTCTCCTGTGATAAAGATTTAAATATGGGGTGTAAAACTGTGTGAACAGCCCCTGTGAAAGGTTGAACTTACTCAGCTGTCAAAGTGACGTGCCCCTTCAAATCCTGAGAGATGGTGGTGCCCAGAAACCGGAATGACTACACTGCAGCCACCCTGCTGTTCATGATGTTGAGTGGGAGAAGTGTTAGCAGTGTTAGGGTTGTTAGCCTACTAAAACTGCAAAAAAAATTCCAAAGTGTCACCCCAGACAGTTGCCTAGAACTTTAACTTTGCACATTATTCTGCACATCGTCTTGCTCATTATTGGACTCGTTTTCTATGTCACAATTAGATTTCAGTTTTATAATATTTTATTATTCTATTATTTGTATACGTTGCAAATATTTTTCTATATATTTCTATGTATACTTTTCTATAAAAGTACTCTAAAAGTTCTTTCTATATTTTTATATTAGTATAATTTTTGCCTTATTTCATGATTTATATTCTTTATTTGAAAGTTCTATTTTTAAATTAGGTAGACAAGCGGTATTTTACTTTTACCATCGCGGCACAAGGCGAAAGCATTTGGCTTTGTGCATTTGCTGGCTTTTACCGCTGAGTGGCGCCATATAACTATAAATTGAGACCTTAGACCTTAGTTCATTCTCTCCAGGATTAATGAGCCGCAGTTCGCCATGAGCTGCATGTAGTTGCAGATAAAATCAAGTAAAACATTGTAATTAAACAAATTCATAATCACAGTACTAACATTACAGTACAAATTTATAATTTAAATTTGATTAAATATTTTTAGGATCGAATTTAAGCAACATAAATTGTAACACAGTAAGCCTTAAGATTTTATTATGTAAAATTAGAAAAGATATGCTTGTAGGGTTTTGTGTTATCTTATACTTTGTGTTCTTTAAATTTGTAGTGGATGTATTAACTGAAATTAATGAAACTAAATGACCATTAAATTAAAACATTGTTAGATTAATGTCCAAAAATTATATGGTAAAACTATATAAGCTACAAAGCCTTTATAAGACTCTACTTTTATTTTAATTGCACTCACAATGACAAAAAAAAAAGGTATGATTTTGTTAAATAAAGAAAGTAAACAGGGGGTGCAACGAGCCCAAACCTAAATTTAAACTAAATTAACAAGTATTTAAAGTAGATAACAATAGCCCACATTTATAAAAGCATTTTTATTTGGACTATAAAAAATAATCCTGCATTTATTTTTAAGTGAGCCAGCTGCCACAGTTCTTACACGGCTCTTTATCAGAGTAAATCATTCAGTAACAAGCCCGTAACTTTTCATGTAATACAGGTACATCTGTATGAATAAATTGTTTAAATGTGTGTATTATGAGCTATTGATCAGTGATTTTATGTGAACCACTCAGTTTAGATATAAGTAAATGCTCATTGCTGCGCTGATTGGGGGAGGGACGTGCTGATGACGTTTGGTCTGCTTTCTTTGTGTCTGTGTGTGTTAAGAGGTCTTACATATTCATGAAAAGTCGTGGATTATTGAGTGAAATAGAAGCTCTGCTGAAAAAAGTTAGGCACATCAGTCACTTTACCCCAAATAAAAGGGGCTAAAATTAATAAACCAAGATGTTTATTGAAAGTTTAATGTAATTTTGAATGTATTTTTTAAAATAACAATAAACAGATACAAACAGAGATATAGCAGGTTATTCTTTGTACAAATAAAATGATCAGCTAGTGAACTTGATCGTCTGTCCAAACAACATTTAACCAATGTTTGTTTTTTGACTCACTATTATACAGTACAATATATATCAATAGCTCTGGTTCAAATTTTTCATTTTTGTTTTATAAAGTTCTCAGATGTGGAAATTACAATCACTGTAGTATTTCTGCGATAAAACATATTGTTAAGACTTTTTTATGACTTAATTATATTTAAAACTGTGGCGAGTGAAAAATGTCACTTTGCGCCACCTGGCAGTCATTTCACGAATGACTTTAAAATGCAACTGATTTATTTTGGCTGCTGTCGTTTTGCTACAGCGGTGAGTGCGGCGGTAATGGGCATTCTGGTTGTTTACCTACTGTATGTCATCAACAGTCATACAAGCATTTTAGATCACACCACCCTTTTCTTTCACAGTCCAACCACATGCAGATTAGGCTAACTGGCAGTCCCAAATTGCCCGTAGTGTGTGAATGCATATGTGAATGTTAACCTCCCATGTTTGTAAAAATAGGACTTAAAAAATTATTGGCCGACACAGTCCCTATTTTGACTACAGAGGTTCGTAGATGGATGGATAGATGGATCTGTGTACAAAGTGTGTAAATTCTTCCTGAGGGAATATTGATAAGAGAGTAAAGATTTAATAATTCAGTTTAAGTGGTCAGCAGATTCATTAGCTGAGATTCACAGCAAGAGTACAATGATTAAGTACCATTAAACACTTAAAGATACACCTCAGCTGGAATGTCAACCTGGCCAAAATGAGAAGGGTGGGCATGGAAAGGCCAGACTAGGAGAGTAACAAGCTTGGGTGGCTTGCCCATTCAAAACGTGGCATATATCTCCTGCAGTAGAGTTACAAGAGTCTGGTGCTCTCACTCCTGCATTTCTGATAGCAACTGGATCATCGAAGAAAAGAAAAAGATAGCATAGCATCTATTTCAAAGGTCATGCTTTTTACGATTTCTGCTTGGGATTGTATATAGTACTGATTGACAGAGCACAGTGCACTCTGTACTGTACATAGAATTATTTTTTTCGCACCGAAATACCCTTAAATCTATTTATACTGCCTTATGTCTTTTGATAGTGAAAGTGAAATTAAGTATCTTATTTACACCCAATGCCAGGTTTATATCCAACACTTGAGTGACACAGACTTACACAGCATACAAGTACAGAGAAAAAGGTAAGTGAAAGAAATATTTTTACAGTGTTGAATATTTATTCATTTATTTGGAAAAACATTGACATTTATTTCTCATACATGTTTCTTCTTATTAAATATATAAGAACACAATGATTATGTTTCTGACCCAGTCAGCTATAAAATATTCTCATTCTCATTACATCAATATCTATACGTAATAATTGCTTTCTTTTGCATTTTCACTTACAAAAATAAAATAAAATGATTAGACAGAGAAAAAGCTAGTCATAAGAGGCAGATACAAAGTATTTAAGAGGTCCTCTCTACATTACCCAATGTTCAAGTTTCCATTACTTCTATAATCGTACAACATGGAGATGTATAGATAAAAATTAAACAAGTCTAATCTGTATGTATATAAGTTGACAACCAATTGATGTAGTTGAATTGTTAAATTTTAACTTAAAGTAACTACGTTCAAGTAACTTATTTCATGTTCAACTTTATCTCCTTTCCAATTTTTTTTCTACATTTCTAAATTATGCTTTATGAAAATGCATAAACTTCAATGTTCAACTACAATGTTCTCTATGTAACCCTACTAAAATGTAATTAAATGTTTGCTTGGATTACATAAATGTTGCAGATTCAGCTATTACAAGCCCACAGACAAGCCAATACACAAGCCTAAATGCAAGCCCAAACCACAAATCCTGGTAAACTACTACAAACTCATAGAAATAAACACTTAAATTAATGTAGACAATTTAATGTATCATTTTTTTTTTCTCTTTTTAGAATATGATAAAGCATGGCGGCCAGTGACATGGAGGTAAAAATAAATGCTACAAAAAGATACAAAGACACAAACATTGTTTGCTTGAAGCTTTACAGTGTTGTTAAAGGTGACAAAATTCTGTTATTGTACCAGCTGAAACAACACTCATATCAGATCATATATTCTGCCATTTCTTCTGTTTTACTCCTCTTCCAAATGCTCTGTCAGGATCTGTAACCAAGTGAGTAGCCAAACACCAATATTGGAGAAGAGAGAGTAGCCAAACACAAATGTTAATTTTTACAAAGTCTGCTGCTTCTTTTTGTCAGATGTTACCATCTTATAATGAAATGTAATTACTTACATAACAACAGAGCTTCATAACAATTACGAAATCAATCAATGACCTTCGGCCTAGGGTGCCCTGGTACCAATTACACTAATGAACATGGTATTGTTTATGGACAATCCATACCTAGCACAGTAATCCACAGGGAGTCGACCAGGGAGACCGTTTCTCCCAATCATGCCCCTCCAAGTATCTCTGTCATTGCTACATGTGTGTTGAAGTCAGCAGTGAGAGTTTCCCTCCCATGATCCGCAGGCATAGAGAGGTGACCCTGTTGTCCACTGGAGTCAACTCCAACATTGTGGCACTCAGCCTGGGACTCATGGGTGTCCCCACAACTGCCTGGTGCCTCACACCCTGGGCAACTCTGGAGAATAAGTCCAACCCCTATCCAAGTAGGGATTTAGAGCAGAGGCTCATAGAGGTAGGCCCCAACTGATCCAACTGATAATGTTCCACCTCCCTCAGAAACTCAGGCTCCTTCCACCACAGAGAAGTGACATTCCACACCGCAGAGCCAGCCAGGTCTGGTCCATCGAGGCCCTCAACCTTCACTGCAGCTCACCCGACGCTATTGGTTCCTCTTGCAGGATGGGGGAAGATCGACATTCGCGGGTCAACTTCCTCTCTTCTCTTTTATACATGGGGTCTAATTCAAACAAAAATGTTTTTGTAAATTTGTCGTATGAAAAAAAGTATATAAGCAAGAGGTATTGGTTTCAAGGAAAAACTCCCTGAGACAAAATGAGGAAGGAACCCATCCTTATTTGGGTTATCCCAGATATTCATAAATTCACCATTCACCTTCTATAATGCTTATTTGTATATGGTCAATTATGGACACAGAATTCGAGGCTGCAGCCTATCCCAGGAGACAGAGTGCATGAGGCAGGATACAATCTGGACAGACAATCTATTGCAGGGCACACACACTACAGGCAATTAGAACACCAATTAGTCTAATCTGCATGTCTTTGACCCGTGGGAGGAAACTGGAGTACCTGGAGGAAACCCACCAAGCATGAGGTGAACATGCAAACTCCACACACAGACCAGAGGTGGGAATCGAACTATAGACCCCGGATGTGCGAGGCCGCAATGCTAATCCATATGTCACCCTCCCTCCTTGATACCAGATGCTACAATAAATAAGTCCCTTGCATACATGTTAATATCTGGCCAATGTGGCTAAGTTCATCAGGCTAACCTGTTTTTGTTTGTATAATTTTTTTGGGGATTTTGAGTGTGTGAAGACAACAGGCCTTATTAAACAAGTAGAAATAAGAAGTTCGTAATTTATGGTTAAGATTCAGTCAACAAATCCAGCATTTAACTGTTTCTTCTTTACAATGCATAAAGACATGAAATATTTTGGAGATAACTGTTAAAGCATTTCCACAATCAATAACAGAGAGGTGGCTGTGCTTTGCTCTTAGTTGTGACATACTGCTTGTCTGTGGGCCTGTCATAACAGTAAATTTAATAGTAATTAGAGAAGCAGTTTTTTAAACACTGCCAGGTGGGAATGACCGCCAAGACAGAGGAAGGTCTATATAAATAACTACTGCCACACATTTCAAAGATTAGGGCTCTCTCTTAGAGCACTGACCCATGGTGTGAAGTCATATATTTTTGCAGCCAACCATCAATTACTGATGATGGTGTAGGTATAGATGGTTTTATAAACTGGAGAAAATCTGACTGTCATGTTTAAGCACAGCTTTCTAGATGGAAAAACGGAGGAGATACGCACACACAGTGGAAACCCATATTAATGTCCATAAATGATCATAAACACAATGGGTGATCTTTAACGTTTTGTGTTATGATTTAAATAGTGAAGATAAGAAAAATGAGATGTTAAGCAACCTGAAGAAGTTCCGGCCAGGTACTAATGAGATCAGTGGGATTAGGATCCTTCTCCATGGCCCAATCGGAGCAGGAAAATCAAGTTTAATCAATTCTATTAACACTGTTCTCCAAGGGCGCAACACTGCCAGCGCACTTTCAGATTCATCAGCTGGTCCAAGTCAGAGCTTCACTTTAAAGGTAATATATAAAATATAAAATATTTACTGTAGTGGTATCATTTAACATAGTATGCTTTAGCTGGATAAATATTATATGCCTGATTTAAGATTAATTTGATAAGAACTTGCCATTTGCTCAGGTTCAAAGTACATGCACACTGATAATCTTTAATAGCCTCTTCAGTAAGGTTAAATAGTAACAAACAAACAAAAATCAAACCAAAGACTATCACTACTACTCCTACTACCATAGAAAAAAAATCTGTCTCCCTGAGTGCTGAGTAGATATTAATTTGAAACAGCAAAGATCAGGGTTATGTGTTTGTCACTTTATAACATACATTTCTGTATTGTGTGACCAGTTTAAAACTTACAGGCTGAAGAAAGCTGGACATGGAGATTACTATCCATTTGTCTTTACAGACATCATGGGTCTGGAACCAGATACGTCACAAGGAGTACAAACCAAAGACCTAAAGAAAATATTAAAGGGTCATGTGAAAGATGGCTACACTGTAAGTTCCTGACTTGACATTTTTGTATTCTACAGACTAACAGACTTCACTCACATTCTATACGCTATACAAATAAAATTGAATTGAATTGAATTCTCAAGATTTTTTTTGCAGAACTGTCCTGAATTAAAATTTGATAGTTCTTGGTTTCTTTGGCTTTAATTAACTATTCCAATTAGTTAAAAAAAAAAAAAAAAACTTTAGTTATCCTCAGGGGATAGCAATTTAAGGCAGAAAGAGTAGTACAGAAAGATTTGGTATGTTTTATTTTTTCAAAAAATGAATGGAATCATTGGAGTCTGTTATTGCAAAACAGCTGCAAGTAAATCTGTATGAAATATCTGTCAATAAATAAAAACTGTAATGAACTGTCATTACATTACCACACAAACTGTAGTATAAACTATGAATTGAACTATCAAATCAAATCAAATATAATTAAGATACTTAGGTATTTAAAAATTTACAATTTAATTTACAAACTGTTACAAAGGACCTACTCCACCTCTTAAACAACTATAAATTGCCAAATCTGATATGGTTTTAGCATCATGGTGGCTTAATGGTTAGCACTGTAGTCTTGCACCTCAAGGGTCCGAGTTTGTTTCCCGCCTTGTGTCTGTCTGCATATTCACCCAGTGCATGTTGGGTTTTCTCTGGGTACTCTGGTTTTCTCCCACAGTCCAGAGACATGCAGAATAAGCTAATTGGTGTTTATAACTAGTGCCCATAGTGTATGAATATGTAAGTGTGTGTGTGTGTGCATTTCTGTATGTGCCCTGCAATAGATTGGCAGCACATCCAGGGTGTACCCCGCCTTGTTCCCCAAGTCTCCTGGGGGAGGCTCCAGGCCCCTGTGACTCTGTATACATTATAACAACATGGATACCCGTGACTACAGATATGAACTTTCTATACCTCCATCTATTTATCTTTAACTGCTCATCTGAAGTCAGGTTGTATGGATAGCAGTTCCTACTTTGACTAAGGATTTGGAGGTGTTCCCAGGTCAATGCGTAGACATAATATTGTTACCTAGTCCTATGTCTGCCCTGTGGCCTTCCTACCAAATGCCAGAACCAAATTCAAATTCAAATTCAAATTTTATTTCTCACGTACACAATCATACAGAGTACAATATGCAGTGAAATGTTTTTGTGCGACCACAGAGTCGCGACGGCAGCCGCCTAAACAGCGCCATCATAGAAGATAAGAAATAGATACATTAGGATACGAGGGTAAAAAATCCCCTCCCAGACTGTCCTTCGAAAAGGGCAGTGTGCGATCAGGGGTACAAAAATACCTCAGCAACAAGCACATAAAAACATGTAAACACAAGACATAAACATTGCAACGATTAGGGTACGGGGATAGGAAATGTCCAATGTAGGCAAACAGCTCCAGTCCCTGCAGCTAGAGAGCGCTGGTCCCGATTCCGCCTGCCCACATTGAAGGGAATAAAAGCACACGAAGGCGTTGGATATGGGGAAGGTAGAGTGTCTATCTGTAGCTGTTATGTGTGTGCGTGAGTGCGTGCGTATCAGTTTGTAAGCCTGTAGCATCCCGTAATAGTCTGCGCCAGGTGTCCTTGAAGGGGGAGGGAGTAGGATTCCAGAGCGTCTCGTTATCTTGGTCTTCGGGGAGTTTGTTATGACTCCAGCCACGGCCTTGAATGCAGTAGCTGGAAGAAAAAAGGGGCAGCCGAAAAAGAAAATCATATTTTCCAGGTTTTGAACAATATCTGCCAATTTCACAGATATTTAATGTCCATCACTGGTCTGCAGGTCTGTCCAAATCACGTTGCATAGCTGCTAGTCTCTCCAAGATATTATCCAATTTGCGGTCCAGAACCACAGTCTGATTACCGACAGCTCTCGTCACCACTATTTCCCAGCCAGCCAGTCTCTTGGGGTTGAGACTGACTGCTTTTAAGATTTTTCGATATCCAAGTATCCCACCTAATCCAATCAGCAGAATCCCAGTTATCAGAGTTCCGAATAGGTAGATATCTTCAACATCCTCCAGAGACAGTGCGGCCAGGCACACAATGCGCCACTTCTCCCAACTGTCCATCGTGTATCCAGCAGCAAACGTCCCAGCAGGACAAGTAGGTTCCCCAGAACCCACACTTCTCGTCGAGAAGATCGTGTCAATTGCATTCAGAGACCAGTTGATCAAATCCATATTCCTTTTTAATTTTCAAGAGCAAGACGAGGAGAGTCTCTGAATATATTCACAAGACAGACAAGAGAAGCAAGCGGGGAGAGATAAGGGAGGGAGAGCAGATGCGACCGCCTTCGTCAAGAGCCAAGAGGGAACCCACCTCAACACAAAAGAGCAGTGGTTCTACTGTAAGGTTTTCATGGATGATTAAGCTTCTCATCCTAGGAAAAACCCAGCTACCCTCCTCAGAAAACCCATTTCAGCTGCTTGCATCCACAATTTTGTCCTTTCAATTGTCCTTCATGACCCAATGTTCATACCCATAAATATATTGACAACGTTGGCTTTTGGCTCAATGCGTCACAACGGTGTGGTAAAGCAAATGCAATATTGCACCCGCTGCTCCAATTCTCCAGCTAACTTCATACTCCAATGTCCCTCTCTTGTAGACAAGACTTGAACTCCTTTACTTTGGGTAATGAGTGACTCCCTATCTGGGGTAGACAATACATCTATTTCCGGCTGAGAACCAATGGTGCTATAAAACCATGGCTACATATTTCGAGGTGCTGACCCTCATCCCTGCTGTTTCACACTCAGCTGTGAACCCATCCAGTCAGCACTGCAGGCCACAGACTACTTCACCTTATCATACACCTTCTCCAAATCTACAAAACACATGCAGACTGGAAGGAGATATTACCAAACCCCCTCCAGGATTCCTGCAAGAGTAAAAAGCTGCTCCATTGTTCCACAACTTGGATAAAATACATATCATTCCTCTACAATCTGAGTTTTGAAATTTGGCTCAACTCAAAGTGCAGGAAGCATGTGAAACACATGTGAACAGCAGTGGGAAGAGTCATCATGGTGGTGCTAGGTCACTGAAAAACTATGCTACTTTTCAGCTTTTATTGGAGCTTTTCTCTAGACTCTTAAGCACCTAATTATAAATATTTTAAGATAGCATATTTATAAAATCATGGTATGCAAAATATACTATATCCTGGATCAACTATCAGATCTTAAAGAATTTAATGATCATCACTATTACTTGTGTACAATGGAGGATGCTATACCTAACCTTACACCACTTATTCCACTGACACAAGTGAACTACCGATACCAGAAATTGAGTCAGGGTACTCCCTTCTATAAATAAGAAATAGATATACTGGTCAAATTTCATGATTAAATAAAATAATTTAGTTTATACCTTGAATTTGCACACAACTACAAAAAAAAAAACTAGAACAACCATTTTCAAATCATTCAGTGGCCATAAAGGAAAATATAATAATGAAAGGAAACCATACGAGAACGGGAGGGAATTAGTGGAAAATAATAGGAAAGTACTTATTATAATTTATGCTTTTCTTTATTGATTTATTTAATCTTTATTTTCTTTATCGGACACTCTAAACTAAATAATGACACACAAAGAAATGGATCATTAATACAAGTAAATTAAAATAACATCAGAGAAAAAGTGGAACCATAGTGCAACAATAACGGTTTAACGTCGGCATGTTAATTGCAGAGGAACAGTATATAGCCTACCAAGACATTCGGTATTATGTATGTCATTTCATTTATTCCAATGTGTATGCTGATGTTTCTGTATTTTTGTTAAACATTAATATTTTATCAGGCAGTACTAGTCTGGCATTTCTAGTTTCCAGTGCGGTAACAAAGTTACTTTTTAATCCTTCAGGCGCTGAACAGAAGGGAAGATCAATATCGTTCTACGCTTTTTGTTGCTGTGCGGCATTTCGCGATGATCCCTAAACCATTCCTGGCGCCGTAGAGAATAATGGTGTTTATGCTTTTAAACTTGTATAATTTAAGGCGGATGTAGCTTAAAGAAAATGTAGATAGGAAATATATGTGGGTATCTTATTTGCGGGTTTATTTACGCAGCTGTTGAATTCGGAGATGCGAATATCAAACTAACTTTACCGCCATCACAAACAGGTGTTATGCGCTAAAATGCCCCACTGCCACGGATTGTCCCCCTACATAATCTCTATCAAATATTATATTAGGACATACATTCAAAGGTTTATTATTATCGAATATATTATTACTATTATAATTAACCCTAGGCACGTGACAGCCGTCGAGACGATTAATACAAATCCCCCAAAATGATTATTTTATGGCACTTTATTTTGCAGGGGTTAGTCAATGTACAAATAACAAATTATTTATCACAAATTACACTAAATAAATATTGTTTGTGGTGAAAAATTACAGGAAATGATTTTTATTATAAAGTAAGCAATATAAAAATATACATGTGGTATATGAAAAAATATATAATTTATATATTTTGCCCCTATACAACCTTTTTTTTTATATTGCTTACTTTATAATTGAATTAATTTGTTATAATTTGTAATTTGTAAACCATAAACCTATGTATTTAGGTGGGCAATCCGTGGCCTAGGTCGGGGGCATTTTAGACCATAACACAGTAGCGTACTGTATGTAGTGAGTATAATAACATCAATGGATACATTTGTTACATGGACCACAAATAAGCAGGTGATTCAGCATCATCAGCCTCATCAATCAAAAATCCAGCCGAAAGGAAAACATGATGAAGCTTATGTTGCGCTTGGATTCATAGAGGTGATGGTGGGGGCAGAGGAGAGACCTCTGTGTGTTTTGTGTCTTAAACCGCTGGCAGCAGACAGCATGAGACAAAGTAGGAAGACACTTAGAGACAACACACCCCAGTCACGTTAATAAGCCGCTTAACTTCTTCGAAAGAAAGCTCTAGATAAGTGACAAAGTAAGGCTGTTATAACAATTGCACGTTTATTTTATCTGTTTTGAACTTGGTGTTATTTGATCTTACTGGTCTAGAAATTGATTTTTCAATAAATAGTACACTTGGCTGTTTTTGTTATCATTTTGTTGACAAGTGGGGCTTGAAAATTCGCCCACCCCCTTAAGTGGAGAATGACAGAAAGTGTTTGAGAACCACTGCCCTAAGCACAAATGTCCAGCTAAAGATGCGAAGTGTCATTGCTGTGGAAAAAAGGACATTACCAGCACACATGTTTCACAGGCAAAGCTGTATTTGGCATAGAGAAGAAAGAGAACAGTTTCTTTTTTTGCTCCGCTATATCAAATGCTGAATCGTGGAGAGTGGAGCATCATAGGAAAATATCATGCTTAAACTGGACACTGCTGCATATGTTACTGTTATTCCACAGACTTTTTTGTGGTACACAGCAACCTGTTTTTCAGAATCCAGTGAAATCTTTGTTAGGTCCAGGATGCAATTCCTCTGGATGTGGCAGGGTTTACTAGACCAAAACTGATTTCAGGAACCAAGCAAAACACAGAAAAGGTGTATGTAGTTAGAAAAATTAAGCACACCACTGCTTGGGTTCCAGCAATTATAGCCCTTGGGTTGCTCATCAGCGTGAACACTTTAAATTTGGAGGCGCTTAAGGCACACTTCCCCAAGCTGTGTAGTGGCCTAGGAGAGGTGTAACAGCCAGACTCAATTAAGCTCAAACCAGGTGCTGTGCCCTTCTCTCTAAAAACTCCAAAAAGGATTCCATTACCATAACTGAGAATAGTCAAAGAGGAACTCCAGCACATTAAAAAGCTAGATGTTATTAGGCGTATGGAGGAGCCGTCTGACTGGTGCACTGGCATGGTGGTAGTGCCCAAAAAAGATGGTAAAGTTTGTTTATGTGTGGACTTGAACGGCCTAAACGTATACGTGTGTCACAAGAAATATATTCTGCCTCCAGTAGAACAGAGCCTTGGGATGCTTACAGGAGCGATAATGTTCAGCAAACTGGCTGCTAATACGGTGTTCTGGCAGAGTTTGTGTGAGTTACAAAAGAGTGTCAACCTTCTGTTTACTTGTTAGAGGAACATGACATACCCTGTCTTTGTAAACAAGATAAAGCGCTACAGACGATGAATAAGTAATTTAGTAGACACCACCTTCAGCAACTGTTATTAACAATGGAAGTATCACATAGTATTATTAACAAAGTATCACATAGCTTCACATTGCACCATGGGACTAGACAAGGATGCCCACTTTTCACCATATTCATCAAACTGTTGTGCAGCAGCCATTTGCCAAAACAAACCACATCAAAGAATTCAAACATTAAATCTCCACCACAAAATCAAGTTTTGCACAGATGTTACTTTATTTACAGATGGAGCCACGTCAAATAGCCGCGACCGTGTGAATGGCGTGCAAATGGCGTACAGCTGCCCTATGGACGCCGTAGTCCCTCCTCCTTTACCTTCCAGAAAGGTGTGTCAAGATTTCAATGTAAACACGCCCATTCATGACCTATTTATTCATTTACCTGGTTCCACCACTAGATGGCGCTTTGTTCTCAATAACACGTTAACACAAGCCAGCAATTTAGCTGCGCTGAGTTGCAATCACGTGGTTTTAACAACCCACCCCTCCCGCGTCGAACTGATGCTATCAAACTGCACTACAGAGATGAAGATGGCGGCTTAATGGACTATTCGCGGTAAGTGGTGTTTTATTTTATAAAGTTTGTTAGGGGTAGTTTACAGTTTATTTTCCAGTTTAGTTTTTTTACTGGCCGTTTTGAAAATCACTGGCAGCACCAGCAGCAGTCAGATGTGACTTTAGATAGCTTAATGATCTGTTTACCAAGTCTGGAGTACACATTACAGCTTACTGTCAGTGTCACAAACTCACAACGTCACTCCTCTTTAACTAAAAAAGATGCTAAAGCTTCGAAAATACTATTAATGTCCCTATTACAAAAGCTGCACTACCCAATGAAGAGTGTTTGTGAAAATGCCTTTAGAGTCTGACCACGTGTTGTCTGGATAAATTCAGCATTTATTTACTCTTTGGGTAAGAGTTAATCTGCAGGTTATTAATGTGACTGGAATATGATGTGATGCTTCATGATTCATGAAGGACACAAGCTGAGGATAGATTTACAGGAGCTAGCGAGCTAAACGCTCATAACCGGGTTTATATTTTTCTCAATTTGACCGTGAGTTTGAGCGTTAGTGAGAGCGCTTAGTTAACGAGCTGGATAAAAACTCAGTGTTTATCAGTTAAGGAGTGGGGGGAAGGGAGGTGTGTGCGTGTGGAGGGGAGGTGTGTGTGTGGGCGGGGGGCTTCAGTACTCGTTAAGGTATAGTTTAGATTCAGAGATGACCTAGTGCCCTTATGTTGGTCTTTCGGCTGCTCCCGACAAGGGGTCGCCACAGCGGAATACCCAGTCCGCACTACAACTTACCACAGGTTTTACGCCGGATGCCCTTCTTGACGCAACCCTCCTATTTTATCCGGGCTAGGGATCGGTACTGCATTCAGTGGCTGGGGTTTGGGCAGTGCTCATATACGAGTGTTATATTGCTTAACTCATTTGTATGAAAAGCGCATGAAATAAATTCTCGGTTAATGTAATGCAGACGATAATACAGACAGTCAGTGGTTAACGCTAACAAAGTTTACTGGGTAACATTAGCACAGGCAGTTTATTTACATTCCAGAATTCCCCAAAACAGTATTTCACACACTCTGCGGTGTAGGTTTACTTATATATTTTATTTTTATTACAACTAGATATTCTGTAAAGTTAATTTATCTTTGTAGTTTCTAAATTCTCCTGTTCTCTTTAAGCAGAGCTCCGCTGAGGATGGGGTCAGACGGGTGACGGTTGGCCTTTTGGAGATACTGGAGGAGCCTGAACAAGCTGTTGAGAGAGCTGTAGAAGGAATAACAGTCCAACAGCTTTATAATTATCTTTGGTCAGGTCTATATTTGCAATTGCAAAACATCTGATACTTTGGGGGAAACAAAGAATTAAACTGTTCAATCTTTAATAGTTTTTAAATCGATATTTTAATATACAGTGGTTAATCAATCGGAATGTAGGTCCTACCGTCGCCACGCTCGGCGGTACCGTTTGGCTTTGTGCGTTTGCTGGCTTTTACCGTTGAGTGGCGCTATATAACTACAGGCTGACGCCTCATGCCTTAGTTCATTCTCTGCTGGATTAATGAGACACGGAGTTTTAGAACTGCACGTAGTAGCAGATTAAATTAAGTAAAACATTGTAGTTAAACAAATTTATAATCACAGAACTAAAATGACGATACAAATGTAGAATTTAAATTTAATTAAATCTTATTAGGATCAAATTTAAACAAAATAAATGTTAACACAGTGAGCCTTTAAATTTTATCACGTGTAATTAGAAAAGACGCCTGTAGGGTTTTGTGTCGTCTTATATCTTGTGTTCTTTAAATTTATAGTAGATTTATTAACTAAAATAAATGACCATAAAAATTATAACATTGTCAGGACGTTCTACTGCGTCAGCTGATGTCGGTCATTCAGCCCGCTTGTGTTTGTGCGTTATTATAAGAATGAAATGCAGTAGACTGTTATGATCTGTAACGGATTCGACCCATGTTGCACGGGTGGCACCATAAAGCACGGACACGAGGCGAGGTCTTACGGGAAAAGGGTAATTTATTTAGGTAAAATGGGGAAGGAAAGTGTTGAAGGAGGGAGAAAGGAAAGAATGGGATAAAGGTTGTGCATGTGCAGTTCCGGGGGCTGTGCCACACTGGCATGCGGGCACACAGCTGATGCTAAGTGTTGGTGCGAGTGGCAGAACTGAGCACGCGGAGGCAGCGCTCCTGCACGCTCCCTCGTGACGGCGCTTCTCCCGCTGTCGATGGCGGGCGCGAGTTCTCGCTGACGCAAAAACCTAACCACACTTTTCCTCTTCGGCAGCAGGGCTGCGAGGGCGGGCACGGTGCGGGAGTGAAGATGCCGCGGGAGCTCGCGCAGCTCTTTCTCGCGCTGTCCTCAGCGCGGAGATCAAAGGGCGGAATTCTAGTGCCCTTGTTTAAAGTCCCTGGGGCGCGTCACATCTCCCCACTGACTGTCTCCAGAAGAGCCTCAGATTCAAGAGGTTTTTAAAGTGGGGAGAAGTGCATTTGAGTTCCTCTAAATGTATAGGTGAGAACAGCCGATTCACACCTGGGGAGGGTGAATAATTTGTATTTGAATGTTGTCTGGCATTGTAAAGCACTATAGTGACACTAAAAGAACAACCCAGGATTAATAGGAATTCTTATACTGCATAAACATTATTTAGCACAAAAAAATTCCTCGCGCTCGGGAAAACTGTGTCGAGCGCTGGTTAGACTATAGGAAATTAAATCGGAGGGTTTTTATTTAGACTATAAAAAAAATAACCTGCGTCTATTTTTAGGCGTGCCAGCTGCCACTTTTTAGTTAGAAGTTTTCAATACAAAGCTTATAATGCCCACATGACATGACGGAATAAGGCATGGCTGGTGATGATTGGGGTTTGTTGGGTTACAGTGGATTTTACTACGCGGTGTGAGTGCAATGGCCATCCGTCTGCTCGCACTGACTCTGCTCTCCGCAGATGGCCGGCCCGGCCCCTCCCACCTCTCGCTCCTTTGAAGTCCGTGGGGCGCGTTCCATTTGCCCTGCTTGCATGCCGCACTTCCACGTTGTTGCACGCGCGCTGCATACACAGCGCGTAGTAAAATCCACTGTAGCCCAACAAACCCCGAGTATTTTATAGCGCGGGGTGCAAGCCCGGGCAACGATAGCAACGATAGCTCACCAGTCATGTGTAATTCTGCGGTCCCGCTGCTTCGCATGTCTGAAGGGGAGGCCGCCTAACTAGTGAGCGAGGAGCGATATTGATTTGGGCGCACGCCGTGACAGGCTGAAAAAACTGTGTCAGATTAATGTGCAAAAAACTATATAATAAAACTATATAAGACTACATGCCTTTATAAGACTCAACTTTTATTTAAGCACACTCACAATAACGAAAAAACGTTGTGATTTTGTAAGTGTTGTGATTTTGTAAGTGTTGTAAGCTGCGCTGTTCTGTATTGTTTTTGGTGAACTTGAGCGCGTCAGAAAATGAACGCAAACGTTTTTTTAAATGGTCAGAGTCAGTCTGCTTCCTATTTTCCTGACGTGCTCATAATCATTAGTCTACTTCTGCCGGTGCGCTCTGGAAAACTTCATGCATGCGGCTGAGCGCTGATTAAAACTAAATTAAATATAAGTAAATTAAAGAGGAGAATCACGATGCCGAGTCGAAGTCCTGAGCCCAAACCTCATTTAAATTAAATTAACAAATATTATAAGTAAAAAAAAACAATAGCCCATGTTTAGAAACCGTTTATAAATTCTTTCCGACATGAGTTGGCCCGGTGTTATGCGCAGAGCGCCGGGAGATTTCCTGAAGCTCCGAAATCACTGGGCATGTTTTCTAAATAGCCGCTATCTTTAATAACTGATGGAGGTTTTGAGCTGTATACACACGCATTCCTGCCTAAACAACTCTTAAAACTACACCTGTAACACAATAAACAGTAATATTTCAAACATTCTGCAGGCTGATATTTGGAGAAAGAAAAGAATAATGAATAAACCAGTTGTTGGGTCAAAATAACCCAACCAGGTGTTCATTTGTAAACTACATCTCATATGAGCCAACATGAGCAACCCAACAATGTGTTTAAAGTACCTGAAATAATCCAGAACTTAAATAACAATAAACCGATACAGAGATACGCTGTATAACGGTCACTGTTGTATTTACGGCAACGAGCGAAAATGTCACTTTGCGCCACCTGGCGGCCATTTTACGAATGACTTTGAAATGCAACTGATTTATTTTGGCCACTGACGTTTTTACGCGGCGGTGAGCGCGACGGTAATAACCATTCCAATTGATCAACTACTGTAAAAGGACCAGATAGAGACTAATAAGCAGCTGGTGTTATCTGGGTATTTTTAAGACCTTTAAGCAAAAATAAAACATGTATTCACCTGTTTTATACAAATTACTGTTTTACCTTTAACTAGTTTTGGAAAAATACATTTTATTTTTAAAGTCATGTGTGCGTGTTTTAATTGTTTGGGTATTTAAAAAAACATTTACTTGAACCAACTACTTCAATGGGCAAAAAATGGGAGACAACCTTTAAATAGTCAAAGAGTTGGGATAATAATAATTAATATTATTACTGGTCGTAGAAACAAATGTAAACAACAGTTAAACACTTAATTATATGTATCTGTGCTAGTTTGTGTTTATAATTATGAGACCTATAATAATTTTTTCTCAGTATAAATTTTTTGGGGGGTTTTAAGAACTCTGTCAAAAGAGCAACGACAAACTTGGGATGAGTGGAAGGTGAGAAACCTCAGTGGAGAATACTGACTATGACACGGTGCTAATTGCTCTGTGTGTGTGTGTGTGTGTGTGTGTTTGGCGGGGTGAGGGGTTTTTTAGACTTACTTGTCTGTGCGCCATTTTTTTTGTGTTAAAGCCAACAGAGAAATGCAGGAGCGCACACACACACACCTCTCGTTCACAAATGCTTTAACTGTTGTCTTGTAAATCACTGAATAAACCTATGAACACAGCTGTTCAGCATCAGTCCTAAACACAAGCACAGGGTTTGTTTTTGTCCTTAATTAAAAGACATCAATACGTTAATAATTTACACAATGATAACATAGTTTATTTTGTGGAATAAGGTAATAAGCAATATTTAAAATAAAACAAACCAGGAAGTCAGTGTTTCAAACATGTAACCAAGTTTACTTTCAAAGGCTACACTCGATGCTGCGTGAAAACGCTATGGGAACATCTTGTCATGTTGCCGGTTGTGAAGCATGTGTGTATCAAACACGGCAAATTTTGGCTTATATAACCTCGGTCGGGTGACGTAATCTGATGAGACGCACCTGCAGGTTATAAATAGGAGTGAACCGGAAACATTTCTCAGATTCTTTGTCTTTACTGACCTAGTTGTGTTGAGCGTGTCTGTGTTTAAACCAGCAACATAAGAAGTGTTTAACTCACCGATATGCAGAGTTTTAAACGAGATGTCCCTCCGTGTGATAATCCATATCGAGGGCGATCTCTACACTTTATTGCTTCGATTAAAGTGCTCGCGCGCGCCCCGCATTCCTTGACAAGCTTCGGCCCGCGGCGCATTTTTTGGCGGCGGGGCTTAAAACTATATCCGGCAGAGCTGTGAGAGACAGATTTAAAACTCCTATCTCTCACTCCCTCGTTGGATCGGGAAATCCCTATGTTCGCTCTCAAGCGCGCCCGGTGCTTCTTGTGATTGGGCAAGGATAAACATCCTCTCTTGCCTCCGCGGAGACGGAAATAGCCTCCAAGCACTTGGAGAAAAATAAAAACATTACACTGCAATTTCTGTCGGGCGGAGCCTTAACGACACCGAAGTCCCCCCCTCCCCCCCCACCCCTCTTAGCTATCTCCATATAAGTTAACCCTTTCTTGGAGTAAGCTGTATTCATCCTGTGTTTTCCTGCCATCAACTTATTTATTTGTTTAAATATAGTTGAAGTGGAAGCGCTGGGTTATATAATGACGATCCAGATAGAAGAGACACTTCCAGGCTATCTTTCTCCTGGGGCATTATTCTTCCTGAAAAGCTAATACTTTCTTTCAAGCTGTGTAGACTGTCATCTTCCCTGGAGGGAAAAGCTTTTCAGGCAGCAGGTCAGGTTGCTGCTCCATTGTACACCATGGCGGTCTTCCAGGCCTACCATGCTGACCGGCTGAGAGACTTGAGCACTGGCGGGCCCTTCAGATAGGGCGTATTGGAATTACACCGGACCACAGACTTGTCTCTGCTTGCAACAAAGCAGACGGCTCGTGCTATTGGCCGTTTTATGGCTGCGATGGTTTTTGTGAGGAGGCACTTGTGGCTGAATCTCAGGCGCATCAAGGATAAGGATCGTGCATTCCTCCTGGATGCCTCTATCTCGCCTTCTGGCCTGTTTGACGATATCATTAACTCGGTCGCCACTAGGTTCATGAGGCTTATGTTATATGAACAAGCCTTTGGGAAATTCCTTCCGCGCTTTTGCCCTTTTCTGAGAAACTGGCAGTGTGGAAGCTACTGCCAAGTATATCTCCTTGGGTACTAAGCACTGTAGAGAGAAACTACAGGATTCAGTTCTCACATCACCCTCCGCGTTTCAATGGTGTGGTCTCCACTTCCATGAAACTGGAAAGTGCGCATCTGCTGACTGAAGTTGCTGGGGAATTGGGCCATGGAACATGTTCCCCTACCAGACAGTGAGTCAGGCTACTACAGTCAGTATTTCTTGGTTCCCAGAGGAACGGGGGGCTGCGTCCAAATTTTTAGATTTACCACTATCTGTATTTTAGATAGCTGTACCGCCATCTAAAATAAATAAATAAAGTTTCAAATGTTGACTGTCAAAGTGATTGCTCTCAAATCCTATTAAGCAATTGATTTGTGACAATCGATTGAAGGACGCTTACTTTCATATAGGAATATTGCCACAACACAGGTGGTTCCTGAGGTTCGCTTTCGGGGGCGAAGCTTACCAGTATCAGGTCCTTCCATTTGGTCTAGCTCTCTCACCCGCACATATATAAAATGCATGGATGCAGTTCTGGCTCTTACGACTCCAGGGCATCCGTATTTGAATTACACAGACGACTGGCTGGCCCAGTCTCATTAGCTAGCGCTTCGACATCAGTATGTCATCCTAGCTCATCTTTGTTTCTAGGATTGAGACCCAAAAGTCAAATCCATTCTCAACACTCTCAAGGAAATCAAGCTAGAAAGTGACCATCACTTTCAGAGATCTTAGCTCTCATGGCAGCTGTATCCACAGTGACACCTTTGGGCCTTCTGCACATGAGAGCATTTCAGTTGTGGCTAAGACGGGATTTCACTCTAGGGCCAATCCCCAATAAGGGTTACGCGCCAGGTGCTTCGTGGTTCAGACCCTGGTTTCTGACTCTGGGTCCCACTCTAAGTTCGTCTTGTCGTCGCAGATGCTAACAGATGCTTCCCTCATGGGCTGGGGTGCGGTCTTAGACCGTCCAGCCCAAGGGAGCTGGAGAGGCCTTCTTCTCTCATGGCACATCAATTGCCTCGAAATGATGGCTCTATTTCTGGCCCTAAAGCACTTCCTCCAGCAGTTGAGAGGCTACCATGTCCTAGTGCAGGTGGACAACACTATGGCAGTCTCATATATTAATCGCCAGGGTGGACTGTGCTCGCGTCGCTAAATAGCTAGTGCACCTCTCCCTCAGGGTGATTTATATTCCAGGGCATATGAATGTGGGAGCAGTTGTACTGTACGGTTAATCTCTGACACACAGGGATTGGAAACCCCAGCCCAAAGTAGTCAGTCAATCTGGGACAGATTTCATGTAGCAGAGGTGGACCTCTTTGCCTCGTAAGATCAGCAAATGTCCCCTTTGCTACTCTCGCACACATTTGTTACATTATAGTCTGGATGTTCATGCTACTCCGGGCTCACGGGTCCCCGAGTTAGCTGCCCAGGCATAGTTCTGAGACCTTCTCGGCCTTGTGCGCACACACTACATAACCTTGGGGCCCAGACACTTGCAGTGCAGCGGCGTTGGTACTCTTGTTCCCATAGCGTTTTCACGCAGCATCGAGTGTAGCCTTTGAAAGGGAACGTCTCGGGTTACTTTGCTGTAACCCTGTTCCCTGGAAAGGCGGGAACGAGATGCTGCTTACCAATGCTGCACTGCCTACGTGACCAGACGTCCGTTCAGAGAAAATCAATCTGAGGAATGTTTCTGGTTCACTCCTATTTATATCCTGCAGGTGCGTCTCATCAGATGACCTCATCCGACTGAGGTTATATAAGCCAAAATTTGGCGTGTTTGATACATATATGCTTCACAACCGGCAATATGACAAGATGTTCCCATAGCATTTTCCTTTTTGCATCACACATATAATGCACTCTAAAATCGACACTATCAAACTTGGAAATGATATAACATCCAATTAAACATCACGTTATTAAAAGTAACGAATTTGTCACTACTCTTCTCTTATGCAGCACAGCTAAAAAGATAATAAAAATTACACCAAAGTGCTGCAGGTTTAGTGTCTGTGTGCTTTTCCTAATCAGAGTTACGCGGGGGACGGGGGGGTTACACTCTATTTAGAAAGAGGGGAGTTCATTTCTGTTCTGTTCTGATTTCTTCATCTTAGCCTAATTTCATCTGAAGAAATAATAGTAATTTTTGGAAAGTCTGAGTTCATCTCCCCAGCCAGTGTTGTGTATGGACAGGGTAGCATCATTGGATTGGTGTAATTTTTATTATCTTTTTAGCCATGCATCATAAGAGAAGAGTAGTGACAAATTAGTTACTTTCGTTACTAGACATGGTCTATTTTGTCTGCAAGTGAAATAGATCAATACGTTTATAATTTACACTACGATAACATTAGTGCAGAAGGATCTGAAGAGACGTGACTTTGAGACGTTCACAGTATATTCGAACTGTAGACAGTGTTTGATTTGGAGAAAATTACAAAACAGCCATGTCCAATAAAACAGTGCGTCTTTAATAAGCCACATTGGTTTCGAATTAGAAGTAAAATTAACAAAAGACTGAGAAGCCCCGTAAACTTGACCCTGACAATAATAGTAGATTGTTTTTATATTTATGTTTTTTTATATGTATTTTTAAAAGTTCAAATGAACGTTTCAGAGTATATAATTTGTCGTGTCATCTGTTTACAGCGTTGGCTGATTTTGTGATTGAGACCCATGGGTTACATTGAAATAATTTTAATTAGTAATTAGTAAGCCAGGCTTTAGTAACCTTGGATAAATCACAATATAAGTCCTCTCTCTCGCGCGCACACACACACACACACACACACACACACACACACACACATAACACATGAAATCGTGTAAAACCAAATGAAACTATGGCAAAAATTATATAAGCAGTAAAAAAAAATCCAGTAGTATCCTGTAGGTGATCCTGCGATAACAGGCGCTGACCCTCTGGACCTGTTTAGTTCTGTTAGTATTGTGTTTAAGTGTGAATGTTTATGGGGATTTAATCTGTCTCTGCTGCCGCATCTATTCACCGTAGTGATAAGTGATTAATGTCCCATCAGATCTTTGATGGGGGACGTTATGCTGGTTAAATGACTGAAGACATACTGATCCGTATGGACAGATATTTGTTCCAGATATTATGCGTCATTAATCGATTTGTTATGCCAATTTTTGACAAGCAGTGGAAAAAAAAACATCAGCGAAAACATAAAATATAACGAAAACAAACTCAAGCAGAAGTTGCATTTTAAGCTTTACTTTGCAGCAAAATATTATCTACCAGTGTATTAAACGGAAATAGATAAAATACACCGTAATGTAAAATACTGTACATAGCCCGCATTTGTATTCCATACCTACAACGACTGGTATAGATAAATTACAGATGTTACCGTGTCTTTAAGGATTATTAAGGATGTCGTGAAAAATATTGCATTAAATTGTTTAATTAATTAATTAATTAATTAATTAATTAATTAATTAAAAATAGCATAACCATCATGGGTTGTGTAATGAGTGATTTAAATCTGTTTTATTAATCGTTTTTCCTACTCTTTTACCACATCATCTATTTATGAAACTATGTGGACGTAAGTTATGTTATATATTGAATATAGTATACACTGCAGTTAACTGAAGCAGTCAATGCTCCATCTGGCGGGATTATACAGCATTGCAACCATCTTTTTAGAAAGTGCATGGGGGCGTTTATGGGACGGGGCATTGTTAATTGCATCATCGCTGGGGATCACATTCCGTGCACGGATCGAGCATGGTCCTGTCATGGTTCTGTCATGGTCCTGTCATGGCGGCTGTTTGACGTGGCTCCCCCTGTACAAGACCCTTATCATAATTACAGGAAATGAGTAAACTCATTGATTAATTTTTTAATATTTCCAAATATACAGGTAAAAGGAAGTCTTCTATTCTTCCATTACTTATTTTTGCATGAATGCTCCCCTAAGCTGTCAGGGCAGTTTTTGTCAGCCTAAATTGTTTGGACTCAATTTTACTCCATTACCTAAAATAATAGATGCAGTTATTAAAATGACAGCACTACCTAAAATAAATCATATTTTTCCAGTCATTCAAACACAGCCTCTGTGGACTAAATCTAACTCAACTAAATTTTTGGATTCAGTAATTACAGAGTTCTACTGAAAAAATTCCCAAAGTCCCAAATGTTTAATTAACCACTTTACAAAAACCCAAAACACTAGAATAATTGGAAGCACCACATTTTTACCACTACTCACTGGCCAATCAACTACAATTGTTTATCTTCTACAGTATATACAAATGAACGGAGCCTAACTAATCAAAGAATATGAAGTAAGATGTTTAACAAATAATTTGTGAGTTGTCACTGGTGTTAGGCAGGACCCAAAAGCAGACACAACAGATAGGAATCAGGTTAACTGATTTTAATGTAAAAATGTGAAGGATAGAAATGAAGGAGAAGTATAAGCAGAGAACCAATACTTGGGGTGCTGTCTGAGGTGGGCTTTACCTTGGCAGTGGATGTAGACGGGGGTTAAGGGATAGGTGATGCAGAGCATGTAGAGTAGCCAGCACGAAGAGTGAGCATGGCTGTGTGATGCAATCAAAGCTGCAGAACGCGTGCTGTATCCGGTGCGAAGTTAAGAGAGAGAGCAGCTATGTAAGGACATTGTGGTTGTGATCGGAAGCGCTGATAAACAAACAGTGATCCTGGGGATTTAGGCAGAGTCGAAGTCGAGGATGAAAGCAAGGGGTCAAAACAAGTTGATCAGTCAACGTGACAAAATAAAACAAAAATAAAACAAATCCAATCTGTGCGGCGAGAGATGTAACCGGGGAAGCAAAAAGGGCCGACAACGTGTAAAAGTGAGAACGCATTCTTGGCAGACACAAGACACAGACAGCACAGGGCTTGGAGCACACAATAAGTCCGCAGTGAAAGATTGTTGGTGCAAGACTTATATAGAGCGAAGTGATGAATGAAAATAGAGAGCCAGTGTGCTTGAGACAGTGAATGAGGCAGCAAAACTGAAGCCGCGGAATGGAGTGTGGAAAGGAGTCACAGTAATCATGACTTGGCTCAACCTGTGGGCGTGACCTGGCATACCATTACAACAGCTAAATGATTGAAGTGTCCTGTTTCAAAACATGGACAAAATCAGTAGCTCTGAGAGGCTGGTGGAAATTTCATTAAATCACAAACATCTCTCTTACACCATCCAAATGCTGCCCCATTGACAACCCAGATTTCCTAGTTAATAAGAAACCACTAAACTTGGGAAGAGATGGAAAGAGACATAAATGGGAAGCAATAACATCAATATTATAACTCTAGTTTTGGCCAGACCCAATCTGGTGCTGGGTAGTTCAATTGAGGGTGGGTGCGGTGTGGGCTTGAGTGATCATACCTTTCTGCTGTGTTTCTGTGGCCTGATCTTCTGCAGTGGGCTGGCCCTACATTTCACAACCAGTTCAGGCACAGATATATTTTTAAAAATCCAACGAACAGAATGGTAACAATATAAAATACTACAAGTGAGGCATGTGTATGGTGGCTGGGGATGTAGGGCATCCTGAGTGTTGGGGAGCTGATGAATGTTTTCCTTTTTTAAAAATTGTTATGAGTGCTTGTTTCTTAATAAAAGTAAACACAGATGGCATTTTTATACCTCCTGGGAAAGCAAACATGAGAAGAATTTCAATTAAATTCAATTTTATTTATATAGCACTTTTAACAGTGGTCATTGTCTCAAAGCAGCTTCACAAAAATGAAAGGTTTTTTTTTGTGTGTGAGAAAAATTTGTCTAGATAAAAATGAGATGTATGAATGAATGATAAATGAAATGTCTCTGATGAGCAAGCCAAGGCGAAAGTAGCAAGGACAATGGCTCCCTGAGATGGCAAAACAAGGAACAAACCTTGAGATGAACCAGACTCAACAGGGAACCCATCTTCATTTGGGTGATAACAGATAGAAATTATATAACATCATGTGTGTTATGCAGCTGAAAGTTCAATAGAACAGTAATTCTATAAATTAACATGATGTCCAGTTCAGCATAGGGACGAGTCAGTAGGTGCAGAGGTTGGAAATATGATTTTCAAAAGACAAGTTACTGTCTAATATCACGTCCAGGTCTTTTACTGTTGAGCTGGTAGTAACAGTGCTACCAGCTCAACAGTTAAATTTTGAATTTTGAAAGCTGTTGGTAAAATTTGGTAAAAGAAAGTTATTGGTCATTCAATCCTTTATGTCCTGGACACACCCGGTTAGTCAAGACAACAAGAAAAACCATCACTCCTGTCCTGCCATTCACTGGCATGAAATGTGGAGGGTTTTAGAAAAACCTTTTCAGATTCAGTTTTGAAAACATGTGTAGGGGTTGATATATCAGTTCTTTACAGAGTTGTGGGACCATGGTTACCTTCTGAAATCAGCGTTTTAAATATTTTTGTATTGCATTCCTCAACTGCCATTAAACATATTACGCATTTATAATTCCTGACACCTTCTTATATCTTAACAATTTAACTGTGGTTAATAAATAACTAATGAGTAAGTAGCAGCACTCTGTTTGCTATTTAATATTTAGAATCAAGCAAATTAAAAGAACATTTAGGCATTTTGTGCATTTTAGTATTTTGTGTTTTTGCTCTTCAGTTCAATCCTTTAAAATCAATTGATAAGGGCGACCTGAGGTTCTACAGGACTAACCCCAGCCTGAAAGACAGAGTGCACTGTCTGGTGAGTGTTCTATCAGCTGATAAAATCGCCATCATGAGTGGTGAAGTTATCCAGAAAATGAGAGCTGTTCGGGAAAAGGCACGTGATTTAGGTGAGTTTAAACATAATTTTTAAGTTATAAATTTATCTTGAAGGTAAAAAAGCTCTTATTCTACAGTGGCAAGAAAAAGTATGTGAACCTTTTTGAACCTGTAACGACAGAGGTCTCACGAGGGACAGAACCGCACATAAATACTTTTCACTGTTCTGAACAGGCAGGAAAAAAAAGAAAGACAGAAAAAACAATTGCACAGAAAGTCGAGAGACAGAGGCAAGGTCCCATCCTCTGCCTCCCTAAAACGCTGGCGAGAGAAAGTGAGAGCGACAAATGCATTAGTTCAGCGCTCGCTCTCACGTTGGAGTGTAAAAAACATAAAACTCTCTCTTATTAATCCTCGGTCAGGGCGAACGCCTCGAGAGGATATAGTTTTGGTTTTAGTTTTCACAGTCCCATCTGTTCTCGCGTATATGGCGTGGCTCTGTTTATTTTTTGTTTTCAGTTTTCTTTTATTTCATTTTAAGTTTCTGATTAATAATCCCATGCTATCCCTAAACAGAAAGGTCTTCCCGTGTGTATCATAAGCACTCTCAGAAACTCCTATTCCACTGACCCCCTCTAAAACCCTGTGTCACAGCTCTTATTAATATTATAAGGTCTTGTGGGGCGGCTCCATACTGCACCACGTAACAGAACCTTTTTAATTTGACATTAAATGTGATCTGATCTTCATCTAAGTCAAGGGTATTGACAAACATGATGTGCCCGAAATAATTAAAAAGTAAATGGTAAAAAACTTTAATTATTATCATCTTTATTAAACATACTCAATTAACAAGTAGATGAATAAATAAGTGAACCTTTGTAATTAATAACTGGTTGATATTTTGCCAATACTGCTCTGAAGTGTCAGTGTGCTCTTTCACAAACGTCAATGTTCTTTACAGTAAGCAGCGGCTTCCTATGTGGCGCCTACTATGGACACTCTACTTTTTCAATATTTTTGTACTGTGGAGTCATGAACACAGATGTTGGCCTGTTCCAAAGGGTTGTTTTCCAATCGGTTGATCCTCTGACAGCTCTTTCTGCGAGCCATAGCTCATATTTATTATTCTTTTTCTGCTCCTCTTATGCAGAACAAACACAAAAAGTTTGAATGGTTTTTATCAGTCAAAGTAGCTCTAGTCTACACATCCAAACTCAATTACTTGACAAAACTCCAGGTATGCTAACACCTGACTCCAGTCAGATTTTTTGAGGTCAATAACTCAAGGATTGACAAACTTTTCCCACTGGCACTCCACTGGAGGTTTTTGTGATTATTTTCAAAAGAGACATTAAATATCAGAATTTCTTTTGTGATATTATTTTAGGCAAATTATATTTGAAGATCAGATCACATTGTATTACTAATTAATAAAGAAATCCATTAAATTCCAAAAGGTTTATGTACTTTTGCTTGCCACTGTTTAAAATAGAGACATATTATTTGTGTTTCTGGTGATTTAACAGGGATTCCTCAGGTTGTCATCATGTCGATGGTTGATACAGCATGCCCTCTGGTTAACGAGAATCTAAGTAAGATCTACACCAGCAAAAAAATTAAAGAGAAGGTGAGAACAACAGCAGCAGCCATCTATGTGTACCTTCCTTTCCTGTCTATGATATTTTCTAACATTCAACAGTACATTTACATTTAGGCATTTGGCAGACGCTCTTATCCAGAGCGACTTACAAAAAGTGCTTTAATGTTTACAACATTGGATACATACTTACACTGGGTTAACTAGTTTAACCTAGTTAACAGTAGGCTATAAGAGGGATGTGTGAATTTTTGTGCTGACCTTTAACCTTGCAATCATTTCAGGTAAAAATCAAACTAGCCCCATATCTCTCAAATATATTTCATCTTGTATTTGTTTATCCTAGATGAAAGAGTGCAGTGATAAATTGGGAGTCCCGATGAACTGCGTCTATCCTGTGCAGAACTACCACGAGCAGATTACCAATGACATGCACATGGATATTCTGATTCTCATGGCCATCACTGATATCGTTAGGTTTGCCAGTGACTATATTGAAGAAGAGGTTTACAATGTCAGTCAGCATGCTGAATAAGTTCTTAATGTCCCTGGAACTGACATGTTTCAGGGATTCATAGTTGGAACAGAGATGTACTTTAATTATAAAAAAAAAAATATTTAATGATAAAAAAAAACAATGTGCTTAATATTTTCAATTAAATGCAAGGATTAATTTGTTTTAGACTCTACAATAGAAAATACAATGGAAAACAGACACATTGCCATTCCTTATTTTGTTATTAATATAAATTAATTTAAGCATGAATTTTCATCTTTTTGATGTTTATATGTACAATAAAGGTATGAAAAAACAACAGATGACATTCGGTTATTGTGTATAATTTTACCCATATTTATGTTTATTTTCTCTCGTTCAGACACATACTTTTAAAACGATTCATGTTTTACTTTCTATATGGTCTAATTATGGTCAGCTGAACAATCTGTTAACCGTTAATATGTTAATCATAAACTGAATTTATTATATTTTCTAGCTATCACCACTATAATAGTATATAACTATAAACACAACATACAACATGCATAAGCTGAAAATTTCTCAATTAACTAAAAAACTAAAGAAAAACTGTCTTTCAGACTGTTTAGTGTCTGGAGCCATGGCCTTTGTCATCTCCAGACATAAGCCTAAGAGAAATTTTTGGACAATGGTAAATAAGGGAGTTGCAGTCAAGAAACCACCTTCTCTACATGATCTTCAGGAAGCAATCAAGCCAGCTTGGATTGAGCGAATGACAGCAGAGTATGTCAGATGTCTTTTTGACCCCATGGCCAGCCAGATCCAGCAAGTTTAAAAAAATAAAGAACATGCAAATTACCAATTGCTGTAGAGCAATTTCACTGAATAAAATTTATTATTTTTATCAGCTGATTGCAGAACTGTCTTCATGGTAAAGTAGAACCATCCCCACCCCATCCCTTCAACACAGGCATCCCAAGCTGACCACAAGGGGACTACATGCAAGGATCTCTCCAACAAGTACCAGAGGGGGTCTGGATCACTGGGAGGTCAGGAGCACCATGTCTATACCGATAGAGGAAATACTTGAAAAGAGAAAAAAAGAAGAAGAGACATATGTTACGTATGGCCACAGTCACATAATGTATATAATAAGTAAATGTATATATTTAGTGCAGAGTGCAATCATGCCCTCTGGCAAGACTAACTATGACAGCATAACTAAAAAGGAAACAGACAATTGGGCTCCCTGGGAAGTAAAGCAATCAATCTTCTTCACCTAAGACAAATCTATTCACAAAAATGCTCTCTAACTGAATAGGTTTTAGCCTAGACTTAAACACTGAGACTGTGTCTGAGTCCCAAAAATTAATTGGAAGACTATTCCATAACTTTGGGGCTTTGTAAGAATAAGAACTGCAGTTTTCATTATACAGTGCATCCGGAAAGTATTCACAGCGCATCACTTTTTCCACATTTTGTTATGTCACAGCCTTATTCTAAAATGAATTAAATTATTTTTTTCCTCAGAATTCTACACACATCAGCCCATAATGACAACATGAAAAAAGTTTACTTAAGATTTTTGCACATTTGCAAAGAAAGCACATATACATAAGTATGCACAGCCTTTGCCATGAAGCTCAAAATTGAGCGCAGACGCATCCTGTTTCCCCGATCATCCTGTTTCCACTGATCATCCTGTTTCCCCTGATCATCCTGTTTCCCCTGATCATCCTGTTTCCACTTATCATTCTTGAGATGTTTCTGCAACTTAATTGGATTCCACCTGTGGTAAATTCAGTTGATTTGACATGATTTGAAGAGACACACACCTGTCTATATAAGGTCCCACAGTTGACAGTTCATGCACACAAAAAAGCGCTGGGTTTCCTCTGTTGGGTCATTTTTTGGGGTTATTTACAGAGAGTTGGGTAGTTTTTGTGTAACCCAGCTGCTGGGTTGAAGTTTGATTGGCTCCTCCCCCAAAGTTCACCGGTGGATTCAGCGGCTGTCAGCTTCGTGTCTCTCTTGAGCTCCCACACCGCTGATGACGGTTCATTTAAGGGAAAATGACGTTAAATACAAGGTCTGTATACACATGTTCACTCACCTAAGTCACATATGACTAAAATATTATTACTATATGTGAGATTTATTACTGTTACCGTGTTAAGGTTACACTCAAACTTTCAGGCTGGTCTGAGGTAAGATAATTTAGCTGACAATAGATGCTAGCTAGTCAAGGAACCCCACCTGTGTGTGAAGGAAATGGATAAATGGTCTGAGCTTTTTATCTTTCTCTGTAGAATGCTTGCAGGGTGTACAAAACTGTATGACGCAGGCATTTAGTTAGGTTGCTAGCATTAGCAACCACATTAACATTAGAACTTTATTAATCTCACTGCTTAAGAGAATAAATGCTGGGGTGTTACAAAACACTGACCCTCTCACAAATATGTTTACCTGCTAACCCTCCCGTTTTTCACTTACTAGTAATTTACTTACTTACTTACCGCGTTTCTCCCGAGGTATAACAATATTTTACACCTTCCCCCTTTCGCAAGTATGCTAATATACCACCATTAACTGCTGAATTTAAGCTAACCAGGTAGCTCTCTTTAACCAAAGTTGCTTGTGACTCAGGCTAAATTAACTATCAGTCAATATATATATGAGCTAAATATGACCCAGCATTTGGGTTGAATATTTAACCCATTTTGCTGGGTTAAACAAATAACCCATTTTGCTGGGTTAAATTAAGCCAGCATGTAGTTAGTCCAATATTTACCCAGCAGCTGGGTTCAAAACAACAACCCAGAATGTTTTTTTTAACCCAACACTTTTTAGGGTGTGTCAGAGCACAAACCAAGCATAAAGTCAAAGAAATTGTCTGTAGACATCCATGCCAGGATTGTCTCACGGTACAAATCTGGGGAATCTGGGGAAGGTTACAAAAAAATTTCTGCTGCTTGAAGGTCCCAATGAGCCCAGTGGCCTCCATCATCCGTAAGTGGAAGAAGTACAAAACCACCAGGACTCTTCCTTGAGCTGGCCGGCCATCTAAACTGAGTGATCGGAGGAGAAGGGCCTTAGTCAGGAAGGTGACCAAGAACCCGATGGTCACTCTGTCAGAGATCCAGAGGTCCTCTGTGGAGAGATGAGAACCTTCCAGAAGGACAACCCTCTCTGCAGCAATCCACCAATCATGCCTATATGGTAGAGCTGCCAGACGGTAGCCACTCCTTAGTAAAAGGCACATGTCAAATGAAGTTTGCCAAAAGGCACCTGAAGGACTCTCAGACCATGAGAAACAAAAATCTCAAGTATAATGAGACTCTTTGGCCACTCTACCATTGGCACTTAGGTCAAGTACCACAAGCAAAAAGACACAGCCCTGATCAGAGTCCACTAGGAGATAATTTACTACAGGAGACACTGTCTCTGTGTTATGACGAGGCCTAAATTCTGATTGATATATTTTCTGTATTCGATTCCTATGTAGATAGCTGCACTACTATGTTTTCTAGGACCTTAGAGATAAAAGGAAGGTTTGACTTTGGCCTGTAGTTGAACAGTTGACAGGGGTCAAGGTCTGCACTGAGTTTAATCAAATGCAAAACAGATTTATAATCACCATTTATATTTATTAGAACACTTAGGGAATAAAACTCTTGATTAAGAATTTAACAAATCACATGCAATATTATGTGTCATGTATGATGGCTCCTGCATACACTTATACTGCCGAAGCTCTGAATCAAGTCACAAAAGAAAAACAGAAAAAAATAGATTAAAAAGATATGCACACATTTAACTGTGCAGTTAAACATAAAGTGACACTAGGGATGAAAAGTCATGAAGAAGATAAGCAAAAAGCAATAATAATATAGTGGTTAGGGAAAGTATTCAGACCAACTTAAATTTTTCACTTTGTTATATTGCAGCCATTTGTTAAAATCATTTAAGTTCATTTTTTTTACCTCATTTATGTACACACAGCACCCCATATTGTTGACATTTTTGCAGATTAATTAAAAAAGAAAAACTGAAATATCACATGGTCCTAAGTATTCAGACCCTTTTTTGTGACACTCATATACAGTATTTTACTCAGGTGATCTCCATTTCTTTTTTTTATTTTATTTACCTTTATTTAACCAGGCGAGACAGATTAAAAACAGGTTTCTTATTTACAACTGTGGCCTGGTAAAGGCTAAGCCTTTTGGGGGAAATAGGGGAACTGATGAAAATAAAACATTTTAAGAAAGATACACTATCGTTCAAAAGTTTGGGGTCACTTTCTAACTCCATGATCTTCCTTTCTACATTGTAAAGGAATACTGAAGGCGTCCAAAAATGCATTAATCTCCTTTGAACAGTTAATGGTGAGATGTTTCTGCTACTTCTGCTCTGTAAAGACTTCATAACACCTCTAATCTGAGGTGCTGTTAATTGGTCATTTTTCAGGCTGATAACTCTAAATGAACTTCTCGTCTGCGGCAGAGGTAGGTTTTGGTCTCGCCCTCCTGGGACGACCTTCATGAGAGCCAGTTTCATTATGGTGCTTGACAGATTTTGCAAATGCACTTAACAATACTGTTCTTGCAAGTACTATTACAGAAAGGCCGACCTCTTAAAATGTCTTAAAATAACAACTAACTGTTGTTTTTGTTGTTACGTAATTACCTAATTCCATATGTGTTATTTTATAGTTTTGAAATCCCCAGTATTGTTGTAGAATGTAAAAAATAAATCACTAAAATTTCAGTTCAAGGTTCCTAAGAGCACAGTGGCCTCCATAATCCTTAAATGGAAGACGTTTGGGACGACCAGAACCCTTCCTAGAGCTGCCCGTCTGGGCAAACTGAGCTATTTGGGGAGAAGAGCCCAAAGATCACTGTGGCTGAGTTCCAGAGATGCAGTCGGGAGGTGGGAGAAAGTTGTAGAAAGTCAACCATCACTGCAGCCCTCTACCAGTCGGGGCTTTAGGGCAGAGTGGCCCCGACAGAAGCCTATCCTCAGTGCAAGACACATGGAGGATTCCAAGATGGTGAAAAATAAGATTCTCTGGTCTGATGAGACCAAGAAAGAACTTTTTGGCCTTAATTCTAAGCGGTATGTATGGAGAAAACCAGGCACTGCTTATTATCTGTGCAATACAGTCCCAGCAGTGAAGCATGGTGGTGGCAGCATCATGCTGTGGGGGTGTTTTTCAGCTGTAGGGACAGGATGACTGGTTGCAATCAAGGGAAAGATGAATGTGGCCAAGTACCGGGATATCCTGGATGAAAATCTTCTCCAGAGTGCTTAGGACCTCAGATTGGGCTGAGACAAGACAATGACCTTAAGCACACAGCTAAAATATTGAAGGAGTTGCTTCACAAGAACTCTGTGACTGTTTTTGAATGGCCCAGCCTTAAACCCAATTGAGCATCTCCGGAGAGACCTAAAAAATGGCTGTCCACCAGCGTTTACCATCCAACCTGACAGAACTGGAGAGGATCTGCAAGGAGAAATGGCAGAGGATCCCCAAATTCAGGGGTGAAAACTTGTTGCATCTTTCCCAAAAAGACTAAAGGCTGTATTAGATCAAAAGGAGCTTCTATTAAAAACTGAGCAAAGGGTCTGAATACTTAGGACCATGTGATATTTCAGTTTTTCTTTTTTAATAAATCTGCAAAAATGTCAACAATTCTGTGTTTCTCTGTGAATATGGGGTGCTGTGTGTACATTAATGAGGGAAAAAATTTAACTTTAATGATTTTAGAAAATGGCTGCAATATAACAAAGAGTGGTAAATTTAAGGTAATCTGAATACTTTCCGTACCCACTGTAAGTTTGCAAAACAAACAAAAAAATAATGCTAATAATAATAATATAAATACTACTACTATTACTACTACTACTACTACTACTAATAATAATAATAATGAATGGTTGGGGAATCTCTTTCTCTCTCCCTCTCTCATTTTATTCCTTAATTTGTTAGTTTTTGAGAATGTTTTGAAAAATGTAAATGTCACTATAAATACTCTCTTTGGATAATTCTTTGTCATTCCTTCTTAATGTTCCAGAATTTGCATGTGCATGCAGCTGTTGCATGTAATTGATGTCTTCACCTAGCTGTAAATGTGTCTTAATTTTCAACTGGATTATATCTGATTATATGCAGTATACCCGTGTATGTGAGAGAGTGGAGACTGGACATATGTCCCATACATTTAATGTTGCTTTCGGTCAGCGTTTATTATAGTTTGTAATAGTGGATTGCATTGATTTAGTTTATAAACTACCAACTCCATGTCTGTAGAGAAGGTACAGTTTCATTATCAATTATTTTGGGCTTAGTTTAAGATAAATAAATCCCTTAATGGCTTGCTATTGAATGTTACCATGTTGATAAAACTGTTATTGCCTTGTCAAAATTCGCTATAGACTTATTTTCATGTCCTTATGAATTCGATTAAGTCATTAAGGGCTCGATGTGGAATTGCTTGCTTAAAAAAAGTAATTGAATTGGCACCAACCGCAATGACTTCAGAGCCGAGAGTGGCAATTTCAGCTGAATGGAACTGGGGTTTTGGGGGGCCAAAAACAAAGCGCACATTAAAGACAATGATCCCGATTCTGTCTGGCTGTGGTTTTTGATGTTGGCGTGGGGTGGCCATATGGGCTGGGGTCATTTGGGGGTTCCTTGGGGGTGGGTTTCTTCTTGGGGGGTTCAGCGCTGGGGCTGCGATCCTGGCCTGGATGGGGTTTTGGTGACTCTGGGGTGCTGTTTTTCTGGCAGCTGCATGTGGTGCTGCTGGGGATGCCTGTGCCAACGGACGTAGGTCCGGGTTGGGGTTATGGCTGGGCCTGGGGGGCTTGGGTCCTGGTTGGTGTGCCACTGGGTGCATGGGTTGGTGCATGCGCTTGGACCCTGCCCTGCTAGGGGTGTCTTCGATGCATCGGTGCTTTGGGGAGGGGGGGGTGATCGGCGAGGAAAACGGGCTTGGGTGTCTATTGTCTTATGCAATCTGGAAGTTGACTGAATGATGGGGGGGGTAGTTTTTCCTCTGCTGTGGGGTCTAGTGGGCCGCCCCGGGCTGCCATGGGCCCTTGTCCCTAGTCTGGATGAGCCGGGGCAGATTTGGGGAAACAGGGGTGCCTACGGGGTTCAGCGGGGGAGCTGGCTCCAGAAGGTTTTTAAGTTTTTTTTTTTTTTTGGCCCCTCTGATGCTTTCCTCCCCATCCCTAAGGCTTCACTTCTCCCGCTTCATCACACCAACACACAGGTAGGGTTTTGAGGTGCAGGTGCGTCGCTGGGATGCGGGGGAGGTGGTACTCCTCTGTCTCCTCGTGCCCACCTGCATCTCAATCACACATTACAACTTAGACACTCCCATTACTAACTGTCACATGACACATACATATAGGGCCTTGGGGGTGGGCACATCGAATGGCATCCAAGGGGCGGTCTATTCATTCACCCTTCCCTCTGATGCCAGTGCCCACTGCCCACTTCTCAATTTTAGGCTGCACAAACACATTTAGGGCTCTGGGGAGGGGAGCTGACACAAGCTTGTGGAGGGTGCCCCTCCCCTGTTTAAAGCACCCCTGTTTTAAAGCACCTTAAAACAACACACAACAACACTACATTTATGCGGGTGGGGTGAAGCATGAGGTCTTCCTTTTTTTTTTTTATTTCTTACGCCCCTGTTCTCTGTTTTCTGTCAAGGGCTGGGGGCTGAGAGGATGAGCTGGCTGCCCGATCGGGGTCGGGACTGGTGGTCTTCTCTGCTGCTGCGGGGACCGGGGTGGTCTTCCTGTCCCCACACCGGAGCGAAGGGGGTTTAGCTCCGGGATCGAGCGCTGATTGCCCCTCTGGGGGTAGTGGTGCCTGGATCTAGGAGTATAGAGTGCATATGGGGAGTGTGAGTGTGGTTACCGTGTCCATTTTTGTGTGTCTACATGTGGGGCGAGGATGTGAATATTTGTTTGCGTGCATGAGGGTGGGAACGTATGCTTGTGTATGTGTGTGCTTGTTCGTCTACGTCTATGTGTCAGGTCGGGCCATAAACTTCGCCTGACTCATCATCTTATCGCCCCCCCCACCCCCCCCACCCCACCACCATGCCCTGCCGGTGGAGGATGCCCCTGGCAACCGGTGCATTGGTGGTTTCTCTTGCCGGGGCGGGATGCTCGGGTGAGCGCCAGCCCAATCTCGGTATCGCTTGGGGCCTGGCCCTCCTGGCTTTGCTGGGCCCCGGTTGGGGGGTGGGGGCCCTTGGATCTCTGGGCCCAAGGGCCGGTCTGCCCTGGTGTGGTTAGCTGCCGGCGGGGCCTGCGGGCTTGCCGCCACGGCACCCTGGGGCATCTACATTGTGGCTGTCGGATGACCCACCTTCGGGCTCTCCTCTGCCCCTATCTGGGAGCGGTTGTTCGCCACACACACTATCAAACATTTACATGGAGGAACCTTATGAAATTAAGCGCGCTCATACACACAGGTGTACACACAAGCATTTACATTGGTGTAAAAACAGGGGTGCACAGACACACACTGTCTTGATCTGCTGTCGCTTCAAAACTTATTTTGTAATATTAGTTATGTGTGCTGCTTAATAACATATAACATTTAGTATTTACCGTGATTGATACAGATGTTGGTTGCTGCAGTTTCTCTGATGTTGTGTCCTCTGTTGTTTTCTCTTTTTGTCAGCAGGTATGGAAGCAAATTCTGTTTTTTTTCTGTTTTTGTTTTCTTTCTATCTTTCTATATTATTATTGTGTGTATTTGTTTATATGTATATATATATATATATATATATATATATATATATATATGTGTGTGTGTGTGTGTATATGTGTATATATGTGTGTACACACACACACACACACACACACACACACATATATATATATATATATATATATATATATATATATATATATTCTTCTTCTCTCCTGTTTTCCCCTGGTCTTGTCTGTCAAGTATGGTTAAATAAAAGGGTATATAAATTTTAATTAATTAATTAATTAATAATAAAAAAGGCTGTGAATGATGATAGCATAGCTACACATACACATTGTCATGTGTTATCTGTGTTACTGACAGGCCGGGGAAGAAGAAAAAAAAAAAAGACAATGATTCAGCCAAGTCTTTACAAGAACCCAACATTTTAAAAGACAAAGAGAAAGCAATACACCACCCGTTAAGCATGCGCTCTTAGTTTTGTGATTATGCATGTTTAAATCACACATAAATCCTTGGTAAGGGTGGACTCACGCAGAGAGGGAAGGGAAAGCATTATTTTCAGTTTGCAGAGCCCCGAGGAATTTCAGTTTTACATTTAGGCATTTGGCAGACTCTCTTATCCAGAGCGACTTACATTTTTATCTCATTACACATCTGAGCAGTTGAGGGTTAAGGGCCGCGCTCAAGGGCCCCCACAGTGGCAACTTTGGTTAATTTTCAGTTACCAAATAATTATTCTATATAAATTTTTTAATATAGGCTTTGTATAGGCAGATTAAAAAAACAAAACAAAAACTGCTGTGCCTTATAAATCGCACTCATTATGGTTATTGTGTCCCAATGACTGACTATGTTTTGGTTCACGAATAATCGTGAGAGTGGCCAGCGCTGATGTCCCGATGACATAACAGGGTCAGGGGATCCTGTTAAAAGGACACCAGGGGAGAAGCTCTAGTTTTTGTTGTTTGTTTTGGTGCACCTCTTTTGTTTAGTTATTGTTTAATATACTTTGGGTTACTGTTTACATTGGTTGTGAGCGTCTTTTTTTGTTCTGAGCGGCTATCGCTTCACCAGAGGCTAGATTAAAGATCCTTTTTAGTGTAACCAGGTTATTAATTAATTCGATTGTTACATACTGGTTGTCAGTATGGGGAGTCTTTTTTGTGTGTTTTCTGATGTTGTGTAGTGTTTCAGATCAGGACGGATACTAATACTGCTAATGCTAACGCTAATCATAACATTATGGTCAATGTTGTTGCTTCGTTTTATATACAGGATAATGATGTTGTAGATTATGCTTTTATGACTCGACATAATCCTGCATCTGAAGTAACATCTTTTAATTAGTTCTTTGTATATTTCTGACAACTTTCTGATGATAATGATGACGATGATGATGATGATTGTGTTGATTATGTTTCTGGAAATGCTGTTGTGCAAACATTGCAGACTGAGGTGAAACAAGGTAAAGTGGATTTATTGGCTCTTACTAAAAAATCCAATAACAGTATTATAAACAGGGAAACAAATTTTCGGCAGGCCATGGACGCTAGCTTAGCAGGGCTGGAGAGCTACTTTCAAGAGGCCCTAGAAAAGCTGGAGAGAGCAGTCAGTAATTGTTTTCTGCATAGAGATGCTATGTGGGAGTACCAGTTGAAGAAGCTACATTACACTAGCACGCCTACTCTTCGCTGACTACAGGCCTGCACCTCCGCAACATCACAACATTCTGTACTGCTCTCACCCAGGACGCCGGTCATCACCTTTGAACACCACCAGGGGGTTTTATATGTTCCGGTGAGGCGAGGAGGAAGATTCCAGCTGGTGGTCCCACAATCATTAACCAAGACGATCTTGCAGTGCTATCATAAGCACCAATCAGGCAGACGCAGGGGGAGACTGAAAACCCTGTTATATGTACTCAATGATGCTTGGTGGCCCTCTGCTCGCAAAGACATCTGGCAGTTTGTCAATTCATGTGAGGTCTGGCAGAGCCACAACATTCTTGTTAAGCGAACCAGTGGCTACTGGAGTTCTGCCATGCTGTCAACGCCCCCCCTCAGGAAACCAAAGGGAAACCCCAGTGGAGCTTCCAAATGGCAGACCACTCCAGAGGGGGCACTACCCACACCCGACCCAGCAACACGCACTTTACTCAACAGCCACAGGATCAGAGCAGAGGAAGAGACCCCCATACACCAAAAGGTGAAAGGCCAAACATACCGGATCTCATACTTTCCGGCAGAACGAGGTGCTCGTGCTACTGGGCAAACTGGTTTGGCTAAAGACTCACCCTTTCTCCTCCGCCCATCAAAAGTTATCTGCTAAGCTAGGATCCATGTAAAGTAAAGAAAAGTAAAGTAAAAACCAAAAAAAAGTTTGTATATGTGAACGTGTATGAATAAAAATGATAAGACTGTCCCTGATGAGCAGGGCGAGGACAACAGCGACAGTGGCAAGGAAAAACTCTCCTAGATGGTAATAGGATGGAACTTTGAGAAGAACCAGACTCAATAGGGAACCCATCCTCATTTGTGTGAATCAGATAGCAGGGATTGATCTGCATCATACTGTGTGAGACTGGAAGTTCAGTATAACAGAAGATGTGTTTTTAAGTTAAAATTGAGTCCAGTTCGTTATTGTAGGCTCAGGTAGACTGTAGGAAAATCTAGTCCTGAACGATCGAAAGGTTTGAGGCCCTTGGGCTGTAAATAACTGTGTGTTTGTGTGGGCATGTGCGCACATCTTTCCCCCTGTGTTTTTGTAAATAAATGTGAGTGAGTACTGGGTCAGATGTGTGTGTAGAGAGGAGGAACGCATTTAGGAGAGAACCGAGGGAAAGATCTAATTAGCTTCCTGTCAATGGGATTTTCTTGTTGGTTTTCTTTTGTGAATTTATTTCATTTCCTTTCTTGTTGGTTTGGTTCATTATTGTTTGTATTCCTGAGCCTGCTGTGAGGGTGAGCAACCTTCGTCCATTGGTATCTGTGTGTGACTGTACTTGTTTAGTACAGGAGCCGGGTGTTTTTTTTCTTTGAGTGTGTGGAATACGAGTATGTGTGTGTGGTGAGTCAGTTGTGTTATTGCAAGCTGCTGTGCTGTGTAGGTCGATTGCGCTCTTAGGCCCCGCCGCCCGGCCTCGATTCCTGAAGCTGAAGCTCCAGATGTTCAGTTTGCTCATGAATGTATTCCATGTTTTCTGTTATTGATTTCTTTCTTTTTTTATTTCTATTTGTTGTAATTAAATTGTTTTAAATAATATTTGTAATAAAACTTTAATATTTCCTGGATGTCCTAGTATCCTGCCTTATCTCGTGAAGTGACCTGTGTGCCTTTAGACGAGATTTGCTTAACTGGGGTCCCTGGCCCGTATCCAGGGTGGCGTAATCGGAATTATAATCTTAATAAACATTTTCGTGCCTCAGCGCTCCGCTACATATACGTTATCCCTATATTTAGAGATGTCAACGTTCTCCTTGATCTTAGACAACAAGAATTTCCTCTGGGATTATATTCAACCCACTATACAAGAATTTGTATATTTAAACTGTGGTTTACAATAAAATTCTGTCAAATAAACATTAATTGTTCATACTTTTTCATACTGTTCATATTGTTTCATACATAACAGAATTTTACTGTAAATGTAGAACAGCTTTGTGCGTTTGTGTTGTATTTGCTAAAACAGCAATTGACTGTACATTTCAGCAACACAGCAATACTGTTTCAGCAATCACTGTTTAAAGTATTGTATTCTTGCTGTTCCTTTTCCTGTTTATGAACTTAAATAAAGTCTTAACGTCTTACAAAAACACAACAAATAGGAATCACTAATGTGTCTAACATAATCATGTATTATGGTCATACTTTCAGCATTTGCTTTCATGATTGACCTCCTTTATTGCTTAGGTTTACCTTTGTGATGTTTATTATTGATTGTGAGAGTTTATGGTTTTATCGCTCATCCTGAATTCTTCTGATAAATCCTGAATTCCCCACAACAACCTGGCCAGGGATAAGATTAAATATTTGAATATGTAATTCAACAGTTTTTACATTACTAATTAATAGTGATTTATTCACAAAGTAAAAAAAAATCACAATTAAATTTTAAAATAAATACATGGTCAAAAAAGATGATCAAACGTTAAGAGGCAGGTACCATACAAATAACATCTAACACACAATCATACAACATCTAAACAATGCAAATCCAAGTCAAATAAAAGTTCAACATACTTTTAATAATTTATTCTCACTCATCACCATGTTTGTTGTTGAAATAGTAGAACATTTATCACACCCAACACAATCCAAACTGTAGCTCTTCTTGCGTCTGTTATAATAGGTCAGTTTACTGTAGAGAACAACACCTGAGTTTATAGACAGCCCACCTCTGTCACAAACATAAAAACATAAAACATGAAAGTGTAGCAAAGGTTGACAAGGAAATGAATAACAACTTTACCGCACTCCAGAAAGATAAGATATGACAGCATTCAGCGACTTAAAAGTCAATATTAGTATTTTAAAAATCAGACATCCAGACAGAAAATATATAACCCATTCTGGAGGTAACCACAGTATGGAATAGGTTTTCTGCATGGTGAGATGACAATATATTCCTTATCTTGGCACAATTTCTGAGAGAAGGTTATAAGAATAAATTTATCTAAATCTAAATGAGCTTTAAATGAACAACTGAAATTTGTAATCACACCAAAGTCTTTTATTGTTGTACATGATGAAACAGAAAGGCCATCCAAAGTGATCAGAAAGCTTACTTCCAGCTGCATGTGGTCCTAGTGGAAGTACTTGTATGTCTTGTCATATTCCTCATCTTTATTAAGCTGTTGTCTCTGATCTGCTTTTGCTGAACCACATAGCTATGCATCATTAGTCATGCTTATGATTTATACTATACAGAGGAAGCATATAGTACCATTCAAAAGTTTGGACATGTTTCAATTCAATGAATTTTGTTTTGTGATTTATTTTCTACATTCTAGAATCAGTCAGTGGTGGCTAACATGGTTAACAAGGTTCTGCATTACCAATTAGAAGGTTGGGGGGTTTTAAGCCCCAACACTGCCAAGCTGCTACAGTACTTGAGCCTGGCCCTTAACCGTGTCTGCCCCTGGGGCATTATCCCGGCAGACCCTGTGCTCTCACATTGTGAATTATGGAATAATGCATATGAAATTAGGTAATTAATTAACAGCAGTTTTAAGTATTTTAAGACATGAAGGTCAGCTGTTCTGAAACAGGTCTTACAAGAACTGTATTGTGTCGAGTGTGTTTGTAAAACCCATCAAACTCCATGATGATGAAACTGTCTCTCATGAAGACCTTGCGAGGAAAGCAAGACCAAAACTGAGCTCTGCTGCAGAGGAGAAGTTCATTTAGAGTCACCAGCCTCAGAAATCACCAATTAACAACCAGCAGCTCAGATTAGAGCCGTTATGAAGCTTTACAGAGCAGAAGGAGCAGATAAACATCTCAATATCAACTGTTCAGAGGAGATTATTGTGTGTTTTGGATGCCTTGTGAAAAGATATAGAAATTAGGAAACTGATTATGATCAGTCAAATAAGACCTGAGCCAGGGGAAGGCCATTCCTTTAATGCTTTAATGCCTACAACATTTGCTATTTTGCTAAGGGGAATAGTTTTATCAATGGTGTCAATAGCTGCATCTAGATTAGGGAACACAATCAAGAAGACAAAACCCTGATCAGAGGCCACTAGGAGGTAATTTACCTATTTAACCAACGATGGCGCCCTCTTTTTGTTTTCACTAAATCAGATTTTAGAGAAGAATTGATTTTCTAAATAGGAGTTTAAATTTATTTGAAATGGTTTCATTTAAGGGTTAGCTTTGTCTATCATTTTTTATGGGATTTTCTAAATTTATTGTTTTTAAACAAACCAAAAAAATCACCACCAGTGTCCATATTAAAATAAACAGTATAGTACAGTAATTTTTGAAACTATGGTGGACCTAACTGCAATATTTCTAAAAAGAAATTAAACAGTGAGATAACATAAGAGATGTACAACATGAGTCACACGAAAGGAAGCTATGTTTGAAATCTAAGTGACCACTGATGTGTTTCGAAAGTTGTATGAACGGATGTCAAGCAGCATAAATGTTATATATAAAGGTTGAAATTCTGTTGGTTTGCAGTTATATTTGTATATTTGCAATGTTGTGTTGGACTTATTTATTCATTGTTATCTCAACGTCATTGTCACTCTCAAAAACCATGTTGTCCCGACATTTGATGAATGACCTAATTACAACTTTATGACAGCAATCATCAGAGATTAGGAGTTGTTTAACTAACAAGGAAGACTCGTCTATTTTTTCCCTGCAGCATTCTGCCACATAGCTGACCCTATTACAATGTGCACTTGTGTACTTAGGGAACCAACCTTTCTTTCCCTGTTATATGAACTACATGATCACAGTTTACTAACAAGACCACCACAAACTCCAGTACTCAGTATTGTTCATGGTGTTTTCTAATGAAATAATTCTGTTTGTACTGACTGATATTTACTGCAGCCTTTTGATAGTGAAAGTAAACTTCAATGCCACTCTGACTCACACAGCATGCAAGTCCAGCTCTACAGCCAGTGCAGAAGATAAGTGAGTGAAATCCTTTTTTTTTAGCATTAAATATTTACTTATTTCTCGGTTATAAATGTTTCTACTTATTAAATATAAAGGAATGATATGATAATGTTAATTAATTAATTACTTATTTTTATTTACTGCCTTACAAATAGACAATTGAATAATTCCACAAAGAAACCTCAAAAGCTATTCAGAAGATATACGTAAAAGAGTTTGAAGGCAGTTAAAACGTATTTAAGAAGTCTTGTGGTGGTACTTTTACAACTATACGTCACTAAGATGAAGAGATAAATATAAAACAATAATTCTAATCTGAATAAAATTTTTCTTGCCTACATGGGTTGATTTATAGCTGTTTTCAGTTCAAGATTTATAACAGCAAGTCTTATGTGCGTTTTACTTTGGAATCCGTTTTGTCCACTGTATAACAAAATTTATATTATGTTATTTAATAAATACTTTGCAAAATATAATTGTGATTCTCTGTAAATGTTTTTAAGTTGAACAAGATACCTTAGTTACACATTTTGTTTAAGGTACCGTGCACAGAGGACAGTGTCATGGATGGCCTTTTTTCCAAGGTAAGAAAGTTAACAACCAATTAATATGATCACAGTTCTTACTTAAAATCATAGGTGGAAAGAGTAATACATTTTTGTACTCAAGTACAAGTAAAGTTATCATGATAAAAATCTACTCAAGTAAAAGTAAAAAGTAACTCATTAAAACTTACTCATTAAAATTTAGAAAAGGTTAAGAGTTACAATTTTTTTGTAACAGCGGGGTGGGGTGGGGGGGGGAGGGTGGTAGAGGGGGATTCTAGTGTAGTTAAAAAAAACAAGCAGATATAAATCTCAAACTAGTTGATTTTAATTGAAGAAACACCTTTGCATAATAAAACTGTTGCCTTTCTTGTGCTTGAAATCAAATTGGTCGCTTAAATAAGTTGTGACGCTTTGTGCCGGAAAAAAAAGAGCTCAGAGCCAAGAATAACGTTCAGCACAAAACCTTTATCGGCCTCTTTCAGCATCACAAAATAAGAAGACACAACATAAAGTAAAAGTAAAGAAAAAAGGTAAAAAAAAAATAGAGCATTTTGGGAGTGAGCAGCACAGCTGAACCTCTACCCCGTTTTCTCGGGGTAAAGGGCAACATACATACATAATGTGGTATACGTAGTAGCCATTAAAATGGCATGCTTCATTAGAATTTGAGGGCATTTTCGCTTTCAGCTGGGTCTGCATCACTGCTGATCTGTTTTGTCTGTCTCAATCGTTCTTGTGAGTTTGTTCTCCTCGACCATCAATCAATCAGTGCAGTGGTCTCCGGGGTGCAATTTTCTTTTCCCATTGCATTATTTTAATTATTTTTAAATTTCATTGATTTATTTTTTTATTCAGTAGCGAATATGATTTCAATGTAGCGAAGTACAATACTTTAAACAAAACATACATAAGTAAAAGTAAAATGACTGATTTATAAAAACTACTTTAAAAAGTACAAATACACAAAGAAAGGACTCAATTACAATAATGCAAGTAAATGTAATTCATTACTTTTCACTTTTGCTTAAAGGGGTCATCCAGTCTCATTTTTCATAAGTTAATATGATTCTTTAGGATCCTAATGAAAAGTTTGTAATATACTTTCGTTAAAAATTCTCAGTGGTTGTGTAAAAAAACACTACTTTTACCTGGTAAAAACTAGCTCTGTTCTCAGCAACCTGTTTTAGTACATGCTCCTTTAAATGCTAATGACCTCTGCTGAGCCCGCCCCCACCAGTTCTGTGGGGCGTGTTTTCACAACACACATGGGCAATGCTTTGTGGGTAATGCAGTCCAAAGTGCAAAAACGCAAAAATGTGAGATAAGCTGGAATATAGAGCCTGAGCCTGTTTTCTTAAGTAGTTTTTGGTTTGATTTAAGTACGGAACCCACCCGGAAGTTATAAGAATATCGCCTGACAACGCAGAAATGAAAAGAATGGACATGCATCGACTCGTTTGTCTTTCTTATCACTGCATGGGTATGAATTAACGGGCTGTTACGCTGCCGTGAGCAACAACAACAACAAAAAAAGCGGGGAAGCTAACACAGGGTAAGTAGCTTACTGAGAGAGATACGGACGCGATGTGTTTACTGATGTGTTTACATGACTTCTTAATCATTGACAGACACCATTATAAACCATCTAACGTTACAAAGGTAAGCATAATATAGTTTTCGGACTACGTACACAGTTTGCAACTAGACAATCACCTTAATGCATTGTTTATTATAAACGGGCGATTAGGGATTATATAGAGACGGATGTACATAGAGAAGAAGCCATAACCATGTTCTATGAGAGTATAAGTTAACTTACACTCCGCATTCATCGTGATTATTAGAAAAGGCGATCTGCAAAGACTCATAGTAAAAGGAATCACACTCACCGAGCCTGGTGAAGATGAAGCAGGAACACAAAGCGTTAGTACAGATCCGATTTTCAGAAGCAGCTTCCTAGTAAAACCTGCTTTATATTGACCCGCGTTTATAAAGCAGTCTGGTGAAAAATGATTAGCGCAAACATGAACGCATTTAGGTAGATCGGCGGGGACTTTGGCTTCAAAAACTAAATTTAGCCACTGCGTTCTCAGCGGCTCAGATGTCGGTAGTGAATGACGACTGCTGTGTTCGCTATTACACCCAACAACTGTACAACACACTCGCTTAGACATTTTGCTCCAGCGTCGAAACAATGGCCGACAGCTTCATCTCACTCGATCAAAGACCCCCGGGCGGGTCTTTGCTAAAACATCAGTGTCAATCAACTATTGCGAGAGCGGCCTCTGTCGGTGTGACGTCACAGGCATTTGAGATCGGCCTGATTTCAGAAGGGGCATCTTATTTTAATAAATGAAAAGAAAATCACTGGGCGGCTCTTTACCATTGTAGAGTGGTTGTGTACACACTCTCCTAATACACATTTCAGTCCAAACAGCTTGAAAAAGTGCATGTAGGACCGTATGACCCCTTTAAAATTAGTCATTTTAATAGTTTCTCATTTCCCACTTTCTCATTTTTAATAAATTTTTAGTCCTAAGTTATGCTTTATGAGAATGTCCAATTACAGTAAAATAAATTTTTTAATACACTGTTCTCTATATTATTTACTAATAAGTAATTAATTTATGTTTGGATTATATAAAAATTGCAGATATTTCGAGCCCAAAAACAAGCCCAAACGCAAGCTAAGAAACGAGCTGAGAGGGAAGCTAGCAGACATGCCGTATATCAAGCCCAACTTCATGCCCAATTACAAGCCCAAGTTCAAATGCAAGCTCAAAAACAATTTGAAATGCAAAACCAAGAACAAGACGAAATGCAAGCCCAAAAACAAGCCCAAATGAAAGCCCAAACACCAAATCCTGGTAAGCATATACAAAGTCATACAAAGAAACATTTTATTAAAAAGATGGATACAATTTAACTCTTTATTTTTTATTTTTTTTAGAATATGATAAAGCATGGCGGCCAGTCACATGGAGGTAAAAACGTGTACGACAAAAAATACAAAGACAAAAGTAATGTTTGCTAAAGTCTTACTTTCACAGATCATGGGAAGTGTAAAAAGTCTGCTAGATTGACATAGTAAAATTCTTCTTAACAAGCTAACCAAGGTCTCAGAGCGCCCCAAAATGTGCTGTTAATATTTCAGCTGAAATATCCTTCAGACCAGATCAGACCATAAATTCTGGTATTCCTGACTGTCCTCCTCACCCCTCTTCCAAACGAGCTGTGTTAGGGTCTGTAACTTTAAATGCAAATGAGGTTATGGGCCCCCACACCCCCTTTGGTCATGTCTGTGACTTTCCAACCCAAAAAAATAGTACTGCCGTCACTGTAGCTTTTATGTTTATATGTGTGAACAACTTGGTGATTTTAGTGTTTTTATTAGCAAAAGCACAAATCTGCAATGGTCATGGGTGTCTAGATATGCTCCTATTTTTTATATTTTTTAAGCACTGTCAGGTGGGGATGACAGCTGAGCCAGATGAAGGCCTATGCTTTTACCCATAAGACAGCATTATTGCCTCACATTTCCATGGTTGAGGGTTCAAGTCCTGCCTCTAGTCAGTGTGTATGAAGTTCTCACCATGCTTTAGGGGCCCTCCACATACTTAATTTCCCTCAGAGTCTAATGACGTGTTATAGGCAGGTTGGTGTTTCCAAATTGATTGTAATGCAAAATGCATGTTTGCCAGTAGGTTGCAAAATAGGTTGCAGTCCTCAGAAAAATATTTTCCTTGGGGACCCGTGTGAACATATATAAAAGATCACAAAGTCACTCTTATGTAATCAGTGACCTTTAACTATTATATATTCTTTTGCTTTACTGTTTAAATAGTGAAGATAATAAAAATCGGATGTTGAGAACCCTGAAGGATTTCCAGTCAGGGACTGAGGGTGTCAGTCAGATAAACATTCTGCTTCATGGCCCAATTGGAGCAGGAAAATCGAGCTTTATTAACTCCATCAACACCGTCCTCCAAGGACACAACACCACCAGTGCACTGGCAGACTCATCAGCAGGTCCAAGTCAGAGCTTCACTTTAAGGGTATTAACTTAACAATAAAATATATACTTTTTAATATATATCCCTAAACTTCTGTAATAATAATAATAATAATAATAATTATTATTATTATTATTATTATTATTATGTATAATAATAATAATAATAATTATTATTATTAGTATTGTTGTTATTATTATTATTATTATTATTATTATTATTATTATTATTATTATTATGTTTAATATAACATACTAAAGTACAATTAGCTTTATCTGAATATACACTGATCAAACATAACATTACACACAAAACATTATGCCTAGTTATGTGTAGGTTCCGGACATGAGTCCACAAGACCTCCTAGGGTGTGCTTTGGTGTCTGTCACTAGGACTTTTGGGGAGGATCCTTTGGGTGCTGTTTATTGCAGGGTCCATAGATCAGATACTTTTGTCTGGTGCATCTCATGGGTGCTCGAGTAGATTGAGATCTGGGAAGTTTGGAGACAGAGTAGGGGACATTGCGCTCTTTGCTGCTGGGCTCCATGCGAAGTATGCCATGGTGCACTTGGTGTTCTGGTCCCTTTCTATAGCAGCCAGCATTGACTTCTTTCTGTGATTTGTGCGTCATTGGCTTTTCTAGAGGATCGGACCAGATGAGCTGGCCTTCGGTCCCTGTGCGCATGCGTGAAAATTGGGTGCCCATGATCCTGTTACCAGTGTACTTCTGTTTAATTAATAGCCAATTATAATGTTATGGTTGATCAGTGTATATCTTATCATTTAAGATTAATTAAATGAAATAACTTTATTTCCATTTGCTCAGGTATAAAGTACATGCACATTGATAATCTTTAGCAGCCTCTTTAGATTTAAAAGTAACTAACTTTCAAACCCGTAAGCCATGAATACTACTACAACACCATAGAAAAAAACACTGCTATCCTACTCTCCATGAACACTAAGTAGATATTTTTAATCAGCCAGAATCAGTGTAATAAGTTTTCCACTATAACATTAATTAACATATATACTCTTGCATCATGTGTCTAGTTTAAAACTCACAGACTGAAGAAAGCTGGACCAGGATCTTACTATCCGTTTGTCTTTACGGACATAATGGGTCTGGAACCAGACAAGTCACAAGGAGTACAAACCAAAGATATACAGAAAATATTAAAGGGTCATGTGAAAGACGGCTACACTGTAAGTTATTGACTGAGTTTTTTTTTTTATTATTATTATTATTATTCTACAGATTAACAGACTTTTCTCACATTCCCAAGATTTTTCCAGAACTGCCTTGAATTAAAAGTTTAGATTTTGCTCTCGGTTTCTCTACTCTGTAATGTAACATGCTCTAATCAACCATGAACTGAATTATCAAATGTGATAATAATAATAGGAACTTAAAGCTCTCCTAGAAATCTGGTTCAATTACCATGCCACACTCATCATGAACCATCTAAGAACTGGGATAATTTACCAACTGCTACAAAGAACCCACTGCACTTCACAAAAAATTGCAAAGACCTGATATGGTTTCTCACTGGTTAACAACAACATGGATACCTGTGTTTTGAATACCTGACTACAAAGCTACAAACTTGCCGATCATGACCTACTGAGTGCTTTTCTTCCAGAAGCTTTTATTTGTGCTTGTTTCTAAATAACAAGTACATATAAAAGACCAACTATAAGCACATATAGTCTTATAGTGAATACAGATGGCACCTATCTACCCATCTATCACATGTGGAAGCAAACATGAGAAGAACCATGACTCCTGTCATTTACTGGCATGAAATGTGGAGTGTTTTATGCAAGCCTTGTCAATAAAAAGTAGGGCAGCTTTAATTTTAATGACAAAACCATTTGCAAGCATTCTACGATGTGGGTCCTTAATCTAAACTGATGTGTGTTTCGCGTGCTCTCTCTCTCTCTGCATCTACAGTATCTATCTATTTCTCTCTCTCTCTCTCTCTCTCTATATATATATATATATATATATATATATATATATATATATACACACATTATAGAGAGAGAGAGAGAGAGAGAGAGAGAGTTGAAGCTGGGTTTTGGCCTTTGTCTTGCTTGCAGCGTGCTTTGTCTTTGTCTTGGCTTTTGCTGGTGCTACCTGATGATTGCATAAAGTGTGCAGTTATCAGGACCCCTAAATAGACACGGCCGCAAGGTGCTGCACATTCATGCTGATTGTCTCTGCAGCACAGTCGCCTGACAACTGTGTCTAACTGACCACTCCTTTGTCTTACTCCGCGGCGTAGCAGCCTGTGAATCTTCCCGTTCTAAACAGTGCCGAGTATTTTCACCCAGTTCTGCCCCTCATGAGACCTGCGTTGTTACAGAAACAATATTGATCCTTCGAGCTGACATTATTCCCAAAGAAAACTGTTATATTAATGCACTTTATTCATACAGGTGATGCATCAAGAAATGTTCTAAATGTGAAGTGCTCTAATCACTCAGCTATTGCCCAAGTATACAATAAAACTTCACTGTTGTAGCAGTAAAACAAGAAAACTTTTTCAAATGTTTTCCTGTATCCATCAATTATGGCATTTTACTTATTAAAGCACGCTAATATTCCCGAACCACATACCGTCTTATATCCTAATACCTGAATAATGTTCACTTAATAATAAATAAGTGGTAGTCTCAGTAATATTCATTAATATTCAGTAAAAAAAGGCTGCTACCCCGTGGAGTAAAAACAAAGGCAAAGTAAAAAAAAAAGATCCTTTTTACTTTAAACATTAGGTGTTTTGAGCACTTAAGTATTCTAAGTGTTTTTGCTGCTTTAGTTCAATCCAGTAAAGCCAATCGATAAAGATGACACAAAGTACTACAACCCTAACCCCACCCTGAAAGATGGAGTGCACTGTCTAGTGAGTGTTCTGCCAGCTGATAAAATCTCCATCATGAGTGATGAAGTTATCCAAAAAATGAGAGCTGTTCGGGAAAAAGCACGTGATTTAGGTGAGTTTTAACATAATTAGAGGAATATGAATTCAACTTGGAGATAATTTTTTTTTAATTCTATATAAGAGAGACACATGGTTTGTTTTCTGGCTATTTGACAGGGATTCCTCAGGTCATCATTATCATAGAGATAAAACCTCTATTATACATGAAATTATTTTGAGTTTAAAAATTAAGTTTAAAATTTCATGAATGAACTGCTAGTTCTTTCCATTGTGTTTTGTCACGGTTGCTGATCAGGATAGAAGCACACACACACACACACACACACAAACACACACACACACAAAATGTATTGGACCAAAGAGTTACAGTGAAACCTCGGATTGTGAGTAACGCGGTGTGCAAGTGTTCCACAAGATGAGCAAAGATTTTTTATAAAATTTGACTTGAAAAACAAGCATTGTCTTGGTTTACGAGCACCGAGTATCATGTATCACGCATGCGCTTCTTGTTTTGACGCCGAGTGTGGGTAATCGTCTCCCCTGCTGGGTCTCAGTGCTCGTCTCTTACTGGTATAATCAACATCCGTGCACACGTGTACTGTTTACTATAACACTGTGACAATGTGTGTGTGTGTGTAAAACATATTTTATATTGTGCCTGTATGTGTGTGTACAGCGCACATGTACTGTTTATTATAACACACGTGTGTGCGCGTGTAAAGCAAAAGAAAGTCTCATTAGGGAGGTTAAAAATCCATTTTCTTGCTCTGTCGTTATGTGTGCGTGCACGTAATTTGACACCGTTCACACACTATCTCTCTCTCTCTCGCCTTTAGTGTGTGAGTGTTTGTGCACCGTGTCAAGTGTCAAATTACGTGCGCACACACATAGCGACAGACCCAAACTTACACACACAGCGCTGCGCACACAAACAGAAACACTTATTTTTACTTTTTTTTTTAAGGTAAAGTTCAGGTTAATTTGTTTTATTTTTACTTTATATTTTGTATTAATTATTTTTTGGGCTGTGGAACGAATAATTTGAGTTTCCAATATTTCTAAATGGGAAAATTAAATTTGGTTTACTAGTGTTTTGGAATACGAGCCGCTTCTGAAACACATTATGCTCGGAATCCAAGGTTTCACTGTATATGTGTCTTAATGCCCTGAGTATTTCCAAAGTAATAACATGGTCCCATCACTACAGGCTACAAGGACTAATTACCACTGTAATTATTGCCATATAAGGAATGAAACAGAGGTCAAGAAAACAAAGAGGGCATGCTACTCTTAATGTAGAACAAGGACAAATATCAGAGAACACTAACAGACAGAATAATCGTTTGTGTTTCTGGTGATTTAGGAATTCCTCAAATCGTTGTCATGTCGATGGTTGATAAAGCATGTCCACTAGTTATTGAGAACCTGAGTAAGATCTACACCAGCAGAAAAATTAAAGAGAAGGTGAGAATAATAGTAACAGCCATCTAAGCATTCTTTAACTTTGCAATTATTCTAAAGATAAACCATGTTTCCCAACCGAATTTCCTTAAATTGAAATTGGGTTGTATCTGTTTATCTTAGATGAAAGAGTGCAGTGATAAACTGGGAGTTCCGATGAACTGCATCTATCCTGTTCAGAACTACCATGAGCAGATTACCAACGACTTGCACATGGATATCTTGATTTTCATGGCCATGACTGACATTGTTAGATTTGCCAATGACTATGTTGAAGACCAGGATTATAGCGCTAATCATGCTAAATAAGTTCCCCATGTGTCCTGTTCAGTTTCCAACAGAGAAACAACACAGGCTAATACCAGAAATTCTCAGTATGGACAGAGATAGATTTAAATGATCTAATCTTAATAATTTTAATAATCTTAATAATTTATTTAGATCTGAATATAATAATTTACTTTATTTAGTCATCATTCATGCCATAAAATGCAGTGAAAAACTGCAACTCCTTGTATTTTTAGTTAATGTTTTTACCTTTTGTGTCATTAATATAAATTATTTTGAGCATTATTTTTCTTCTTTCTGGGGTATATAAATACAATAAAGATATGAATAAAATATGCATGTAATTGTCATGTAAATGCACCCAGAGACTCATCTTTTTTGTCTTTTGTATTTTTGTGTTCTTAAACTGCAGTTCCCAGTGACAGGAGCACTCACCTGAACCGAGGTAGCTCATTAATTTCATTATAAATAGCCGTTTGTTTAGTTGGTCTGGGTCTTGCATCTGTTCAGTTTAGTTGGGATGTTGTGTTTGACCAAATGTTTCTGCATCATGCAGATTTCCTTAGCTCCTGTTCTGTTCTGTTCCTGTTCTGTTTATAAGTTGTTGTGAATAACCCATGTTTTCTGCGACATGCTGATTTCTTTAGCTCCCGTTCTGTTTGTTAAGTTGATGTTGTGTTTAACCGTGGTTCTGCGTCATGCCGATTTCCTCTGTTCAGTTTTGATAAGATTTTGTGTTTAACCTGTCTTTCTGTGTCATGTTGATTACCTTAGCTCCTGTATCGTAAAGTTCCTTTTTGGTTAAATTCCTGTCCTGTTTTGGAAAACTCATGTTTGGTAAAAGTACTGCTATGTAAAATTGCTATTCTGTTCTGTCTTTGTATATGCCCAGTGTTTCTGCATCATGCTGGTAACTTTACTTTCTGTTCCGTAAGACTGTAGTATTACTTGCTTTATAGTTTGCTCCTCTTTAGTTCCATAGTAAGAGGTTGTTTATGTTCTGTTTTCTCTATTAAAAGGCTTTCAAAGCATTCACCTCTGTGATTATGCCTTTCCTACAGCACACGCACAGCGCACATGACCTTAATTTAGTGACCAAATTTTGCCATTTTGAATAGGACTTGAGTAGTAAATCTGTATTGAGTGAGTTCAATTTCCAGGGCCAACTATACTGACTGGCCAAAATAGGTAGGAGTGTTGTTGGGAAACTTTTTTTTCCCAATTAAAATTAAAAGCCCTACTTAGGAGGGAAGTTTCCACTCCAATGTCAGGCTGAGAGGCAAACTGAAGTGGATCCATTGGGCTCACCAGAGGTCAGAGATAAGTAAGCTAAGATAGACCAACCTGACTCAAAAGACCTGAGGACTAAGATAGACCAAACTGACTCAAAAGAGAAAAAGTAAATAAAATGAAAAGGCTTGAAGTACAGTACAGGTCTAGTTTCCAAAAAAAAATAAGATTGAGCATTTAAGCAGCCTTTAAGCAGCCCGTATTGGGCCATTCACAGGTAAAGCCAGTTAGGATTAATTAACAAAATGCTCTATCTCCCCTTCTTGGTCAATCAGGACTGTGACAGCATGCCACTTACAGGACTGGAGAGCTTTATCACCAGATGGATGATGATGATGACAAACTTCATCTTTATTTTTATGCAACTATTCAAAATGACAAGTACATAAACAACAGTGTTAATATTTATTGTGATTAAAGACCTAACTAAAACTTAACCAAAAATGAACATTTGATAAGGGGCTGAGGGAGGGGATGAGGGGAGAGAGGCACTATAATATCAGCTTCCAGTAATCGCTGTTGTCTGGCAGTAAGCCATTTTCACAGATCACACGTCTTAAGAAATAATTCAGGGTTCAAACATTTCTTGATCAAAACATTTAAATTACTTCTTCAAAAATTTTTTATTCCAAAAGTTTTTGTTTCAATTTTATTCAATTTTATTTATATATTGCTTTTAACAATGATCATTGTCACGAAAAAAGTGGTCATTGTCAGCTTTAAAAGTGAACAAAAGGATTATTTGATTATCACAGTATTGCACATGTACCCTGTGTAGAGAAACCAGCTGTTATGATCTTCCAGTTATTCTTTTGGATATAGACGTACCATCCATTGCATAATCTTACCCATATTTATGTTGATTTTTTTCTCTTGTTTAGACTTGATAAAGTTGTATGGTTTACTTTTCATCTGGTCTGAATAACTTGTTAACAAGACTAGATTAAGCATTCTAGCTATCACGTAAATATAATTTTTTCTCTTTTTTGGAAAATCATTTACATTACAATTCTACAGTAAAACTAATTGATGAGTAATATTAATATAGAGTAGGTCACTCTGAACTAATATGTGGGTTTAATTGTCTACCAATTTGAGATGTCCCTTTTAGGGATATAATAAAGGGTGTGGCATAAAGATCTCACACATTTGGGAGTGGCACTGTGCAGGGTTTAGTTGTGAATGCCCAGGTGTTTATAAGAGACCACTCTTGCAATGTGCCTTCCATGAATGTTCACTGTTAATAGAGATGTATGTTTGTGCATGCAGAAGTCTATCACAAGTTCTTTGGTCTATCCTGTGTTTATCTGGAGGCAGTTCTAAATCAGTCCTCTGTACGCCCTGTCTCCATTCCCCGAGGGGCTGCAGTGTTGCAGACAACCATGTCAGTCATGGTATCATACAGGTTACATACAGTACTATGGTCGGTTTGTTATTCCAGTATCCAGGTAGACAGATTATGGTCCACTTCCATATAATCCATCTTATCCCTCAGAGGCACAGGCTGGATGGTGTTAAAAGCACTAGAGGAAAAGCCCTATTTAAGAGGGAAGTTTCCACTCCAATGTCAGGCTGAGAGGCAAACCGAAGTGGATCCATTGGGCTCACCAGAGGTCAGAGATGAGTAAGCTCCACCCCAGTTAAGTAAATCAGAATCAAAACAATTCCCACAATCATAGATTACAGAAATCACTGGCAGGCCATTATGAGGCCACTGATTGGTTAGTGTTGATTGACAGTTACTTGGGCAATGGATTCCGCCCACTTGGTTTTTGGGTTGCGGGAAACTTATGGCATCTTTTTCAAGCATCTCAAATAGGTGTACTCGTTAAGGTAAAGTCATCTAGCTAGATAATTAACCTACTGAGCAAAATAATTGTATATTTTAAATTAATTTAACTCATGTGTTTGGTTTGTGTTTCATGTCAATAACAATGTCGTTTGCTCCTAGATTTTTGGCACATCCTTTAGCCTTATTGTATTCAGTATATGTACAGTATGCCCATGATTAATTGTGTAGACTACTTGTGTAGAATACTATAATAACAAGTTAAATATTTAGGGGTACACAGGGCACGAGGCAGTGTACATCCTGGACAGGGCACAAATTCATTTAATTCTGGACACACTTGAACACACACAATAACACACTCATTCATACATTACAGGCAATTGGGATCACAAATAAGACTAATGTGCATGTTTTTGATTGTGTGAGGAAACCTGAGTCTCCAGGGGAAACTCACCAAACACAGGAAGAACATGCAAACCACACACACACACACACACACACACACACACACACACACACACACACACACCTGACCAAATGCAGGACTTGCACTATGCCACTGAGGCAAAAAAAATTTTTTGTTTTCATTTTAATTTCCTTTCTTAAGCACTGAGGCGGTTCACACAGAGATGGTGCTCGTCATCATCATCACCATGTACAGACACTGCAGGCCCTACACCATGCTCCCTATTGCCTGCTCCATTTGCAGGAAATATTGGTAAAGTTCCATCGATAAACTTGAAGAGGTAAGAAGAACATGAAGTTCATTATGTTGTTCTCTATTATTACGGTAATGATGAGGTTGCTGAATTTTCTGATTAGAAAAAATGGGCTTTTTAATCCTAAAGCTCACCCTAGTGGAGAAGTGAAATACATATTTTAATCCTTTCTGTAATTTATTTACATATAGATAAACAGAATAACTTTTGAACTCATACGATATAGTTTTATTAAAATCTTAACATTGACCAATTTGTCAAAACAAAATAATAACAATTTTACAGAACTAACAGCTTTTTATAACGTTTCTAATGAGCCACCTCGGCTCAGGTGAACTTCATCATCACCTGACCGAGGTGCCTTCTGGGAAACTGGGTCTTCTAACAAAACTACAAACAAAAAACAAACATAGCCACAGTGCCCTCTAGGGGCAGTCCCTTACAACAAGTGGGGTTTGAAAGTTCGCTCAGCCTCTTAAGTGGGGAATGACAGAAAATGTTTGAGAACCACTGCCATCATGACACCATGAAAAAAAATTACTTGAGATTTTTGCAAATTTATTAAAAAATAATAATAATTGAGTAAGCACATTCAATTTAATTCAATTTTATTTATATAGCGCTCTTAACAATGGTCATTGTCTCAAAGCAGCTTCACAAAAATTGAAGAATTATTTTTTTTGTACAGTACATTAGTATTCACAGCGTTTGCAAAATTTATCTCAGGCCAATCCTGTTTCCCCTGATCATCCTGTTTCCCCTGATCATCCTTGAGATGTTTCTGCAGATTAATTGGAGTCCACTTGTGGTAAATTCAGTTGATTGGACATGATTTGAAACGATACACACACCTGTCTATATAAGGTCTCACAGTCAAAAGTTCATGTCAGAGCACAAACCCAGCATAAAGTCAAAGGAATTGTCTGTAGACCTCCGAGACAGGATTGTCTCCAGGCACAGATCTGGAGAAGGTTACAGAAAGATTTCTGCTGCTTGGAAGGTCCCAATGAGCACAGTGGCCTCCATCATCCGTAGGTGGAAGAAGTTCAAAACCACCAGGACTCTTCCTAGAGCTGGCCGGCCATCTAAACTGAGTGATCGGGGGAGAAGGGCCTTAGTCTTGGATGTAGCATTAAAGCATACATTTATAAGCATTTCATTTAATATCATACTGTGTATGTGACGAACAAATTTTTAATTTGAAAAATTTGATTTGATTTTGAAACACATCTGGTGAAGCCAGTAACTATTCATTAAAAAGATGCAGCTCTTTGAAAGATGCATTCTTTAATAAATTAACTACCTGTATGGAGGGAGTGGGGGAGCAGGGGGCGTGCTGATGATCAAGACAGAAGGTACAGAGATCAGTTAGATCATTGCTTTGGGGATGGTTTCCAGAAGGCTTACGGTCACATCCAGGAGCTAAAAAAAAACATTTCTAGAATCTTGACACGAACTGTGGTCCCCTGTCAGATACAATGTCCTCCGGGATCAACACAAAAAGCACACACGCTACATACTAACACAACCAGAATCATGATGTAGCACATTTCTCGCATATTCCACATTTCTTATTTGCAAACTGTTCATTTGCACATGAAGAGCATCTTGCACTTTAAGCAATGGACAATCACACTGCTGCTGACACACATCTCATATCATTTTATACTCCCTGTTTCAGATCATACTTTGGCTGTCATTTTTACATTTGTATTTTTTTTTTTTTTTTTTTTTAAATAAATTTTAAGTAACATGAAACGAACCACCTTTAAAGGGTTTCAGTTTAATAAAAACATTTTCAATAATAGATAAGAAATATAACACAGAAAGTAAGTAAGAAAGTAAGAAGATTTTAGTCATGTTTATGATGTGCCACGTCATCTGATTTGGTTTCTGTATTTATGTTTAGAAGTAGGTTTTATCTAGCGAAAGTTTTGTCTATAATGTTGTTATGAAAATGAATGCCTTGTTGAATTTTATGCTTGTCCTGACTGAATATCTTTTCATTTCTATTTTGGTTTTGTATGTTTGATGATGTATGTTTAAGCCTGCACTTAGATTATTGTCTACTCTTATTCCTGCCTATATAAAGCAACCATTGTATGTTTTATGACATGAATACTGTTCAGTTCAATGTACATTTTTATCATCTGATGTATTAAACTTAACACAGCAATTCTCCTAATGCTTTGGTACTTTACATCTGAACATTTGTGTTCCTGTTCCATTGCAAGGTAACCTTCTTTTAAATTAGATTCAACACCTCAAATCAACGCTGAAAAGATTTTATTAGGGACTCATTTCTTCAGGACAGGATATGACTAAAAGCGGCTCAGACACAGTGAACTGAATTTACTGCTGCTGTTGCCAAGTACATAAGTAAAAACAGCAGCAACAAAAATCAACAGTAATACTGAACAAAAGATCAAGATCAAGCATGGTTATGGTTAAGTGAAACTAATATTGCAGAAGTCCGTCTGACAGCATTTTACTTTGTACATAGGATTTTGCTTAAGCTTGAGACACTCTGACATAGAAATGCACCGCTTCATCTCTGAGGCAGTAAAACCTAAAAAGAAAAAAAAGATTTAGCTGTCAGCGCAAGTCCTTATGCACATCCTGATGTAATTAACATGCTCTGTCTGATAATTAGATAAATATACAATTTAATTAGAATACAATACTTGCAAGATTATTTTACAGAAATTAATATCAGTATTATCAGTCATACATTTATACATATGCTAATTTTCCATAAATTGTGCAAGATAAATTCCTGATTGATATTAATAGTCTCAGATGTGCGGTGATAAACAAACATGAAAGGAGACACACACCAGGATGATGATTTGGCAGAAAATAGACACAGGCATTTTGCTTTTTGCAGTTTTCAGGACTGGGCAGACACATTTCATCATCAGGTGGGAAACATCTTACACATTTTAGAGCAGAACCTGTAACAGAATGAAGACCAAAAGCCACAGTAAACTTTCTGCAAACATATTTCTAATTAAAGCCATTTCCAAAATAATTTATCCATTAATTTATTTATATTTTTACTTTTTGTAATATGACTGTATTATACTCTGCTTTTCTCTTACTTGATATCAGCATCGCTGATCATATTCCAACTTTTTTTTTATTTAAAGTCAGTAGGAATGGATTAAACTTCAGTTAAAAGATTTGTATTTGTGCTTTTACAATTCACTGGCTTTACGCACCAGTATCTGTGTACATCTAGGCATTTTCTGTATATTTTATGTACACATACTGTACAGGTCATTGATTAACTCTGAGGCTGAAGAAACATTATGTGTGATTTTGATTTACACTGTTATCTATCTCCAAATAACTTATTTTGTTTAATTATTGTAGTGGGCCTCATCATGTAAATGTACATTACACATTTGAAGAAGATTTTTTAAAAATTTGATCTGAAGTCCAGTGTACACTCACCACTCATCAGCATTAAGGCAAAAAACCAGAGTTAGAAAAAGAATCTTCATTCTGTAGCATAAGGAGCGATTTTGTTTCATTGGTTGAAGAAATGCCCTAAAACAACCAAAAGCAAAAATTCTTAAGCATGCAATAAGCACAATATTCTGCAGGAGTTTACCTTCAATGTTGAAGAAAGAGAATGGAGTCCGTGAGCTTCACCTGTGTATCAGTTCTGATCCCACTACTTTATCGTTCTTCCTTCAAATTCATCTGGTGTGTGAATTCCACCCCTCCTGGTTTTCACAGTCACTACAGACTTTCACACATCAATCAACTAAAGGATACATGGTTTTACACTAAAGTACAAAACAAATCACACTGTTACTCATGTGGTTTCTTGCAGTCTGCAACACAATGATATTCTACTTTTCTACAAGAATCACTCCACTTTTTCAAAGTATAGCGATTGACTGACTACTGTGAAAATGAAAAAACAACTGTAATGAATGAGTTAAAAAAAAGAACAAACTGATCACATGTAGCCAAAATAAGAAATAAAATTAAACAAATAGGCAACAGTGATTACAACTTCAAAAGAACCTGCACTAACAGACAAAATTAGTCTGCAGTAAAAAAAATGTATCATGCCATATTACAAGGTACTCTGAGCAGTTTGACTTCACGTAGAATACCCCCCCCCCCCCCAAACCAAAATAGTTACTCAAAATACGTATTTGCAAGCCAAGTCAAATAATAAGTAGGTAAAGTACAACGAGAATCCAGGTCACAAAGTGAATTCCACGAAAATCAGCATATCAAAGCTAGACGGCTTGAAAATTATCAGCAAAATTATCCTTATTGCAAGGCAAGTTCTATAGATACAATTTTTGCAAGCCAAATCAATTAATTAGAGAATTTGTTTGAACATTTTATTTATTTCTTCCTAGAGGGAATGTGGAGTAAAGGTGTGAGATTGCTTTTATTAATTAGATTTCAATAGCACATTCATAAGTGCATTTTAAAAACTTTAAAACACTCTCTGTTAAATTTTGGAATTAACTAAAATTAATGTATTACCATGATGTGTGTGGTAAGAAGGTGTAAGATTGGGTTAATTACAGTAAGTAGATTTCAATTGCACACTCAAGCATGTATTAAAAATGCAACGTGTCATCTTTTGAATTTTGGAATAAACTAATGACTTTTTACATTTTTTTTTTTTACCAGCGCTATCTGTGGTAATGAAAGTACACTATTTTTGTTTATTTAATAAACGTGTTTTCCATTTATATTTCTATGTTCTAAATTTCCAAGTAACCTAAGCTTTGTTTCAATCACCAAAATGTTACCTCAAGCTCAGCCAAATAGACCTGTGAAAACCCCATTTAAATTTGTTCAGTAGTTTTTATATGATGCGTGCATAAACAAACAAACTGACAAAAATTCCAAAACCATCTTAGTGTTCTATTACTCATCTTACATCCTTCCCCACAAATAATTTTTTCATGTACAGACATGCCAATAGTTTTATTATATGCTTAGATAGATGGTAAGTAAAGAAGTGAGAAAGACTTTGCTCAAACCTTCAGCTTTTTAAATTGTTAAATTATTATGAATGTCAATCCATGATAAATGACAAAAGTAACACATAAAAAAATTAATTAACAAAGATTATTTATTTCAATTTAGGTCAACTTCATTTACATGGTGATTTTAACAGTGGACATTACTGCAATGCAGTTTTCCAATAAAAATTGTGGATATGTATTAGAAAAAAAATGAAGGTAAAAAAGATCAATTATATAATATATCCATTTATCCCTGATGAACAAGCCTCGGGTGATGGTAGCAAAAAAAAAAAAAAAAACTCCCTAAGTTGAAAAAAAGAAGAAACTCTGAGAGTAAAATATAAAACAGTATTAATTTAGACTGATACTGATACCAGATAGTGTGCTTTAAAAAATCCCTGCTATACTCTACGTGCTGTAAGGTTATACGTAAAATTTTTTTACAATAATATGGAGGATTAGACACAAATCTGGTAATGGCAAAATCATTTTTAGTTTTCGAAGTAACAAGTGACTGCAATCATAAGCCAATTAGCCAATTGCAGTTATCGAACCAATAATTAAGAAACCTGACCTCGACCCCTGTCAGCTGTCCAATTACAGGCCGATATCAAACCTCCCCTTTATCTCTAAGATTCTGGAAAAGATAGTAGCTGAGCAGCTATGCTCATATCTACATAGAAATGGCATACATGAACTGTATCAGTCAGGATTTAGGCCTCATCACAGTACAGAGACAGCACTCGTTAAAGTAGTAAATGACATCATATTGGCCTCTGATCAGGGTTGTGTAACTATGCTTGTATTACTCGACCTCAGTGCAGCTTTTGACACCATTGATCACGCTATTCTTCTTCACAGATTAGAAAATGTAGTAGGAATTAAGCGTACAGCCCTCTCCTGGATCAGATCCTATTTGACCGATCGTTATCAGTATGTAGACTTAAATGGTGATTATTCTGAATGTTCTCTAGTGGAGTTTGGCGTTCCGCAGGGTGCAGTTTTAGGTCCACTGCTTTTTTCCCTTTATATGCTTCCTCTAGGCAACATAATCCGTAAGCATGGTATTAGTTTTCATTGTTATGCTGACGACACACAGTTATATGTCTCAGCAAAACCTGATGAGAAAAAACAGCTTACTAAAATTGAGCAATGTGTGCAGGACATAAGAAATTGGATGTTAATTAACTTCCTTCTGCTAAATCCGGATAAGACAGAAGTTCTAGTCATAGGACCGCATACAGCTAGGAGTAAAATTTTAGATCACACCGTAACTTTAGATGGCCTTTCTGTTCCATCAAGTGCAACAGTGAAAGACCTTGGTGTGATTATAGATTCCAGCCTTTCATTTGAAGCTCATGTAGATAATATTACCAGGATAGCATTCTTTCACCTCAGAAATATTGCCTAGATAAGAAATATATTGCAGGCTGCTTGTCAGTACCGCGTATTATGAAAAATACAGCTGGGGGTGGAGCTTTTTCTTACAAAGCCCCAAAATTATGGAATAGTCTTCCAAATAGTGTTCGGGACTCAGACACAGTCTCAGTGTTTAAGTCCAGGCTAAAAACCTATTTATTTAGCCAATCATTTTTATAAATAGATTTGCCTTAGGTAAAGGAGCAGATCTGGGGGACTCATGGACGTAGAGTATTATGGTGAACTGGTATGTTTAGATGCTGTCTTCCTCACTCTCATTGATCACTCAGGTTTGCTGATGGTGAGGTGATTGTTTGCTTTACATCTCAGGAAGCCCTCATGTTTGTGTTACCTTCTGGGTCTCCCTTTTAGTTATGATGTCATAGTTAATCCTGCCGGAGTCTCTGCTTGCACTCTACAGTTACTATACATTCACATTATACATTGTGTGACTGTGACCATACCTAACTGCCATATCTTCTCTTCTTCTCTTTCTCCCCCTCTTTCTCTTTCCTCTCTCCTCCTGTCTCCCCCTTTCATTCTTTCTCTCTCTCTGTCGAGCTACACATTTCGTTCCTGAGCTGCCAGTGATCCAGACTCCCTCTGCCCTCCGGACCTGTCTGACCCATCCTGGTGCCCCGCTTCTGGCTGAAGATCTCGTCACATGGATGCCCCGTGTGTCTCTCTGGGATGCGTCTGGTGTCTGGGGATGATTCTCTTTACCTAGAAGTTGGTTCTAGCCTCGACTGGTGTTGGCAACTGTTTCTCTGGGGACTTGACAGTTCGATAGTTCAGGACTGGAACTTTTTACAAGTCTACCTGGGTCTTGAATAACTACCTGGACTCCATATTAACATCAATTAACATCAGCTATTATAGCTAAACTGCCTCCCACCCTACACACTGTATAAATGCAGATCATTTACTGCTTTCTGTTTCACCCAGATGAGGATGGGTTCCCTGTTGAGTCTGGTTCCTCTCAAGATTTCTTCCTATTACCATCTCAGGGAGTTTTTCCTTGCCATTGTCGCCCTCGGCTTGCTCACCAGGGACAAACTGACCATTTTGATTCATACACAATTACATTTCATACAAACTTAAATAATTCTTTTGATTGTGTAAAGCTGCTTTGCGGCAATGACAATTGCTAAAAGCGCTATACAAATAAAATTTAATTGAATTAAATAAGCCATTACAGAAAAAAAAATGCTGGCCACTTCCCAATCCAAGATCATCTTCATGGTCATCAAGTGGAACTGGCTTCAGTGACCACATGTATACTGATCAGACACTATGTGGTCATTCTCGACTAACCTAAAGGCCTCCATGTGTCAAGAACTCTAACCAGAAGGGGGCAAAAGAATGTGTTAGTTATGGTAAAAGAAGTCAGGATTGCTGGCAACTCAGGAGTGCCATGTGAAGCTTAAAAGAGAGAGTGAGAGAGAAAGAGAGAGAGAGCGAGAGAGAGAACCATTAGGTTTATTGTTGGGTAGATCAAGATGGCGGCGCGCACACATTGTGAGGCTCAGCATCTCTCCAGATTTGCTGTATTTGTGCTTATTTACACATTATTCTCCTGCATGCTCGCACAATTCAGCTGTGCAAGTATAAGTTACAACAGACAGCCAATTTTGGACATCAATAACATCTGCACAAACTCTGTTTCAGACATCATTTTCACCTTTGACCAGATACCACCAAAGCTTCTAAGGAAACCGCAACATAGCGCTCCATTCTGCCCTGACTCACATAGCATTATTAAGTTTGCAGATGACACCACGGTGGTGGGCCTGATCAGAGGTAACGACAAGACGGCTTACAGGGAAGAAATCAAGCATTTGGTATCATGGTGTGAAGACAACAATCTGGAACTAAAAACCAAGAAGAGGAAAAAGATCATTGTAAATGTCCGACGAGCTGGCAAACACACTTATGATCCTATTTACATCAAGGAAGCTGCTGTTAAGTGTGTAACCAGCTTCAAGTTCCTTGGAGTCCATATCTCCCAGGACCTCACCTGGTCCATGAACTCTTCTTTCCTAATCAGGAAGGCAGATCAGCGTCTGTTTTTAAGACTTAAAAAGTTTCAACTGTGTTCCGGGATACTAGAGAACTTTTACCTCTGTGCCATTGAGAGCATTCTTACAGGGGGGTGAAAACCACTCAAGACTTAAAAATACCCTTTTTTTCCTGTCACTGTAACCGCACTTAACAGCTGATCATGGACTGTTAGCTAACACATCACTTTCTGTTTATATTGCCCTGCTTAATTTTTTTAATGCTATGCATCTTTGCACCATAAGTTATTATGCTCATCATTGTACCCATATATATGCATATGTACTGTATATTCCACCCATATTTATTCTGTATATACTGTACAAATAAGAACTTACACATGAACATGTGCATATCCTGTCACTGTTAGCCATGTAATCTTCCAGACATGCTAATCCACTGCAATGTTTGCACAATTCTGCATTAGACTGTACCATACTGTACACCATTATATTCCACATCTTTGCCAAATACACCTTCTGTTTACTATAGCACATTCACTGCACAATGTTGCACAGCTGTACATTATATCACTACAGTATATATACCATAAATACCAAATGCATCTTTTGTTTGTATAATCATCTTGTATTAATTTATTGTAAATAGGCCACTTACAGTCTTATGCAAAAGTTTAAGCACCCCCTGATAATTAATGGATTTTGGTGATTTTTTTTTATTGAAAAGATGTTAATTTAGTCTCCTTTGGAAATGGACAAAAAACACAATATGTGCAGCAAACATTGATGCATAGTTACTTCTTATGCCATAAATTGAACAAAAATAAAAACATTATTATGGCACTGTGCAAAAGTTTGGGCACCCTAAGAGTTCCACCTTCTCAGATTCTTTTTACAAAGTTTCAGACCATAATCAACTCATTAGATCTGGTGCATGGCAACAGCTGTCATTAGTAAATGCCAATTTCAAAGCTTTACAAATACTTTGACTATACTTTTAAACCTTGTGCACACACTTGTGGACACTTAACAACCATAGGTTCCTCTAAGCATGTCACGAACTAACTGGGATGATCAGAAGACTTAGCACTTAGCAGTAAGCCCATTGTAGCGTGGATGATAAACGCGGAAGTAAGCGAGTAGGCAGGATAACCACGCGATTTTTTCTAAGGACTCTCACACAAGGGGAGCAAGGGAAAAACACAAATTTAACCCGGGTCCTATAAACACACACTCGAATCAAAAAGCAGACCCAAGAAAATAAGTACTCACGATTTGGCAGACGGACAATCTGGACCGACATGGGCGAAACTTAATGACTGAGAGAGTGTGAAGCGCCATCTTGTCTCCTTTTATGCTTCCTGTTTCGCGACCGTACTACTTCCGGGTCATAGTGCCGGTCGCGGAACAGGTGTGTGTGACAAAGCAGCTGTGTAAGGCTCAGAAAATGAAGGTTATTGATGCCCACAATGCAGGAGAAGGCTAGTTTTCACATTGAGAAATGTAATTATGAGATCTGGAACACCAAGGAAACTCTCGGAGAGAACTGCTTGTATGCTGGTTAGAAAGACAAATCAAAGCCCCCATTTGACTGCAAAAAAAACCTGCAGGAAGATTTAGCATACTCAGAATGGTGCTACTCTGAGCAAAGTGAATGCACCGTTGCATCGTTCCACTGTGTACCGTTCCACTGTGCAACGATGCTTGCACAAACAAGACCTTTATGGCATGGAAGAGTCACCAGAAGAAAACCTTACCTGCGTCCCCATCATAAAATCCAACATCAGAAATATGTACATCTACAGACGCCTGCTGCATTTTGGAAACAAGTACTGTGGACTGATGAAGTTAAAATAAAACTCTTTGGCCACAATCAGCCAAGGTATGTTTGGAGAAAAAAAGAAACAGCATTTCATGAAAAGAACACCTTGCCAACTATTAAGCATATGTGGGGGAGGGGGGGTCCTTGGTGTTGTGTTGCAGGCAGCAGCACAGGAAACATTACACGGAGGGAAGAATTGATTCCATTAAATACCAGCAAATTCTGGAAGCAAACATCATACCATCTGTACTGCTCCGCACTCTCTTCAACCCTGCACACCTACCAGCTCTTCAGCACTAAGGCCAGTGGAAAAGAGGCAGTGCACTGTAACCATTCACAGCTGGCTTTTCATTTTTATTCACCATCCTGGAATACTCCAGCGGCTATAAAAGGAGAGCGGAATTCCAGTTCAGTGAGTGAAAAGCATGAGAATAGAGACACATCTACTAACGTTAGTTTTTGTCCTTGTTTCTCTCTCTCTCTATCTCTCTCTCTCTCTCTATCTCTCTCTCTCTCTGCAGACTCCAAGGGCCCGGCTGAAGCCCAGAGTAAAAACCCATCAGAGGATTACTCGCCGCTGCCACACCATCCATCGGACAGGTTTGCTCGTCACCTCCAATCCAGTGCCCCGCTACTGCCCGGTGTGGGAATACAGCGACACCTCCCCGCTCTGAAAGGATACGTCCGATTCACCTCTCTCCTGCACCGTCCTTACACTTTTCCCCTCCTCACGTTCCTGGTTGCCAAAAAAAATTTAATGTCACCACTGTGAACAATGCCATTACTGTGGCACTACGGTTTTGTGCGGTGGCCGTAAGTACGATTCATCATGATTCACCACGAGTTTTGGCACTGTGATTACAGTATGTACCCAATTGGAATGGTTATTACTGCCGTGTTAAAACGACAGCGGCCAAAATAAATCAGTTTCAAAGTTCAAAGTCATTCGTAAAATGGCTCCCAGGTGGTGCAAAGTGACATTTTCACTTGCCACAGGTTTAAAATACTGTACAATTTAGTCATAAAAATGTTGTATCAAAGAAATACAATAGTAATGGTAATTTCCACATGAGTACTTTACACAACAAACATGAAAAATCTGAACCAGAGCTATTGATATTTACTGTGCAATAATAAGTCAAACAAAAAAACATTGGTTAAATGTTGTTTAGATCAAGTTCACTAGCTGACAATTTAATATGTACAAAGTATAAACTGTTATATAGCGTATCTCTGTATCTGTTTATTGTTATTTAAGTTCTGGATTATTTTAGGTACTTTAAACACATTGTTGGGTTGCTCATGTTGGGTTGCTACATGAGATGTAGTTTACAAATGAACGCCTGGTTGGGTTATTTTGACCCAACAACTTTCATTATTCTTTTGTTTCTGCAAATGGCAGCCCGCAAAATGTTCGAAATATTACTGTTATTGTGTCACAGGTGTAGTTTTAAAAGTTGTTTAGGCAGGAATGCGTGTGTATACAGCTCAAAACCTCCATCAGTTATTAAAGATAGCATCTATTTAGAAAACATGCCCAGCGATTTCGTAGCTTCAGGAAAATGTCCCGGCGCTCTGCGCATAACACCGGGCCAACTCATGTCGGAAAGAATTTATAAATGTTTTCTAAACATGGGCTATTGTTTTTTTACTTGTTAGTTATATTTGTTAGTTTAATTTAAATGAGGTTTGAGCTCGGGACTTCGACTCAGCATCGTGATCCCCCTCTTTAATTCCCTATGCAGTCAAATCAGCGCTCAGCCGCATGCACAAAGTTTTCCAGAGTGCACAGGCAGAAGTAAACTAATGATTATGAATATGTCTGGCAAAACAACAAGACGACTGACTTTGTTGTTTAGATCAAGCCGTGGGCTCACTGCCGGATTATGGTGACTTGCCGCTGAGGAGGAAAATGCCACAAGGAGCGTCACTGCTGTCCTTGCGGGCCCATGCTGCCACTCTGTCCACTGCTCACCACTCACCAGCCCGTGCCCACATGCCAACCAGACCTGCACATCCCCATTCCTTTCTTTCCATCCTTCCTCCTTTAACCCTTTCCTTTCCATTTTTTTCCGTAAGACCTCGCCTCGAGTCCATGCTTCATTGTGCCGCCCGTTAGGGTCGAACCCATTACACGGCCCAAATGTAATCAACAATATTTTAAAAAGTTTTATTGTTCTTGTTTTAATGCTATCTTGAAGTAAATGAAACAGTAATAGCTAAAAAAGTAAAATAAATAGTTTAATGGTTTAAATAGTTAAAATGAATAGTTATAATATTACCAAGGGGAATGTTTGATGTCATGTGGCATTATAAGATTTGTATTGAAAACTTCTAACTAAAAAGTGGCAGCTGGCACTCCTAAAAATAGATGCAAGATTATTTTTTATAGTCTAAATAAAAATGCTTTTCTAAAAGTGGGCTTTTGTTTACTTCCTCCTCTATAATTTCCTACGTAGTCTAATCAGCGCTCAACCGCACGCATAAAGTTTTTCAGAGCGCGGAGGAATTTTGTTGTACTAAATAATATTTATGCAGTATAATCAGGGCTTCTTATTCCTATTAATCTTAGGTTGTTGTTCTTTTAGTGTCACTGTGTGTGCTTTACAATGTCAGACAACATTCCAATGCAAATTATTCACCCTCCCCAGATGTGAATCAGCTGTTCTCACCTACAGTATACGTTTAGATAAACTGAAATGCAGCTCTCCACACTTTAAGACCCTCTTAGATCTGAGGCTCTACTGAAGACCTGCAGTGATTAAGGCCTCTTTTTAAATTTGTGTAAATTTAATCTTATGGATTCTAGATTCTAAAGTTAACATTGTTATTGTTTGGTATTTTTATTTTCAAAAATTAAAAAACGGGGGATGGGACTAAGAAACACGCATCTCGGTTTATTAATCCTCGTGCCTGGTTTAGGTTTAGCATTCAGTGCGCACCGTTTGTACATTTACTGTTATATTACAACTATATTATAACACTTTATTTGGGGTAAAGTGACTGATGTTCTTAACTTTTTTTAAGCAGAGCCTCTGTTTCACTGAATAATCCACGACTTTTCATAAGTAAGACCGCTTGACACCCCTCACACACACACACACACACACAGCAGACCAAATTGTCGTTAGCACGTCCCTCCCCCAAACAGAGCAGCAAGGAGCATTTATTTACGTCTGAACTCAGTCGTTTACATAAGTCACTGATCAATAGCTCATGATATCAATTTATTTATACAGATGTACCTGTTTTACATGGAAATTTACAGGCTTGTTACTGAATGATTTACTCTGACAGAGCCATAAGAACAGTGGCAGCTGGAACACCTAAAACAGATGCAGGATCCTCTTTAATTTCCTACGTGGTCTAATCAGCACTCAACCGCATGCATACATTTTTCCAGACCGCGCCGGCTGAAGTAGACTAATGATTTTGAATGCATCTGGAAAAACAACAAGCAGACTGACTCTGATCATTTTCATAAGTCATTGATAAATTAGTAACTTCTTTGGTTCCGGCTGTGATGGTGATCATGTCATCTCGTCATCTCCGCACCAGTAGACTCGCCTACAATTCACTTTTCGAATTACAGATTACATTGTCTAAAATTAGATGTCTAAAACTGTTTTTCATTAGTTTATATAAAAGCAGACGCTTTCTGTAAGTATATATTTTTCATTTCTGTGAGGCGAGTATACACGGAGTATCGGTTCATTTTCTGAAACGCTCAAGTTCACCGAAAACAATACAGAATAGCTCACTCTGTTTACTTTCATTATTTTACAAAATCGTAAAGTTTTTTCATCATTGTGTGTGTGCTTGAATAAAAGTAGAGTCTTATAAAGGCTATGTAGCTTATATAGTTTTATTATATCATTTTTGAACATTAATCTGGCAAACCTTTTCTGATACACACCCAGAGTCAGTTTTCTGGCTATACGCTAGTGTTATACATGATTTAACCTAAAGACTAGATATAAGGGTATACATTTACTTTGCCTAAATTTGATGCAAATAAGAAACGCTTATATTTAATTTAAATTCTAAATCTGTACTGTAATTTTAGGACTGTGATTGTTAATTTGTTGAATGTTCTACTTGTATTTCTTAAGGTTTTCCCAGGAGTGGTACAGCGCAATGGGGGTCATTATTTATTAAAGAAAATTATGATGAACAGCCTACTGCTTTCATTCTTATAAAATCAAAAGGCTCACTGTGTTAATGTTAATTTCGCTTAAATTCAACCCAAAAATATTTAATTTAATTTATATTCTGTGTTCTGTGATTATGAATTCGTTTAACTACAATGTTTTACTTGATTTTATCCGCTACTACGTGCAGCTCTAAAGGAGCTGCGGCTCATTAATCCTGGAGAGAATAAACTGATGCCCGAGGCGTCAGTCTATAGTTATATAGCGCCACCCAGCGGTAAAAACCAGCAAAGACATAAACCCAAATGCTGCCGCCGAGCGCCGCAACAGTAAAACCAACATTCCGATTGGGTACCTACTGTAGGTTTTCATCTTTCCGCGCATCGGTCCTCGTATAGTCAAATAGCATTGATGAGATAGGGGTATAACAGCAGGAATACCAGAGGGGGCCAGGTTATTGGGAGTGTGGCTTGTAGGACGACTTTCACACACACGCTAAGGGATTGGGAATGACTGCTGTGTGGATCACAAATTACCTAAATTGTCTAAATAATAGATTACATTTTTAAAAATGTAACTAATTTTTAACTGCAAATTTCTATGTTTCTGTTTAGTGATTAATTCTTATGGAGGCACTAGACTAGAGCTCCCATTGGCTGATGCAGTCATATCCACCATCACATGCCTTTTTTCACATCACTGCATTTGCAGGATGCTCCTGGTTCATGAACACTTTCTTAAATGTTATATTCTTCATTATATCTAGGTCACGTCCCTAAACCTTTGAAGCTGGCAGTTATTAAGCCGCTTCTTAAAAAATCTAATTTGGACGTGAATCAAATAACAAATTATAGACCGATTTATACATCTCAACAAAACCAGATGAAATACCCAAGTTGTCTAGATTAACAGAGTGTGTCCAGGACATAAAAGATTGGATGACCAATAACTTTCTTTTACTAAATTCAGATAAGACAGAGATATTACTCATCGGCCCAAAAACCAGCACACAACAGCTTTCACAATTCAGCCTGCGTTTAGAAGGATGTACTGTTACTACCAGCTCAACAGTAAAAGACCTGGGCGTAATATTAGACAGTAACTTGTCTTTTGAAAATCATATTTCCAATATCACAAAAACAGCCTTTTTCCATCTTAGAAATATTGCCAAACTTAGGAGTATCCTATCCGTATCTGATGCAGAAAAGCTAGTTCATGCATTCATGACCTCCAGACTGGACTATTGTAATGCATTACTAGGTGGTTGTCCTGCATCCTCAATAAACAAGCTACAGTTAGTCCAAAATGCAGCCGCCAGGGTTCTCACTAGATCCAGAAAATATGATCATATAACCCCAATATTATCATCCCTGCACTGGCTACCTGTTCAGTTTAGAATTAATTACAAAATAGTACTACTTACATACAAGGCTTTAAATGGTTTAGCTCCCAAATACCTAACCAGTCTTTTGATACGCTATAATCCACCACGTCCCTTAAGATCACAAAACTCCGGACTTCTGGTAATTCCCAGAATTTTAAAATCTACAAAAGGGGGCAGGGCATTTTCATATTTGACTCCAAAGCTTTGGAATAGCCTTCCAGACAGTGTTCGGGGCTCAGACACAGTTTCCCAATTCAAAAGTAGACTCAAGACGCATCTCTTTAATCTGGCATACGCGTAACTCATCCCATAACCTCATACTCCAGTACACCTATCCTGAATGGCAACTACGCTAATTCTCTCCATCTTTTCTGTATTTCTCTACCCATCCCGAGGCATCTGGAGATTGTGCCAGCTTTAGTAGACAAAGGCCAACCCTGCGAGGTTTCTAAGGCATCTTGAGAAGGACCTGCTTCAGCTAGATTCTGCTTTATGATGGCTGGAGCTACCATCCTGCTCCTGTGCTTCCAGTGATCCTGACCCCATCTGCCCTCTGCACCTACTGCTGAACTGAATCTACACAACTTCTGATATATTGAACTTTCACCTGCACAACACACTTGATGTTATTTCTATCTGTTATCACCCAGATGAGGATGGGTTCCCTGTTGAGTCTGGTTCCTCTCAAGGTTTCTTCCTATTGCCATCTCAGGGAGTTTTTCCTTGCCACCGAAGCCGTCACCCTTGGCTTACTCATCAGAGACATTTCATTCATCATTCATTCATTTCATTATTATCTAGACACATTTTTGTCACACATACACACTTCCAAATATTTTCTTTTCTTTTCTTTTCTAGAAAAAAAAAAAAAAATTCTTTAATTTTTTTTTTTGTGAAGCTGCTTTGAGACAATGACCATTGTTAAAAGCGCTATATAAATAAAATTGAATTGAATTGAATTATGTGTATCTCCCATTTAGTATAGTGTGGTTTCTGTTTTTGTTTTGTTTGCTTGATGATTGTTGCCAAACCTTGAAATCTGTGGCACAGCATGGGTTTGCTTCCTACCTAGAAGATTGAATGAGGTGACATGGACGGGATCCACAACTGCCCCACATTCTCTCCTTTTCTCCTTTAGATGCTCAAGTTTCCACCCTCATCTGACATATCTGGCAGACATCTCATCCTGGATGGCAGCTCATTAGCTGAAGCTAAACCCTAAAATTCAACCCTTCATCCCCTGGTCAAGGCCTTGTGATCTCCATGAATGGTGCCTCTGTCCACTGTTCATTTTCTGCAGCTGATCAAAAATGGCACATAGGTGATGGAACCTTTCCAACAATGTTTGACGATGGTACTTAGTTAGTAACCTAGTTACCCAGTGTAAGGATCTATTAAATGATGGAAACTTCAAAGCACTTTTGTAAGTCACTCTGGACAAATGCTAAATGTAAATCAAAATGTTGCTAGAACATGCACTTGCATTCTTAAAGTGTCTCCTTTTTGTTTTATGCCTTAACTATTGCTAAGGACAATCCCACAAACTAAATATAAAAAAAAAATCAAATACCATGGTACATCTGCATTTGTGTGACTGTTTTACTGCATGGTAAATCACAACATAAAATACATTAAAAACTTACATTGATGCTGAAAAACTTTATTAGGACTTAATTTCTCCAGGACAGGATATGACTAAAAGAGGCTCAGACACAGTGAATTGAATATGTTGCTAAATACAAGAAAAAAACAACAGCAACAAATACCAACCGTGAGGAGAACCTCTTTAAGATTAAGCATGGCTGTGGTTAAGTGGTACGTAAATTGCAGAGATCTGTCTGACAGCATTTGATTTTTAAATTAGGATTTTGCTTCAGCTCGAGACACTTTGCCATAGAGATGCATTGCTTCAGTGAAGGTGACTTTACAGCTAAGGAGAAAAAAAAGATATTCAGCAGTCAGTGCAAGTCTCTAAGGACATCCTGATGTAATTCACATGCTTTAAGTTGGAAAGTCAGGAACGTGAGTGTGTGCATTGGGAGGTGTTTAAGCATGTGTTAGAAGAGTTATGACTAACATGGTGTATATGGACCCTGCTTTTCTACAAATTTAAATATATATTTTTTAATTCTCCTTCTCTGTGAGCTTAGGGTGCGTGTGTGTGCGCGTGTGTGTGTTCCACAGAGCCTAAACAGACAGCAGCAAAACAGCTGAAAAGCAGCAATGTTACTTATTTCGTAAAAGAACGAAAAGTATTGACTTTTACCCTGAGTCTACTGTGTACTGTCAGTTTCATACTAAATAAATTATTGCACTTAGATTTCTGTTTTAATGTTAAAATGATTTAAACCATTACAATGTGCTGCCTTTTATAATGTGCTGAGATTTGTTGTGCTGCTGTGTTATATTCACAGACTCAAAGTTGCAGTGGTAAATAAACATAAAAGGAGACACGCACAGAGATGAAGATTTGGTTCACAGTTTTGAGGAAAGAGCAGGCAGACATTATCATGAGGTGGGAAACATCAGAAGCATCTCAGAGCATCTCAGAGCAGAACCTGTAACAGAGTGGAGACCAAATGCCACAGTAAGCTTTCTGCAAACACAAACATATTTCTAAACAAAGCCTTTTTTAATTATGAATCCATTTATTTATTAGATCAGCCTTATGTTGTTTTGTAATATGACCATATTATCCTCTGTTTTCTCATCACTGAATATCAGCATCACCAGTCCAGGAGTATGTGGATCATATTCCTTCTATTTTTACATTTAAGGTCGGTATGAATTACTTAAACTTCTGTATAAATGTTTTTTACATTTATTCTACAACCTTCTAGCTTCAGACACCTGTACCTGTGTATACAATATGTAGGTTATTTTTTTTGCTTATTGTATGCACACACTCTGTCCTTATTGTTGATCAAGTCTGAGGTGACGGTGCTGAAGAAACCTCTTCTTTGCTTTTATTTCAAATTGCTAATATATTATTTTAAAGTATACTAATATAATTAAAATAGATTTTAGTGGGTCTTATTTACTGACTGTATATTACACATGAGTCAAATCTGACGTATTTGAATCAGATTGTCTCTGGAGATTTGAGAGATTTGACCTGAAACCAAGTCTCCACATACCGTTTATCAGCACTGAGGCAAAAACTAGAGCAAGGAACAGAATCTTCATTCTGTAAAATAAAGAATGATTTACAAAAATCATGTATAAATGTTTAAGAAGTTAGTGTGGCTGGCAGAGTTTATGTACAATAACAATGGGTTTAAAATTCAATTGTACTAAGAAAACAAAATCTAAGAGCTCTCTAAGCATAATATTCTCTAAGAGCTAACCTTCAATGTTTAAGAGTGTAGTAAAGGAAAAAGGAGTCTCTGAGCTTTACCTGTGTATCAGTTCTGATCCCACTACGTTATCGTTCCTACTTTAAATTCATCTTATGTGAGTTCCCACCGTCCTGGTTTTCATGGTCACTATGGACTTTCACCCCAGAAAGCATCAGTCTAATCCCGGACCATCAAATGGACCTGTCCTCAATCACTACACGTTTTCCCAATCAGACACTATGGAGCCATTCTCAGCACAGCCAGGAGCCTCTATATAATTAGAATTCCAATCAGAACTCAGGCACCAGGATGTATCACATAGGTCAGGAGTGAATAAACGGTGAGAGAGTGGTGCTGGCCCACATTCAGAGTCTGAATCATAATTCAATCATAATAATCATTCCGAGTCATTCAGAAGTTTGGTATGTATCTTAAGGTTCTCTCAAACTTCTACAGCTGCATAATCAAGAGCATCCTGACTAACTGCATCGCTGTGTGGTACGGCAGTACTATTGTTATGAACTGCAAACACATGCAAAAAGTAGTGCACACTGCTGAGAAGATCACAAGGACTTCACTGCCATCCTTGCAAAACATTTACTACCAAAAGTCCACAGGAGAACTGCCTCCATCCTTAAGTACCTCATCCATCCTGAGCACAGACTGTTCTCACCTCTTCCACAGAGATAAAGAAGTGTGAGATGCAGGATGTCCAGGCTTAAGAACTCACTCTTTAGCTGAGAGTAGTTTACAATCAAAGACTACTTACTGGACTACCAACAGTATCTGACTGTTGACAGAACTTAGAACATTTATTGCAGATTTTGCACAATCATCTCCATAATAAGAATCACTGCACAATCATTTGCACAATTTGCACACCCAATGCATCTTTGAACACACACAGCAGAGGTTTTCCCTTAAGCATATGGCAGACTTTTTCATACACTTGCAAACTTGCCACTATGTGGGTTGTTTACAGTGTGTATTTTTCTTTTTATATTCTTATATTTTCATATTTTCATATGTTCATATGTTGACTTTAATTCTGTTTCATACATATCTTATCTTTTTATAAATATATTTATTTTATATTTTGTATAAAAGTCAGTGCAAGTCCCTATGTACATTCTGATAATCAGCATGCTTTAAATACAATACTTAAATACAATATTTTTTATACAATTTCCCTTTGGGATTCATAAAACTCTCTAGTTTTCTATCTTAAGTTGGAGCAGACGTGTGCTGGCATTACTGGGAGTGTGCTGGGAGGTGTTGATACTGTGTATATACACATACTATATATATATATATATATATATATATATATATATATATATATATATACACACTCAACAAAAATATGAACGCAACACCTTTGTTTCTGCTCCGATTTTTCATGAGATGGACTTAAAGATCTAAAATTCATTCCAGATACACAATATTTCTTAGTGAATTTGCAGATTTCCTCTCAAACCTAGTCGTTTCTGTAGACAAAGTGTTAATTGCTGGAGATTTTAATATCCATTTTGAAAACCCAGAAGATCCTCTGAGAACAGCATTTATGTCCATACTGGACTCGGTAGGAGTAATTCAGTGTGTAGTAGGAACCACTCATAAAGCAGGTCACACTTTAGATTTAATAATATTATTCGGATTAAGTATAAGAAATTTATTCACAATTCCACTATCTGAAGTTATCTCAGATCACTATCTTGTCTCAATTCAAGTGTGTCACAGTAATAATGTACGCACAGCGCCGCGCTACCGTATGAAACGTACATTCACATCAACTACCAAACAGAGTTTTATCAGTAATCTCCCAGAGTTCCCAACTTCGATTAGATCACCGTCTGATCCCACAGAACTCGATCAGGCGACTGAATATTTAGAGTCGACATTTCGCTATACCTTAGATAATGTAGCTCCAGTTAAAAGAAAAATTATTAGAGATAAGAAACTTGCTCCCTGGTATAATGATCACACGCGCACTTTAAAACAGACCGCTCGGAAATTAGAACGTAAATGGCGTCAAACTAAATTGCTAGTATTTCGAATAGCATGGAAGGAGAGCATCCTGAACTATAGAAAAGCTCTTAGTGTAGCTAGATCAACATATCTCTCCACTCTTATAGAAAAAAACAAAAATAATCCTAGATTCTTATTTAATGCTGTAGCCAAATTAACCAGAATTAAGACCACTGCAGAAATCTTAACAACAACATCATGCAATAGTGAGGACTTCATGAATTTTTTAATAATAAAATGGTAAATATTAGGCATAAAATTGAGGTTTTGAAACCGAACAATGTAATAGATGCAGATGTTAATCTAGCCATGTCAGATCAGAACCTAGAATACTTTACTCCCCTTGAAGAGAATGAACTAATTTCACTTATCTCTTCTGCAAGTTTATCAACCTGTATATTAGATCCTGTACCGACACATTTTCTTAAACAGATAGTACCAGCAATAACAGAACCCCTGTTGAGAATAATTAATTTTTCACTCAGCATTGGTTATGTTCCAAAATCTTTTAAATTAGCAGTTTTCAAACCAATAATTAAGAAACTCGACCTCGACCCCTGTCAGCTGTCCAATTACAGGCCAATATTAAACCTCCCCTTTATCTCTAAGATTCTGGAAAAGATAGTAGCGGAGCAGCTATGCTCATATCTACATAGGAATGGCATACAGGAACTGTAACAGTCAGGATTTAGGCCTCATCACAGCACAGAGACAGCACTCGTTAAAGTAGTAAATGACATCCTATTGGCCTCTGATCAGGGTTGTGTAACTATGCTTGTATTACTCGACCTCAGTGTAGCTTTTGACACCGTTGATCACGCTATTCTTCTTCACAGATAAGAAAATGTAGTAGGAATTAAGGGTACAGCCCTCTCCTGGCTCAGATCCTATCTGACCGATCGTTATCAGTATGTAGACTTAAATGGTGATTATTCTGCATGTTCTCTAGTGGAGTTTGGCATTCTGCAGGGTTCAGTTTTAGGTCCACTGCTTTTTTCCCTTTACATGCTTCCTCTGGGCAACATAATCCGTAAGTATGGTATTAGTTTTCATTGTTATGCTGACGATACACAGTAATATGTATCAGCAAAACCTGATGAGAAAAAACAGCTTACTAAAATTAAGCAATGTGTGCAGGACATAAGAAATTAGATGCTAATTAACTTCCTTCTGCTAAATCTGGATAAGAGAGAAGTTCTAGTCATAGGACCGCATACAGCTAGGAGTAAAATTTTAGATCACACCGTAACTTTAGATGGCCTTTCTGTTCCATCAAATGCAACAGTGAAAGACCTTGGTGTGATTATTGATTTCAGCCTTTCATTTGAAGCTCATGTAGATAATATTACCAGAATAGCATTCTTTCACCTCAGAAATATTGCCAGGATAAGAAATTTATTGTCGCTAAACAATGCATAAAAACTAGTTCATGCTTTTATTACCTCTAGGTTGGACTATTGTAATGCCTTACTGTTTGGTTGTTCAGCTAGATGCATAAATAAGCTTCAGCTAGTCCAAAATGCAGCAGCGAGAGTCCTCACTAGAACCAGACGATATGAGCACATCACCCCTATCTTATCTTCACTCCATTGGCTCCCTGTGAAATTTCGCATTGATTTTAAAATACTACTCTTGACATATAAAGCATTAAATGGTCTCGCGCCGCAGTACCTGAGCAAACTGCTAGTGTCTTACGATCCGCCACGCCTACTTCGATCAAAGAATGCAGGCTGCTTGTCAGTACCGCGTATTATGAAAAATGCAGCTGGGGGCAGAGCTTTTTCTTTCAAAGCCCCAAAATTATGGAATAGTCTTCCAAATAGTGTTTGGGACTCAGACACAGTCTCAGTGTTTAAGTCCAGGCTAAAAACCTATTTATTTAGCCAAGCATTTTTATAAATAGATTTGCCATAGGTAAAGGAGCAGATCTGGGGGACTCATGGACGTAGAGTATTATGGTGAACTGGTATGTTTGGTATGTATGTCTTCCTCACTCTCATTGATCACTCAGGTTTGCTGACAGTGAGGTGATTGTTTGCTTTACAACTTAGGAAGCCCTCATGTTTGTGTTTCCTTCTGGCTCTCCCTTTTAGTTATGCTGTCATAGTTAGTCCTGCCGGAGTCTCTGCTTGCACTCCACAGTTAATATACATTCACATTATACATTGTGTGACTGTGACCATACCTAACTGCCATCTCTCCTCTTCTTCTCTTTCTCCCCCTCTTTCTCTTTCCTCTCTCTTCCTGTCTCCCCCTTTCACTCTTTCTCTCTCTCTGTCGAGCTACACATGTTGTTCCTGAGCTGCCAGTGATCCAGACTCCCTCTGCCCTCCGGACCTGTCTGACCCATCCTGGTGCCCCGCTTCTGGCTGAAGATCTCGTCACATGGATGCCCTGTGTGTCTCTCTGGGATGCGTCTGGTGTCTGGGTATGATTCTCTCTACCTAGAAAATGGTTCTGGCCTTGACTGGTGTTGGCAACTGTTTCTCTGGGGACTTGACAGTTCGATAGTTCAGGACTGGAACTTTTTCAATAACTACCTGGACTCCATATTAACATCAATTAACATCAGCTATTATAGCTGAACTGTCTCCCACCCTACACACTGTATAAATGCAGATCATTTACTGCTTTCTGTTTCACCCAAATGAGGATGGGTTCCCTGTTGAGTCTGGTTCCTCTCAAGGTTTCTTCCTATTACCATCTCAGGGAGTTTTTCCTTGCCACTGTCGCCCTCGGCTTGCTCACCAGGGACAAACTGACCATCTTGATTCATACAAATTCACATTTCATACAAACTTAAATAATTCTTTTGACTGTGTAAAGCTGCTTTGCGGCAATGAAAATTGCTAAAAGCGCTATACAAATAAAATTGAATTGAATTGAATAGTTTTCTTTAGTACAAATTTTCCCATGGTATCCAACTGTTGTGTTTCATTGCAAATGTTGGTAAACATGTCTAGTCTGTCTTTGTAAACGTGTTTTGTCCACAGCTCAATCTTCTTTTTAAATGCAGCAACTTTGTCACTCTGTTTAAAAATATTGTGCCCTCTCCCTTGCATTGACACATTCAATGTGTTGAGGTGCTTGAACACATCAGCAAGATAAGCAACTCGGGCGAGACAGATTTCGTCACTGAATAGATCGGCATGAGGTGAGTTATTTGCTAAAAGGAAGTCAGCGATTTCTGTTTTAAGTTCGTAAAACCTTGACAAAACTTTCCCCCTCGAGATCCAATGAACTTCAGAGTGATACAACAGCTGTATGTGTTCGAAGCCCAGGTCTTTGCACAGATTTTTAAAACACTGGGAGGTTTTAGCACTTTTTTTATGTAGTTCACTACTTTGACGACTCTTTTTAATGTCTCATCAAGCACTGGCACCATATTGTTTGCTGCTAATGCCTCTCGATGCAAAAAGCAGTGATTCCATGTCGCATTTAACACCCTCTCAAGAATTCTCTTCACCACCCCTGAGTGTTTTTTTTGTCATAGAGGCAGCGCCTTCAGTTGTGATTCCCACACAGTTTTCCCAGCTCAGGCTCAATGATCCCAAATAAAAATCCACAGTACTGAAAATATCCTCTGCCATTGTAGTGGTGGGGAGATCTCTGCTGCAGAGAAATTGCTCCTCCAAGTCTCCTTCCCATACATATCTCACATAAACAAGTAAAGTTGCGTGATTTGCAATGTCCGTGGATTCATCCATCTGCAAAGCGTAATAAGTACTTTTCTGTATACGAGCTGTAGTTTGTTGTTTTACGTCATCAGACATGTTTTCAATGCACCGACAAGTGGTATGGTCTTCAGCTTATCTGCTGCAGACTGATCCAACACCTCTCTTCAGAGTGCCTGTACTTGTTTTGAACATGAAGATGTTAGGCACTTTTGTGATGGCCTCAGCTCTTGGAGTCGTCTTTAAAAATAGTCCACAGGTTTGTCCTTGCAACCGGGATGTTTGGTTTCTAAATGTCGTTTTAATTTAGAAGGTTTCAAGCTCTCTTGTGAGAGCACCTAACTACATATGACACACTGAGGTTTTAAGCCTTTTTTGTCATCAATATATGTAAATCCATACTTTACATATTCGGGGCTGTAATTGCGCTTCGACATATTTGTTGCTATAATTAAATGAAATTTCACGTGTCAAACAGTACGGTTGTCGTGCACGCATTTCAAAATAAAAGTCTGGTATAAGCAAAATAAGTAAAAAATTTAATGTTTGTTGTTTTTTTGACACACACTCTAAAAATGTTCCCGCGATCCACTTTTGGGTCACGACCCACCAGTTGAGAAACACTGGTTAACCCTTAGGAGTCTGACTTGCCGCCGGCGGAAAAAGTGAATTTTTTTCTGGTAACCGTGAAAAGAGTTAAAAATGCTCCGTCATGATTAATCATACACATTAGTGTAGTACATCATTTGAATCTGTAAAGGGTCTACTTTTTTCCTGTATACTTACAATATCCACTAAACATTGTGCTTTTGTAAAATAAAGAAAATAAACAGGCTGCGCTTTCAGCCGTCTCAGTCTCCGCGAAAAAATCTTTTTGAAACACGTCACTAAAATGAACTGAAACTCCGCGAATACTGCACACACAGACGTGAAAAAGCTTAAAGGGTTTACTTTTAAATGATGCAATTCACATTAAAAACAAATATTCTCAGTTTATGTAATCCGTATAAAACCAAGGAGAGGCACTGAATTTCAGTCGCACTTTATTATCTGCTAATGACCCGCGGCAGGACACGCCCACACGTCAATCACACGGAAAACAGTCACAGGGTGATCTACATACGAGGCCACGCCCCCCCGGGCAACGGCACGAAAACTCACACACAGACCGGGGGTCCATTCTTCGTACGTTGCTTGACACATCCGAGATGAATTGACACATCTAAGATGAGATCATCGTGCTAATTACGATCTGGCTAAGTTGGTTCGGGCACACCTGTTGTTGATGATTAGTATAGCTGGATTGAGTTGTCAAGGATTATTGCGCGCTCGTGCGTTGGTTTGAAAGGCGATATTCATCGACAGTAGAAACACTGATTACAACCCCTTTGATTGGTTGACGAAATGAAAAAAGAGCGGCTCAACCTTTTTTTGTAACACATGTTAGGCGCTGAAATGCCCCCCTGCCATGGATTGCCCCCCCTACATAATCGCTATCAAATATTATTTTAAAACATAAATTTATAGGTTAATGGTTTACAAAATACATGAGACAAAAAAATAAAATAAGCAATATGAAAATAAATATGTTGTATATGAAAAATAGAAATATTAATATTTTTTAAATACAACATGTATACTTTTATATTGTTTATTTTATAATAAAATTAGTTTCATCCAACTTATCATTATAAAATATTTATTTTTAATATATATAAATATTTATTTGCATATTTTTATGACAAACCCCTGAAAAATAAATGTGTTACAAAATAAACATTATACAAGAATTTGTATTAATGGTCTTGATGGCTGTCTCGTGCTTAGGGTTTATTATAATAGTAATATCATATTTGATAATAATGAACCTATGAATTTATGTTCATATATAATATGTGATAGCGATTATGTGTTTTTCCACGTGAGTCAGTTGTGCTCTTTAACCAATCAGATGTGACCTCGCCATTTCAACCAATCATAACCCGTCACACGCTAAATCCTGTTTACATGAAATAAAGCTGCTCCCGAGCAGGTTCAAGCTTACGGATATGTTGCTATGACAACAAATGCTAGAAGCGCATCGAAGAACGAAACAATCCAAGATCAGGACAAACCCACAACAATTAAATCCAGCTAACTGAGTTAGCGACGTACGAAGAACGGACCCCGGCTTGAAAACACTCAGATTCACGTTTGGAAGATGGCACGCGCTACACAGCCGAGGAAACTCTTCAGATGGTTTTGGGTAGTGAGGAGGAGTTTACATTTACCTCAGGAGAAGACTGTGTGACTCTGACGACGAACGGGAGCATTTTGAGGAGAGAACAGATCCAGCAGAGGACATTGAAGCAAGCTGCTATGACACTGGGTAAGTTATTAAGTCTTATATAACTCTTATTCTGATAATATTAAACTAATATTCGTGAATATTTTCATCACTTCAGCTAGCTTTTATCAGCTTATGTGACACATTGGCTCTTAATGCCATTTATATAGTTTAGTGTAGCATGTAGATAACATTGCTAACATGCTGCCTTACGTAGCAAACATGTTGTTTCCCGGTGGCTAAGCTAATGTCTTATGGAGTTTACAGATGGAGTATCTTTCACAGTTAAAATTCATGACTGAAATAAAGCAGTTTGTCTTTTGTAAAGTACTTTCACTTTACAAAAGGCAGCGTTTTTATAAAGCGTTTTTTAAAGGCAGCGTTTTTATGTAGGTTGATAAACGTGTGTACAGTATATACAGTACACCGCGACAGCGCGCGCAGTTACTCACTCCTCACCTTTCATGTAGGTCTGCTCGGACTAATTCGTTTTAAACCCCTCAAAAATGTGTGTGTATACAGCCCCAAACCTCCATCAGTTATTAACAATAGCATCTATTTAGAATGTCCCAGTGATTTCGGAGCTTCAGGAAATCTTCCGGCGCTCTGCGCATAACACCGGGCCAACTCATGTCGAAAAGAATTTATAAACGGTTTCTAAACGTGGGCTATTGTTTTTTACTTATAATATTTGTTATTTTAATTTAAATGAGGTTTGGGCTCAGGACTTCGATTCGGCATCGTGATTCTCCTCTTTAATTTACTACATAGTTTTAATCAGCGATCAGCCGCATGCATGGAGTTTTCCAGAGCGCACCGGCAGAATTAGACTAATGATTATAAACGCGTCGGGAAAACAGCAAGCAGACTGACTCTGACCATTTAAAAAAACGTTTGCGTTCATTTTCTGACGCGCTCAAGTTCACCAAAAACAATACAGAGCAGCGCAGCTTATTTGCTTTCAAACATTTATAAAATCACGTTTTTTCGTTATTGTGAGTGCGCTTAAATAAAAGTTGAGTCTTATAAAGGCATGTAGTCTTATATAGTTTTATTATATAGTTTTTGCACATTAATCAGAGTCCTCATCTGTTACATTTTTGAGGACAATAGTTTTTTTTCAGCCTGTCACGGCGTGCGCCCAAATCAATATCGCTCCTCGCTCACTAGTTAGGTGGCCTCTCCTTCAGATATGCGAAGAAGCAGGGCTGCAGAATTAGGCACGAATAGTAAAGAAGAGCTCTCCTTGCTAAAGATCCTGGGCTTCCAATCCGCGCTATAAAATACTCAGGGTTTGTTGGTTTACAGTGGATTTTACTATGCGGTGTAAATGAAACGCGCGCACACAACGCGGAAGTGCGGGATGCAAACGGGGCAATTGGAACGCGCCCCAGAGACTTCAAAGAAGAGCAAGCGTGAGAGGACGGAGGCAGGAGCTGCTGTCCGCGGCTGGCCGTCGTATTCGTATTTTATAGCGCAGGGTGCAAACCCGGGAATATTGGCATGGATGAGCTATGTCCAGCTCTGTACCAGCATGTCATGTGGGCATTATAAGACTAAAAAGTGGCAGCTGGCACGCCTAAAAATAAACGCAGGTTAATTTTTTTATAGTCTAAATTAAAATCCTCCTCTTTAGTGCCTCCTATTCCTATTAATCCTATTGTTCTTTTAGTGTCACTGCGTGTGCTTACAATGCCAGACAACATTCAAATGCAAATTATTTACTCTCCCCAAGTGTGAATCAGCTGTTCTCACCTATACATATTAACCTATACATTCTCACCTAAAGTGTTTAGGTGAAATTTCACCTATACAAGTGTGACAAATATGCAAAGAAAAAAATAGGAAGGGGCAAATACTTTTTCATGGCACTTCACATGTAGTCAGATTGTTCCACTGGCTGAAACTGTAGCAGGTGGAGTTATAGCGCTTTTCAAATCACACTTACTATACACTGATATGAATAACTTTGAATGATGAATTCTACGTTAATATGATCTCGGGCTTGCTCCACATTATAAAAACAAAGCGCGGAGTTTAGTCCGAGATCAGGGAAGTACGTGATGTGGTGGAAAATAGGCAGTGGCGGTTCTACACTGAATTGCTCCGCGGGCGAGACTCCCTCCCGCCCCCCGTCAGCGCCACTTCTAACCAACCAAACCCCCTGTCTGAAGTCTGCTTGGTCTTGTTAATTTGTTTTAAAACCCCCAATTCTGTGAATTCCCCCAGCAGCGAAACCGGTTTGATGACTTCACACTTGTTGTAAAGGTGAGATGGGGGATTACAGTAACTGTGGGTGCGCTTCACCTCGGAGCGCGCTGTCACGTTGTATTCAATGAATAGACTAAAACAAAATCATGTTTGCTTCAGCATTGGAAACAATATTGTATTAGGCTAACTTTATTAAAGATTATACACTCTTGTATTCTTTGTCCACACACGTGGGCATCTTTAAATTTTTAGATATTGATCCTTTCTCGATGCAGCGAATTTTCTGAGCAAATTAATAATAATTTCCATGAATAAAAAGCAGGAAGAAGAAAAGGTTACGCGAAAATAAGAAAAAGCTTTAGAGGTAAATGCTGTGAAATGCTTCAAATGAACAGATTCTGCCTATAACAGGTCAGGGACAGTGAGGCTGGATCCAGCAGCGCACCACATCCCACATCATAATACATGCTGATGATGACCAACACGTCTCCCCTCATCTACCAGAGCCAAGTAAAAAGTTGCTAGTTATTATGATGGTGGTCAATATTAATTGAAATAATGTTTCTCAGCATTATTTCGTGTTAATATTGACTACCCTAATAATTAAAATAAGTAACTAGTTTACTAGCATGAGCTACTGCTGCTACTGATTTTATTTCAGCTTTGACCCAATATATGTTCAGTGATACTTCAAATAACATGTTTAAATAGCATTGATTTCTGTATTGTGTTATATTTTAATACTAGTAACTGGTGTTAAAAATGTATCTCTACATTAATGAGCCAATGTATTATGGTGTGGGCTGCTGTGGGCCAGGAAGTCCAGGGACCCTTTTTGGTCCCAGTCCGCCCCTGTAATAACGAATGGGGAAAGCGCAGTCAAAGCCCGGGTATTCTGTGTTCCGCGGGGGCCAGTCGTGAATAGCTGACACTCAGTGACAGCCAATGAAATTGAAGCATTTTTGTTGCTTTCCACGTGGTGTGGCGTTGCTTAAATAATATCCGTATAATATCCGTATATCCTATAAAATCGTTCAGATCCTGGTTCGAATCCCGCTCTGGGTAAAAATGTAATAAATGTGAATCCTTTGTTTTACATTTTTTGCTTATGATAATCATTAAATTACAGCAACTGTGAGGTGCGTGCTAATGTGTTTCATAGCTTAAGAAAAAAAATTCTCAATTGCAAACATGCATTTAGTACTGCAGCATAACTTGATAATGTAATGGCTATATCGTGGTATTTTAGCGAATTTTGAGCACTGGCCGGGAATCGAACCCGGGTCTCCCGCATGGCGGGCGAATCACCTACCACTGAACCACCAGTACTTGTCTGCGTTTAAAGCGTTTATAGGCTAATGTCATTTTTGTAGTCCTTTTGCACACGCGCGGGTGCGTTACAATAATAATAATAATAATAGATTTGGAGAACTACTACTAATAATAATAATAATTCTGAATGAAAATGATGAATAAATACATATCAGTTTGAGCTTGACACGTTTATGAGCTCTGTCGCTTGCCGTCAATGGGCGCCTAAGAGACATAACATTTTTCGGCTTCAGTAGACACACAATACTTTAGACTGAAACACGACTGCCCCCTGCAGGTATTGAAGGGCATTTTCACAGCTTGCCGCGCGCACTCGCGGCAAGTCGTGGGATCCCTTTTCCGAAAACGTGCGTTTTTAAAGGCCAGATCTGTATATGATGATAATGTACATTAGTTTATTTTGTGTTTGCTTTTTTTTTAAATAGTGAAAATGATCAGCCACCTGTCCCCAAAAAAAGCAAAGGCAACCAAAATGCAGGCAACGTCATGGAAAACGCAGACTGATGATGACACGGTTCCACAGGCTCTGCGATTCCTGCCCAAACGGGAACCTGGACCACAATTGCCATCTGCTGAATATCACATTTTCAGAAAGGACTGCCCTTGGAATGCAGATAATTCACTTTCAAAAAAGTCTGCCAGGGTATCCGTCAGGTGGATTCGGGATGGACCTCTTGTATTTGTGAAGAGAATGGACACACGATAAGTATCTGTCTGTTCTACCATCCATTTTGCTTATACAGAAGACACAGTGAAAAGGAGGGTGAAATTACAAGGTACATGGACTACAAAGACATTTCCATGCCCTGCACCTGTGACTGCATACAACCAGCACATGGGTGGCGTTGATCTCTCTGATCAGCTGTTACAGTACTACACTGCACAGCACAAAACAATGAAGTGGTACAGAGAGATTTTTCTACACTTATTGGACATTGCTGCCACCAATGCTTTCATTGTGCATAAAGAACTATATGGTAACCTGTCCCATAAAGAGTTTATGGAACAACTCATCAAAGAGCTTTGTGATGTCTCTCAGGAAGTAGCACCAAAACGGACAAGTAGTGACCATGTACCAGTTCCAGGAGCTGAATTGACCTTGGATACCAGAGATGTTGCCACTGCTGGTCGCAGGTTATGTGCTCATTGAAAAGCAGTGTGTGGCAAGTGGCAAAAAACACCTTGGAAATGCCAGGCATGCAATGTTGCCCTGTGTCTTCAGTTGAACCAGGAACTGCTTTCAAGAGTGGCACAGGGATGTGACTATCAAAATCATACACCCATTTTATCTTGCACTGTTCCTGTTTGCACAATTTGCCTTTAAATGTCTGGGTATTTTGCATTGTTCCTGTTGGAGTTTAATCCTGCATGTATGTTTTTGCACAGCTTATATTGTACACTGTTTTTGGTTTGCACCATTTGACCATGAATGTTGTTTGCACTTTTTGCACTTTTTATTTTGAACTGTTTCTGGAATTTTTGCAAGTGAATCTTTTTTGCAAGTTATTCTAAATAAACCACAAACAAAGAAATTGTGTGGTTTCTGTGGTTTCAGAAGTTTCTGTCTTCTAATTATTTTCTTGTAACACTTTCCTCTGTGTAACACTTTCCTCATACCTGACTGAAAGGGGTAATTATACAGCTCATTATGCGGGTCCTTGTCTTCTCTGGTGTGAATTACAGCATTATTCATGATCATTCATGCCTCCTCGCATACTGCCTTTCTAAACAAAAAGTGTCTTAGAAAATTTAAATGAATGTATTGTTTTCTGTAAATTAGTAAGGAAGGTGATTGTCACATCATTTTGAAGTAAAACCTCTACATTATAAGATGCAGGTCACAAAAGTCTTGTGCACAAATGTTATGAATGTGTTTTGTGGTCTTATTTCAGTGAGTTGTTTTTTTGTTGTTTTCAAAAATCACGCATAACATTTTTTTTCTCCAATATACAAACTTGTACATACATGCTGCTCATATATTATTGTTGCCCAGTTTGTGCTGAATAAAATGATATCAGACTTTAAACATTTCTATTTTTATAAGTAACTGAAAAATACAAAAATGTCAGGACACGTCAGAATCTCCTCAGAGCTCCAAAACACCCTCAGACTCCTAAGGCTTAAGGCCATACCCCTACATCCTGACGTTGGGAGATAATGACCAGCTGCTTTCAGGCATTCGTCATTCTGGTGGGACAGGCTCTGGAGCAATACACACTACTTGGGGTGGTTGATGTGTGCTTCAAGGCATTTAATATATATGACATTAACTATCCAAAGCAGTGTGCTCCTGTATAGGACTTTTTGTAATGTTGCTATGAAATAGCAAGGCCCACCTGAAAAGACAGTGTTTGTATGTTACAATGAGACCAGGGCTAAATAGTTTTGTTCTGCAGAAAAGATATCTGAAGTCACAGAGAGATCCTGCTCCTGCCCTGTAGAAGCTTCCCCAGCCTATTTGTGCAATTACTCCATTCTGCCCTTGTGAGTAATAATATAGTAATGATGTCACTATTGATTATCTGCTCTTGTGCTTTTGAAAAATAAATTTTTTTTCTATGAACATTTAATAGGATTTTGTTTATTGCATATATGTATGTTTTCTTTTTTTTTTTTACAGATTCACTGTAAAACATGAAAATAATAATAACCTATTTGTGAAGTAAAATTAACCCAACATTCCAGTTAAAATGAACCAACATCTGGGTAGAACATTTGACCAACTTATGTAGTAGAATTAACCCAGCATTATATGTAATATGACCTAGCATTTGGGTTGAATATTTAACCCATCTTGCTGGGTTAAACAAATAACCCATTTTGCTTGCTTAAATTAACTGAGCATGTAGGTAGTCCAATATTTACCCAGCAGCTGGGTTAAAAACAACTGGGACCCATGGTGCTACTTTTTCACTAAGTCTTACTCAAAATGCAAAAAAACAAACAAAGTAAACTCAATTCGCTTAGCTTTCCACTGATGCAAACAAGTTGGCGCCGGTGAGGTCGGCTGCCGTCACAACTGCTCTGACCTATTTTACTTTGTTTTCATCTTTTAAGTTATCTTTTAGTAACTTTAAACCGGCTAATTCAAAACCATTAAGTACATTAGGTATCATAGAGATACCCTTGTTTCTATTGGTACACAATGTACTCGAAGCAGCGGCCCCAAGGTAAACGAGCCGGCGTCAGAAACAGGCTGAGAGCCCGTGCACCCTGCACACCTTTGCCTAGCATCCTGCTTGCCAATAACCAGTCACTGGAGAACAAACTTGATGACCTCAGCGCCAGGGTAAAGTTCCAGAGAGACATTTGGGACTGCAATCTCCTCTGCTTCACCGAGACATGGCTGAACCCAGCGGTGCCGGACCACGCCATCCAGGCGGCCGAGTTTTTCTCGGTTCACCACATGGACAGGACACGAGCACCACACTTTGGTCGGCCAAAAGGGCACTATCAATAAGAGGTGCAAACTCTGTTGACGGACCCTCGCCAGGACTCCCGGGAGCAGAGCTATCGGAGGAAATGCATAAAGGCGTAATTTGGGCCACGTATGGGCCATGGCGTCCAGACCCAGGGGAGCTGGATGAGTCAGAGAGTAGTAGAAGAGGACATTGTGCTGTCTCTTGGGAGGCAAAGAGGTCCACCTCTGCTGTAAAGAATTTTTCCCAGATCTGACTGACTACTTCGGGATGGAACTTCCATTCCCCGTGTGTCGCAGCTTGTCTGGACAATAAGTCTGCTCCTACATTCATGTGCCCTGGAATGTAAATCGCCCTGAGGGACAGGAACCTGTCCTGTGCCCAAAGCAGAACCTGGTGCGCTAGCTTGTTTGATCGGCGTGAGCGCAGTCTGCCCTTGCGATTTAAGTAGGAGACTACCGATGTGTTGTCCACCCGCACTAGAACATGGTAGATGGAAGAAATCGCAACTTGATGCAGATCTCATCTCTTACCAGACTCTTCTTTCCAAATTCTCATGTGATGTGACTTCTGCCAAAACTACCTTCTTCAGAAAAAAGTTGGAAGCCTCTGCACATGATCCTGGCAAACTCCACAACATCTTCTCCTCACTACTCAACCCACCGACTCCTCCTGCCTCTTCCTCTCTGACTGCTGGCGATTTTGCCACATTCTACAATGGGAAGATTGCACCAATCCGCCAGTCCTTCGCTCTCAACCAAGCTCCTACGGCAGAACCTCAGGACCTTTCCTTCCCTCCTTTAGCAAAATTTTCCAATCTGTCATCTGATGAGATTCAACAGATCATCTCATCATCTAACCCCACCACCTGTTCATTAGACCCAATCCCTTCCACAATGCTCCAGGCCATCTCACGGGACCTCCTTCCCTTCACCACAGCCATCATCAACCAATCCATATCATCTGGTCATGTTCCTGCCGCTTTTAAGAAGGCGAGGGTTATTCCCATCCTCAAGAAACCCTGCCTGGACCCATCAGAAGTTAACAACTATCGCCCGGTATCACTGCTCTCTTTTATTTCCAAAATTCTTGAAAGAGCCGTTTGTAATCAAACGTCTCTTTATCTCTCACAGAACAACCTTAATGACCCAAACCAATCTGGATTCAAAGTGGCACATTCCACAGAGACTGCCCTTCTGTCAGTCACTGAGAAGCTCCATGCTGCTAGATCTGCTAAACTGTCATCTGTCCTCATCCTCCTGGACCTGTCAGCTGCATTTGACACGGTGAACCACAAGATTCTATTATCTATTCTTACAAGCCTTGGAATTTGTGGAACAGCGTGGCAATGGTTTGCTTCTTACCTAAAAGATAGGTCATATGAGGTAACATGGAGGGGATCTACATCTGCCCCACGTAGACTCTCTACTCGTGTCCCGCAGGGCTCAGTACTTGGTCCTCTTCTGTTCTCCCTCTATACCTGGTCTCTTGGTAAGGTCATATCATCGCATGGATTCTCATACCACTGTTATGCAGACGACACCCAACTTGTTCTCTCCTTTCCTTCCTCTGACACTCAGGTTTCCACCCGGTTCTCAGCATGTCTGGCAGACATCTCATTTTGGATGGCTGCTCATCAGCTGAAGCTCAACCTCAGTAAAACCGAACTGTTGTTTATCCCTTGTGACTCATCTCCAGGTCAAGACCTTGTGATATCCATGGACAACAACCAAATCACTCCTTCAGCCACCGCCCGCAATCTTGGGGTAACCGTGGACAGTCATTTGTCATTTTCCCCACACATCGCTAACCTTACTCGCTCTTGTCGATTTCTTCTTTACAATATCAGAAGAATTCGCCCATTTCTTTCTTCACAGGCTACTCAGGTGCTTGTTCAGTCCCTTGTTATTTCAAGACTGGACTACTGCAACTCACTCCTGGCAGGCCTGCCTCTGTCCACGATTCGTCCTCTGCAACTGATCCAGAATGCAGCAGCACGTCTTGTTTTTAACCTCCCCAAATTCTCCCACACCACCCCACTCCTCCGCTCCCTGCACTGGCTTCCTGTAGCTGCCCGCATCAAATTCAAAACACTGATGCTTGCCTACAAAGCTAAAAATGGCCCAGCACCCACTTACCTCTCTGTGCTAATTACACCACGCACTGCACCACGTTCCCTCAGATCCTCCAGCACTGCTCGACTCATCCCACCATCTCTCAGGGATCGAGGGCGGCATTCATCCAGGCTCTTTTCTGTTCTGGCACCTAGGTGGTGGAATAAACTTCCTCTAGATGTCCGTACATCAGAGACTTTGACTATCTTTAAACGACGACTCAAGACTCATCTGTTTCTCCAGTACTTGTACTTGGACCTTATTTGCCTTCGGGGTTGGCCCTTGCATGAAGTCCCCTGGCTCTTAGCCACAATTGAAAAGCTCTCATGTGCAGAAGGCCCAAAGGTATCACCGTGGATGCAGCTGCCATGAGGCCTAAACATTTTTGAAAGTATTGTACAGTCACTCTCTGGTCTAGCCTGATTTCCTTCAGGGCGTTGAGAATGGATTCGATACGAGCAGGAGACAGCCGTGCCCGCATAACGATCGAATCCCAAACAACACCCAAGTATGTTGTCCTCTGAGCTGGAAGAAGAATGCTTTTCGCAGCATTGAGTCTCAATCCTAATGAATGAAGATGAGCTAGGACGACATCCCGATGTCGATTGTACATCAATTCAATTCAATTCAATTTTATTTGTATAGCGCTTTTAACGATTTACATCATCACAAAGCAGCTTTACACAATCAAAAGAACTAAGTTTGTATGAAATGTGAATGTGTATGAATCAAAATGATATGATTGTCCCTGATTGTCCCTGATGAGCAAGCCTAGGACGACGGCGACAGTGGCAAGGAAAAACTCCCTGAGATGGTAATAGGAAGAAACCTTAAGAGGAACCAGACTCAACAGGGAACCCATCCTCATCTGGGTGAAAACAGATAGCAGGGATTGATGTGCATAATAATATGCGAGACTGGAAGTTCAATATAAGAGGAGATGTGTGAGATTAAAGTCCAGTTTGTTCCTGGAGGCTCAGGTAGACTGTGAAAAATTTCAGTCCTGAACTATTGAGCGACTGAAGTCACAGGTCCTCAGAGAACAGCTGTCTGCATCAGTCGAGGACAGGAACACCTTCATGGAAAAGTGGAACCAACCCCAGTCACCACACGCATTCCAGGCAGACCACACGGGGGCATCCATGTGATGAGATCTCCAACCAGAAGCAGGACTCCAGGATGAGTTAGAGAGGTCCAGCGGGCAGAGGGGGTCTGGATCACTGGCAGCTCAGGAGCGACATGTATAGCTCGACAGAGAGATAGGTAGAGGAAAAAGGAGAGAGGGAGAGAGAGAGAGAGAGAGAGGAGAGAGCAGAAAAGGAGAGAGCAAAGAGATGGAGAAATAACAGTTAGGTATGGTCACAGTCGAACAATGTAAAAAGTGAATGTATATTTAGTGCAGAGTGCAAGCAGAGACTCCGGCAGGACTAACTATGACAGCATAACTAAAAAGGGAGAGCCAGAAGGAAACACAAACATGAGGGCTTCCAGAGATGTAAGGCAACCAATCACCTCACCGTCAACAAACCTGAGTGATCAATGAGAGTGGGGAAGACAGCATCCAAACATACCAGTTCACCTAATACTCTACGTCCATGAGTCCCCCAGATCTGCTCCTTTACCTAAGGCTAATCTATTTATAAAAATGCTTGGCTAAATAAATAGGTTTTTAGCCTGGACTTAAACACTGAGACTGTGTCTGAGTCCCGAACACTATTTGGAAGACTATTCCATAACTTTGGGGCTTTGTAAGAAAAAGCTCTGCCCCCTGCTGTAGTTTTAATAATACGCGGTACTGACAAGCAGCCTGCATCCTTTGATCGAAGTAGGCGTGGCGGATTGTAAGACACTAGCAGTTCCCTGAAAAGGCTACACTCGATGCTGCGTGAAAACGCTATGGGAACATCTTGTCATGTTGCCGGTTGTGAAGCATTTGTGTACCAAACACGCCAAATTTTTGGCTTTTATAACCTCGGTCAGGTGACGTCATCTGATAGGATGCACCTGCAGGTTATAAATAGGAGTGAACCGGAAACATTCCTCAGATTCTTGTCTTCACCTTGTCTAGTTGTGAGCGTGTTGTGTCTAACCAGCAAAAATAAGTGTTTAACTCACCGATAATGGCAGAGTTTAAACGAGATGTCCCTCCGTGTGTATAATCCATATCGGAGGGCGATCTCTACACTTTACTGCTTCGATTAAGTGCTACGCGCGCGCCTCGCATTCCTTGAGAATCTTCGAGCCGCCGCGCATTCCTGGGGCTTAAACTCGTGCATCCGGCAGAGCAGTGAGAGACGGACTTAAAACTCCTTTCTTTCGCGTTCTCATCGGATCGGGAAATCCCTCTGTCCGCTCGCAAGCGCGCGCCGCGCTTCTTGTGAATGGGCAAGGATAAACATCCTCTCTTGCTTCCGCGGAGATGGTAATAGGCTCTAAGCACTTAAAAAAAAAAAAAAAAAAAAAAAAACATAGACGGCAGGTTCTGTCGGGTGGCCGGGGGCGGAGCCTCAACGACGCTCTCTCCCCTTTTCTTAGCAATCTCCATATAAGCTAACCCTTTCATGGAGTAAGCTGTATTCATCCCGTGTTTTCCTGCCATCAACTTATTTATTTATTTAAATATAATTGAGGTAGAAATGCTGAGTTATATGATGACACCCAGATAGAAGAGATGCTTCCAGAGATGCTTCCATCTCTCTTCTGGGACATCATCCTTCCTGAAAAGCTATTATTTCCTTTTAAGCTGTGTAGACTTTTTATCTTCCCTGGAGGGAAAAGCTTTTCAGGCAGCAGGTCAGGTTGGCGCATTGCACACCATGGCGGTTTTGCACGCCTACCAGGCTGACCTGCTGAGAGACTTGAGTACTGGCGGGGCTCTGCAAGGTAAGGCGTATTGGATTTACGCCGGGCCACAGACTTGTCTCTTCGTGCAACAAAGCAGACGGCTCGTGCTATCGGCCGTTTTATGGCTGCTATGGTCTCCGCGGAGAGGCACTTGTGGTTGAATCTCAGGGGCATTAAGGAGTAGGATCGTGTATTCCTCCTCGATGCCCCATCTCGCCTCCCGGCCTACTTGGCGATGTCGTTAACTCGGTCGCCACTAGGTTCATGAGGCGAAGTTTGTATAACAAGCCTTCGGGAAATTCCTTCCCCGCCTTGCTCAAGAGTCGGGACTGTCGGCCACCCAGTCTCGACCGGGTCTGACTGTTGCGAGGCATGAAACACACAAGGAGAGTATTTTTGAGCTGGGCACCCCCTCGCAAGATTGGGGTGCGTCACGCAATCCGCCTCAAAAGAGGTCAGACTATATTGTCTTCACAAAGAAGCCCTGAGGTTCATGTGCCCAGGCCGTGGGGGGTGGCCCCCCAATGGGGAGAGGCACGCAGAATTCCTTTTAAAGAATAAAGTGTTCTCCCTGGCACCCCCAGGAGGTTGGTGTTCTTGCTTTGCCACCACTGGTGTTTCGGGCAACTCCAGTCTCCAATAAAATGTTTCAGGATGCCGAACATCCAACATCCCCCCCGTTTAACCAAGCCGCTGAGCTTTGCCCCTTTCGGAGAAACTGGCAGCGTGGAAGCTACTGCCAAGTATATCTCCTTGGGCACTAAGCACTGTACAGAGAAACTACAGGATTCAGTTCTCACATCACCCTCCGCGTTTCAATGGCGTGGTCTCCACTTCCATGAAACCGGAAAGTGCAAGAGGAACGGGGGGCTGCGTCCAATTTTTTTTTTAGATTTTGCGGCCTTTACCGCTATCTAAAAATAAATCAATGGAAATATTGCCACAACACAGGAGGTTCCTGAGGTTCGCTTTCGGGGGCGAAGCTTACCAGTATCGGGTCCTTCCATTTGGTCTAGCTCTTTCACCCGCACATACACAAAATACATGGATGTAGTTCTGGCTCTTACGACTCCAGAGCATCCGTATTGAATTACATGACTGGGTGGCCCAGTCTCAGTAGCTAGCGCTTCGACATCAGCATGTCGTTCTAGCTAATCTTTGTTTCCTAGGATTGAGATCCAATGCCATGAAAGCATGCTCTTTCCTGTTTAGAGGACAACATTTTTGGGTGTCACATGGAATTTGAGCGTAAGCGGGCACAGCTGTCTCCCGCTTGTGTCGAATCCATTCTCAACACCGTCAAGGAAATCAAGCTAGACCAGAAAGTGACCATCACTTTCAGAGATCTTAGCTCTCATGGCAGCTGTATCCACGGTGACACCTTTGGACCTTCTGCACATGAGAGCATTTTAGTTGTGGCTAAGAACCAGGGGATTTTACTCTAGGGCCAATTCCCAATAAGGGCTACGCGCCAGGTGCTTCGTCCCCTTCCTATGTGGTTCAGACCCCGGTTTCTGACTCTGGGTCCCACTCTAAGTTCGTCTTGTCGTCGCAGATGCTAACGACAGACGCTTCCCTCATGGGCTGAGGTGCGGTCTTAAATGACCGTCCAGCCCAAGGGAGCTGGAGAGGCCATCTTTTTGCGCAGCACATCAATTGCCTCAAAATCATGGCTCTATTTCAGGCCCTACAGCACTTCCTCCAGCAGTTGAGACTACCATGTCCTAGTGCGGGTGGACAACACTATGGCAGTCTCGTATATTAATCGCCAGGGCGGACTGTGCTCGCGCCGCTAAATAGCTAGCGCACCAGATTCCTGTCCCTCAGGGCGATTTACATTCTGGGAAAATTTCATGTAGCGTAGGTGGACCTCTTTGCCTCGCAAGATCAGCAAATGTCCCCTTTACTACTCTCTGACTCTAAGTCAAGCTGGTCTTCCAGCCAGCGTAATTAAGACTATTCTAAGTACTAGGACTGCCTCCCCTCAAATAGAATGTATTTGAAAAGTTGGGATGGTTTTTCTAAATGGTGTTACCTCTCTAAGAGGATCGGACAGCTATTGCCCTCTCCTATGAGGCGCGTGGGCTCACTTCGCCTCTAGGAATCAGGGCTCATTCAACCAGGGGAATCGCCTCATCAATTGCATTAGCAAGAGGTATTCCCTTGCAGCAAGTATGTGACACGGAGGGTTGGTCTTCTCCACACACATTTGCCAACATGCATCCTATTGTTTTGAAGCCTTCTGTCCTCCGCCTTTACAGCTTCGGAGCAGGAGAGACATCACTTACTGTGTCCAGTACGTGCTCTTCAGATTTACATCCACCGCATTAGCCAGTGGCGTAAGTCAGAGCAGCTTTTACATGTTTTGAAGCCGCGAGCTGCGTGAGAGATGCTATTGCCCTCTCCTATGAGGCGCGTGGGCTCACTTCGCCTCTAGGAATCAGGGCTCATTCAACCAGGGGGATCGCCTCATCTATTGCACTAGCAAGAGGTATTCCCCTGCAGCAAGTGTGTGACACGGAGGGTTGTCCTCTCCGCACACATTTATTACATTTATAGTCTGGATGTTCATGCTACTCCGGGCTCACGGGTCCTCGAGTCAGCTACCCAGACATAGTTCTGAGACCTTCTCGGCCTTGTGCGCACACGCTACACAACCTTGGAGTCCAGACACTCGCAGTGCGGCGGCGTTGGCACTCTCGTTCCCATAGCGTTTTCACGCAGCATCGAGTGTAGCCTTTGAAAGGGAACGTCTCGGGTTACTTTGCTGTAACCCTGTTCCCTGAAAAGGCGGGAACGAGAGAGCTGCGTCCCAATGCCGCACTGCCTATGTGACCGGACGTCCGTTCAGACAAATCAATCTGAGGAATGTTTCCGGTTCACTCCTATTTATAACCTGCAGGTGCGTCCTATCAGATGACGTCACCAGACCGAGGTTATAAAAGCCAAAAATTTGGCGTGTTTGGTACACAAATGCTTCACAACCGGCAACATGACAAGATGTTCCCATAGCGTTTTCACGCAGCATCTCGTTCCCGCCTTTTCAGGGAACAGGGTTACAGCAAAGTAACCCGAGACGTTCACTCAGATACTGCGGCGCGAGACCATTTAGAGTAGTCAAGAGTAGTATTTTAAAATCGATGCGAAATTTCACAGGAAGCCAATGCAATGTAGATAAGATAGGGGTCATGTGCTCATATCTTCTGGTTTGAGTGAGGACTCTCGCTGCTGCATTCTGGACTAATTGAAGCTTGTTTAAGCACCTAGTTGAACAACCAGACAGTAAGGCATTACAATAATCCAACCTAGATGTGATAAAAGCATGAACTAGTTTTTCTGCATCGTTTAGTGACAATATATTTCTTATCTTGGCAATATTTCTGAGGTGAAAGAATGCTATCCTGGTAATATGATCTACATGTGCTTCAAATGGAAGGCTTGAATCTATAATCACACGAGGTCTTTTACTGTTGCACTTGATGGAACAGAAAGGCCATTTAAAGTCACAGTGTGATCAGAAAGCTTACTTCTAGCTGCTTGTGGTCCTATGACTAGAACTTCTGTCTTATCAGGATTAAGCAGAAGGAAATTAATTAACATCCAATCTCTTATGTCCTGCACACATTGCTCAACTTTAGTAAGCTGGTTTTTCTCATCTGGTTTTGCTGAAACGTATACTTGTGTGTCATCAGCATAACAATGAAAACTAATACCATGTTTACGAATTATGTTGCCTAGAGGAAGCATGTAAAGGGAAAAAAGCAGTGGGCCTAAAACAGAACCCTGTGGAACACCAAACTCAACTTGAGAACATGAGGAATGGTCACCATCTAAATCTATAAACTGATAACGATCAGTCAAATAGGATCTGAGCCATAAGAGGGCCGTTCCCTTAATTCCTACTACATTTTCTAATCTGTAAAGGAGAATATTATGATCAATAGTGTCAAAAGCTGCACTGAGGTCGAGTAACACAAGTATAGTGACACAACCCTGATCAGAGGCCACTAGGAGGTCATTTACTACTTTAACGAGTGCTGTCTCTGTGCTGTGATGAGGCCTAAATCCTGACTGATCAAGCTCCTGAGACAGGGCCAGAATAAGCCAGTTGTCTATGTAATTTAAAATACAGATGCCCTGGAGTCGCAAGGGAGTCAGGACTGCATCCATGCACATTGTGTATGTGCAGGGTGATAGAGCTAGACCAAATGGAAAGACACGATATTGGTAAGCTTTTCCCCTGAAAGCGAACCTCAGGAACTTCCTGTGTTGTGGCAGGAGGACTTCTTTGAAAAGAAGACAGTGCGGCGATCTGACCTCTTTGAGGCGGCCTGTGAGAGGCGACGAGCTGTACCCCAGTCTTTACGGGGGGGTGCCCGCCTGCTGACGCTTTCTTTCTGCGCCTCCCATCTGGCAGGAATCAGATCTGATCAAGACTGGGTGGCCGACAGTCTCGACTGTGATGGCGTGGGAGAAATTTCCCAAAAGCCTGTTCATAAAGCCTAGCTTCCCGAAACCTGGTGGAGACGGAATTCACAGCTTCACCGAACAGGCCGGAAAGTAAGACGGGGGCATCAAGGAGGAATGTTCGATCCTTATGCTTGATGCCTGTCAAATTTAACCATAGGTGCCTCTCTGCGAACACAAGGGAGGCCATGGAACGGCCGATAACACGGCCCGTCTGTTTGATCGCACGAAGGGACAAGTCAGTCGCCGGCGTAATTCTGTGAAGGCTAACTCATTTACAGTGCTGCTCGTGCTCAAATCCTTTAGCAGGTTGGCCTGATACGCCTGCAAGACCGCCATAGTGTGCAAAGAAGCGCCGGCTTGACCTGCTGCTTGAAACGCCTTCCCTACCAGGGTAGAAGAAGTTCTACACGGTTTGGAGGGAAGTGTTGGCTTCTTTAATGAGGATGATGTCCCAGAAGTGTGATAGCCCACGAGCGTCTCTTCTATCTGAGGCATCACCATGTAACGACGTGCTTTTGCATCAACGATATTCACATAAAACTCAGGGAAGGCTTGCTCCTGTGGCCAATCAATGTGCAGCCGCTCGACTGCACGCATTATGACTTCAAGCAGCTCCTCATACTTTCTATCTTCCTTAGAGGATACTAATAATATAGAGGTAGCTACTTCCATTTCCACCGAAGCAAGAGAGCAAGCCTCTTTTACACACTCACGAGAAGCACCGGAGTGCGCTTGTGAATTGGAAGGAGAGACTTCGCAATCGGAAGAGAGGGCGAGAGAAAGGAGGGGTGACTCCATCTCTCGCGCCTCGGCCAGATCGGCTTGTGATCCCCATGAATGCAGCGCGGCTCGTGGCTTTCTAAAGAACACGAGGCACGCGCAAAGCACCTTCATGGGAAGAAGATTACAGTGTTCACGGCCTCCTTCAAGCCCTTGGAGAGCGTGACTTTTCCCCAAACACTCAAAGCAAAAAGTGTGGAGATCACCCTCCGCGAGAAAATTCTTACACGGAGGGACACATCTAGTTTTAAACTCCGCCATTATATCTGTGAGTTAACACTATTTCTTTGCTTTTTTTAATTTTTATTTGCTTTGTTTGTGACACACGCTCACAATGCAGTCATGAAGACAAAAGATCTGAGGAATGTTTCCGGTTTACTCCTATTTATAACCTGCAGGTGCGTCTCATCAGACGAGGTTACCTGACCAAGGTTATATAAGCCAAAGATTTGGCGTGTTTAATACACACATGCTTCACAACCGGCAAAACGAGTAGATGTTTCCAAAGCGTTTTCACGCAGCCTTTGAAAGAGAACTGTATTTTTCTCTTGTTATTTATTTAAACTTTATTTTAACTTAGTGAATGGTGTAGTCTATCAGTTTAACTGAAGGTAAATCACTACTTTTCTTTTTTTATTGAAGTTAATCTCTCACCAGAGCAGAAACATAATCAAGGTATTCTAATATAGTAAATTAACATGACTAACAAATGCTGTATTTTCTGTCACTTACCTTTTGTTCTGCTCTGGCTCTAGAGTTGTACCTGTACACTGCTGCTCCTGCTGTTTGAGTTTGGGTGACTGAAGTCTTGGATATATACCTCAAACTGGGTGTGACTCAGATTTAATTTCACTTTTTCTTTTAAAGAAAATCATACAGTACAACTTTTCACCCTGTCCAGAGGTCATGGTAAAAGTGCTGTAATAGCAAGTACCAAAAACAGTTTCATTATCACTACATGGTGGCATGGCCCCCTTCTTCAGATCTGGCCTGGTCATGCCAGAAGGGCTTGTGTGGTCTAATGAGCCTTAGTGCTATGTGGTTATGCCATCTAAAGCTAAACTACCCTTGTAGTGTCTTCCATGGAAAACAGGGCTGGAGTGAAGATCCAGACAAACATGATCCATACATTCCCAATGGAAAATGGTACAATAATATCAGTTATCCTGCCCAGAACGGGGAAACTGGGACCTGACACTGGAGCCTGTCTTGGGGGCAGAATTTGCTGGAGAGTAGGGGTTTGGTGCATTTGGGTGAGGAAGGAGAGTGATAGGTGTCTTGGTTTTGGGAATGAAAGCTGGCTCTTGACATGGTGCTGAAACATAAATCCTTGATGAAATCTGCAGATGACATTGTGCTCTGTAGCAAGAGCAGGGATCAGGTGGAGGAAAATTTGGAGAGATGGAGGTATGCTCTGGAAAGCAGAGGAATGAAGGTTAGCCGCAGCAAGATGGTATACATGTGTGTAAATGAAAGGGACCCAGGAGGATCGGTTAGGCTACAGGGAGCAGAGGTAAAGAAGGTGCAGGATTTTAAGTCCTTTGGGTCAACGATCCAGAGCAACGGAGAGTGTTCAAAGGAGGTGAAGAGGCGGGTACAGGCAGGTTGGAATGGGTGGAGAAAAGTGTCAGGTGTGTTGTGCGATAAAAGAGTATCAGCAAGAATGAAAGGAAGGGTGTACAGGACAGTGGTTAGACCAGCAATGCTTTATGGCTTAGAGACAGTGGCACTGAAGAAAAGACAGGAGGCAGAGTTGGAGGTAGCAGAGCTGAAGATGTTGAGGTTCTCTTTGGGAGTGACAAGGATGGATAGAATCAAGAATGAGTTTATCAGAGGGACAACCCAGGTTAGATGTTTTGGAATAAATCTGGCCTCTCTGATAAAGTCTGATAAAGTCAGAGAGGCCAGATTGAGGTGGTTTGGAAATGTTCAGAAAAGAGATTGTGAATATATCGGTAGAAGGATGCTGAGGTTGGAACTGGCAGGCAGGAGGTCTAGAGGAAGACCAAAGAGGAGATTTATGGATGCAGTGAGAGAGGACATGAAGTTAGTTGGTGTGAGAGAAGAGGATGCAGAGGATAGGGTTAGATGGAGGCAAATGATTCGCTGTGGCGACCCCTAAAAGGGAACAGCCGAAAGACAAAGAAGAAGCTGTAGTATTTTTTCCATACAACATATTATGACTTTTTAAATTACTTTAGCTCTAATTACATTTAAAAAACTGTAGCAACTAAAAATGTCACCACCTGTTGGCCATTTTACAAATGACTTTGAAATGCAACTGATTTATTTTGGCCGCTGTCGTTTTGCGGCGGCGTTAAGCACAGCCGTAATAGGTAGTCTGGTTGACTACATACTGTATATATGTATATGTTGTATACAGTATATACACACTAAAGATTGTTTGATAAGGAAATGCTTAAGCAACCACTTGCTTTTTTGGTGCCATTTATTTCAGGCCAGATATTTAGGGAAGGTTGAAAACTTTGTGACAGGAGAAAATTTGCAGTAAAGAAGGATGGAGAATGGAGAATTTGATGTGAATGTTTTTGTTTTAAATGCTTTTAATTTCTTTTTGTTAACCTTTATAGTGTGGCGTGGGTGGGGTTTTGAGTAACAACCATCATGCTTTGCGGGAGGGATTGTTATGTGTTCACCGTGTTGGGGAAAGGTGTTTGGGGTAGTGGCTTCGGCCAGGTTGTGTGTGTGTGTGTTTGATGTCTGTTTTAGTGACTGTGGAATGTGCTGTTTTGTGTTGGTGCTCAATAAAGTCCTCCCAGCCATTTGCATTGGGCAGCCAGGAAGCTCACTCGTCTCTCCACCATCCTTTCCGGCGTAAAAACGCTACATTTGGTGTCAGAAGTGGGATGGAGAGTAACGGGTTAGAGCGAACCCCGGAGCAAACTACAGCTCCGTGCGCCGTCAACCGGCGAGGCGACCTGCAGCTGTACCTGCCGTCCTACAACGGCGCTGTCGAGCCCCACGCATTCATCGCCCAGGTGGAGCTAGCCGCTGACTTCGCGGGCTGGTCCCCGGCGGAAACAGCCGTCCGGGTGGCCCTCTCACTGGAGGGCGAGGCACTCCGGGCGTTGGAAGACCTCCGGCCGGATGAGCGGAAGGACTGGGCGAAGTTGCGGGAGTCGCTCCACTTCCGGTTCGGCGCGAATGACCGTAACGAGGCCGCGTGCGAGGAGCTGGCAACCCGCGTGCGGAGCGCCTCCGAGCCACTAGGGGCGTTCGCCATGGACCTGAGATCTCTCGCACGCCGGGGCTACCCGGAGTTCGGGCCCGTCCAGCAGGAAGAGCTAGCACGGCGTGCGTTCCTGCGGGGGATTCGGCCATCGCGGCTTCGCGAGCACATCCGGTTGGCGGCACCGGCTTCCCTGTTCGCGGCGCTGCGCGAAGCCGAGCGCGTCGAGCCCATCATGGCTGACTACCACGGCGAAAGAGCCGAGCGATCTCCCGTGGCTCGGGGCCGCTCGGTAGGTGAACCTAGCCGGGGACAGGGCTACCCGTCGCGGCTAGGCCTCGACTCAGCCTCCGAGATTCCGCGACCACGCCGGGGCCAGGGACCGCCGGACTACAGCTGCAACGCTCTCAGGCCTGAGGACAACGTACCCCAGCAGCCGTTAAGACTAGCGGCGGGGGGCGCCGAGGGGAAGCCGCCTCCCACAGCCGTCTTTGTTTCCCCAACGGCTGGATTTAACTTCCGGTCGGGACGTGTCGGAAATCGCGCGGGGGTCTACGTGGACTGTGGCCTGGACAACGTTTCGCTACGGGCGCTCGTAGACACCGGATCTACAGTTTCGCTGCTGCGTGGGGGATTGTTGAAGCGAGGAGAGCGCGGTTGTGTGCTGCCGGAACCGGCCGTGAACATTCGCACCGTGTCGGGGAGTTATTTGAGGATACGGGCCTGTCGCACAGTGCGAATACAAGTAGGTGCAATCATTCTTTCTCATCCATTCTTTGTGGCGGACATTGAGGATGATTGTATCTTGGGGTTAGACATTTTGGAAAGGTGGGGTGCGGTACTGAATCTCGCGGACGGGACTGCGTGGTAATTTCGGTTTAGCCAGGTTGCTAGTGCCCAAAGCGCAGCCGGACGGGTTAGTAGCACGCACCGGGGGGGGCGGAACTTCCGGTGGACGCACCATGTAAACATCCGGTAGCCGACCGAGCGAGAATAATGACCGAGCTGATGCGGCGTAGCAGTGTGGGGCTAAATCAGACGCAGACCGACACCGTGAAGTCCCTTTTGCACGAGTTCGCGGATATTTTCGCAGTAGATGAGCGCGAGTGCACTCATACCAATTTGGTGCAGCACAATATCGACACGGGTAACGCCGCTCCTGTTCGGTTACATCTGAGACGCCTCCCGTTAGCTAACCGAGCTATAGCCGAGCAGAAGCTGCGTGAGATGGCCGACTCGGGCGTCATAGAGCCAGCATCCGGACCGTGGTCTTCACCCGTTGTACTCGTGCGTAAAAAGGACGAATCGTGGCGGTTTTGTGTCGATTACCGGCGGTTAAACGAGGTAACGCGCAAAGATTCTTATCCGTTGCCGCGTATAGATGATGCGCTGGAACACGTTGCGGGCTCGGCGTGGTTTAGCTCGTTGGATTTGCGTAGCGGGTACTGGCAAGTAGAGCTCGCCCCGGAAGCGCGACCTAAAACCGCGTTCTCGATCGGGCAAGGGCTATGGCAATTCCGGCGCATGCCGTTCGGCCTATGTAACGCTCCAGCTACGTTCGAACGGTTGATGGAGAAAGTGTTGGCCGATATTCCTCGCAATCGTTGTGTCGTCTACCTGGACGATTTACTGGTGCACGGCAAGGAGTTTGAGGTCGCGCTAGCTAACCTACGGGAGGTATTTCTAGCTATCCGGCGGGCGAATTTGCGGCTAAATCCCAAAAAGTGCCAGTTGTTGCGGCAGGAGACTGTCTTTCTGGGACACGTGATTAGCGCTCAAGGGATTGCCACCGATCCAGCCAAAATTGCTGCGGTACAAAATTGGCCTGAACCGTTAAATGTGTCGCAGCTACGCACCTTTCTCGGGTTAGCGTCATACTATCGCCGGTTTGTGAGGGATTTTGCCACGATCGCCAGCCCGCTGCACGCGCTCACGAGAAAGAACCAGCCGTTTCGCTGGGACAGGGAGCATGCGCATGCGTTCACTCGGTTACGAGAAGCTCTGGTTACGTCGCCCGTTCTCGAATATCCTGATATAGCTTGTACGTTTATTCTCGACACGGACGCGAGCGATGTAGGGCTGGGGGCCGTCCTGTCGCAGGTTTCGGAGGGTAAAGAGCGTGCTGTCGCTTACTTCAGCAGCGCGTTGTCTGGGCCGGAGAAGAATTACTGCGTCACGCGGCGCGAGCTGCTAGCGGTCGTCGCGGGCCTTAAGCATTTTAGGCCGTATTTATATGGGCAATCCTTCTTGCTGCGGACCGATCACGCTTCGCTGGTGTGGCTGCTCAGTTTTAAAGAGCCCGAGGGGCAGTTAGCGCGTTGGCTCGAGCGGTTGCAGGACTATAACTTTACCGTTCAGCACCGAGCGGGAAAATTGCATGCTAACGCCGATGCGTTATCCCGCCGGCCGTGCAGCAAAGAGCGTTGTCGACATTGCGAGCGGGTTGAAGAGCATGTAGGTGGTCACGACATCGAACACACCCCGACCCCCGTGAATCAGAACATTTTCCCTGCGCAGTCTTCCGAAGCCCCCGTCAGTAATCGGCCGTCCGAGCCGGCCTGTAGCCGAGTTACTGCGTCACCTAGCCCATCGCCTGTAGTCGTTTCGCCTGTGCCACAGATGGACTGTGATCAGCTAATTGCCGAACAGAAGAAAGATCCGGCGCTGCAGCGGGTCCTGGGGTGGGTTAACGCGGGCCAGAGACCGGATTATGCCGCTGTTGCTCACCTGGGGCCCGAGGAAAAAGCTCTCCACTCGCAGTTCAACCGACTAGCGTTGCGGGGAGGTTTACTCTACCGCCACTGGGAACGGCCGTGCGGCGCTGGCGAATCTTTTCATCTGCTGGTGCCGCGGAATCTCTGGGCACGAGTGTTGGGAATGGTGCACGGGCATGCGGGTGCAGGACACTTCGGAGTCACTAAGACGCTGCGGCGGTTGCTCGCTCGCTTCTACTGGCCGGGCTGCCACACGGATAGTGAACTCTTTGTGCACAGATGCGACGTCTGCACGGCAAAGAAGGGACCTACCCAGCGCTCGCGAGCACCCCTGCAAGACTTTCGGGTGGGGGCACCTATGGAGCGTATGGGCGTGGACATTCTTGGGCCGTTTCCCATCTCCGATCGCGGGAACCGGTATGTGCTGGTGGCCATGGATTATTTCACAAAGTGGCCGGAGGCGTTTGCTGTCCCTGACCAGAGCGCTTCCACCACGGCTCGAGTGCTGGTGGATGAGGTGTTCAGCCGATTCGGCGCCCCGGAGCAGTTGCACAGCGATCAGGGGCGTAACTTTGAGGCGGAGGTGTTTGCGTCGGTCTGCGAGCGCCTCGGGGTGAAAAAGACCCGCACCACGCCCCTTCATCCGCAGAGTGACGGCCTCATGGAACGCTTTAATCGAACGCTCACCACCCAACTCGCCGTGCTTACCAGCGACCGGCAGAAGGATTGGGACGAACATTTGCCTCTCGTGCTTTGGGCTTATCGCACAGCAGTGCAGGAGTCCTCCCAGCTGACGCCAGCTGCGTTAATGTTCGGTCGCGAGTTGCGCACACCCGTGGACCTTGTGTTCGGGCCCCCTCCCCAAGTGGATTTACCCAGGAAGCCGGGTTTGGATTATTTTTTTTCATTGAAAGACAAACTGTTCCGTGTCCACGAGTTGGCACGTAGACACTTGGCGGACGCCGGTGTTAAGCAGCGCCGCGTGTATGACACTCACAGCCGGGGGCGAGACTTTGCTACTGGGGAGCAGGTGTGGGTGTATTCCCCCGGAAGGAAAAGGGGGCTCTCCCCTAAGCTCATGTCTCACTGGGTGGGCCCCTGCACGGTCATTGCCCAGCTCTCCGATGTAGTCTACCGGGTGCGGTTGACGGGGCGGTCGCGAGTGGTCGTGCTCCACCGGGATCGTCTCGCTCCCTATCGGCCCAACGCCAGTGAAACACCGCACTCTGTGGAGGCCGGTCTGCCTCAGGAAGAGGGCTGCAACCCGTCTCCCCCCGCAAGAAGACTCCGGCGTTCACAACGCCAGCGCCGACCACCGTCACGCCTCCAAGACTGAGTTCGCCATAGTGTCCGGGGACGGTCACAGCTCGGGTGGGGGCAGTGTGGCGTGGGTGGGGTTTTGAGTAACAACCATCATGCTTTGCGGGAGGGATTGTTATGTGTTCACCGTGTTGGGGAAAGGTGTTTGGGGTAGTGGCTTCGGCCAGGTTGTGTGTGTGTGTGTTTGATGTCTGTTTTAGTGACTGTGGAATGTGCTGTTTTGTGTTGGTGCTCAATAAAGTCCTCCCAGCCATTTGCATTGGGCAGCCAGGAAGCTCACTCGTCTCTCCACCATCCTTTCCGGCGTAAAAACGCTACAATATTTTATCATACAAAATACATACTGTATGCTCACGTTGTTGGACTTTGAACTCTGCTTTTCTCTCTCTCTCTCTCTCTCTCTCTTTCTCACACACACACACACACACACACATACACACACACACCAAAAAAGAAAGTAGTTGCTTAATTATTTCCTTATCAAACAATCCAACTGTCACCAGGATGGAATTTAATATACAGGAATGAGAACATAATTGAACACAAAATGCAGTTTTTAAATGATGGTTTTTATTATTTAGGAAGAAAAGAAATCCAAACCTACATGGCCCTGTGTGAAAAGTGATTGCCCCCCTTGTTAAAAAATAACTTAACTGTGGTTTATCACACCTGAGTTCAATTTCTGTAGTCACCCCCAGGCCTGATTACTGCCACACCTGTTTCAATCAAGAAATCACTTAAATAGGAGCTACCTGACACAGAGAAGTAGACCAAAAGCACCTCAAAAGCTAGACATCATGCCAAGATCCAAAGAAATTCAGGAACAAATGAGAACAAAAGTAATTGAGATCTATCAGTCTGGTAAAGGTTATAAAGCCATTTCTAAAGCTTTGGGACTCCAGCGAACCACAGTGAGAGCCATTATCCACAAATGGCAAAAACATGGAACAGTGGTGAACCTTCCCAGGAGTGGCCGGCCGACCAAAATTACCCCAAGAGCGCAGAGACAACTCATCCGAGAGGCCACAAAAGACCCCAGGACAACATCTAAGGAACTGCAGGCCTCACTTGCCTCAATTAAGGTCAGTGTTCACGACTCCACCATAAGAAAGAGATTGGGCAAAAACGGCCTGCATGGCAGATTTCCAAGGCGCAAACCACTTTTAAGCAAAAAGAACATTAAGGCTCGTCTCAATTTTGCTAAAAAACATCTTAATGATTGCCAAGACTTTTGGGAACATACCTTGTGGAGCGACGAGACAAAAGTTGAACTTTTTGGAAGGTGCGTGTCCCGTTACATCTGGCGTAAAAATAACAGCATTTTAGAAAAAAAAAAAACATCATACCAACAGTAAAATATGGTGGTGGTAGTGTGATGGTCTGGGGTTGTTTTGCTGCTTCAGGACCTGGAAGGCTTGCTGTGATAGATGGAACCATGAATTCTACTATCTACCAAAAAATCCTGAAGGAGAATGTCCGGCCATCTGTTCGTCACCTCAAGCTGAAGCGATCTTGGGTGCTGCAGCAGGACAATGACCCAAAACTCACCAGCAAATCCACCTCTGAATGGCTGAAGAAAAACAAAATGAAGACTTTGGAGTGGTCTAGTCAAAGTCCTGCCCTGAATCCTATTGAGATGTTGTGGCATGACCTTAAAAAGGCGGTTCATGCTAGAAAACCCTCAAATAAAGCTGTATTACAACAATTCTGCAAAGATGAGTGGGCCACAATTCCTCCAAAGCACTGTAAAAGACTCGTTGCAAGTATTACAAACGCTTGATTGCAGTTATTGCTGCTAAGGGTGGCCCAACCAGTTATTAGGTTCAGGGGGCAATTACTTTTTCACACAGGGCCATGTAGATTTGGATTTTTTTTTTCTCCCTAAGTAATAAAAACCATCATTTAAAAACTGCATTTTGTGTTTACTTGTGTTATCTTTGACTAATAGTTAAATGTGTTTGATGATCAGAAACATTTTGTCTGACAAACATGCAAAAGAAGAAGAAATCAGGAAGGGGGCAAATAGTTTTTCACACTACTGTATGTCTGTGAAATGGCTGGAGTTTTGTGTAATATATATTACATATAATTGGTTATATACTTATATTAACTAAGATTAAATTCATGGTCAATGAGGAAGTAAATTCGCCTGTGTAAAAGAAAGCAGTAAAAAGCAAACACACACACACACACACACACACTAATTAGTCATATTGTCACAGAGTGGAGCTTAATTCATTTAAAAAAAAAAAAAAGGAGAGAGAAAAAAATCAGGTGAATATGAGGATGGGCCCCACAAAGTGTTACTTCAACCTGAACAAAAGCCTGCCCATTTAACCGGATCTGGTACCTCCTTTTTAGTAAGGTCCGTCAGTCCGCTGGTGATGACCGAATAGTCAGGTCACCTATAAACCTATAAAAATAGTCAGACAACTTCAGTCACTTTGAAACTCCTTACATCCCCCCAATGTAAAGCACTGCTTTGATATTCATTTTTATAAATAGATTTGCCTTAGGCAAAGGAGCAGATCTGGGGGACTCATGGACGTATTATGGTGAACTGGTATGTTTGGATGCTGTCATCCTCACTCTCATTGATCACTCAGGTTTGCTGATGGTAAGGTGATTGTTTGCTTTACATCTCAGGAAGCCCTTATGTTTGTGTTTCCTTCTGGCTCTCCCTTTTAGTTATGCTGTCATAGTTCTGCCGGAGTCTCTGCTTGCACTCTACAGTTAATATACATTCACATCATACATTGTGTGACTGTGACCATACCTAACTGCCATCTCTCCTCTTCTTCTCTTTCTCCCCCTCTTTCTCTTTCTCTTTCCTCTCTCCTCCTGTCTTCCCCTTTCACTCTTTCTCTCTCTCTGTCGAGCTACACATGTCGTTCCCGAGCTGCCAGTGATCCAGACTCCCTCTGCCCTCCGGACCTGTCTGACCCATCCTGGTGCCCCGCTTCTGGTTGGAGATCTCGTCACACTGATGCCCCGTGTGTCTCTCTGGGATGCGTCTGGTGTCTGGGGATGATTCTCTCTACCTAGAAGATGGTTCTGGCCTTGACTGGTGTTGGCAACTGTTTCTCTGGAAACTTGACAGTTCGATAGTTCAGGACTGGAACTTCCTGCAAGTTTGGGTCTTCAATAACTACCTGGACTACATAATAACATCAATTAACATCAGCTATTATAGCTGAACTGCCTGCCACCTAACACACTGTATAAATGCAGATCATTTACTGCTTTCTGTTTCACCCAAATAGTGATAACCTCCCGGCCTACTTGCCGATGTCATTAACTCGGTCGCCACTAGGTTCATGAGTTAAAGTTATATAACAAGCCTTCGGAAATTCCTTCCCCGCCATGCTCAAGAGTCGGGACTGTCAGCCACCCAGTCTCGACCGGGTCTGACTGTTGCGAGGCATGAAACACACAAGGAGAGTGTTTTTAAACCGGGCACCCCCTCGTAAGATTGGGGTGCGTCACGCAAATTGCCTCAAAAGAGTTCAGACTGGCATATTGTCTTTATCACAAAGAAGCCCTGAGGTTCATGTGCCCAGGACCGTGGGGTGTGGCCCCCCAATGGGGAGGGGCACGCAGAATTCCTTTCAAAGAATGAAGTGTTCTCCCTGGCACCCCCAGGAGATCGGTGTTCTTGCTCCGCCACCACTGGTGTTTCAGGCAACACCAGTCTCCAATAAAATGTTAGTTCTTCGGGGTTTTTTTTTCCTGCCATGTTTCAGGATGCCGAACATCTAACATCCCCCCGTTTAACCAAGCCGCCGAGACTTTGCCCCTCTCTGAGAAACTGGCAGCGTGGAAGCTACTGCCAAGTATATCTCCTTGGGTACTGAGCACTGTAGAGAGAAACTACAGGATTCAGTTCTCACATCACCCTCTGCGTTTCAATGGCGTGGTCTCCACTTCCATGAAACCGAAAAGGGCGCATCTGCTGACAAAAGTTGCTGGGAAATGGGGCCATGTAACATGTTCCCCTACCAGACAGAGAGTCAGGCTACTACATTCGGTATTTCTTGGTTCCCAGGAGGAACGGGTGGCTGCGTCCAATTTTTTAGATTTTGCGGGCTTTACCGCTATCTAAAAATAAATCAATAGAAATATTGTCACAACACAGGGGGTTCCTGAGGTTCGCTTTCGGGGGCGAAGCTTACCAGTATCGGGTCCTTACATTTGGTCTAGCTCTCTCACCCGCACATACACAAAATACATGGATGTAGTTCTGGCTCTTACGACTCCAGAGCATCCGTATTTGAATTACATGACTGACTGGCCCGTTCTCAGTAGCTAGCGCTTCGACATCAGCATGTCATCCTAGCTAATCTTTGTTTCTTAGGATTGGGATCCAACGCCATGAAAGCATGCTCTTTCCTGTTCAGAGGACAACATATTTGGGTGTCACATGGGATTCGAGCGTAAGCGGGCACAGCTGTCTCCCGTTCGTGTCGAATCTATTCTCAACACCCTCGAGGAAATCAAGCTAGACCAGAAAGTGACCATCACTTTCAGAGATCTTAGCTCTCATGGCAGCTGTATCCATGGTGACACCTTTGGGCCTTCTGCACATGAGAGCATTTTAGTTGTGGCTAAGAACCAGGGGATTTCACTCTAGGGCCAATCCCCAATAAGGGCTATGTGCCAGGTGCTTTGTACCTTTCCTATATGGTTCAGACCCCGATTTCTGACTCTGGGTCCCACTCTAAGTTCGTCTTGTCGTCGCAGATGCTTCCCTCATGGGCTGAGGTGCGGTTTTAGATGACTGTCCAGCCCAAAGGAACTGGAGAGGCCAACTTCTTGCGCGGCACATCAATTGCCTCAAAATGATGGCTCTATTTCTGGCCCTAAAGCATTTCCTCCAGCAGTTGAGACTACCATGTCCTAGTGCGGGTGGACAACACTATGGCAGTCTCATATATTAATTGCCAGGGTGGACTGTGCTCGCGCCGCTAAATAGCTAGCGCACAAGGTTCCTGTCCCTCAGGGCGATTTACATTCTGGGAAAAATTTATGTAGCAGAGGTGGAACTCTTTGCCGCGCAAGATCAGCAAATGTCTCCTTTACTGCTCTCTGACTTTTCCAGCCCCTGCGTCTGGACGCCTTGGCGGTCCCTGAACGGGACCAACCAAGTCAAGCTGGTCTTCCAGCCAGCATAATTAAGACTATTCTAAGTGCTAGGGCTGCCTCCCCTAGAAGAGCTTATGCCCTCAAATGAAAATTGGTGCATGATGAAGCAGGTAGACCCAGTTCACTGCCGAATTGTTTCAGTGCTGGAGTTTCTGCAGGAAAATTTGTCCTCAGGCTTGTGCCCCCTTGTTGAACCACTAGAGTCAGCGCCTCAGGTTTCTGACCCTCGAGATGGTTTTTCTAAATGGCCGTTACCTCTCTAAGAGGATCGGAGATCTGTCAGTCTCCCCATCCTGCCTAGACTTTACCCCTGGGCTAGTCAGGGGCATTTTGCATCCTTACTAACTATCTTCCGAAAGTTCCATTCCCAACATGCACGCATTTGTTTTTAAAGCCTTCTGTCCTCTGCCTTTACAGTTTCGAAGCAGGAAAGACTTCACTTACTGTGTCCAGTACGTGCTCTTCAGATTTACGTCCACCGCATCAGCCAGTGGCGTAAGTCAGAGCAGCTTTTACATGTTTTGGGCCCGCAAGCTGCGTGAGAGATGCTATTGCCCTGTACTATGAGGCGCGTGGGCTCACTTCGCCTCTGGGAATCAGGGCTCATTCAATCAGGGGGATCGCCTCATCTATTGCATTAGCAAGAGGTATTCCCCTGCAGCAAGTGTGTGACACGGAGGGTTGTCCTCTCCGCACACATTTATTACATTTATAGTTTGGATGTTCATGCTACTCCGGGCCCACGGGTCCTCGAGTCAGCTACCCAGACATAGTTCTGAGACCTTCTCGGCCTTGTGCGCACACGCTACACAACCTTGGAGTCCAGACACTTGCAGTGCGGCGGCGTTGGTACTCTCGTTCCCATAGCGTTTTCACGCAGCATCGAGTGTAGCCATTAAAAGGGAACGTCTCGGGTTACTTTGCTGTAACCCTGTTCCCTGAAAAGGCGGGAACGAGATGCTGCGTCCCAATGCCGCACTGCCTATGTGACCGGACGTCCGTTCAGACAAATCAATCTGAGGAATGTTTCCGGTTCACTCCTATTTATAACCTGCAGGTGCGTCCTATCAGATGACGTCACCTGACCGAGGTTATAAAAGGCAAAAATTTGGCGTGTTTGGTACACACATGCTTCACAACCGGCAACATAACAAGATGTTCCCCATAGCGTTTTCACGCAGCATCTCGTTTCCGCCTTTTCAGGGAACAGGGTTACAGCAAAGTAACCCGAGACGTTTATCAGCATATGTAAAATATAAACAAATACACAACTTTTTTATTACTGGAATACTGAAAATGGCTGATCAAAGTTCAATTACAGTGAAATATTCGGCTTTGGGTGGGACATTGGTTAGCAGTGTGTGGATCTGGAACATCTGCTGGATAATCCTGTTATACTATTAATTGCTTAAAAATCATGCACAAAACGCCATTTATTTTTACCTGGCTTAATAACCAGGGAAAATTGGAGTATTACAGCGAATGTTTGTTTCTTCTAGTACTGATGCTTTTACCAGGCCTTTAATAGTATTTTTTATGCCAGCTTCTGCCTCAGGGCGCAAAGGATATTATCTTATTCTGGGCAGTTTAACATTTGGTTTAAGTTGTACTTGAATCGGGCTGGCTGATTTAATTAGGTCTACATCTGTATCATGGCGAGACTATAAATCAGGTGGGATCTGACTCTCCACTTCCCTAAACAATTCATCTTCAACAGTCTCAACTACCTCGGGTGCTGATGCCATTTATGTTTGTGATTTGTGGCTGACTACAACTTCCTGAGGAATACCAATCAAGTTATTACCACACAAGATCTTAATACAGGTTTTTATCTACGGAATGAAAATCAACAGGTTTATGGTTGACTTCCACTGGACTTCTTTAGCTTCCTTGATCCTTGGTTCTAAGTCCTTTGATCTGCCATTTTGTCCTACATATAATTTCACCTGAGGAACAGAATCAGTTACATTAAACCACCTCTTCCCAAAATCACTTATGTACACTGATTGCTGCTCCTTGCCGACCTATGATGATGTACTGTGTAATTAATTCAACCGTGCTCTTTTGTTTCTTCCTGCCAAGTTTGTTCTAAGTCAGTATCCTTAGTTGAGTCATACATCATTGTACAGTAAAAAGCCGCAGTGGGTACCTCCAGGATTTGTGATTTAATTAATCTTCCCCACTTATAAATTATTTGACTTAACTCCCTCTCTAGCTCCCCTATCCAATACACATTTACTTGTGGTTCTGCCATTACATTATTTGATTTTAAAACTTTCCATGTCAACATACACTTTTTGAAGAACACCATATTTGAAGTCATAATTTACATAATGCATCTCTGCCTAATTAATTAACTGGTGTCTGACTCGAACCTAATACAGATATGGAATTCTACTGTCTTGGTAATTTCCCAGACATGGGAAGATGTGAGGCATCCCTTAAATTAAATAAGGTATAAATTGCTCCTGTCTCGACTAACATGGGTGTATTTTTTCCTATCTACCTCAATGTGTAACATGGGTTCTTGTTCAGCATTAGTTATTAAACTAGCTAACTGATTCTCCCCTGTAGGACTCTCTGGGCACCCCTAACCCTGTTTTGGATCCCCCCCCCCATGGGTTTATTGGGCCTTGAACTTGATCTCGAGGGGGTTGGGTCCTGGATGTGTTAGGCAAATTGATCTGTTATGTCCAGCCTGTCCACACCCCCAATATACTCCGGGAGCAAAGTTCGCATGAGTGTCAGGTTCGGGCATCTGGTGTGAGCTTGGGAAGTGCCGCTGATGCTGCCCTTGCTGTGACTGCTGCTGGCTGGATCATCAGTAAAGGGTTTGGCCCTTTACAGACATTTGCCCTGCTTCCTTTGTTACCAGGGTAACTTGGACTTTTCCCTTATCTCTCTTTATCAGCTCCTCAAGGTGTAACTGAGCCAGTTTTCTGTGCAGTTCATGTTCTTGAGTTCTTAACTTTTGCTCATCTTCTATTTTTTTCAACAGCATGTGAGACGTGATCACAGAACTCTTTGTATGATTTAGAAATTAAGCCGACCACATCTTCCAGTTTACTTTTCACCGGTTGAGGCATGGCATTTACTACAGTTTGTCTGACCAGTGTAGACAACAGTGCATATCCCTCAGGATCACTTTTCAGTTTCTCGCTCCACCTTTTTAACTGCTTTTGAATGTACAGTTTTGAGTTTTCAGTCTCTTGCTTTCATAGTTCCCACCGACAGAAGCTTGCCTGAGGTCTCCTCTTCTAAGACCTTAATCCATTTCCCTGCCCCTTCGTGAATGTTAGGGAGGCAGTTGACAAGTCCCTCGAGATCTTGAGTTGCCCATGGTACGTAATGTTCCTGTGCATCTTTATTGTATTCCTTCCCTGTTTCCCACTGCCCATATTAAATGACAAATCCTTTTCACCATCATCCTCTCCACTGTACAAAGATCTATGCCGATTCCTTTATGTTGTATCCATTTTACTTCTTACTTGTCCGGGTGTTAAAGTGCCCTTGTCTAACCTCTCTCCACTTGCTTTCCATATACCTTTTTTTCCTTTCTGTAGATCTGCCCTTATCTCCTCATAAAAATCTAACAGTGTGCTTTCCCCTCTATCCATTTTTCTATCCTTTCTCTTTCTTCTCTACCAACTCCTCTCCTTCTTTCTTAAACAAAGCTAGGACTTCTCACTCCTGCTGTCTCTTTAACACTTTTTGGACACACTTTTCCTCTTTTGCCGCCATCTTATAATTTTTACACAGTTTCTTTCTCCACACACTGCCACATTAAATGCTCCCTCCTTAGGCCATTTTGTAATTATCTCTTTAGTTCTCTTTTGCCATTTATTTGCAATCTTAGTTATGATATTTCCATGCAACAGATGCCTAAATACTAATGTATTCACCTGGGAGGCTGCCATTATGCTTGATAGTCTATGTCACCACAACTTAGATATTCTTGCTTTATTTTCTGATTATGCAATTACTTAGTGACTAAATTTACTTACAACATACAATATTGTATAATCACAGAATTATCCTCCTTCTTTAACAAAACTCAACAATGATAACCACCCTCTAATATACGATATTTCACTATAGTACTTGCCAGCCAGTACAGTCTATTTTTAAACACAGTGAATACTTTTTATCTATAACCGATTAATGCCACAGTATTAATATTGGTTAAGACACATTTAACACTCCTGTCACACAGTGCTATGTGTGGGATTTAAATAAGGTATATGTGCAGAGGTGAATGCTCTGGAAAAGTCTTTTAACAAAGGAAACAGAACATGAGCAAAGAGGAGCTAACGTAACCAGAGCTAAACCAACCAGTAGCTGAACTAAATAAGGAGCTGAACCTACACAAGAACCTAATTATAACATGAGCTATCAAGACTGGGAGAGAAACATAAAAAACCTAAACATAAGAGCTAACCATAACTTATAAGCACTAACCAGAACAGACTTTATTCAGAAACAAAGAGAATATGACACTAGAACAACCTAAAACATGAAGCATAACGTTTAATCAGTTCAAGTAGCTTAATTGAATGGCATAGGAACAATGGAAATGGCATGAAACAGACAAACACGGAGAATTTAACAACCAAATAACTAACCAGCACTTAAACATAAAAGATACCCAACAACTAGAACAAAATGTTATTTATAATCGACTGATAATACCTCAGCTCAGGTGAGCGCTCACCCGACCGAGGTGCATTCTAAGAAATGAAGTTTAGAACCGAAGAAACACAAAAGGAACCCAAACTTACAAAATGAAGTCCGGCGCATGGCACCTTCTGGTGTTAACAACGTCGTTGAGCCTTCACCCCCCGGCCACCCATCAGAAACCTGTCGTCTAATTTTTAATGCTTGGAAGAAGCTCGCTTCTGTGGCCAGTCGATATGCAGCCCCTCGACCGCATGCATTACTACTTCAAGTAACATCTTATATGCTCTGTCTTCACTAGAAGCGAGAGAGGATGTCTCTTCTGCCCATTCACAAGGAGCGCCGGGGCGCACTTGAGAAGCTGATGGAGGAATTTTTACGATCCAGCGAGAGCGCGAGAGAAAGGAGGGGAGAATCCGTCTCGTGCACGTCTACCAGATTCACGCGTGAGCCCCAGGAATGCGCTGCGGCTCGCGGCAGAAGAAGGCGAGCCGCGCGCAAAGCACTTTAATCGGGAGGAGGTCACAGTGCTCACACTCTCCTTGAAGCCCAAGGAGAGCGTGACTTTCCCCCAAACACTCGAAACAGTAAGTGTGGAAATAAGAGTGGATTATCACACTTAGGGACACATCTCGCTTGAGACTTGAGCCATATCGGTGAGTTAAATACTTTCTTAATTTTGCTGGTTTACACACACGCAAACACAAAGCAGTCCTGAAGACAAAAAAGATCTAAGGGATGTTTCTGGTTCACTCTTATTTATAACCTGCAGGTGCACTTCATCAGATGTGAGACCCCGTGCGGTTATACAGTGGGGAAATAAGTATTTGATCCCCTACAGATTTTGTAAGTTTGTACACTTACAAAAAAAATAAAGGGTCTATATTTTTTGTCATAGGTTTATGGTAAAGGATAGAGACAGAATATCAACCAAAAATCCAGAAATAGCACATGATACAAATGTTATAACTTGATTTTCATTTCAATGAGGCAAATAAGTATTTGTTCCCTTATCAAGCAACAATAATTCTGCCTCCCACAGAGTGGTTATGTGCTCTTGTGGTACACGTATTAATTTAAGAAGGTGCGCCTAACAACAATGTGGTATGTGTATAAAAGCCACCTGTCCACAAAATCTATATCTTCCATTCGAACCTTACCACCATCGGCAAGACCATAAAGGTGTCAAAGCAAGTCAGGAACAAGATTTAAAGTAACCATTAATGGCCCTTAGTCTGGAGCTATATGCAAGATTTCACCTCATGGACTAAGAATAATCATGAGAAAAAAGAGGAACCAGCCCAGGACTACATGGGAGGAGCTTGTGAATGATCTCAAGGCAGTTGGGACCACAGTCACTAAATAAACCATTGGTAACACAATACACCTGCATGGATTGAAATCCTTCAGTGTAGCAAGGCTTTCCCTCCTCAAAAAGACACGTACAGCTCCGTCTGTTTGCCAATGAACAGAGAAAGATAGCCCTTAATCCAATAGAAAATTCATGGAGAGAGCTGTAACTTCGAGTTGCCAAGCAACAGGCAAGAAACCTTAAACATTTAGAGAAAATCTGTAAAGAATAGTGGATCAAAATGCGTCCTGAGATGTGTGCAAATCTGGTAACCAACTACAAGAAATATCTTCCCATGGTGCTTGCCAGCAAGGATTTCTCTACCAAGTACTAAGTCCTGTTTTGCTTGACGATCAAATACTTATTTCCCTCATTAAAATGCAACTTTGTTCATAACATTTGTATCATGTGCTTTTTCTGGATTTTTGGTTGATATTCTGTCTCAATCCTTTACCATAAACCTATGATAGAATTATAGACCCTTCATTTCTTTGTAAGTGGAAAAACTTAGAAAATCTGTAGGGGGTCAAATACTTATTTCCCCCACTGTATAAGCCAACAATTTGGCGTGTTTGATACACACATGCTTCACACCGGCAACAGTCAGGTTTCAGGCCCCATCATAGTACAGAAACTGCACTAGTTAAGATTGCAAACGACTTGTTTTTAGCTTCGGACCAAGGGCTGCACCTTAATTCTAGTCTTGCTTGATCTTAGTGCTGCATTCAACATTATAGATCATAACATTCTCATAGATCGCTAACAAAATCACATAGGTATTCAGGGACAGGCATTAAAATGGTTTAGATCATACCTGTCTGATCGATACCATTTTTTAGATCTAAATGGAGAACTGTCTGGTGTAATGCCAGTGAAATATGGGGTCCCACAAGGGTCAGTTTTAGGACCTCTGCTGTTCTCAATATACATGCTTCCCCTGGGTAACATCATTAGAAGACATGGGATTAGTTTCCATTGTTATGCTGATGATACCCAATTATATATCTCAACAAAACCAGACGAAATACCTAAATTGTCTAGATTAACGGAGTGTGTCCAGAAAATAAAAGATTGGATGACCAATAACTTCCTTTTACTAAACTCAGACAGACAAGACAGAGATATTACTCATCGGCCCAAAAACCAGCACACAACAGCTTTCACAATTCAGCCTGCGTTTAAAAGGATGTACTTTTACTACTAGCTCAACAGTAAATATTAATATTATTATTAGACAGTAATATTAGACAGTAACTTGTCCTTTGAAAATCATATTTCCAATATCACAAAAACAGCCTTTTTTCCATCTTAGAAATATCGCCAAACTTAGGAGCATCTTATCCGTATCTGATGCAGAAAAGCTAGTTCATGCATTCATGACCTCCAGACTGGACTATTGTAATGCATTACTAGGTGGTTGTCCTGCATCCTCAATAAACAAGCTTCAGTTAGTCCAAAATGCAGCCGCCAGGGTTCTTACCAGATCCAGAAAATATGATCATATAACCCCAATATTATCATCCCTGCACTGGCTACCTGTTCAGTTTAGAACTAATTACAAAATAGTACTACTTACATACAAGGCTTTAAATGGTTTAGCTCCCACATACCTAACCAGTCTTCTGAAACGCTATAATCCGCCACTCTCCTTAAGATCACAAAACTCAAACACAAAAACAAGAACACAAAAACAAGAAGCACAGCGATGAGTCCACGTTGTTTCACTGTTTATGACATAGTGACACTAAACAGCTGAACAACTTCACTTTTCGTTTACCTCTGTTTGTTTATATTCAGAGTAACATCTTCCAACCACCTCTCATAGTCTAATGTTAGTTTTAGTGATTTGGCAATAACTAATTATCACTACATAAGTACCCCAACACCATTGATCATGAGTTTCAGCTGAAACTAATTCTATACATTTCTCAACAGAAAATGTAGATGCAGATTCCAAATGTATAAACATATATATATATATATATATATATATATATATATGGTTTGTATCCACACTTAGCGGTCACGGAGTGAAAAAACTTTGAAGCAGTTGAACTAAGCTTAAACTTATCAACATTGTTTCGTTCAGATTCCGCTTCAGTGTGCTTCTTAATATCTCCCCATATATATATATATATATATATATATATATATATATATATACTTTTCAAATAAAATCGCTATTACTTGACCCTGAAGTTTAGTTTACCACACAAAAAACTGAAAAGTCCTTTCTGGTAAATCAACTGCATATGTAGTTTATTTACAGCAATTCATTGAAAAAATAAATATACATTGTACAGTACAAGGTAAACACAAGAAAGATTACAAAATGAAAAAACAAACAGTGTCTTCTTTATAAACAGCTTATACTGTGCGTCGAGTAAGGTAGTAATTTCTATTTAAGTTTATGTGAATTCACTCACTTTTAGGTACCCATCAGAATATAATGGTCATTTTCTGTACTAAATTTGAGAAGTGCTTGCCTAAGAATCCAAGCTATACATAGGATGGAGAATCGTACGTGCAAAAACTAACCATATAAGGTCTCCTGGAATGTGCTTGCCCAGGAAGGTGAGGTATACATAGAACGGGGGAATTTAAAGAAACCCACCTGTTGTAAAACATCACTGTATACGGAATCAGCTGCATTGTATGGAGTATTTAAAGGGAAGAGCACTCAAAGATCAGTGTGATCTCTGCAGGCTCCCCCGGCCGTTATTGCATGATAAATAAAGGTTGTTATCTTCTGAAACCAAAGCCTGAGTCTTCAATTAATTTCCACGACATCACAAACTGGTGGCCACCTAAAAAAGGTAAGCAACTTTTGCCTATATACTTAGTTTGTGTTGTTTGCTGGGATAACCGGTGGTGGTAAGGACGCCTGATGAATGCCTCTCCAAATTAAGTAGTTTGGATGGGTTTTGTTTTCAGGAAAGAATGCATGCATCAGCTTACAGTACTAACTGTTATACTGATAGTAATTTGATAAATTAAGCATTGCATTGGTCTGTTATGTTGTCAAGAGGGCTTTGATTAGATGGCAGCATGACAAGACAAGTATGAGAGAGCGCATTTGAGCATCTATTTGTGTTAAAGAGAGAGAGTGGCTCGGTATTAATCTGTACCCATTGTCAAGAGGGCCTAGATTGGATGGCAATGGGAAAGAAGCAGTTAATAAGGAATTGCGCTTAATTAGTTATACTGCTTGTGTAAGGGTACACAGCAGCTAAATATTTATAAATAACGTTTTATGAGGAATGTACAGATGTATGTCGATAATGTGTAGCCCACGAAAAATTATTGTATGAGGCTGGTGGTGAAATTTTATATAGATATCTTTTTATGAGCAATATACAGATGTATATGAATTTATATTAATATCTAAGTATGAGGAGCACCGCTGTGTGCCATAAAGTTAAAAAGCAATTGCAATTGGTTGTGTCTAATTGATGTTGTGTCTGTCTAAAACTGTCTGAGTGCAAGGGAGCTCTTTGTGTGCCTGTGAGAGAGAGAGAGAGAGAGAGAGAGAGAGAGTTTGGTTTAGTGATATTATAAGCTCCGTGTCCAGTGAACAGGGCTTGACCCCTGAGCAGAGGGGGGACAGCTGCTGCCAGACCGGAGACACCTGTGTGTATGAAGGCCTTATTAAAAATAAAATAAAAAATTAAATAAAAATTAATAAAATAACAAAATAATAAAGAATAAAAAAGTAGAAGAAATAAATGAGCCTTTATTAGAATATAAAAGGGACAAGCATGAATGAATGAGCCCTATTTTTCAGGAAAAAGGGACAAAGTATGGATGTGTAAATAGATAATAAGAAATAATGTGGAGTTGTCACGGCTAAATACCAGAGGGCACTATTCGATTCCATTTTTTAGGTTTATGTTCCTTTTGTGTTTAGTTTGAGCTTCATTTCCTAAAATGCACCTCGGTTGGGGGAGCATTCTCCCAAAATAGGTATTTAACCAGTCAATTATAATTAGCTTTTGTTCTGGTTGCTGTGCATCTGTTGTGTTTAAATGCTGGTTGGTTAAAATTGGTTGTTGAATTTGCTCTGTGTCTGTCTGTTTCGTGCCATTTCCATTGTTTCCATGCTATTCAATTAAGTTACTTGAACTGCTGAAATGTTATGCTTTATGTTTTAGTTGTTCTAGTGTTATTTTCTCCTTGTTTCTGAATATAGGTTGCTCAGGTTAAGTTATGGTCTTAGGTTATATTTAGGTTCTTGTGTAGATTCAGCTCCTTATTTAGTTCAGCTTCTGGTTGGTTTAGCTCGGGTTCCGTTAGCTCCTGGATGATCACATTCTGTTTCCTTCATTAAGTCCACCCATACCACCTTGTGATAGAAGGGGTCAAGGTGTCTGATAAAGAGTGGTTATCATTGCTTAGTCTTGGTCTGGAAGGTGGATTGTTCTGTGATTATACCATATTGTATGTTGTAAGTAAATTTGGTCACGAAAATAAGTGTATAGCATAAGACAAAACAATATATCAAAGTTGTGGTGAAAAAAGGCTATAAAGCATAATGGCAGCCTCTCCGGTGGATGCATTAGTGTTGAAATATCCCTTGAGTGGAGATCTCATAACTAAGATCTCGAATAAATGGCAAAGGAGAACTAAAGATTTGATTACAAAATGGCCAAGGGAGGGGTCATTTGATCTAGCGTTGTGTCATGAAATGGAGATTCTAGTAAAAAATTACAAGACGGCAGCAAAGGAGAAAAAGCGTGTCCAGAGAGAGTTGAAAAGACAGCAGGAGAGAGAGGTCTTAGCTTTGTTTAAGAAAGGAGAGGAACAGGTACAGAAGAAAAAGCAGATGAGGAAAAAGTCAAAAAGGTTAGACAGTGAAGCACGGAATAACCGAGAGGAAGCGTTAGTTACGCCTCCCCCATATGTGCAGACAGAAGGTCAATTCCCTATGCTCAAGGGCATGGTGGAAGTCACTGGTGAAATGCAGATGGAAGGGCATGTAGATTTAGAAGAAGACTGCAAAGAGGCAAGTGTAAAGTCAAGAAAGAGGCAGGATAGGAGAATGGATAGAGAGGGCAGCACACCGTTAGATTGTTATAAGGAAGTAAGAGCAGACCTACAGAGAGTAAAGAAGTTATATGGGAAGGGGGATAAAATAGAGGAATCGGAAGATGTGCAGGGATGTGGAGAGAGGTTAGACAGGAATACTAAAACACCAGGACAAGCAAGAAGTAAGATAAATACAACATTAGGAACTGGGGATAGACCTTTGTACAGTGGAGGGGATGACGGTGAGGAGAACTTGTCATTCAATATAGGCAGTTGGAAACAGGGAAGGGACACTGGTAGACTTAGAAACCTAGCTCCACAATTCCCAATTTTAATTAAAGGTGCACGGGGACAATATGTACCATGGGCAACTCAAGATCTCGAGGGGCTTGTCAATCGCCTCCCTAACATCCACGAGGGTGCAGGAAAATGGATCAAGGTCCTAGAAAAAGAGACCTCAGGCAGGCTTCTGTCTGTAGGAGATATGAAAGATTTGTTGGCAAAGATTTTAGGAGGAGGAAAAATGGAAGAAGTCCTCCATTCCTCGGACTTAAGTGAGGCTGTGGATACATATCATATGGATGGAACTGTCTTTGATGCTTATCGTCCTTCTATGTGGCAAGCCTTGCGTGCAGAATATCCAACTAGAGTTGACCCAAAAGCATTGAAAGGTGATCAGTTGGAAGAAACAGAGAATCCAACACTTTACATTCAAAAGCAGTTAAAGAGGTGGAAGCAAGAAACTGAAAGTGATCCTGAAGGAGATGCACTGTTGTCTACACTGTTCAGACAAACTATAGTAAATGCCATGCCTCAACCGGTGAAAAGTAAACTGGAAGACGTGGTCGGCTTAACCTCCAAATCACACAAAGAGTTCTGTGATCATGTCTCACATGCTGTTGAACAGTATAGTAGAAGTGAACAAAAGTTGAAAGCTCAAGAAAAAGAACTGCAAAGAAAGCTGACTCAGTTACAGCCGGAAGAACTAACAAAGAAAAATAAGAGAAAAGTCCAAGCTACCCTGGCAACAGAAGAAGCAGGGCAGATGTCTGTAAGAGGGCCAAATCCTTTACCGAGGATCCAGCCAGCTACAGTCACCACGATGACAACACCAGCTGCATTTCCCCAAAACCCACACCAGATACCTGCACCTGTCATTAATGTGTTCACTCAGAAACCAGGGCAGAGGGAGTGGAGAGCCAATCAACAACAGAGAGGACAAAGAAATAATCAGTCTAACTTTCCCCCAGGAGTCTGTTGGGGATGTGGACAGGCTGGACATAATCGATCAAGCTGCCAAAGTTCCAGGCCCAGTAAACCCATGGGGAGGTCCAAAACAGGGGTAATAGGGGTGTCCAGAGAGTCCTATAGGGGAGAATCAGTTACCAATCTTAACAACTAATGCTGAACAAGAACCCATGTTACACATTGAGGTAGACGGGAAAAATACACCCATGTTAATTGATACAGGAGCAGTTTATACATGCTTAAATTTAAGTCATGCCTCACATCTCCCCTTGTCTGGAAAATTTGCCAAGACAGTAGGATTCTCAGGACAAAAGCAGTTAATCCCTATGACCGCTCCAGTCCGTCTGCAAACTTGCAATAAAAGTGTGACCATACCTGTATTAGTTTCAAGTCAGACGCCAGTTAATTTATTAGGTAGAGATGCATTATGTAAATTAGGACTTCAAATATGGTGTTCCCCAAAAGGTGTGTATGTTGACATGAAAGGTATTCAAAATCAAATGGTAATGACTGAGCCACAAGCAAATGTATATTGGATAGGACAGCTAGAGAGGGACGTAAATCAATTAATTAATAAGTGGGGAAAATTTATTAAAGCACAGATTCCAGAAGCACAAGTACCCACTGCGGCTTTTCACTGTACAATGATGTATGACCCAACTAAGAATACTGACGTAGAACAAACATGGCTGGAAGAAACAAAAGAACACAGGGTTGAACTAATTACACAGCACATCATCATAGGTCGGCAAGGAGCTGCTGTCAGTGTAGATGATTCGGATTTTGTAAAGAGGTGGTTCAATGTAACTAATTCTGTTCCTCATGTGACATTGTATGTAAGTCAAAATAGCAGCTCAAAGGATTTAGGCCCAATGATGAAGAACGCAAAAGAAGTCCAGTGGAAATCAACAACAAATCCGTTAATTTTTTATTCTGAGGATAAAAATTATACCAAGATCTTGTGTGGTAATAGCTTAATTGGTACTCCTCAGGAAGTTGTAGTTAGCCACACGTCACAAACCCAAATGGCATCAGCATCCGAGGTAGTTGAGACTGTTGAAGAGAAATTGTTTAGGGAAATGGAGAGTCAGGTCCCACCTGACTTATGGTCTCGTCACGATACAGATGTAGGCCTAATTAAATCTGCCAGCCCGATTCAAGTACAACTTAAACCAAATGTAAAATTGCCCAGAATAAGACAATATCCTTTACGACCTGAGGCAGAGGCAGGCATAAAAACCACTATTGAAGGCCTTGTAAAAGCATCTGTACTAGAAGAAACAATCAGTTGTTGTAATACTCCAATTTTCCCGGTAATTAAGCCAGGTACAAATTAATGGCGTCTTGTGCATGACTTGCGTGCAATTAATAGTATAACAGAGGATTATCCAGCAGATGTTCCAAATCCACACACATTGCTAACCAATGTCCCACCCGAAGCCAAATATTTTACTGTAATTGATCTTTGTTCAGCCTTCTTCAGTATTCCAGTGGCGGAAGAGAGTAGATATTTGTTTGCATTTACATATGCCGGTAAACAATATACGTACCGAAGAATGCCTCAAGGTTATCGCCACTCTCCCCATATATTTAATCAGGTTTTGAAAGCTAATTTAGCAGATTTAATGATAGAAGGTAACCTTCTCCAGTTTATGGATGATTGTTTAATATGCTCGTCATCATTAGAAACCTGTCATAGAGACTCTATTAAAATACTTAGTAAGTTAGCGCAAGGCGGTCATAAAGTGTCTAAAACTAAACAGCAATATTGTAAACCTCAAGTTGAATATTTAGGGCGGCTAATTTCACATGGTACAATAGCCATAGTGCCTACTCAATTAGGAGGAATAAGTAAAGCACCATTGCCACAAACAGTAAAGCAGTTGATGACCTTCCTAGGCTTAACAGGCTTCAGTGCTGACTGGATTGAGGAATATGCAGTAAAAACAGCTCCACTGAGGAAGATAATGAGAGAAGAAGGCATGCAAAATCTAAGTGCTCCATTAAAGTGGAACACAGATGCACGGTTAGCATTTGAATCCATCAAAAAAGAAATGCACACAGCACCTACTTTAGGTATACCTGATTATACCAAACCGTTCTATTTGTATGTGGCTAACCGAGCTGATGGATATGCTTCAGCTGTGTTGATGCAGGAAACCTGCAGTGGAAGGAGAAAGCAGCCCCTAGCTTACTACAGCACTAAACTATCAATCAATCAATCAAAATTTATTTATATAGCGCCTTACAACAACCAAAAGGTGCCCAGGGCGCTTTCGAGTATAAAAACAAAAAAAAACATAAAACACAACAATCAGAACAGGACAATATCAATCAAATCAATAGCTACATATCAAAAGCAAGTCTAAAAAGATGTGTCTTCAACTGCAATTTAAAAGCACTGAGCTCAGTGATACTTCGAAGCTGTCCCGGTAGTGCGTTCCACAGTTTTGGGCCCTGAACAGCAAATGACCGACCTCCAAACTTTTTATAATTAAACTTGGGTATGACCAACGTGGTATATTTAGAAGAGCGCAAAGTTCTGGCTGGGTGGTGGACCATTATCAACTCCGCGAGGTAAACAGGGGCCAGACCATTGATGGCCTTAAATACAAACATCAGGATCTTAAATTCCACCCTAAACCGCACTGGAAGCCAGTGGAGCGAGCGGAGGACTGGACTGATGTGAGAGCGTTTAGAGGTGTTGGAAAGAAGACGTGCTGCAGCATTCTGTACCAGTTGAAGCCGATTGAGCAGTGATTGACTGAGTCCAGAGTAGAGGGCATTACAAAAGTCAATCCGCGAGCTGATGAAGGCATGAACAGCTTTTCAAGATCAGCTCGGGTCAAAATTGATTTGACCTTACTGAGAAGCCTTAGCTGGTAAAAGCTTGCCTTCACAACTGCACTTATCTGTTTATCAAAAAACATGCCACTGTCAAAAATAACACCCAGGTTGCGCACTACCGGAACAAACCGAGGTGTTAAAGGACCAAAACTGGGAGAACTGCTAGATGAATCCGGAGTAAACAAAATGTACTCAGTCTTTTCTTCATTCAGGTGCAAGAAATTATGAGAAAGCCATTTTCTGATGTCAAAAATACAATTATAAAGAGAGTCCAATGGAGAACAATTACTCAGAACCACAGGAAGGTAGATCTGAAGATCGTCTGCATAGAAATGAAAACGGACATTGTGATTGGAGATGAGTTGACCCAATGGCAGCATATAAAGTGAAAACAGAATAGGACCAAGAATAGATCCTTGAGGGACACCTGATGACAAAGGAGCAACTGAAGAGGAAAGGTCATTTAGCATAACTGAAAAAGTTCTGTTTGTGAGATATGATGAAAACCATTTGAGAACCATGCCCTGTAATCCAATAGTGTGTTGAAGTCGAGAGATAAGAATGGCATGATCTACAGTATCAAATGCAGCGGTCAGATCTAATAACACCAAAACCACAGAATTTTTTCTGTCCAGGGCTCCAAGAATGTCATTATGGACCCTAAGTAGTGCAGATTCCGTGCTATGCCGAGACCTGAAACCAGACTGAAATTTATCAGCAATAGCATGCAATTGGAGATAAGACTGAAGCTGGGTAACAACAAGCTTCTCCAACAGCTTAGCCAGAAAAGGCAAATGAGATATAGGACGAAAATTGGACAATATAGAAGGGTCAAGGTTTGGTTTCTTTAACAGTGGTCGAACAATGGCATGCTTGAGGGCAGTTGGAACTGTGCCCGAACTAAGACAACTGTTTATAAAGGCCACAAGGCTGGGGCCCATGATGTCAATAGCTTCCTTCATTATCCTCACCGGAACAGCGTCAAGAGGGCAGGTGGTGATCTTCAATTCATGGACAGCTTTTTTGAGGTCCACAAGAGTAACTGCCTCAAAGTTCTCCAGCACACATTGTGCTTCTTGTGAAGATATGACAGCAACAGGGACTTGTGTGATGGCTTGCCTGACAGACAAAACCTTGTCCAAAAAGTACTGTTTGAATGCATCACAGGAGTGCTCAGATATATTATTCAAACCAGTAAACACCGGATTTATCACAGAATTAATAGTGTTAAATAAAATTCCAGGGCGATGACTATTACTGTTGATGAGATTAGAGAGATACTGTCCTTTAGCTTCCCTCACAGCTCTGTGATAGGTGAAAAGACTATCTCTAAACATTTCCAGTGACACCTGCAACCTGTCCTTCTTCCATTTACACTCAGTCTGTCTACACCGACGCCTAAGGGCTCGTGTTGTATCATTGAGCCAGGGGTCTGAAGGGCTTTTGTTTATTTCCTTATAAGGGGCCACAGAGTCCATAATCTGGGAACAAATGGTGTGGAAGGAGGAAAGGAAAAGTTCAGGACACGGAGAAAATGTCAAGTCAGCAACCGAGCAAAAATCAAAGGCAGTTAAGGCAGTAACAAAGTCATTAACTGTAGAAGAGGTAATGATTCGCCGACGTTTGGGGGCAGTGATTATAGGTGCAGATGGAACAGCACAGATATCAAACCGTATAAGAGAGTGATCAGATACGGGAAAATCCAGAACCTCACAATTTTTCACTATCACCCCACGCGAGATGATAAGATCAAGGCTATGACCTAACCTATGAGTCGGGCCAGATATGGACTGGGTCAGGTCCAATGAATGGAGAAGTGCATTAAAATCATTTCCAAATTTATCAGAGGGGCAACAAACATGAATGTTAAAATTACCACAAATTAAAATATTGTCAAACTTTGGCATGAACTCTGACAAAAACTCGATAATGTAGCGCAAGGGTACCCACCATGCTATCAGCAGGGACTTGCAGCAGTACATTATGCATATAACAAAGCATCCACATTGACTATGGGTTATCCAGTAACCATTTATACCCATCATAGAACTAAGTTGTAGAACTAATAGAACAAGGGAAATTTGTTCTTACTCAAGCTCGCATTCTAGCATATTCTTCATTGCTTACATATCCTGATATTACTATAAAAAGATGTGACACAGTTTACCCAGCTGAATTAATTCCTTTAGACTATGAAGGAGTGTCTCATGATTGTGTGGCAAATTCATTAGCATTTACTAGGTTACGGCCTGATCTTGAGTCTAAACCGATAGCTGAAGCGGAAGTCATTTACTTTGTGGATGGGTCTAGTTTTAGAGATCACATAGGACGTCACACAGGCTATGCAGTAATAAGGAAAGATGGAGAAGACTTTAAACTAATCTTATCTCAACACTGTTCACAACCCTGTTCTGCTCAATTGGCCGAGCTAAAAGCTCTCACCGCGGCTTGCCAGCTAGCCAAAGGGCTAGTGGCAAATATATTTACAGATTCAGCCTATTCGCATGGTGTATGTCATCTGTTTGGAGCAGTGTGGAAGCAAAGAGGATTTAAAAGGAGTGATGGGACTCCCATCCAGCATGCTGAACAGATAAGTAAACTAATGTCTGCTATGATGCTACCAAAACGATTGGCTGTAATTAAATGTCAAGCCCATAAAAAGGGAAATGACTATGTCACTAAAGGTAATAACATAGCAGACTTAGAAGCAAAGCGAGCATCAAAGTGTCAACTGGCAGTGCAGGTGCCAATAGTCCTTATAGAACCACAGCCCCAGTTGGAAGATATTATTCGGATTCAACAGCAAGCAGGTCCATACGAGCACTTAATGTGGCTCCAGAGGGGAGCCCAGAAGGATGCACAGGGTATTTGGCGTTCACATGAAGGTCTGATCATAGCATCCACAGCACTGTTGAACATTCTGATTTCAGATGCCCATGGATTTAATCATTGTGCTAGAGGAGAGGTAGTGAGAAAGATCAAGCAACAAGGGTATTGGTCTCCATATCTGCATGCTATGGTTGACGAGTTCCTAACTTCATGTGAGATATGTGCTAAACATAATGTCAGAAAAGGAACAGCGACACCTATTGGCCATATACCGGTACCAGAAGGACCTTTTAAGCACTTGGTTATGGATTATGTGGACATGATAAAGTATGCTCGAGGAAAAAGGTACATGGTCGTAATAATTGATAGATTTAGTAGATGGGTAGAAGCAATGCCTTCAGCAAATGAAGGGGCCGGAACAGTTATCAAATTCCTTACAAGGGAAGTGATACCTAGGTTTGGAATTCCGTCAGAAATCAGTTCAGATAATGGATCAGCGTTTATTCAGGAAACTGTAAAGCAAGTATTACAACAGTTGAGAATAAAACAAAGATTTGGATGTGTCTATCATCCGCAGTCCCAGGGTATGGTAGAAAGAATAAACGGCACTCTCAAAGCTAAACTTAACAAAATTTGTGCTAGTACAAAACTCAACTGGGTTGATGCTTTACCTCTTGCATTAATGAGCTATCGCATGCAGATTAACAGGAATACACACTTAACCCCGCATGAAATGCTTACGGGTCGACCCATGTCTGTACCATTCTGTAGATGACCCTATAAAGGTCCACCGCTAGAACAATTACAATTGGAACTCAGATCATATATGAGGAAACTAACTGCCATACATAAAGAAATCTATGTGCAGGAAAAAAGCAAGGAGACGAAGGAAGAAAAAGACGCTCCGTGTCCCATCACTCCAGGAGATCAGGTCTATCTGCGGGTGTTCAGGAAGAAGTGGCATGAACCCAGGAGGGAGGGACCGTACACAGTTGTAGCTGCCACCCCCACAGCAGTCCAAGTGGAAGGCAAAACCACCTGGTATCATTTAAACCATTGCACAAGGGTCCCTAAAGTAAGTAAGGAAAAAGGTGCAAAAGAAGAGGACCCACCACCTAACAGTGATAACGTACAAGGTCTTGAAATCTGTGTGAAAGGTGGGGGGGAAATAAAGCAAAATTATGGGGAAAATAAAGGGGATAGCATACCTAATGGTCTTTATGTTCCAGATATTAAATCACCCAGTAGTCACCTCACCACTACTCAACTCCAGCCAGACTTCCCAAGAATTAACTTTACAGCAATTGACGGATGATCAAAAGGTTCCTAGTACCAAAACTGTTGGCAGGAAAATAAAGGAGAAACTCTTGAACATAGCACACGGTAATGAGTGGTATAAGTGGGCTGCCTACACAGCCAAGGAAAATAAAATAACTAGTTGTTTATTTTGCACCCCATCACCAATAAGGAAAGTTATAGTAGTACCCAACCAATATGACTTTAGACATTGTGCAGGATTTGCCCAGCACTTTTGTCATCTGCATGCCTTCAGAAGACCCCTATGTCCAGCAGAATGTTTAGCAATATTAAGTAGTCCAGATTACTTCAATAGATACCATAAACCCGAATGGGGAGAATGGTGTCAGCAATTAGATTAAAAAGATAGAGTTACCTTCGGAGTATGAAATAGATTATACACTTGAGTATGAATGCTTCAATAAGACAAAAGGAAATTACAGCATGGGAGAATTTCAGGGTAATTGCATGATAATGTGGCACCTAGACACGGACCCTTTTAGCCGATCTGACGTCCTTAAGAAGACTGTACTTCATGCAACAGCAACAGTGCATGCAAATATAAGTATAACGCATAGATGTAAAAACCAAACATTAATATTTCCACTTAAGTTCCGTTACGATGACCAATCAGTACCTGTAGCTGATTATTTCTGGCTCTGTGGGGGAACACTGTTGAGGGCAACATTACCAAGAGATTGGAAAGGAATCTGTGCTAGAGTACAAATGATTCAAGAAATATCAATAACGAATTGGGATCTAGAACAACCTATGAAGAGTGACTTAGAAGCCAATCATCGAGTAAAAAGAGCTTATCAGGCTGATCCCAATGTGTACATAGATTCAGTAGGACAACCCAGAGGTATACCTAATGAATTCAAAGCCAGAGATGAAGTAACATCTGGATTTGAGTCTATTTTTATATGGATAACTCCTAATAAAAATGCTGAATGGATAAATTATCGTTATTATAACCAACAGCGATTTATTAATTATACTGAAGATGCTTTGGTTGCATTAGGAGAGCAATTAGTAGCTACCAGTACAATGACCTGGCAAAATAGACAAGCATTAAATTGGTTATTGGCTGAAAAAGGAGGTGTGTGCATCCTGTTCGGTGATCAATGTTGTACATATATACTTAATAATACCGCACCTGATGGATCGTTTACCAAAGCCATGAATCAACTGAAAAATCTGAGACGTTAAGTAACTGAAAATGCTGGAAGGGATAATAAAATATGGGACTGGTTAGACCTAAAACTGGGAGCTTGGGGAGCATGGTTTGCTAAATTCGGTATGTTCTTGGGATTTGCTATATTGGTATTAGGATTATTGTTCTGTTGTGTACTTCCTATATTAAAATCTTTGGTCATAAAAGCTACAGTCCAACAAATGGAGGTATTAAAATGGCAAGATGGAAAAATACCCCTAACCAATGATAAAGACATTTACAGCTCTGATGGTGATTCCCAAGAATCAGAAGAGGATTCCGGCACCTCGGACAAGGACGAAGAAGATGATTAATGATGAACCATGCCTTGGGTGAAAGCACTGGCCTGGCCTCTCCCCAAAAGGCGACCCTCTACGATGCGCAAAGTATCTGGGTTGAAGAGTATACTGTATTACAACAAGACTGTTAAAAATTAGGTCTACTTTAAAATTGTACTGTGTTATGCATGTTTCATTTTAAATTGTGTACATTATCCAACTAGCATAAGCCTAGAAAGTCACTGTATTAATTGCATTATAAGTCATGTTATAGCTTATGGAAAGTATGATGTCATGGAGTTCAGTCTTTTACTCTTGTCCTAGTTGTCAAAAGTAAGGAAAGAGACGTTTGGCTGATACTCCCCTAGAGTGCGAATACATAGGTTGATTATTGATAAAATCCAGTGATTTGATTAAATCACCAGATTAGTGTAAGGACAACTGACACATGGATTTGCACTCTAGATTAAACAATTATTGTGGGACTTGTAAGTCCCAAGGGGGGGATATAAGGTAGTAATTTCTATTTAAGTTTATGTGAATTCACTCACTTTTAGGTACCCATCAGAATATAATGGTCATTTTCTGTAGTAAATTTAAGAAGTGCTTGCCTACGAATCCAAGCTATACATAGGATGGAGAATCGTACGTGCAAAAACTAACCATATAAGGTCTACTGGAATGTGCTTGCCCAGGAAGGTGAGGTATACATAGAACGGGGGAATTTAAAGAAACCCACCTGTTGTAAAACATCACTGTATACAGAATCAGCTGCATTGTATGGAGTATTTAAAGGGAAGAGCACTCAAAGATCAGTGTGATCTCTGCAGGCTCCCCCGGCCGTTATTGCATGATAAATAAAGGTCGTTATCTTCTGAAACCAAAGCCTGAGTCTTCAATTAATTTCCACGACACGAGATGCTGAAATCCCTTGCATGTTGCCCCTCAATTTTGTGCTTCCATTTCAAGTGGAGAGATATTTGACCGACAGCTTAGAACAAAAGAACTGTAGGTGTGATCACAACCCCCTCCGAACGACCGTGCCATCAATCACTGACCACCTCAGAAGTTCCCTCCAATGTATGCTGATGTTTTGCAAGTATTTTTGCAAAACTATGGCACTCTCTTGAGAGGTGGTTGGAATGTGTTATTCATTTATTTATTCTATACAGGGGCACTAACTACACAGACCAAAATGTTACCTTATTGTATTCTTATACTCATCGCTGTGCTTGTTGTAACTGAAAAAACGCTGCAACTGCTTCAGGGGAGATGTGTGTGTGTGCGCGCGTGCGTGCGCTGCAGCCTGTGAATGAATACGCACGGCAGAGGGACAGAGACATGAGGGACATCTAATACCGTATTGTGTAGTGTCCTTTTTTCTGCGGAATTTTCTGCTACCGCAGATCAGTTTATCAACTTGTAATATATTAATTTTAGGAATATATTAACATGTGCAGACATTTAGTTGCGGAGGCGCTGCCCCTCTTGCCCCTGAATAGCGCCAGCCTGTTTAGTGACACACACACACACACACACACACATATATATATATATATATATATATAGCATGCATCTTTATACATTTGGAATCTGCATCTACATTTTCTGTTGCATGTATAGAATTAGTTTCAGCTGAAACTTATGATCAATGGTGTTGGGGTACTTATGTAGTGATAATTCGTTTCTGCCAAATCATTAAAACTAACAATAGACTATGAAAGGTGGTTGGAAGGTGTTACTCTGAATATAAACAAACAAAATACAGCTTTTTTTCTCAGAGGTAAACAGAAAAGTTAAGTTGTTCAGCTGTTTAGTGTCACTATGTCATAAACAGTGAAACAACGTGGACTTAGCGCTGTGCTTGTTGTAACTGAAAAAACTGCTTCAAAGTCTTTCCACCACATTTCTCTCGCTTTTATTACATGAGCATAAGCAGTGAAACAATTTGCAGGTTTATAATACACAGCGGCCAAGTTAACCACGTTCCCGCCGATTAGGCGCGTGGGTCGTTGCCTAGCAACACTGAATGAAACGTGGCATAATCGTGGTGTTTGCTTTAGTTATGACATAACATAGTTTTTTATCTGCTGTGGTAGATTTGATTTATTTAAATGTAATATTGTTTTAGCGATAAATTCACGGAAGCGAGTTCAGAAGTAAATCGCTGCTCTGAGACGTTCAGAAGCTTCAAATAGAATGAACAAACTAATAAATTTTCTCCAAACGATATAAAATTAAGTATAGCTTTCCTTTTTGTTATAGTACGAAGCCCCTAGATGAACAAAGGAGGAGAAAAAACGGCAGAAAAAAGTCATGCCAAAAACTTTGGGTTATAATGCAAAACATGACTTGTTTTTATCCTCTTCCTTTGTCCCCTTAGAGACTCTGTAGTAGGTTTTCTCAGTTGAATATCACAAAAAGATACCGCTGATTATCAATGCGGGAATAAATGGCACATTGTTCAAGTGGAAATTGATCTTGGAGCTAAACTATTTGCTTTACGTGAAAGGGCCATCTAGCGATCATTGTGTGTCAGCAGCAGCTTCTCATTTAAAACAATAGGCGGTCAAATGACCGCTGAACCGCGTTATAAGTAGGTGACACTAGCGCGGTGCTTCTAGTGTTAAATTAATCACTAGTTAGTGTAAGAAAGGCTAGCACATGGATTTGCACTATAGATAACCATTGATATGGGACTTATAAGCCCCAGAGGGGGGGACATGGAAGTAAATTTTATTTGATTTTATGTAACTTTACTTACTTTTAAGAAATAAATGGTACCCCATATGAAAATACTCAGAGATGTGCGTGCAAAGCTACATGTATAGGCCTGAGATTCTGCTTGCACAAGAGATCTGATATATACGTTGAGGCCCCCTAGACTGGGGAAGCTTAATGAACCCCAGATGTTAAGGATGACATCATTGCATGTAGAATGAATTCTTTTGTCCTGGTTGGCTATATAATGTGGGAGCCTACAAGACATCGGTGTGATTTTGCAGTCTTCCCCGGCCGTTATTGCATGATAAATAAAGGTCGTTATCTTCTGAAACCAAAGCCTGGGCCTTCAATCACTTTCCATGACAGTACACACTTTCACTTTTCATCTCCCCTTTGATCAAAATGCTCCCGATATGAGCCGACACGATTCAGTCATAATATCCACCTTTCATAAAGAGGGGCGACATATACTTGCTAATTTGACATATACTTGCTAACCCTAACTACACTGTATTTTTTAAAAGTGAAAGCACGCGCGATGTGAGCAGCTTTAATTAATAATAATGAAATAATTATCCAATGCTGGACATAAATAGCAAAAAAGCACTGTGATTATTATTATCATGTTCTTTTTCTGTTTGAGTTCAGCGTTGAATGATTATTTGAAACTGAAGTGCTTCGTGTAGATTCATGCCACGAGTCATTTTATCATACAAAGATTATTACGTTGTGCACGGACCACTGAGCTTTTGCGGATTCCAAAATTAAAATTTTTTAAATATAAAAATATTTCAAGTTTTTTTAAATAATAACAATAGACAGATAGAAACAGAGAGTCTGTCTAAACAAAATAAATTGCAGCCATTTTGCAAAATGTCCCTTTGCACCATCTGGCGGTCATTTCACAAATTACTTTGAATTGCGACTAATTTATTCAGACGGGTAGATGGAGGGGAGGGTTAGACGGTTGGGTCTTGTGAAATTAATATAAAATAAAATAAATCAAAATATTGTATTAAAGGACTTATATATTTGTTGTTAGTTGTGAATAGTAGACCACTTTTGTGCTAATGCGTCCCGTTCCGCTGGCTACCAGAGGTATATTTCACACCTGTGAAACTGCAATGTGCTATTGATTAGAATTTTCTGCTTTAGAATTGCAAAAATAAATGTTTTATTTTAAAATCTATTTTCCAACCACCAGTTATATTACTGTACAGTACAGTACACCCCAGTGGCCCTATTTGATTAACATGGCTCACTTATTATAAATGTGTATTACACTCTAATGAATTTATTAAAATTAAACTGGCAAATGGCAAACTTACTTTACATTCTGTACAAATGTCATTAACAATAAAGAACTAAAATACAATATACAATTTTTTTTATCAAGAAGTGAAGCAATGAGATAATGTTTTTGTTCAGTGATTTCTGTATACACATAATTTAAGGCCAAACCTATTTTTTATTGTGGTTTGCAGCTCTGTGATCTCCAGAAAGTCATTGAAATGCATCCAGACGTATGTCTACTACTGTTTGTCCCTGGGGAAAAAAGATGACAGGGTTAACCATTGTGGTTTCTATGGTGTTTTCACAATGAGGAAATGTTAAATGTCACATGTATGTAGAAATGCTAACAATATCTACTATTTAAGGTGAATGCAGCCTTTATTCTGAAGAATTGCCACCCGGTCTTTAGTGACAAAGGTTCTGTGGAATAAACAAAAGAAGTGAATGTAATGACCTTTTACAGGGTTACCTACAGGAGGTTGAGGATTGTGGTATGTATTATTATAATAGCACAACATACATAAAGTTAGTCTTGTGTTTATTTTACAGAGTTTTCCCCCCTTTTTTAAAGAATTTGAAGCTGAACAAATGACTGCTGGTAAAGTTACTGCATGCAGTGGATGACGGGTCAAAGACATAAGCCTATTCTTTCCAGTGACCAAAAGGATTTTAACATCACTGTGAAGTTTCATAACGACTGTGACACAAATCATACTGTGTCTTTTCCAAGTGTAAGTGCATGTACTTGCACGATTACCTTTCCTACAGCTCATCTGAAAACACTGAATGAGTTTAAAAAAATAATGGGAATGGCTATGAAATATGGGGAGTCATTTGATAATGTTTAAATGTACAGTATTTGGGGAAAGCATGTTGAAACAGTAACTTTCAGCTTCTTGAGTTACTGTTAATTGGCACAATTAAAACTATTCCTTTGGTAATATTTGTTCAAAGAATGTTCATATTAAGGAAACAATACAAACTTATTCTTTTCTAAATTTAGTATATTGTTTTGTTTTATTTAGTGATTAAAACAGTAAATTAAAAGACAGTGTGTCATCTTAACTTGTTTATTACCTATGACTATGTATGCTTTTCCCAGCAATGACGCTTCCAATCTAAATTTGCTTGACTGCCATAATGTTAAGAAAATACAAATAAACATGTTAAGTCATCTGTCCCTCCTGAACCTGTAACAGAATGACACCAATTTTATTTTAAGTCAATAAATCTTAGTGATCCATTTTATACATTTTTCCCTAAATATTTATGTAGGTTTTTCTATTATATTTTGATAATCTTATGTTTTTTTGAATATATCCATCGGTTTTCATAAGTAAATAAGCAATTTTTAAACACCAAAAACAAACCAAAAAAACACAAATAAAGACACAATTTCAGTCCAGTTTTATCAAAAACAAAGAGATGATCTTGAAATTGAGTCACTGAGTGTCTCAACTGAGCAAAACAACTGAAACATGAGAATCCATAATGAGAAATAAGAAACTCTTAAGGCTTGTTGTTGTTTCTGGATTAAAGAAAAAGAAATTCTAACTGAACTATAACCTAAACATGTTATATGGGCCAGGGGTAGCTCAGTGGTTAAGGCATTGGACTACGGTTCGGAAGATCTCAGGTTCAAACCCCACAACCACCAAGTTGCCACTGTTGGGCCCTTGAGCAAGGCCCTTAACCCTCAACTGCTCAGATGTGTAATGAGATAAAAATGTAAGTCGCTCTGGATAATGCCTAAATGTATATTCACAAAATTTCATGAATATATTTTTTAAAATATTATATAAACCCATTGGTCTCCACCACATCACTCAAATATGATAAATAACTGTTACTTCAAAAAATAAAAAAATAAAGTCATATCCCAGCAGAAATATGAAACACATTATAATGTGTTTTAATGGAGTGTGTGTACCATGTGTGTGTTTGTGCATGTGTATGGGAGAGTTTTCTGCATTGGGGATATTTTGTAGTCTTAGTCCTTCGCTTGGGTATTAATATTTACTGGATTGTCTCATATTTTGTACATCCAAAAAATCAAATGCAAAAAAAAAATATATTTTTCTCAAATTTTATTCATGCTTATGTGAGTAAAAATTACCCGCAAGGGACACTTTTGTTACTTTTTTTATTGCACCCATTTAAACTCATTGAATCCACTCATTTTTGTGTTTGCCGGTACAAGTGTCACTTTATTTATTTTATATATTTACAGTTTTAGGTCAAAAATGACCTGAGAAATGAATGAGTGTATAACTAAATGCAAGAACGTAAGGACCAGAAAAACAATTTTCTCCTACCTTAAAGGCCAGCCATGCTTGTGCACAGACTGAAGAAAGAATGATAAGGCAGTGCTTGAATGTTTGTTTGTTGCTGGTTCCAAGTACATGATCTATACCAAAAAAGAATAAGGGAATACATTAAATCATTTAAACATAGATAGATAGAAAGAAAGGTTAAAAAATAAATGTGCTGTTGTACCTTCAAAGTAAAACCATGTTAAAGGTAATATTGCATAACATTACAGTACTGTAGGTAAAATATGAAACAATGCCCACCTTATGAGCTTGTGGTTCGTATCAATATGAACTAAGGACAATGGACTTTGAACAAATTACGACCTCCTGACAATACACCCCAGCTGTGTAAACAGTGTAGCAAAATTCCAGGGGCATCCACTCTGTGCATGAATACTTTTAAATCAAATTCAAATTTCAAATTCAAATTTTATTTGTCACATAAATCATACACAGTACGAAATACACAGTCATACACAGTACGAAATGTAGTGACATGCTTACACGACCGCCAGTGACCTTAAAAATAGAATTAAAGCTTATAATAAGTAATAAATATGAATAAAAGAAATACGATAGAAAATTTAAATAAAAAAATAAAATAAAATTTAACTAGGAAAAATAGAACTAAAAATAGAAACTGAAAATAGAAATATACTGTACAAATAGAAATATAATGGTGTGCAAATATGCATAGAAAAAGTGACTTTGTGCAATGGTTATTAAAGTGTCTTTGTGCACTGGTCCAGAATGTAAACGTAAACATGTAGTGTAGATGTGATGTGCGTGGAGTTGTCCATAGTGTCCATGGATGTATAAAGATTGATTGATTGATTGTGAAAATTGTGAAAATATTGTATTAGTTCTGCATAGTGGTGTTGTTGAGAGACCTTATCGCCTGCGGGAAGAAGCTCCTCCTCAGTCTCTCTGTGTTGGCCCTCAGGGAGCGGAATCGCTTCCCAGACCGCAACAGAGTGAACAGTCCATTGTTGGGGTGGCTGAGGTCCTTCACGACCTTCCTGGCCTTGGTCCATCACCGCTTGGTGTAGATTGAGTGCAGGTCAGGGAGCTCGGTGCGGATGATGCGCTCAGCTGATCGCACCACCCTCTGTAGAGCTCGTCTGTCCTGCATGGTGCTGTTCCCGAACCAGGTCGTGATGTTTCCCGTCAGGATGCTCTCTATGGTGCAGGAGTAGAAATTCCTGAGCACCTTGGAGGGCAGTCTAAAGTCTCTCAAGCGTCTGAGGTGGTACAGACGCTGCCGGGCCTTTTTTACCACGGTGTTGATGTGACAGGACCATGCCAGGTCCTGCGTGATGTGAACACCAAGGTATCTAAAGTTGTCCACTCTCTCCACTGGGCTCCTGTTGATGATGGGGGTCTGGTAGTTCCTCACCTGCTTTGTACTGAAGTCCACTATCAGCTCCTTTGTCTTGCTAACGTTCAGGAGGAGATTGTTTCTCTGGCACCAGTTCTCCAGATTTCCAACCTCCTCCAGGTAGGACGTCTCATCGTTGTTGGTGATCAGGCCCACCACGACAGTGTCGTCAGCAAACTTGATGACGGTGGTGGAGTTGGTAGTGGCCTCGCAGTCATAGGTGTACAGAGAGTACAGCAGGGGGCTCAGAACACAACCCTGGGGGGCTCCAGTAATGAGAGTGATGGAGGCTGAGACATGTCCGCCCATCCTTACTGCCTGTGGTCTGCCAGTCAGAAAATTGGAGATCTACTGACACTGATCCACTGATGGACTCTTTGAAGCATGTGGGGATCACCGACTGAGATAAAGAGATGTTGAATATCTCAGTGAACACAGGTGCTAGTTGGTCTGCGCAGGCTCTGAGAATACGACCTGAGATGCTGTCTGGTCCTGCTGCTTTCCTGGTGTTCACTCTCTTGAAGGCTCTCCTCACGTCATGCTCGGTGATGATGAACGTGCTTCCGATGCTGGCAGTGACTTCCTGTCTGTAGCTGTTAGCATCGCTAGCATTAGCATCGCTAGCATTAGCATCGCTAGCGTCTTTAGCTGCAGCCTCAAAGCGAGCATAGAAAGTGTTTAGCTCGTCTGCCAGAGTTGCGTCCGCGTTCGTCATACCGGATGTTGTTGCTTTATAATACGTAATTGTCCTTAGTCCCTGCCACAGGCTCCTAGAGTCACTTTGTTGAAGCTGTGACTCTAGTTTCCTCCCGTAGCGCTGCTTCTCCTCTTTCACCGCCTTCATGACGCAGCCTTGTACGGTTCCATGTCCCCCGACGCGAGTCCCGTGTTGTAGGCAGCGGTGCGAGATCTCAGAGCGTCGCGGATGGTTTTATCCACCCACGGCTTCATGGCTTTTATACGATTCCATTGTTCGTCTGCTTGCAGGCAGCCTTTTATCATCCTATATCCAGCATTTGGTAGTCTTCTCTTGTTGACCAAAATGGTATTATCCAGTTTACTGTCAGATATGGTGCTATATGTAGTTTTTACAGATAAACCCAAGTTACGCATTCGGCGAGAGATTGTTGACGGGCTTACTCCTAAAATGTAACAAGAAACAGGTAATGACATCTCATTGAGCCAGGACAGCATTTTCTCTAAAATAATAAACTTAGGTTGACCTCGTCCCCTACGACATTCCCTCATAAGAACTAAGGTTGACTCTTGGGAAAGCGCGAATTGAATTTTTTGTTGTAGCTCCATGAGCGTCTCCAAAACATCATTTGGCACATCGAAGATAGTGGAGGCTGATTACAAAATAAACACTTCTTGATTGATAACATACTGGAAATAGTCCAAGTCCAGGCGATAGCCATCTAAAACTGCACTTATTCGTGACCTGAGGCATTCCAGTAAGTGCGTTATCTCGGTTCCTGTAAGTCAAATTACTCTGACATTAATATTACTAATATTAACATCCTCTCTCTTATTAGTGTTATTAACTAAAAAAAATTTAAAAAAACTTACCCGAGACGATGAAGGAGCGCTCGGCTGCTGATCTGCCATTTTGGCTCCGGTGGTTTAAAACGGTCCCTCAGATAGTGATGCCTGTGCATGTGGCCTTGATGACATATTTTTGACAGTGGTGTAACACACTACATTCGTGGACGTAATTTCACAATATGTCCGTGTGACAGAGGAGTTGTAAAAACAAGTTTTGTGTCTGTTGTGAGTCGTATATTTCAGAGTTGTACTGTAACAAACACACAAAATACTGTATCTGTAAGTTGTTATAGCCTTAGATTTTGGAATCCAACTCGGACAAAACAAAGAATTACACACAAATCTTTTTTTTTTTTTTTACACATGATTATTTTTAACAGTGATTTAATTTTTATAGTTCTTAAATGGCAAAAGGAATGCAAATGCTACATATGGTTTTGCTTGTGCATTAGCTAGCTGAACTTCATAAGAGACAACTAACACTAGTAAGGTTGAAAAGTTTATTTTTTTTAGTGGTACAAATCACTTAGCTGATTAAAATATTATTATTAGGCATAAAGACTTTAACATTCATGGAGACGATGCAAATGATGCCATAGAACTTGCATTTACTAAATTCCTTTGGTGGAATTTAGTGGTGGAACAGAAAATATTGTTTTAATCACACGCTAGATTTAATTATATTCATGGTATGGATGTCACTAATATAGATGTTCTACCCCAAAATGATGACATTACAAACCATCACCTTTTAGTATATACCCTACAGATGTGGCCATTAAGTGTTTTAATTTAGCGCGCGGCGTGCTGCGACTTGCCATAAGCAACATTCGGGAATTTAAATAAATGTGTTGTGCTTTACTGAATATCCGCCAGATGGCGCATGGAAGGACTTTATCTAAAAGCCGGACCAAGTACTGTACAACGAAGAATTGTATATAATTACTTAGCCCAAAACAATATTGTTTCCAATGCTAAAGCAAACATGAATTTTATTTTGTTTTACAACAGATCTTTCATGATGAATGTGTGTATATGTGCTTCATATTATTTTCACAATGATGAAATGAGATGCCCAAATTCGTGCTTTAAAAGTTTCTTATATAGTTTTTGTAATGTCTTAACAGGGACAAAACAATGAAAGACATGGCAATGCCTTGGTTTAAATGGTGTTGAAATTAATTAAATTTCCTGATAGTAGGCTATCTGATAGTCTTAACTATGCGAATGTCCTGATTCGTGAATATGCCAACATATCTTATTTAAAACGTAAAAATGTGTCGACATCATCAGAAAACATGAATGAACTATATATATTATATTATTAAGTAAATATTATTTTATGAACAAGAACTTCTTGGGGCTTTTTATAATAATCATCATATTTACTGTTTTTGTCCAGCATTTAATAATTATTTCATACATTATTTAACCACGGCTGGAAATAATAGCTGGAATAGGATGTGATTGTTAATTCATGACTAAAATAAAGCAGTTTGTCTTTTGTAAAGTACTTTAACTTTACAAAAGGCAGCGTTTTTATTAAAAGGTTGATAAACGTGTGTTGTACAGTATATACACCGCGACAGCGCGCTTAGTTACTCACTTCTCACCTTTCATGTAGGTCGGCTCGGACTAATTCGTTTTAAACCCCTCAAAAATGCGTGTGTATACAGCTCAAAACCTCCATCAGTTATTAAAGATAGCATCTATTTAGAAAAAATGCCCCAGTGATTTCGGAGCTTCAGGAAATCTCCCGGCGCTCTGCGCATAACACCGGGCCAACTCATGTCGAAAAGAATTTATAAACGGTTTCTAAACGTGGGCTATTGTTTTTTACTTAGAATATTTGTTATTTTAATTTAAATGAGGTTTGGGCTCAGGACTTCGATTCGGCATCGTGATTCTCCTCTTTAATTTACTCCATAGTTTTAATCAGCGCTCAGCCGCATGCATAAAGTTTTCCAGAGCGCACCGGCAGAAGTAGACTAATGATTATGAACGCGTCGGGAAAACAGCAATCAGACTGACTCTAACCATTTAAAAAAAACGTTTGCGTTCATTTTCTGACGGGCTTAAGTTCACCAAAAACAATACAGAACAGCGCACCTTTCAAACAATTACAAAATCACGTTTTTTCGTTATTGTGAGTGCGGTTAAATAAAAGTTGAGTCTTATAAAGGCATGTAGTCTTTTATAGTTTTATTATATAGCCTAGTCTTTGCACATTAATCAGAGTCCTCATCTGTTACATTTTTGAGGACAATAGTTTTTTTTGGTGTGCACCCAAATCAATATCGCTCCTCGCTCACTAGTTAGGCGGCCTCTCCTTCAGATATGCGAAGAAGAGGGGCTGCGGAATTAGGCACGAATAGTGAAAAAGAACTCTCCTTGCTAATATTCCCGGGCTTCCAATCCGCGCTATAAAATACTCGGGGTTTGTTGGTTTACAGTGGATTTTACCACGTGGTGTGAGTGAGACGCGCGCACACAACGCGGAAGTGCGGCATGCAAACGGGGCAAATGGAACGCGCCCCAGGGACTTCAAAGAAGAGCAAGCGCGAGCGGACGGAGGCAGGAGCTGCTGTCCGCGGATGGCCGTCGTACTCGTATTTTATAGCGCAGGGTGCAAACCCGGGATCATTGGCATGGATGAGCTATGTCCAGCTCTGTACCAGCATGTCATGTGGGCATTATAAGACTAAAAAGTGGCAGCTGGCACGCCTAAAAATAGACGCAGGTTAATTTTTTTATAGTCTAAATTAAAATCCTCCTCTTTAGTGCCTCCTATTCCTATTAATCCTATTGTTCTTTTAGTGTCACTGCGTGTGCTTACAATGCCAGACAACATTCAAATGCAAATTATTCACTCTCCCCAAGTGTGAATCAGCTGTTCTCACCTATACATATTAACCTATACATTCTCACCTAAAGTGTTTAGGTGAAATTCCACCTATACAAGTGTGACAAATATGCAAAGAAAAAAAAATAGGAAGGGGCAAATACTTTTTCATGGCACTTCACATGTAATCAGATCGTTCCACTGGGCTGAAACTGTAGCAGGTGGAGTTATAGCACTTTTCAAATCACACTTACTATACACTGATATGAATAACTTTGAATGATGAATGCTACGTTAATATGATCTCGGGCTTGCTCCACATTATAAAAGCAAAGCGCGGAGTTTAGTCCGAGATCAGGGAAGTACGTGATGTGGTGGAAAATAGGCAGTGGCGGTTCTACACTGAATTGCTCCGCGGGCGAGACTCCCTCCCGCCCCCCCCGGTCAGCGCCACTTCTAACCAACCAAACCCCCTGTCTGACGTCTGCTCGGTCTTGTTAATTTGTTTTAAAACCCCCAATTCTGTGAATTCCCCCAGCAGCGAAACCGGTTTGATGACTTCACACCTGTTGTAAAGGTGAGATGGAACTTTATTAAAGATTATACACTTTTGTTTATTTTTTGTCCACACACATGGGCAATTTTTAGATATTGATCCTTTCTCGATGCAGCCAATTTTCTGAGCAAATTAATAATAATTTCCATGAATGAAAAGGAGAAAGAAGAAAAGGTTACGCGAAAATAAGAAAAAGCTTTAGAGGTAAATGCTGTGAAATGCTTCAAATGAACAGATTCTGCCTATAACAGGTCAGGGACAGTGAGGCTGGACCCAGCAGCGCACCACATCCCACATCATAATACATGCTAATGATGACCAACACGTCTCCCCTGATCTACCAGAGCCAAGTAAAAAGAATGGCAATCAAACAGAATAAAATTAGTAGCAGCATTAACTTGTGCTAGTTATTATGATGGTGGTCAATATTAATTGAAATAATGTTTCTTAGCATTATTTCGTGTTAATATTGACTACCATAATAATTAAAATAAGTAACTAGTTTACTAGCGTGAGCTACTGTTGCTACTGATTTTATTTCAGCTTACCTGTTCAGTTTTATTGCCATTCCTTTTAAAATATTGTCTTTATAGATTTATATGTTGTTTGTCTTGATGTTCTTTTTTTTTCGTTTCTTTGACCCAATATATGTTCAGTGATACTTCAAATAACATGTTTAAATAGCATTGATTTCTGTATTGTGTTATATTTTTATACTAGTAACTGTTGTTAAAAATGTATCTCTACATTAATGAGCCAATGTATTATGGTGTGGGCTGCTGTGGGCCAGGAAGTCCAGGGCCACTTTTTGGTCCCAGTCCGCCCCTGTAATAACGAATGGAGAAAGCGCAGTCAAAGCCCGGGGATTCTGTGTTCCGCGGGGGCCAGTCGTGAATAGCTGACACTCAGTGACAGCCAATGAAATTGAAGCATTTTTGTTGCTTTCCACGTGGTGTGGCGTTGCTTAAATAATATTCGTATAATATATCCTATAAAATCGTCCAGACCCTGGTTCAAATCCCGCTCTGGGTGAAAATGTAATAAATGTGAATCCTTTGTTTTACACTTTTTGCTTATGATAATCATTAAATTATAGCAACTGTGAGGTGAGTGCTAATGTGTTTCATAGCTTAAGCAAAAAAAAAATTCTCAATTGCAAACATGCATTTAGTACTGAAGCATAAGTTGATAATGTAATGGCTATATCTATGGCATTTTAGTGAATAGCACCAGCATATTGAGCTTGGCTGGGAATCGAACCCTGGTCTCCCGCATGGCGGGCGAATCACCTACCACTGAGCCACCAGTACCCGTCTGTGTTTAAAGCACATAAAACAATACTGTTATAGGCTAACGTCATACATCTTTGTAGTCCTTTTGCACACGCGCGGGTCGTTACAATAATAATAATAAATTCGGAGAACTACTACTACTAATAATAATAATTCTAAATGAAAATGAAGAATAAATACATAACAGTTTGAGCTTGACACGTTTATGAGCTCTGTCGCTTGCTGTCAATGGGCGCCTAAGAGACATAACATTTTTCGGCTTCAGTAGACACACAATAGTTTAGACTGAAACACGACTGCCCCCTACAGGCAATGAAGGGCATTTTCAAGTCGTGGGATCCCTTTTCCGAAAACGTGCATTTTTAAAGGCCAGATCTGTATAGTGTCTTATGGTATGACACTGTTATCTTTTTTTTTATTATTTATTGATTAAATCTTTGTAACAATATTGCAGGGGGCATGAAACCTCATAATATTTACAGTTTTGCCGGTCACCTCATATGATTAAAAAACTGTTTAATTTATGCTACTCTATACAATAACAGGTTATGTCACATCAACCACACATTTGCAGTTGTCTCTCTCGACATCCATTACTGTGCTGTCCATTTCGTGCATGATGAATAAAGTAAAAGTGAAAGTAAATATATGGGCTACACCCCATTCCAGGTTTACATCCAACACTGGTTCAGTGAGACAGACACTCACACTTTGAGTAGCAGCTTAGAGGTAAAGCTCTTCACCCAGAGCAAATCAATACTTAAGCGATAACACTTCTTCCTGCAGGACTGAACATTAAGGTAAAATACACTTTTTCACACTCTGAAATAGTCTCACTCATTTATAAATAATATAAAATCTACTGGAAACAAAATATAATGGTTCTTCATTATATAATTCTACAGTTATTACATAATATAATGGAGCTGCATTTAGGTTTTATGACAATGTAACAAGTTTGGTTGAATGGCAACAGCAGTTATCTACATAATTTAAGAGATGATTAGAGGATATGAAACAGGCTGGATATAATTGAAAAGAAAACTGATAGGCAAACAAAATGTATAAAATGCAAAGTAGACAATATTTACACTGCTATATTTTATTATATTAAATCTTAACATAGACCTCATCCAGAACAAAATTCAACACTAAATGCCAAAATAATAGAAATTAATGTTGTGTTTAGAAATTTATTATATGACTAAAAAAATTGCATTTATTCTTGTCTTGACCTTGTCTTATGCCTGACTGCTTTCTTTTTTATAGGCCTATAAACACACTATGGCTACCAAAAAATCTGGTTCTTCTGCTTATACCGGTTTTAAGGCGTGGCCCTGCCATGGTCAGGTGTTAGAGCTACATTCAAATTTAGAGCCCTCAGACATAAACGGTTCTTCTAAAAATATTCTGGAAACATACCTTTTTTTAACGTACAATGTGTAAATACAACTGTTCTTACTTCAGATTTTTTTACAGGAATTTTGTGTTTTTGTGTTTCATTCTTTAATTTATTTTCCTTAATTACATTTTTACTGAAACATAATTAGATCTATTTATGATGACTGGCCATTATTGTATTGTAAGTATTAAGTCTTAATAATTATATTATGTCCGATTTTCTGTATGTTTTTTTTTTATTATTATTAAAGCAAGTTTAGTGTTTCATGTCTACACAGGACGATAGCAACATTTGAGTGACAATTTATAAAGATCGGGGTCATGTATCAGGTAAGAAAATTACTTAAAGAAAAAAAAATAAATTTTAATCCAAACCAATATTTGGTTAACATTTCTTACTTTCTAAATGAGCATATACAGGGTTGTATTCAGAGGAGAATTCGGAGGCGCTCATTGATTCAGGGGCCACAGGAAATTTTATGGATGGGGCTTCTGCCCCAGTACCCCTTACTACTGCCCCTTAAGGCTACTGGGATGTAAAACCCTATTGAAAGCCCATCCCAAACCGGTCTAGTCCTCGCACTTTATTCCCCCCATACACCCCACCCATGGTGACCGAGCGGCGGGCCACCAGGATTGTGGAGCAGTGTCATTAATCCAAAACCACAAAAAAAAAAAAAAATCCTATCTGCAAAAGTCAGCAAGTCAAATAACCTCCTATGCATGGTATTTACATTATGAGTGTCTGGAAGATCAAAAAGAAGGCACATGGGAACTAACTGAACTTAAGCATCAACAATAACACTCAGATCATCCACAATACTAGACCAATAACTTGGAAGTTTTACACATTGACCAAAACCAATGAAAAATTTATTCAGGTGTTCCAATCACTTCTATGGTTACAGGTGTGCAAAATCAAGCCCCTAGGCATGCATACTGCTTTTACAAACATTTGTAAAAGAATGGGTCACTCTGAGGAGCTCAATGAATTCCAGTGTGGTAGTGTAATAGGATGCAAAAAGTCCAGTCGTTAAATTTCTTTGCTACTAAAACCGTTAGTGGTATTATAACACTGTGGCATCTCAATGGCGATTGGTAATGATAGTAACAACCACAAAGTGTTAGGCCACACACAATCACAGAGTGGGGTCAGCAGATGTCTTTCTGCAGAGTCAATATCTACAGACCTTCAAACTTTATGTGGCCTTCAGAATAGCTCAAAAAACGTGTGTAGAGAGCTTCATGGAGTGGGTTTCCACGGCCGAGCAGCTGCATCCGAGCTTTACATCACCAAGTGCAATGCAAAGCATCAGAACCCACGCCACCACTAAACACTAGAGCAGAGGAGATGTGTCCTCTGGAGTGACGGATCACACTTCTCTGTCTGGCAATCAGATGGACGAGTCTGGGTTCAGTGGTTGCCAGGAGAACGGTTCTTGTCTGACTGCATTGTGCAAAGTGTAAAGTTTGGTTGGAGGGGAAGGGATTTTGACGTTGGAAAGTTTTTCAGGGCCCTTAGGTCCAGTAAAAAGAATTCTTAATGCTTCAGCATACCAAAGACAATTTTTATGCTCCCAACTTTGTGGGAACAGTTTGGGGGTGGTCCCTTCCTGTTCCAACATGACTGCAACATGGATAAGCGGGTTTGGCGTGGCAGAACTTGACTGGCCATCACAGAGTCCTGATCTTAACCCGATAGAACACCTATGGGATGAATTAGAGCAGAGACTGCAAGGCAGGCCTCTCATCCAACATCAGTGTCTGAACTCACAAATGCGCTTCTAGAAGAATGGTCATAAATTCACAAAAACACCCTCCTAAACCTTGTGAAAAGCCTTCCCAGAAGAGTTGAAGCTGTTATAGCTGCAAAGGGTGGGCCAGAAGAGTTGAAGCTGTTTAACATTATACAGATGTTACTCATGCGGTATTCTGGTTTTACCATCACGCCTCACGGTGGCGGCATTTGGGTTTGTGCGTTTGCTGGCTTCTACCGCTGAATGGCGCTATATAACTATAGACTGATGCCTCGGGCATCAGTTTTTTCTCTCAAGAATTAATGAGCCGCGCGCCGTTAGAGCTGCACGTAAAAGCGGAGAAAAAAGTAAAACGTTGGAGTTAAACAAATTCATAATCACAGTATTAAAATTACAGTACAAATGTAGAATTTAAATTAAATTAAATCTTATTAGGATCGAATTTAAGCAAAGTAAACGTTAACACAGTGAGCCTTTTGTTTTTATCATGCGTAATTAGAAAAGCTACGCATGTATGTTTTTCATCATCTTATATTTTGTGTTCTTTAAATTTGTAGTAGATTTATTAACTGAAATAAACGAAAATAAATTACCATCAAAATTAAAACATTGTCAGGGCGTGCTACTGCGTCAGCAGATGTCAATGTGTTTTTGTGTTATTATAAGAATTAAATGCAGTGGGCTGTTATGATCATCATAATGTTCTTTAATAAATGATAAAAACATTTTAACAAATTACATTTTCACATCCCAGCACCCCCGTTGCACTGTATCACCGCCGGCAAAAACCTTATAAAATAGTGAAACATTAAACGAATTTATAATTACAGTACTAAAATTACAGTACACATTTAGAACTTCAATATAGGGGTTTTTTAGTTCCATCGAATTTAAGCAAATGTTATGTTTAAGTAAATGTTAACACAGTGAGCCTTTATATTTTATCATGTGTAACACTCGCGTAGCCAGAAAACTCTGGCTGTGTGTATCAGAAAACATGGGTGAGTCACAGGTGTTGTCAGATTAATGGGCAAAAACTATATAATAAACCTCTATAAGCTACATAGCCTTTATAAGACTTTACTTTTATTTAAGTGCATGCACAATGATGAGAAAACGTTATGATGTTGTAAAATAATGAAAGCAAACAGGGATACAGCACTATTCTGTATCGGTTTCTGTGAACTTGAGCGCGTCAGAAAATAAACCGAAACTCCGTGTATACTCGCCTCACAGACGTGAAAAATATATACTTACAGAAAGCAAAATGTCTGCTTTTATATAAACTAATGGGGGGAAAAAATCAACTTATGTAATTCGTATGAAACATCACAACTCACAACTGAAACGAAAAGACATCAACTTATCAATGAATTATTAAAATGGCCAATCAGTTTCCTTGCTGTTTTCCCCGACGCATTCATAATCATTAGTCTAGTTCTGCCGGTGCGGTGTTTCTTATCCCCACCCCCGTTAAAACGGCATATTCAGAGGCTCGCCCGCGAGAGGTTGTGCGCGCGCGGTCCACTACACAGAAAAAACATATTTGTATATTATGACTGAGATAGGAAGGCGGCTCACATCGGCGTGCGTTTCGCACAGCGCCGCAAAGACAGCGCTTATTTAACACGTATAAATGTGTGTTTGTTATATTTCTGGGAAAGAGAAATCTCTTATAAATCTCTCATATCGGCCGTGGGTTCACGCGAACATTCTACTTTCACCAAAAGATTTATTCACAACCACATTTCGGCCATTCACACACATGCATTGTGCTATGTTGTTTGTAGACACTTTTACTTTTCCCCTTCTAATCTAAGTTGTTACACACTTTCACTTTTCATCTCCACTTTGATCAAAATGCTCCCGATATGAGCCGACACGAGCTCATATCGTTAAAAAAATTATGCAAAATTATTACGTTGTGCTCAGACCACTAAGCGTCTGTGGATTCCAAAATTGACATTTTTACCGTTTTTTAATCACTGGAATAAAAGAGATAGAAAGTTTCCTTATCACAACATGCGTTGTATTGGTTTTAATCGCTCGATACACAACCCATCATTTTTTATGCTTTTTTACAAAGAAAAAAATACAAATGGAATCATATTTATTTGGTTTATTATTTTTTTTATAAAATCTAAAATTAAAACATTGTAGAGTAATTAAAAACAGTGTAGAGTGATTAATAACATGCATGTTATGATAAGAAAAATCTTATTCCAGGGATTAAAAACGGTAACAATGTCAATTTTAGAATGTAGAATCCAGAAGATTTTAAATTTACACAAATTTAAGAAGAGGCCTGAAGCAAGATCCAAGATCCTCCACTTTGCTGAAACCATGCACAGTGAGGAGGGGTGCATTTTGGTTTCTCCAAGTGTAAAGGTGAGAACAGCCGATTCACACCTGGGGAGGGTGTATTATTTGCATTTGAATGTGTCTGACATTGCAAAGCGCACATTGCAAGAACAACGACCTAAAGTAAATAGAAATAAGAGGTCCTGATTATACTGGATAAATATTATTTAGTAACACAAAATTCCAGCCGCGATATACTATACTATAACCATATTATACAAATGATAAAATTTTATATTTAAGTTATTTTAATGTTCTATTCTGTAGGTCTATTTTCCCAGTTTTTTTATATTTAAATTTTTATGTCTTTAAATGTAATTTTTTTATAACAACAATAAACCGATACAAACAAAAGCTATATAACAGTTCATTCTTTGTAGAAATAAAATCGTTAGCTAGTGAACTTAATTAGCTAGTCTAAATATTTTTTTTTTACAAGCTCTTGAGCTGTTGTTAGTGCTTGTTTGGCCAGTCAGTTTCCTTGCTGTTTTCCCCGACGCATTCATAATCATTAGTCTAGTTCTGCCGGTGCGGTGTTTCTTATCCCCACCCCCGCTAAAACGGCGTATTCAGAGGCTCGCCCGCGAGAGGTTGTGCGCACGCGGTCCACTACACAGCTAAAACATATTTGTATATTATGACTGAGATAGGAAGGCGGCTCACATCGGCGTGCGTTTCGCACAGCGCCTCAAAGACAGCGCTTATTTGACACGTATAAATGTGTGTTTGTTATATTACTGGGTAAGAGAAATCTCTTATAAATCTCTCATATCGGCGCGCACGTTCATCTGACATCAAAACTCGGCAAAGTGAAAGAGCACGCGCGCGCCGCGGGTTCCCCGAACATTTTACTTTCACCAAAAGATTAATTTACAACCACATTTCGGCCATTCACACACATGCATTGTGCTATGTTGTTTGTAGACACATTTACTTTTTTCCCCTCTAATCTCCCCTTTGATCAAAATGCTCCCGATATGAGCCGACACAACCAGCTTCGTTTCATAAAGAGAGGCGACATAACCTTGATTAAACACTGCATTTTTTAAGTGAAAGCGCGCTCGATGTAAGCAGCTTTAATTATTGATAATTAAATAATTATTAAATAGTGGACATAAACAGCAAAAAGGACAATATTATTTTACTTTTTATTATTATTATCATGTTATTGAATGATCATTTAAAACTGAAGCGCTCCGTGTAAACTCACGCCACGAGTCATTTTATCATACAAAATTATCACGTTGTGCTCAGACCACTAAGCGTCTGTGGATTCCAAAATTAACATTTTTACCGTTTTTTAATCACTGGAATGGTAGAGATAGAAAGTTTCCTCATCAAAACATGCGTTGTATTGTTTTTAATCGCTCGATACACAACCCATCTGAAATAAAGCGGCTCACATCGGCGTGTGTTTCGCACAGCGCCACAAAGACAGTGCTTATTTAACACATATAAATGTGTGTTTGTTATATTTTACTAAAAGGCTTATACACAACCACATTTTATCCATTCACACACATTCATTGTGCTGTGTTGTTGTTACACACTTAAACTTTTTATCTCCACTTTGATCAAAATGCTCCTGATATGAGCCGACACAAACAGCTTCGAAAAATCAGATTATTCATCTATCCTAAAGAGAGGCAACATATACTTGCTGATTAAACACTGCATTTTTTTTTAAGTGAAAGTGTGCGATGTGAGCAGCTTTAATTATAAATAATTAAATAATTTTTCAATGCTGGACATAAACAGCTAAAATCAAGATGATTATTATTCTTTAGATTATTATTATTATTATGTTCTTTTGCTGTTTTTGTTCAGCGTTAAATGATTATTTGAAACTGAAGCATCTCTTGTAGATTCATGCCACGAGTCATTTTATCATACAAAGATCATTACGTTGTGCTCGGACCACTGACTCCAAAATTGACATTTTTACCGTTCAAATAAAAATGTTTTTACAAGCCCTTGAGCTGTTGTTTGTGCTATTTTCATTAATAATAACAACAATAACAGTAGACAGAGAGAAACATAGAGTCTGTCTAAACAAAATTAATTGCAGCTGTTTGCAAAATGTCCCCTTGCGCCACCTGGCGGTCATTTCACAAATTATTTTGAATTGCGACTGATTTATTTTGGCTGTTGCCGTTTGCCGCAACAGAGTGCATGGCAGTCATAGACATTCCGCGTGAGTAACCACTGTATATATATACAGTCTTATGCAAAGGTTTAGGCACCCCATGATAAATAACGGATTTTGGTGTTTTTTTTTTTTTTATTGAAAAGATGTACTTCTTATGCCATAAATTGAACAAAAAATAAAAAATAAAAACATTATTATGCACTGTGCAAGCTTGGGCACCCTAAGAGTTTCAGTGTCTCAGATTCTTTTTACAAGGTTTTTTGACCTTAATCAGCTTATTAGATCTGATGCATGGCAACAGCTGTCATTAGTAAATGCCAATTCACCATCTGTAAAAAAAAGCTGAAGCTGAAAAGAGGATGGCTTCTTCAACAGGACAATGACATACCTTAAAATCCACTATGGAATACCTCTAGAGACGCAATCTGAAGATTTTGGAATGGTCATCGCAGATCCCTGAATTAAATATCATTGAAAATTTGTGGGTAGATTTTAAAAGAGCTGTGCATGCAAGACGACCAAAGAATATTACAGAACCAGAATCCTTTTGCAAGGAAGAATGGAAAAAATTTCCAAGTACAAGAATTAAAAGACTTTTAGCTGTCTATAAAAAGCGTTTGCAAGCTGTGATATCTGCCAGAGAAGGTGTTACTAAGTAGTAATTATGTAGGGTGCCAATTTATGACAGATAGAGACTGTGTTAAAATATTTTTAATTAAAAAAAATCACAAAAATCTGTTATTTATCAAAGGGTGCCCAAACTTTAGCATAACACCATATATATATACAATCCAGGTTAGCACCCGGACATCCTTTTCAGACAGCTTCCTCTTGCATCCACAGTTACTCCTGTTGGATGTGGTTCGTCCTTCTTGGTGGTATGCTGACATTACCCTGAATAATACATGTGACATTCTTGGTCACAGATGCGCCAGTGAGATGTGCACCAACAATTTGTTCTCTTTTGAACCCTGATATGTCACCCATAATGTTGTGTGCATTGCAATATTTTAGGCAAAACTGTTCTATTACTCTGCTAATTAAACCTTTACATACTGCTAAGATTGGCCACCAGGCTGGTCAAATTTAGCCATAAAACCTCCAATGCTAAATTGGCCTGTGTTCCAGATTTGTTGTCCAACCCCTATAATGTTCTATATGTCAGAGGTATCATTAGAAATTATTAATATTGTGTCGGTAGTAAGTTCAAAGAATTTAAAATTTCACCTTTTTGTAGGCCATATTGTTCCTGTATTATCTGAAAGGACAGCAAAGTCTGCCTGTCAAATAGATCTTTTAGCTTTGTTAACCCTTGTGTATACCTTCTGTGTATACCACCATCTTGGATGCCTGGCAGAAAGTCTGGATTACCTTGGTTGAGAGTAAGTGGAGATGTAAGAAGAACACACCCTCTAAGGTATGAATGGATTGTCATGCATTGTAATAGGGTTAGTGTAGAGTTCCCTTTAGACTGAGAGGATGTAATATCAAGCCAAATTGAAGCAGGGGCAGAGCTAAACCAATCTGCTATCATCAAGGATGAACAGCCAACTGATACAATCTAATGCTTGTAAGATCTAAACCCCCCATCAGAACCAGTTATTTTGAGTTTTGCCATCCTTAAACTGTGTTTTCTTTTACTCCAAATAAAGGAACTCAACCAGACTTTGAGCATTTTGATAAACTTTTTAGATAACAGAAGAGGTCATTTGTGAAAGATCAAGTAACCTGAGTAACAGGATATTTATTACAAACTCTGAATACAGCTCCGTATGTGTATAACAAATTACATTGATAATACTACATATTTTTAATAATGATACAATATTTTTCACAAATTTAGGTTTGTTTTACAGTGGTTCACCATGGTTTATACTAACATAACATCTTATTCAGTTGTTCAATAAGGTCATGAATTTTAATGATCAAACTCAGAGTGAGACCTTTCTTCAAGCCACAGACCCAGGTCCCGGTAAGTAGTTTTAAATACATGATAGTTTTGATATCAAAGTATTGGTCTGCAACAATAATCAACAACTAGAGAGATTTAAAATAGAGAGACTCAGTTTACTATAAGAACTCATAAGTAGAATTTTGACAGTTAAAACCAGAGCTACATGCATGTGTAAAAGTTAGCACCCCCTCTTTTAATTCTAGTGTTGAATTAAAAGTAACTACAAAGCAGTATTAAGGAAACTAGAAATCCTTTAGAAGTCGCCATGGATGAGAGCATGAGAGTGTCTGCCAAATGCCTAAATGTAAATTCTATTATATATATTATATAATAAGGGGAGCATTAGTATTAGGCATGTACAAATCAGATGAGCAACAATTTATAACTTTTTGTAACTGTGACATTATTTATTTAACCAAAATTAAACCAAAAAGAACAAAACATGGGCAATAATAAGTACCCCCTAAGTGCTTTCACAAGGATTTAAGAGGGTATGTTGTAACCAGGTGGTACTTATCATTAGCCTTTGATTAACTGATCAGTAGCAGTTATGCAGACCTCTATTAAAGGTTTTGGCAGTTTGCTGGTCTTGAGCTGATCATTCAGGTGTATTAACACAATACCAAGAGGGAAAGACATAAGCAATGGTCTTAGAAAAGCACATATTGTTGCATATCAATCTGGGAAGGCTTATAAGAACCATTTCCAAACAATTTGGAGTTTAACATTATACAATGAGAAAATATTTACAAGTGTACATCATTCAAAACAGTTACCAATCCTTCCAGAAGTGGAAGTCTCAGGAGGTTTACCCCACAGTCAGATTGTGCAATGCTCAGAGAAATACAAACAAACCTAAGAGCTACATCGCAGATTCTACAGGCCTCACTTAGCATGTTAAAGGCCATGACAGCACAATTAGAAGAAGAAGGGCGGAAGAACGAGCAATGGCAAAAAAGCCCCGAAAGAGTGGGCAAGCAAGTGACCCCACAGAGTCAGTCCGTTCCACGAATGATTGTGCCAACCAGATTGTTGTTGCAGGACTTAGCCACACCCCGCATGGTTCCTCCTTTTGTGCATACATTAGCCTGATGTTTCACCCGTCATGTGGTGCATATCCAGCTGGAGTTTTTAATACTTGTATAAAGTATATTTGCATGAGCTCTGTTCATGCTACCAATTGTCCATTAACACAAATGTTCTTGGAATCAAACAAGCTCTCATTTGATACCAAACATTCCATATCTTGCATACACATTTATACTTATATCTATATAAATATGTAAGCACAACTAAGGTTCGCAAACCAGCATCAGAACAATCCCCATGACACTGGAACAATGTCAGATACAGTGGAACCCCGGATTGCGAGTAACTTGGTTTGCAAGCATTCTGCAAGACGAGCAAAAAATTTAAATTTTTTTTGACTACATTAGACTTGATTTGTGAGTACCAAGAATATCCTGTGGCACGCATGGACTTATTGTTTTGATGCCGAGCGTCATGTGATCACATCAGTGTATAGATGAATAGTCTTGTATAGTCAATATCCATGCGCGCATGTACTGTTTACTATAAGACTGTGACCACGTGTGTGTGCATAAAGCATCATTCATTTATTGTGTGTACGTGCATGTTATTCACAAGTTCTGACGCGTGTCTTTTGTTACACAGTGTCACTGACGACTTCAGACTTTCGTTGATTTCTTTGTCTCTTGTTTATTTTCAACATCAAAAACAACGGTTGTTACAGTTTTTTTGTATAAATCCACTGTAGTCACGACAAGTCGCTTGCTGTGTTCTGTAGCTTCGATAGATTACAGTTACAACAACTTATTTTAATGTATTCCTTTTAGCTTACTGTCTCACGGTCAAAAGCTTGTGTGCTCCACACCTTTCTGTATCCTTCCGTGTCTTAACAACAACTAACAACTAACGTGCGTGAGAGACATGAAATTGCATAACTGTGGGATGATGTCACAGAACAACTCATGAAATGATGCCACAATACAAATTATAAGTATGATACTTAATGCTTAATGCTTAACTAATAAACTGAAATAAGATAAACATAACAACAAATCACAAGAATGAAATATGGCCCTTACATTTCCAGCCCCTAATTGACAGGCAGGAAGACTGACAATTACACACATTTTTTTGTTTTGTTGTTTTTTCTTTTTTTTACAATTGGGCCACAACATTTACTATTGGATTAAAATTTGAATCAGCTTTCTTAACACTTTAAACATTTGTTAACGGTTTAACTTAAGCTATTCATATCGCTGCATACCAAATGAAAGGAACATGACTACTTTATAAGGTAATTAACAGTCCATTTCACATATGAGGCACAGCTTATCGATGGGTCTTTCCAGGGTACTGGTTTTAGTTTTGACCAGTACACGTCTCACAAGTCCTTTTTTATTAGTGAACACTTTCGTGATCCGTCCGACGACCCATGAATTTCTTGGAGAAGACTCATCAATTATTAGAACTACGTCTCCAATCGAGAGGTTTTTTCTCACCTGAGACCATTTTTGCCGCTCCTGAAGCAAGGGCAAGTATTCACGCACCCATCGCTTCCAGAATAGGTCGGCAAGGTACTGAATTTGCTTCCACTTGCGACGTGCGTAAATGTCCTCTTTTTTGAAAAGTCCAGGAGGCAAGTTTGGCTGTTTTTTCATCAGCAGCAGGTGGTTAGGTGTCAGGGGCTCCAGGTCTGTGGGATCGTCTGCGGTGGTAAGGGGACGGTCATTCATTATAGCTTCCACCTCACACAGGAATGTGTGCAAGCTCTCATCGTTTAATGTTTGTTCTTTTAGTACAGACCTCAGGATTTTTTTAACTGACCTTATCTGCCTTTCCCATATTCCACCGAAGTGAGACCCAGCAGGAGGATTAAATATCCATTGTATCCCCTTTTGCATGAGGATGCCTTCAATTTTTGACTGATTCCACTGTTGGATAGCTTTACGCAATTCAGTCTCAGCGCCTATGAAGTTTGTTCCATTATCACTTCTCATAACTGACACCTGGCCTCTTCTGCACATGAAGCGTCGAATAGCATTTAAGCAGGAGTCTGTATCTAATGACTGCGCGACTTTAATGTGCACAGCTCTTGTTGTCAGACAAGTAAACAATACGCCATATCTTTTAACATTACTTCTACCCCGTTTGACCTCGAAGGGTCCAAAATAGTCTACCCCTACGTTAGTGAACGGTGGGTGATCTGGTGTTATTCTATCGCGTGGCAGTTCTGACATTTTTTGTTCACTATTCTTCGCTCTGATCTTTCTGCATGTCACACAACTGGACAGAAACTTTCTTACAAGGGAATTTGCTGTCGGAATCCAGTATTTCTGCCGCAATTTTGAAAGCATATAATTCCTTCCACAATGTCCGACCTGTTCGTAAGTTTTTCTTAAGATTAAAGTTGTAATGTGTGAGTCTTTGGGTATAATGACAGGGTGTTTTGCATGCTCGGGCATTGCAGACCTACCAAGACGTCCTCCAACTCTTAGCACTCCATCCTGCAGTACTGGATCTAGTTTGGAGAGACAACTGTTTCTTTTTACGGATGCATTACCCTTTTGTAACATGGAAATTTCGTCTTTGAATTTTTGGTTTTGAACGAACCTAATGACTTCGTTTTCTGCCATTGTTAAGTCCTTAATTGTTAGAGACTTATGGTTTTCTGTTATTGAGTTGTTTGCCTGTCCCTTAATCCTTTTTGTTCTCTGTTTAAGCATGTCTTTAACACAAAGAATCCAGGCAACGGATCTTTTTAACTTATACCAGTCAGAGTGATAGTTAACCAGTTTACTTACGGCATCTGTGCTCTCTGTAGTCTTTACGAGATTCACTGAGGCTGAGTGTTTAATCTCAATGTCATCCTCTTTCGTCGACAGATCGTGAATGTCAGGTCATTTACTCTCTGGTGTTTTAAGAAAGGGGGGACCATGGATCCAATTGTTGTTTTTCATGAATTTTTCACAGGAGACTCCTCTGGAGGCAGCGTCAGCTGGGTTTTTTGAAGTGTTGACATACCTCCACTGCTGTGGCTTGGTTGACTCTCGTATGATGGAGATTCTGTTAGCGACAAAGGTTTTAAAGCGAAGTTTTTCATTAACAATGTATCTCAAGACAGTTGTGCTGTAGGTCCAAAACACAGAGTCCAGCAGTTCTATTTCCAATTGACCTTTCAACATTTTGTCGTTGTTTACAGCAACCACTGCCGCTGTCAATTCCATTCGGGGGATAGTAGTTTGTTTCAAGGGCGCTACGCGAGAATTCCCCATCATGAATGCACAGTGTGTGAGTCCATCAGCATTTACTAACCTAATATACGAGACAACTCCATATCCCATTTCACTTGCGTTTGAAAAGTGGTGAAGTTGTGCTGTAGTTGTAACTCCAAAGTCAACTGGTTTTACGCATCTTGCTACACTAAACTCAGACAATTGATGCAACTCTTGTAGCCAGGCCCTCCATCTTTTTATAAACTGTTCGGGAATGTCATCGTCCCAAGCGAGTCTCTCTTTACATAACTGCTGCATTAAGATCTTAGCTGGCAGTATGACTGGTGCAAGGAAGCCTAAGGGGTCATAAATTAAACTAGTGACTGACAAGATTCCTCTTCTAGTCACAGGCCGCTCTTTTAAACTAATCTTAAACTTGAGCGTGTCTGAATTAATACACCACAGCACCCCTAGAGCTCTCTCAACAGGGAGTGCGTCTTTACTCAAATCTAAGTCCCTCATGTCTTTAATTCTCTCACTCTCAGGGATGGAAGCTAGCAATGTACGACTATTACTTGCCCACTTGGTGACGTGAAACCCTCCACTTGCGCACAGTTTGGTGAGATTACTATATAGCGCAACTGCTTGACTATGACTAGAGACAGACTTCAAGCAGCCATCTACATAAAAGTTTTTAAGTACTGTGTTGACTGCCTCGGCAGATGCATTGCTGCGGTTTTCTTCTGCTGTTTTCCTAAGGGCGAAGTTAGCTACACTTGGAGATGATTTTGCACCAAACAAATGAACGGCCATTTTATACTCAACCAAGTCCTGACTCAGGTCTCCATTCGGCAACCACAGGAAACGCAACAAGTCTGTCCTTTTCCGGAACTCTAACCTGATAGTACATGGCTTCCACATCTGCCATCATGGCAACTTCCTCTTGTCTAAAGCGTGTGAGCACCCCAATGAGTGAGTTTGTCAGATCGGGTCCCTGCAGAAGCTCGCTATTTAATGATATTCCCTGATAGCTGGCAGCACAGTCAAAGACTACCCTTAGCTTTTTCTTTTGAGGATGTTATACACCATGGTGAGGTATGTACCACACTTGCCCGTCTTGTCGACTTAGATGAGGTGTGGGGACCTTGACTGCATGACCCTTTTCAAACATGTTGTTCATGAAGTTTAAATACTCTTTTTTTTATTGTTATGGTTATTGGGCATTTGAATAGCTGCTTTCTTAAGTGGTAGGCCAATGTAGAAGTGATTGTCAGTGAACTGCAGGGAGTTAGTTACAGAGTCTAAAAACTGATAGTCCTCTTGTTACAACTCAGCTTTGTCATCACAGTTCCGTTCAGGAAAATCATGGTTGTACTGTTATATCAGCATTTGTTCTACACTTTCGATGGAAACTCTGTTGACTGCAACGCTCACTTGCTCATTGTCACATGTGCCTTCCTCGACCGACTCTCGAAGAGGTCCATTTATGGTCCATCCAAGAGCGGTCTTTACTGCGTATGGCCCATTGTGCCTGCTGTTAATTACTCGCCATGGTTCTAGGAGCCTGTGCTCTTTGTTACCTATGAGAATTTCAACTCCAGCATTAATGTGAGGCAGTTTTACTTCGCTACGGTATGGCCACTTATCGATGTTGTGCTGTTGTGGAATGTTTTCCACTGAGACTGGGATACTCTTTTGTGTGAACACTTTGGGGAGTTCAACAAAGGTGTTTTCTTCCAGACTACTAACGCGTTCATGGTGCTTAACATGATGTCAATTTTTTTGCCTTGTACGTTTAAACGCCTTGCTAATGACTCTGTGCAAAAAGTAGCGGAGCTGCCTGGGTCCATAAAGGCATATACTTCTACTGTCCTGTTACCTTTCTTGGACTTTATTTTAACAGGTACTATGGGGAGAATACAGTCATCTCCAGCCCCGGTACATGCACTCGTTTCATAACTCACTGTAGCAGGCAGTGTTTAAACTGGTTCGGTTTCGTCAGCCTTTACGATCGCTTAAGCTGTGTCTTGTGCTGCAATGTGTAGCATGCAAAGATGTTTCTTTGAGCACAACTGACATGTAATTTTCTTCGTGCAGTCTTTGCTTAAGTGTCCTTTTACTAAACAGCCAAAGCAGAATCCATTCTTTTTTAGAAAGTCCAATTTGACCTTATATGTCTCATTGTTAAACTGGTGGCATTCATCTAGGGTATGATCTTTCGCACAGGATGCACAAGGTTTAGTGAAGGCACTAATAACTAATGCATCACTACTCTTTACTGTAATTGCATTTACAGATGCAAGAAACTGTAACAAACGTTGTTTTTGATGTTGAAAATAAACAAGAGACAAAGAAATCAACGAAAGTCTGAAGTCGTCAGTGACACTGTGTAACAAAAACACACGTCAGAACTTGTGAATAACATGCACGTACATGTAAAGTCAAAAGCTTGCTCCGCCGCAGAAATGAAGATAAGTGATTTAAGAGTGTGAACGTGGAGTGAAGAGCGCGTGTGCGATTCAAAAACGCGCATCGACTGCCAACGAGAAACCGAAAGCGAGAAGAGGACTTGCCTGCCTTAAACTTTACCATGTCTTGCAAATCCACTGTAGTCACGACAAGTCGCTTGCTGTGTTCTGTAGCTTCCAAAGATTACAGTTACAACAACTTATTTTACTGTATTCCTTTTAGCTTACTGTCTCACGGTCAAAAGCTTGTGTGCTCCACACCTTTCTGTATCCTTCCGTGTCTTAACAACAACTAACAACTAACGTGCGTGATAGACATGAAACTGCATAACTGTGGGATGATGTCACAGAACAACTCATGAAATGATGTCACAATACAAATTATAAGTATGATACTTAATGCTTAATGCTTAACTAATAAACTGAAATAAGATAAACATAACAACAAATCACAAGAATGAAATATGGCCCTTACATGTGTGTAGAATGAGTTTTGAACACACACATACACACGCACTAGTTTACGAATAAAGACTCACCTGTGCGAAAAACAGGTGAATCAATGTTGTAAAGAAGAATACTTTTTTTTACTTAATATTGCTATAACTTTTTTTCTTTTTGGATTTATTTTTGTTAATTAAATAATGGCACAGTGAAAAGTGTAAAAAGAGTAAAATTAATTTTAATTATATCGCTTTTAACAATGGTCATTGTCACAAAGCAGTTTTACGGAATCTAAATCTTACAGTTTAGATATGAACCGAGCACCAATTTTCAGCAAGGTATGCAGCTTTATTTGTTTACTTGCTTTACGTTTTATTCTCATCCTGTGGTTTGCCTCCAGCGAAGGGAATCACGGCGTTGCTGATTGGTTGGTGTGCTTTGGTTAAAATGACATCTTTTAGGGAAGCCGTTCTGTGAGGCATCGGTTGCCTGGTTACTGATGGTGGCGCTCTGGAACTTCTTCTGAGGGTTTCTTCATTGAAACTTTTGAGTTTTGGCACGAAGTCTCGTTGAGAGTTCTTGAAGAGTGGATCACGCCAGCACAGGTGACGTAGCGCCCGCAATGGCGGAAGCGTTAAGCTTTTTGGAAGAGGTTGTTGAGGTTATTCCTACGATGACAAAGGTGTGCGCCCACAATGGTAGTGAAGCGCCCGCAAGGGCCGAAGCACGAGCGGCGCGAGTGGACGAGCTGCTTTCTTCAGATGACCATAACGGAGACAGGGGTGTATAGACGTGCTCGGACACTGAGTTTTGACTCTTTGTGTCAGTCCGTCCCACGGACGATAGATTATTTGATTGATTGCTCTCTTTGGGGGCCTGTTCAAGTGTAGCTCAACAGAGAACAAACATGATGGCGCCGGTGAGGTCGGCTGCCGTCACGACTGCTCCGACCACCTTTTCTTTGTTTTTGTTCTTTAAGTTAGTTTTTAGCGTTTTAAAACCAGTCAAATTACCACCATGGAGCACATCAGTTATGATAGAGACACTCTTGTTTTTATTGGTATACAATGTACTCACAATTCGACGTTTTTAACTCCGGATCCGAGCTGGCCGAGTGAGATCCTGAGGGAGAACAAAGGACGCAACGCAAAGCGGCGGCCCCGAGGGAAACGAGCCGGCATCAGGAACAGGCTGAAAGCCCGTGCACACTGCACACCTCTGCCTAGCATCCTGCTCGCCAACGTCCAGTCACTGGAGAACAAGCTTGATGACCTCAGGGCCAGGATAAAGTTCCAGAGAGACATACGGGACTGCAATCTCCTCTGCTTCACCGAGACATGGCTGAACCCAGCGGTGCCGGACCACACTATCCAGCCGGCCGAGTTCTTCTCGGTTTACCGCAATGACAGGACACGGGACTCTGTGAAGTCAAGGGGAGGCGGCGTGTGTTTAATGGTGAACAGCAGCTGGTGCAACAGCGCGAGCGTTGTTCCTCTCACACGCTCCTGCACACCAAATCTGTAACTACTGTCCATCATGTGTCGTTCTTTTTATCTACCTATTTATATTGGTCATAATCAGTGCCGTTTATATTCCACCACAAGTGGACACGGATACTGCCTTATGCGAGCTGCATAAGGCACTCACACAGCACCAAACACAACACCGGGACACTGCGCTTATTGTGGCGGGGGACTTTAACAGTGCCAACCTCAAACGCGCAGCGCCGAACTTTTATCAGCATATCACTTGCCCCACCAGGGGCGAAAGGACACTGGACCACTGCTATACAACTGTTAAGGACTGCTACAAGGCACAATCTCGTCCACCGTTTGGTAAATCCGACCACGCCGCCATCTTCCTCATGTCAAAATACAAACAAAGGCTGAAACAGGAAGTTCCGGTTCAGAGGGAGGTCGCGCGCTGGACGGACCAATCGGTGGCCGCGTTACAGGACGCACTCGATGATGCAGACTGGGACATGTTCAGAAACAGGTTCGATGACGTCAGCGTGTTTATGGAAGCGGTTGTGGGATTCATCGGGAAACTAGCGGATGATAACGTGGGAAAAAAGAATATTAGAACGTTTCCCAACCAGAAGCCGTGGGTGGATAAAACCATCCGCGACGCTCTGAGATCTCGCACCGCTGCCTACAACATGGGACCCCGTGGAACCATACAAGGCTGCGTCATACAGCGTCCAGAAGGCGGTGAAAGAGGCGAAGCAGCGCTACGGGAGGAAACTAGAGTAACAACTCCAACAGAGTGACTCTAGGAGCCTGTGGCACAAGGACAATTACGGATTATAAAGCAACATCCGGTATGACGAACGCGGACGCGACTCTGGCAGACGAGCTGAACACTTTCTATGCTCGCTTCGGGGCTGCAGATAAAGACGCTAGCGATGCTAATGCTAGCGGCGCTTATGGCTGCAAAAAGGAAGACACTGCCAGCACCGGAAGTGCGTTCATCATCACTGAGCATGACAGAAGGAGAGCCTTCAAGAGAGTGAACACCAGGAAAGCAGCAGGACCAGACGGCATCTCAGGTCGTATCCTCAGAGCCTGCGCAGACTAGCTAGCACCTGTGTTCACTGAGATATTCAACATCTCTTTATCTCAGTCGGTGATCCCCACATGCTTTAAAGAGTCCATCATTGTTTCTGTCCCAAAGAAACCTCATCTTGCTTCCCCTTTAATGATTATCGCCCTGTAGCCCTCACCTCAGTAGTAATAAAGTGCTTTGAACGCCTGGTCAGACACTTCATCATTTCTTCACTACCAGACACACTCGACCCACTACAGTTTGCATACCGTTCCACGGACGATGCAATCTCACATCTCCTCCATACATCTCTCACTCACCTGGACACTTGGAGGGGGAATTAAGTGAAAATGCTCTTCATCGACTACAGCTCTGCATTTAATACCATAATTTCCTCCACACTGACCACCAAGCTGGAGCACCTGGGACTTAGCTCATCCATGTGTCAGTGGATCTCCAATTTTCTGACTGGCAGACCACAGGCAGTAAGGATGGGCGGACATGTCTCAGCCTCCATCACTCTCAGTACTGGAGCCCCCCAGGGTTGTGTTCTGAGCCCCCTGCTGTACTCTCTGTACACCTATGACTGCGTGGCCACTACCGACTCCACCACCGTCATCAAGTTTGCTGACGACACTGTCGTGGTGGGCCTGATCACCAACAACGATGAGACGGCCTACCTGGAGGAGGTCGGAAATCTGGAGAACTGGTGCCAGAGAAACAATCTCCTCCTGAACGTCAGCAAGACAAAGGAGCTGATAGTGGACTTCAGTACAAAGCAGGTGAGGAACTACCAGACCCCCATCATCAACAGGAGCCCAGTGGAGAGAGTGGACAGCTTCAGATACCTCGGTGTTCACATCACGCAGGACCTGGCATGGTCCTGTCACATCAACACCGTGGTAAAAAAGACCCGGCAGCGTCTGTACCACCTCAGACGCTTGAGAGACTTTAGACTGCCCTCCAAGGTGCTCAGGAATTTCTACTCCTGCACCATAGAGAGCATCCTGACGGGAAACATCATGACCTGGTTCGGGAACAGCACCATGCAGGACAGACGAGCTCTACAGAGGGTGGTGCGATCAGCTGAGCGCATCATCCGCACCGAGCTCCCTGACCTGCACTCAATCCACACCAAGCGGTGCTGGACCAAGGCCAGGAAGGTCGTGAAGGACCTCAGCCACCCCAACAATGGACTGTTCACTCTGTTGCGGTCTGGGAAGCGATTCCGCTCCCTGAGGGCCAATACAGAGAGACTGAGGAGGAGCTTCTTCCCGCAGGCGATAAGGTCTCTCAACAATACATGGACACTATGGACAACTCCACGCACATCTACACTACATGTTTACGTTTACATTCTGGACCATTGCACAAAGACACTTTAATAACCTTGGCACAAAGTCACTTTTTCTATGCATATTTGCACACCATTATATTTCTATTTGTACAGCACATTTCTATTTTCAGTTTCTATTTTTAGTTCTATTTTTCCTAGTTAAATTTTATTTTATTTATTTTATTTTTTAATTTAAATTTTCTATTGTATTTCTTTTATTCATATTTATTACTATTATAAGCTTCAATTCTCTTTTTAAGGTCACTGGCGGTCGTGTAAGCATTTCACCACATTTCGTACTGTGTATGACTGTGTATGTGACAAATAAAATTTGAATTTGAATTTGAATTTAAAATTTGAGCTTCTCTCCGTGCTATAAAACACAGGGGGGAGTGTAGCTTGGAGTCTGTTGGGATACTGGACTATAAAGCAGAGTGTGCAACGCGCACGCTAAAATGAGAAAGAGCTCCTGTAACTCTTCAGCTTTCACACAGAGCCGGATTATCTTGACCCTGCCGCCGAGGAGGAAAAAGCCACAAGGAGGTACATGTCATGGCCTCTGTTCCCAGCCACCGGAGGTCAGAGAGGACTCCCATCTAAGTCCGTGCCCACAGAGAGAGCTGGGAGGGATCGGTCCAGCCATCCCCCAAGAGGAGAGTTAGCGCTAGCAAACTGCGCTGGAACTGCTGTCTACGCGGGCCTGCTCTGCCCGCTGCCCACCACTCATCAGCCTGTGCCCGCATGCCAGTGTGGCACTGCCCACCAGACTTGCATGTGCACAACATTCCTTTCCTTTCATTCCCTCCTTTAACCCTTTCCTTCCCCCTTTATTCCTTAATAAATAACCCTTTTTCCCACAAGACCTTGCCTCGTGTCCATGCTTTATGGTGCTGCCCGTACTTTGCTGTAAATACATTCGTTTACCATTTAATGAAAATAAACAAATATGATTATTACAGAATATTATTATTTATTGTATCAAACGTCTTCCTTTATGTAATGTAACTGTCGAATAGTTCAGCTTCATGCATGTTCACATTCTACTTCAATTAATTCACCCATGTCTTTCTTTTTTTTTTTTTCTTTTTTTTTCTCTTCCTTTCTCCCCTTTTTTTTTTTTTTTCCCCCGGCCTGTCAGTATCACAGATAACACATAGCAGAGTGTATGTGTAGCTGTTCTATCATCATTCACAGCCCTTTTTTTTTTTTTTTTTTTTTTGTTTGTTTCCCATATTATAACAGACAAGACCGGGGGACCAAAAAAAGAGAAGAGAGTTAAAAAAAAAAAAGGGAATAAAAATAAATAAACAAACAAACAATTGAGGGAAAAAAAAGGGAAAAGAGAAAAAAAAAAAAAGGAGGGGGGGTGGGAGGGGGGAGAGAATACAGTCAGAATTCGCTTCCGCACCTGCCGAAGAAAAAGAGAAAAAAAACAACAGAAGACACAACCAACACCTGCACGACTCGCGGCAAACCACAAATCCCAAAACCTGTTGATTAATAAAATATTTTGAAATAAACATTTTGTTTTGAAGCAACAGCAAAGACAGTGTGTGTGTGAGCACCTGTTTGTACACCAGTGTGAACGTTTGTGTGCACACCTGTGTGTGTGAGCGCGCTTGTGTTCATAGGGCTCCTCCATGTAAATGTTTAGTAGTGTGTGTGGGGGACCACAGTCCCAGCCCGCGAGGCATGGAGCAGATACGGCGGAGACATGGGTCCCAGACATCCAGAGGCCCCCCAGAGCACAGGAGTCTCAGGAGAACCACCGCAGGGACAGCCCCCCCACCCCGAAAGGGGCAGCGGAGAGCCCAGAGGGGGGTCATCTAGCAGCCCCAGTGCAGACGCCCCAGGGGGCCGTGGTGACAGGACCGCAGGCTCCGCCGGTGGTCGTCCACCCCGAGGCAGTCCGGTCCCTGGGTCCAGAGATCCCAGGGCCCCCCCCATCCACCAGCCGGTGCCCAGCCAAGCCAGGAGAGCCAGATTCCGCCCAGCGACCGCCGCGAGTGAGCCAGCGCTCACCCGAGCGCCCCGCCCCGGAGCGAGAAACCAACAACCCACCAGCGGCTGGGGGCACCCCACAGCTGTGTGTGGTGGCAGAGCAGGGGGGGCCTGGGATGTTGAGAGAGGTGGAGTCTAGGACCTGACCTGACACCTAAACGTAGACAGCCAGGCACACACATACACAAACATACATTCCCACCCTCATACACACAAACAAATATTCACACACTCACACATGTAGACACACAAAAATAGACAGTATACACACTCACACTCCCCATATACCCACTTCCCTCCGTCGTGGGGACAGAAAGACCCCCCCTGGTCCCCGCAGCAGCGGAAAGGACCACCAGCCCAGACCCCGACCGAACGGCCAGCTCCTCCTCTCAGCCCCCGGCCCTGGACCGCGGATAGAGAACGGGGGTGTGGAAAAAAGGAAGACCCCCGCTTCGCTCCTCCCGCTCTAATGTAGTGTTGGTGTGTGTTGTTCTAAAGTGCTTTAAAACAAGGGAGGGGCAAAACACTAACCACCCTCCGGCAGCTCGTGTCAGCTCTGCCCCTCCCAATAACCCTAAATGTCTACGTGCCACTTAAAATTGGGAAGTGGGCACTGGCACCAGAGGTAAGGCTGATTAAACAGCCCGCCCTCTGGACGCCATTCAGTGTGCCCACCCCCAAGGCCCTATATGTATGTGTAACATGACAGTAAGTAATGAGAGTGTCTAAGATGTGATATAAAATTGAGATGCAGGTGGTCACAAGGAGACAGGGAAGGAAAACCTCCCCTGCAGCCCAGCAACACCCCCGCACCCCAAAGCCCTACCTGTATGGTGTTGTGATGGAGCGGGAAGAGGGAAGCATCGGGGATGGGGAGAAAATAATCGGAGGGGGCAAGTACCCCCCCCTTGGGACCAGCTCCCCTACTGACCCCCATAGGCACCTCCGTTGCCCAAAAAAAAAAAAAAAAAAACACGCCCAGGCCCGGGGGCCCAGGCCCATCCAAACCAGGGCCCATGGCAGCGGCCCCACCGGCCACCGCAGAGCCCGGGGCAGCCCACCAGGCCCCACAACAGAGGGGAAGAAGAAGGAAAAAAAAATAAATAAATAAATAAAAATACTCCCACCCCCACATTCAGTCGACTCCCAGACTACATAGAACAATAGACACCCAAGTTAGGCCCGTCCTCCTCCTGTAATGGACCCCCCCTGCAAAGAGGACACTTGCAGATGGTAGAAACACACTCACCAGCTGAAGAGGCCCCACAGCTCCACCGATGCGTCGAAGGTCCCCACCCAGGGCCGGGCACCAGGGCAAGCACCAAGCCACATCCCGGCAGCACACCAGCCAGGACCCAGGCCCCCCAGGCCCAGCCGGAACCCCAGCCCAGAGGTAGAGCGCCCCCAGGACCCCAAACCCCCCCCGGACCTATCTCGGAGCGGTACGGCCGCCAGGCCGGCAACCTACGTCCGCCGACACGGGCCTCCCCAGCAGCGCCGCGTGCGGACGGTAGGGTGGGGAAAAAAAATAAATTATAATAAATAAATAAATAAGAAAATAAAAAACCACCGCCCAGGAGCCACCCACGCCCCCTCCAGGCCAGGACCGCAGCCCCAGCGCCGGACCCCCCAAGAAACCCACCCCCCGAGAACGCCTAGACGCCCCAGGCCATCATGCCTCCCCGCCGCATCAGCAACCAGGACCAAAACCGGACAGAACTGCGGCCCCCAGCCACACTAGGTAATGGAGCCGATCAAAGGAGCCCAGAGAGATTGATCTAATGTGGCAGCAGACGCCGTGTCAAGACTAATATAGTCTAACAAACGATCTCTATATTGGTTGATATTAAGATTATTTCTATTTTTCCAGTTCATGAGGACAGTTTTCTTAGCAATGCATAAGGCGGTGAAAGCCATGTGGATTGTGTTGACCTCTGTAGTGACACCCTCTAGGTCACCTAACAAGCAAACTGAAGGAGAGGCTAGAATGAAACATTTAAGACACTTTGATAAGTCTTCACAAATCTCATACCAGAATTTCTGAACAGGTGGACAGAACCATAGAGCATGTATGTAATTGTCAGGTGTGTTGTTTTGGCAGTGTGAGCAGTTGTAAGAAGCTGTAAGACCCATCCGGAACATCCGATGACCTGTGTAGTGCACTCTATGCAGAATTTTGTATTGTATTAATTGTAAACTGGGATTTCTAATCAGTTCAAAAGGTTTTAAACATATCTGAGACCAGAAATTGTGGTCCCAGCTGACTGATAAATCTGCCTCCCATTTTGCAATAGGAATCGATACTGATTCATCTATTTTGGATAGTGTCCTGTATATTTTAGATAATAATTTGGGGGTCCTGAGGTTAAGGAATTCTGCCACTCTTGGTGGTATTTGTAATTTGATACGATCGAAATTAAATTTCTTTTTTATTATAGATTTAACTTGTTGATATTCTAAAAATCTGTTCTTGTTAATCCCATATTGATTGACCAATATATCAAAAGGAATAAAATCTGTCCCTTCGAATATATGTTCCAAGTATTTAATACCTTTACCACCCCAGTCCCTGAAGTTTATCATATTATTGTTTTGTACTATGTCAGGGTTGTTCCATATGGGAGTGCGTTTGCATGGGATTAGTGAAGACTCAGTCATTTTAAGAAACTCCCACCATGCTGTCAGAGAGGAGCTGATACTGATACTTTTGAAACAAACATGTCGTTTGATGTTTGAGCTAATGAAATCTCTATATTATTGCATAGTGCCTGTTCTACATCTAGCCAAGGCTCATCTAAGAGGGTGTGTTTTAACCACCCTGATATGTGTTGAAGCCTGTTGGCTAAGAAATAGTGGTGAAAGTTCGGCAGATCTAGTCCTCCTTTGTCCTTGGCCTTTTGTAGTGTTTTTAAGCTAATACGCGGGGGTTTACCTTTCCAAAGGAATTTAGAGATGAAGGAGTCTAGAGATCTAAACCAGTCAGATGACGGTTTGCTTGGGATCATTGCAAATAGGTAATTAATTCTTGGCAAAACCATCATTTTTATTGAAGCTACCCTTCCCATGAGTGATATGGGTAGAGACTTCCATCTGGTTAGATCATCTTCTATCGTCTTTGAGAGTGGGATGTGGTTTAATTTTGTTAAATCTGCGAGCCTAGGTGAGACATTAATACCTAAATACTTAATATTTCCAGATTGTAGTGGAGTGGAGGAGGAGGACTGAAAGGAGCAGTTAATCGGAAGAACAGTAGATTTTAACCAGTTTATTGAATAATCTGAGATTCTTGAGAAAGAGTTTATTAATGTAATTACCTCAGAGAGAGTGGTTTGTGAATGCTGGAGAAAAAGTAACACATCATCTGCGTAAAGACTAACTTTATGTTCTATATTCTTGCATTTAATGCCTTTAATCGCTATAGTCTGTCTAATAGCTGCTGCTAGTGGTTCAATAAAAATTGCAAAAAGTGAAGGGGAGAAGGCATCCCTGCCTGGTGCCCCTCTTAAGATGGAAGCTGGAGGATGTTTGGTCATTTGTCCTGACACATGCTGTTGGAGAATTATATAATATTTTTAACCAGTTTATGAAGGAGTTTCCAAAACCAAATTTGTGTAAAGTTGCAAATAAAAAATTCCAATTAACCCTATCAAAAGCCTTTTCTGCATCTAGAGACAATATTGTAATTTGAAGGTTTTTATTACATGAATAGTCTATCAGGTTAAGTAATCTGCGCGTATTTGTTGAGGAGTGCCTTCCTTTTATGAAACCAGTTTGGTCTGGATGGATTATAAGAGGGGTTACCTTCTCTATTCTTTTTGAGAGCGTTTTGCAGATTATTTTAATGTCAACATTAATAAGTGATATTGGACGGTAGCTGTTAGGCAGTACCGGATCTTTGCCTGGTTTTAGTAAGAGACTAATGTTAGCAGAATTTATATTTGGTGGGAGTCTACCATTTTCCTTAGATTCCTGCAACATTCTGTTGAATGTTGGTGCCAGAATTGTCCAGAATTCTTTATAGAATTCCGCTGGGAAGCCGTCTGGACCTGGAGCCTTTTTATTGGGCATACTGTTCAAGGCTTCCTGGAGTTCATCTGATGTCAGTGGAGAATCCAATGCCATCGCTTGGTTGTCCGATAATTTCGGAAGAGTTATATGATCAAGAAACTGGTCAACTTCTTCTTTAGACGGGTTCATCTGTGGTAAATGAAGAGATTCATAAAAGTCCCTGAAAGTATTGTTTATTAGATTCATAAAAGTCCCTGAAAGTATTGTTTATTCTTTCAGGGTCATATACTGTGTCTCCAGTTGAGTTTTTAACAGCATATATAATTGTTTTTTCTTTATTTATTTTTAACTGGTTAGCTAGGAATTTACCAGATTTGTTACCATATTCAAAGTTTTGCCAGCGGAGTCTTTGTGCTAAGAACTGAGTATTTTTATCAATAATTTCATTTAATTCTAGTTTTGCTTTACATATTTTCTTCAATATTTCCTTCTCCTGAGAGGATACATAAGCTTCTTCTAGAGATTTGATTGTTTCTTCTAATTCCTGAATATATTTATTTTCTCTTTTCTTTTTATGTGATGAGAATGAGATTATTCTACCTCTCATCACAGCTTTGCCTGCTTCCCAGAGAACAGATGCTGAAGTTCCAGGCTGGTCGTTATAGTCTAGATATAAAGCCCATTCTTTCTTAAAATAATTAATAAAATCTTCATCTTTAAGCAATACTAAACCCATGTCGTTCTTGGTTTAACAATTAAGCACCGTCTACTACAAGTCTAAAATTGTATTTTATTATCTAAGACACAGTAACATACGTTATATAAATGCAAGCTATGTACAGGGTGGACCATTTATATGGATACACCTTAATAAAATAAGAATGATTGGTGATATTAACTTTCTGTTTGTGGCACATTAGCATATGTGAGGGGGAAAACTTTTCAAGATGGGTAGTGACCATGGTGGCCATTTTGAAGTCGGCCATTTTGAATCCAACTTTTGTTTTTTTTCAATAGGAAGAGAGTCATGTGACACATCAAACTTATTGGGAGTTTCACAAGTTTTAACGTAACATTATTCTTTTATGAGTTATTTACAAGTTCTGACCACTTATTTTATAACACATTTATAACACATTTTATAAGTGGTCAGAAACTATTTACAAGTTTCTTTCAAACTTGTAAATAGTTACTAACCACTTATAAAATGTGGTATAAATGTGGTTTAACACATTTATGCACAAAGGTAAAGTGCAGGTTCATTTGTTTGTTCGTTTTACTTTACAGCAGTGATTCCGTTAGTATGCGCTCACACAAGTTTCATTAGCGATGTTCCTTGCTAATTTTTCAGACAAAACAGTCTTTCCGTTAATGTCTGTATGTGTGTGTTTGTGTGAAATGCAAATAAGAGAGGAGAAAGGTTTACTGTGTTAGATGAGAAGGGGGAGACGGGAGGGGCTGAAATAAGAGTGTAACGCTCAGTAAATTGTGTAAGCTGACGTTGCGCTACAAAGAGAAATATTTATCTTTGTGTCAGAGTGCTTTAAAACTCAGTGAACAAGAATGACAATACCATGACCAATTAGAAAAAACCCAAAAGTGTATTATACAAAAACTAAACAAAAAAGGTGCACCAAAACCAACAAAGAAAATAATATTTACTAAATATATACAACTGGCTTTCTCAGGGGTGCTGCAACTGGCGTGCTAGGCGTGAGCTGTGCAGAAAGGTGTGATTATGTAGGAGAGCTTATCTGTGGTCAGCGAAGAGTAGGCCCGCTAGTGAGACCCAGCTTTTTCAGTTGCCTCTTCCACATAGCATCTCTTAGCAGAAAACAGTCTGACCGCTCTCTCTAGCTTTTCTAGGACTTCCTGGATGTAGTTCTCCAACCCTGCTAAGCTAGCATTCACAGCCTGCCGAAAACTAAGTTCCATATTTATTGTACTGGTAGTGGATTCTTTAAATGCTAGCTTTAACTTGTTAACTTTTTCAGAAAGGGCTAATAAATCCACTTTTCATAAATCTATAGCCTTCACTCTTTTAAGTACATATTCACGTCTGCCTGGGTCAGCCATATTAATCATGTTAGCACCAACATTCATCTTGCTCATAAGTTTCAAAACCCCCATGACACACAAACAAAATATCCTCACACGGGGCACCACTGTGTAATGCTCAGACATGGTGTTACCTGACGTTACACTAAAAATAGAGATCTTTATTCAATTTTATTATTCTGTCGGCTTACTCTCAACCTATAAAAGTGTCCTTTATGTGGCTGCGCTACAAGAGTCTCCTTTTACTTTAGCTTCACACACATACACAAACACACACACACACACACACACAGCGCCTGTGCGCATAAACGGAAACACTTATCTGTCTGGATTTATTTTTACTTTTTTCAAAGGTAAAGTACAAGTTCATTTGTTTTATTTTTACTTTATATTTTGTATTAATTTTATGTATATATTTTTGGGGGATGTGGAACAAATCATTTGTGTTTCCATTATTTCTATTGGGAAAATTTGCTTTGATTTAGGTTTTTTATTTATTTATTTATAATCGAGTGTTTTGGAATATGACCCCACTTCCGGAACGAATTATGCTCGTAATCCAAGGTTCCACTGTAATATATTGTATTATTAAACAAAATCGAAAACCAAATCGAATTTTCCCATTTCCAATTTACTGTAAGGGTCCTCCACTAGAGGTCACTGTTTTTATTTTGTAGTTTTTGTTGGCCGACTCAGTTTCCCAGCAGGCACCTCGGTCAGGTGATGCAGTGCACACCTGAACCGAGGTAGCCATCAATCAATCTATAAATAGCTGTTTAGACTGGGAAACTGGGTCGAGCATTTTTGGTACCACCACTGTCATTTATGTGGGCATTTTGGTTTGTTCTGTTTTGTTATCTGTTTAGTTTGTACTTTGATTTTAGTTGTGTTGACTCGGGTTCTCTTATTGGCAATGTTTCTGTGTATGTTTGTGTGTCTGTGTTAGTGGAGCTGATTCAGTCCTGTCCTCCTGTGTTCTTGTGTGTTTAGCTAGAGTCAGGTAAGTAGGTAGGTGTGTGTTTGGCTAGGAGCGTGTTTAGCTAAGATCTCTGTTGTGTTACAGTAACTAGCATGCTTCTAGCCATAGCCCCTCTGTGTCTCTAGCTGTCCTGTGTTTCCTACCTCCCTGGTGTCCCAGTGCGCCCAGCCTTAGAGGGCCGCCTCGCCCAGCCTTAGAGTGCCGCCTCTCCTAGCTTTGGAGTGCCGCCGAGCTTGTTAGTGCCGCCTCGCTTAGCCTTAGAGTGCCGCCTCTCCTAGCTTTGGAGTGCCGCCTAGCTTGTCAGTGCCGCCTCGCTTAGCCTTAGAGTGCCGCCTCTCCTAGCTTTGGAGTGCCGCCTAGCTTTTTAGTGCCGCCTCGCTTAGTGTCAGAGTGCCGCCTCTCCTAGCTTTTGAGTGCCGCCTGGCTTTTAGTGCCGCCTCGCCTAGCCTGGGGGTGCCGCCCCGCCTAGCCACTGGGTACCTCCGTCTGTGTTTCTGTGCCCTAATTCCCTAGTGTGTGTTAAGCTATTAGGTAAGTGTAGCTTAGTGCATGTTGGGGCTAAAGACATGCTTAGCTAGGTGTATGTCTAGCACTGCTTAACCATGTTTAGCTAAAAGCCATGCCTAGCTGATTGCCATGTCTTTAGCCCTCGTCCCGTCCCTCTCTTGGTCTCTCGTCTCCGTTCTCTCTAGTGTCTCCCGTTCTCTCTAGTGTCTCCCGTTTCAGCTCCACGCCTCGTTTGTGTCCTGTCATGTGTTTGTCCCCCTGCCTGTGTCTCGCCACAGGACGTGTTTTGTGTCTCTCCCTGCCTGTGTCTCGCCACAGGACGTGTTTTGTGTCTCCCCCTGCCTGTGTCTCGCCACAGGACGTGTTTTGTGTCTCCCCCTGCCTGTGTCTCGCCACAGGACGTGTTTTGTGTCTCCCCCTGCCTGTGTCTCGCCACAGGACGTGTTTTGTGTCTCCCCCTGCCTGTGTCTCGCCACAGGACGTGTTTTGTGTCTCCCCCTGCCTGTGTCTCGCCACAGGACGTGTTTTGTGTCTCCCCCTGCCTGTGTCTCGCCACAGGACGTGTTTTGTGTCTCCCCCTGCCTGTGTCTCGCCACAGGACGTGTTTTGTGTCTCCCCCTGCCTGTGTCTCGCCACAGGACGTGTTTTGTGTCTCCCCCTGCCTGTGTCTCGCCACAGGACGTGTTTTGTGTCTCCCCCTGCCTGTGTCTCGCCACAGGACGTGTTTTGTGTCTCCCCCTGCCTGTGTCTCGCCACAGGACGTGTTTTGTGTCTCCCCCTGCCTGTGTCTCGCCACAGGACGTGTTTTGTGTCTCCCCCTGCCTGTGTCTCGCCACAGGACGTGTTTTGTGTCTCCCCCTGCCTGTGTCTCGCCACAGGACGTGTTTTGTGTCTCCCCCTGCCTGTGTCTCGCCACAGGACGTGTTTTGTGTCTCCCCCTGCCTGTGTCTCGCCACAGGACGTGTTTTGTGTCTCCCCCTGCCTGTGTCTTGCCAGAGAGCCCCTGTTAGCACAAAGTTAAGTATGGTTTGAGTTTGTTTGTTCCTTTGTTTGTATCTTTATTTATACTTTGTGTTTACCCTTAATTAAAAGACTCTTTTTGGTTACACCACCCCTCTGCCTCTATGCCTGCTCCTTCCGCCCACGGCGTTCAACACCTGCCACAACACCCCGTTCATGACATTTACCATCATTCCACAGCCACCCCTCCCCCCAAAAACATAAAAATAATTAATACAAAATATGAAGTAAAAATAAAACAAATTAACCTGCACATTACCTTTAAAAAAAGTAAAAAATAAATCCTGACAGATAAGCGTTTCCGTTTATGCGCGCAGGCGCTGTGTATGTATGTAATTCAATTCAACGATTACCCACAATTCCGCTGCACAAAAGAGAGAAAAACCGTTGGTTCAGTTGTAATCACGTGACGCTTGGCGTCAAAACAAGAAGCGGCTGGGTGATACATGATACTCGGTACTCGTAAACCAAGACTTGCTCGCTTTTCAAAATCTTTGCTCGTCTTGCGGAACACTCGCTAACGTGTTACTCGCAATCCGAGGTTCCAATGTATTCAGGATATTGTAAATATATTTAAATCAGAACAGTAAATCATTCAATATATTGACAGCTATTATATAGAGAAATATTTTCTCTGCCAACGTCCACAAGAGGGGCATGGGAGGCCAGAGGTGAGCTGCTGCCACATTGGAGGAATGGAGGTTCCTGTTTTTCTAGCTGTTTCAGTCTCTGGGTCACAGCCTCCAGCTGAGCCTTTAGGGTCATGATTTCAATCTGATTCAATTCAATTTACTGTCATTGTTAAAAATAACAAATATAAATAACTATGGGACATCATTTGGCTTCATCTCCCGGCATGTAATAAGGTGCTATAGCTCCTGGCTATGTAAGGTAGGATATAGAGGGAGTGGGAGGGGGGGCACAAACCACAAGAAAAATGAATATATTGTGTATGTATGTGTAACAAGGATGGACTTCACACAAAGGTAAGTTTCAAGATGAGTAGTTTTACTTAATGTTCACGTACTTAGCGGCAGGCTATGGCTATGGAGCATCAGCAGGAAAAGATAGGAAAGCATCAAAGGATTACTTGTGACTGAGCACGACCAACTGTGACTCGATTCTTCTACTTAGTGCCCGAGGGAATACTACCACACAGGAGCGAACCTGGTGTCGAGGAGATTCGGCGGAGACCCACACACCACGGTACTGCGGCGTTTCCTCGTTCCAGGATGGTGAGCAGGAAAGCTTCTAAAAACAGAGATAGAGGTAAGTACACAGGTAAGTCTTTCTTTTCTTATTCGGAAGGTCATGAGATGAGTCCACACTCATATGTACGAGCTCGGACGACGACTGAGGCGTGGTGTGTCGTCTTTATGTGTTCCGGTTGATTGGTTTCAGGTGGTTGTGATTAGTATTCCGGTGATAGAGGTTGCTGTGTCCGATTGGTTTCGGAGCCTGGCCTGACTGTGACACTATGTTGTCACAAACTGGGTGTAATGGCTGGTGTTGAACGCCGTGGGCGGAAGGAGCAGGCATAGAGGCAGAGGGGTTGTGTAACAAAAAAAAAAAAAAAAAAAAAAAAAAAAAAAGTCTTTTAATGATGGTAAACACAAAGTATAAATAAAGACACAAAAACGAAGGAACCACCAAACTCAAACAATACTTAACTCTGTGCTAACAAGGACTCTCTGGCAGGACACAGACTGGAGGACGAAAAACACACACCCTGTGGCGAGACACAGGCAGAGGGACAAACACACCCTGTGGTGAGACACAGGCAGAAGGAGGACAAACACCTAACGGGACACACAAACTATGCGTGGAGCTAAAACTGGACACAAGAGAGAGACTGGTGGAGACACGCGGAGACTAGGTGGGGACAGGACTAGGGCTAAAGACATGGCAGTCAGCTAGGCATGGCTTTTAGCTAAACATGGTTAAGATTGCTCTTAACCATGCCAGTCAGCTACACATACACCGTTCTTCAGCCCCAACATGCACTAATCTACACTTACCTAATAGCTCAACCCACACTAGGGAATTGGGGCACAGAAACACAGAGACAAGGGATACCTAGTGGCTAGGCTAGAAGATATTCAAAGGCCAAGCTCACTGGGACACTAGGGAGACAGGAAACACAGAATAGCTAGAGACACAAAGGGGCTATGACTAGAAGCATGCTAGTTAGCTTAACCTAGATTTTAGCTACACACACTTCTAGCCAAACACACATCTATCTACTTACCTGCTCTAGCTAAACACACATGAAAACAAGGGGACAAGAACCACAGTACATACATACACAGATGACATGACGAAATCAGCTCCACACACACACACACAACATCTACGGAGAAACATTGCCAAACTGAGAGCCCAAGCCAACACAACTTAAATTAAAACATAAACTAAACAAAGAACAAAACAAAATGCCCACACAACGGACAGTGGTTAAACCAAAAATGCTCGACCCAGTTTCCCAGACTAAACAGCTATTTATAGATGGATTAATGGCTACCTCGGCTCAAGTGTGCACTCAGATCACCTGACCGAGGTGCCTGCTGGGAAACTGAGTCAGCCAACAAAAACTACAAATAAAAAACAGCGACCTCTGGTGGTGGACCCTTACATATGTATGTATTGTGTGTGCTGCATCAATGCAAAGTCCAGTTCATAGTTATTGTAATGATGTGTTATATGTAAGAATAGATGTGCGCAAAGTCCGTTAGGGGGGTGACTGATCATTCAGCAGCCTCACAGCAGTAGGAAAAAGGCTGTGGGACAGTCTGGTGGTTTTGGCCTGTATGGACCTGTATCTTCTACCTGAGGGCAGTTGCTGGAACTGGTGATGTACAGGGTGATGCTAATCCCAGAGGATGTTGTGCACTATACCAAAGCAACGTGTAGTGTAGATGGTATTTATCTCTGAAGGACTAGTCCCGATGATTTTCTCTTCTGCTTTCAGCACCCACTGTAGTGGCTGTTGTTCCGCCCTAGTGCAGCTAGTAATGGGTCGTTCATGAACGATTTGTTCTTTTTAAATTAATCTTTAACATGACTCAGATGAACAAGTAGTCTCAGAGAGTCATTCGTTCATGTTCTATTGGGCGCGCATGCGCAAAGCATTGCAAAACCTCCGTATGTTATATACAGGAAACAGAAATGAGTAGTTACCTTTGAGTTACCTTTCCAAGATGGCGCCGGTGAGGTCGGCTGCCGTCACGACTGCTCCGACCACCTTTTCTTTGTTTTTGTTCTTTAAGTTAGTTTACAGCGTTTTAAAACCGGCAAAATTACCACCATGGGGTACATTAGTTATGATAGAGACACTCTTGTTTCTATTGGTATACAATGTACTCACAATTCGACGTTTTTAACTCCGGATCCGAGCTGGCCGAGTGAGATCCTGAGGGACAACAAAGGACGCGACGCGAAGCGGCGGCCTCGAGGGAAACGAGCCGGCGTCAGGAACAGGCTGAGAGCCCGTGCACACCGCACACCTCTGCCTAGCATCCTGCTCGCCAACGTCCAGTCACTGGAAAACAAGCTCGATGACCTCAGGGCCAGGATAAAGTTCCAGAGAGACATTCGGGACTGCAATCTCCTCTGCTTCACTGAGACATGGCTGAACCCAGCGGTGCCGGACCACGCCATTCAGCCGGCCGAGTTCTTCTCGGTTCACCGCATGGACAGGACGCGGGACTCGGGGAAGTCAAGGGGAGGCGGCGTGTGTTTAATGGTGAACAGCAGCTGGTGCAACAGCGCGAGCGTTGTTCCTCTCACACGCTCCTGCACACCCAACCTGGAACTACTGTCCATCATGTGTCGTCCTTTTTACCTTCCTCGGGAGTTTACATCGGTCATAATCAGCGCCGTTTATATTCCACCACAAGCGGACACGGACACTGCCTTATGCGAGCTGCATGAGGCACTCACACAGCAACAAACACAACACCGGGACGCTGCGCTTATTGTGGCGGGGGACTTTAACAGTGCCAACCTCAAACGCGCAGCGCCGAACTTTTATCAGCACATCACCTGCCCCACCAGGGGCGAAAGGACACTGGACCACTGCTATACAACGGTCAAGGACGGCTACAAGGCACAATCTTGTCCACCGTTTGGTAAATCCGACCACGCCGCCATCTTCCTCATGCCAAAATACAAACAAAGGCTGAAACAGGAAGTTCCGGTTCAGAGGGAGGTCGCGTGCTGGACGGACCAATCGGTGGCCGCGTTACAGGACGCACTCGATGACGCAGACTGGGACATGTTTAGAAACAGCTCCGATGGTGACGTCAGCGTGTTTACGGAAGCGGTTGTGGGATTCATCGGGAAACTAGCGGACGATACCGTAGAAAAAAAGACTATTAACACTAGAAGCGCCGCGCCAGTGTCACCTACTAAAAGCGCGGTTCAGCGGTCATTTGACCGCCTATTGTTTTGAATGGGAAGCTGCTGCTGACACACAATGATCGCTAGATGGCGCTTTCACCCAAAGCAAATAGTTTAGCTCCAAGATCAACTTGCACTTGGACAATGCGCCATTCATTCCCGCGTTGATAATAAGCGGTATCTTTTTTTCATATTCAACTGAGAAAACCTACTACAGAGTCTCTAAGGGGACAAACGAAGAGGGAAAAAACAAGTCAGAGGGAAAAAACAAGTCATGTTTGGAATTATAATCCAAAGTTTTTGACTTTTTTCTGCCGTTTTTTCTCCTCCTTTGTCCATCTAGGGGCTTCGTACTATAACAAAAAGGAAAGCTCTACTTAATTTTATATCGTATGGAGAAAATGTTATTAGTTTGTTCATTCTATTTAAAGCTTCTGAACGTCTCGGAGCAGCGATTTAGTTCTGAACTCGCTTCCGTGAAATTATCGCTAAAACAATATTAAATTTGAATAAATCAGATCTACTACAGCAAATAATAAACTATGCTATGTCATAACCGAAGCAAACACCACGAATATGTCTCGTTTCGTTCAGTGTTGCTAGGCAACGGACCACGCGCCTAATCGGTTCACTTGGCCGCGGTGTATTATAAACCTGCGGGATGTTTCACTGCTTATGTTCATGTAATAAAAGCGAGGGAAATGTGGAGGTGATGTGTGGCCACTGAATGAGAACTAAATCAAAGATTTCGGTAACTACACTGAGTGTAACATCTGTATAGTGACACTAAAAAGCTGAACAACTTCACTTTCCCGTTTACCTCTAAGAAAAAAAAAAGCTGTATGTTGTTTGTTTATATGTTTATAAAAGTACACGAAGTAGGCGCGCGCGCGCGCACAGACACACACACACACACACCTCCCCTGAGCCCTCGGTCAACATCTATTGACCGTCGATATGCAAATGAGTCAAGACGTAGCCTAACGTGGTGTCGTGTCGGATTTCAGCGGTCAAAGAAAGTGGAAAGACTTTGAAACAGTTGCAGCGTTTTTTTTTTCAGGTACAACAAGCACAGCGATGAGTCCACGTTGTTTCACTGGTTATGACATAGTGACACTAAACAGCTGAACAACTTCACTTTTCTGTTTACCTCTGAGAAAAAAAAGCTGTATTTAGTTTGTTTATATTCAGAGTAACACCTTCCAACCACCTCTCATAGTCTATTGTTAGTTTTAATGATTTGGCTGAAACTAATTATCACTACATAAGTACCCCAACACCCCTGATCATGAGTTTCAGCTGAAACTAATTCTATACATGCAACAGAAAATGTAGATGCAGATTCCAAATGTATAAAGATACATGCTATATATATATATATTCCGCTTCAGCGTGTTTCTTAATCTTTCCCTATATATATATATATGTATACTTTTCAAATAAAATCGCTATTACTTGACCCTGAAGTTAAGTTTAGCACACAAAAACTGAAAAGTCCTTTCTGGTAAATCAACTGCATATGTAGTTTATTCACAGCAATTCATTAATAAAATGAATATACATTGTACAGTACAAGGTAAACACGAGAAAGATTACAAAATAAAAAAACAAAGAGTGTCTTCTTTACAAACAGCTTCTACTGTTCGGCGAGATGCTGAAATCCCTTGCATGTTGCCCCTCAATTTTGTGCTTCCATTTCAAGTGGAGAGATATTTGACCAACAGCTTAGAACAAAAGAACTGTAGGTTTGATCACAACCCCCTCCGAACGACCGTGCCATCAATCACTGACCACCTCAGAAGTTCCCTCCAATGTATGCTGATGTTTTGCAAGTATTTTTGCAAAACTATGGCATTCTTTTGAGAGGTGGTTGGAATGTGTTATTCATTCATTTATTCTATTCTGTAGGGCACTAACTACACAGACCAAACTGATACCTTATTTTATTCTTATACTCATCGCTGTGCTTGTTGTAACTGAAAAACGCCGCAACTGCTTCAGGGGAGGTGTGTCTGTGTGAGCGCGCACGCGCGCGCGCTGCAGCCTGTGAATGAATACGCACAGCAGAGGGACAGAGACATGAGGGACATCTAATACCTTATTGTGTAGTGTCCCTTTTTCAGCGGATTTCTCTGCTACCGCAGATCAGTTTATCAACTTGTAATATATTAATTTTAGGAATATATTAACATGTGCAGACATTTAGTTGATGGGGCGCTGCCCCTATTGCCCCTGAATAGAGCCAGCCTCGATTACACACACATACACACACATATATATAGCATGCATCGAATACACACATATATATATATATATATATATATATATATATATATATATATATAGCATGTATCTTTATACATTTGGAATCTGCATCTACATTTTCTGTTGCACGTATAGAATTAGTTTCAGCTGAAACTCATGATCAGGGGTGTTGGGGTACTTATGTAGTGATAATTAGTTTCAGCCAAATCATTAAAACTAACAATAGACTATGAGAGGTGGTTGGAAGGTGTTACTCTGAATATAAACAAACTAAATACAGCTTTTTTTCTCAGAGGTAAACAGAAAAGTAAAGTTGTTCAGCTGTTTAGTGTCACTATGTCATAACCAGTGAAACAACGTGGACTCATCGCTGTGCTTGTTGTAACTGAAAAAAACTCTGAAACTGCTTCAAAGTCTTTCCACTTTCTTTGACCGCTGAAATCCGACACGACACCACGTTAGGCTACGTCTTGACTCATTTGCATACCGACGGTCATTAGATGTTGACCGAGGGCTCAGGGGAGGTGTGTGTGTGTGTGTGTGTGTGTGTGTGTGTGTCTGTGTGCGCGCGCGCGCCTACTTCTTGTACTTTTATAAACATTCTACATATAAACAAACAACATACAGCTTTTTTTTCTCAGAGGTAAACGGGAAAGTGAAGTTGTTCAGATGTTTAGTGTCACTATGCAGATGTTACACTCAGTGTAGTTACCGAAATCTTTGATTTAGTTCTCATTCAGTGGCCACACATCACCTCCACATTTCCCTCGCTTTTATGCATAAGCAGTGAAACAATTCGCAGGTTTATAATACACTGCGGCCAAGTGAACCACGTTCTCGCCGATTAGGAGCGTGGTCCGTTGCCTAGCAACATTGAACGAAACGAGGCATAATCATGGTGTTTGCTTCGGTTATGACATAGCATAGTTTATTATCTGCTGTGGTAGATCTGATTTATTTACATTCAATAATGAGGCTTTATATCCTCAGGAGGGGTCATTACATATGTAATATGTAAAATAATATTGTTTTAGAGATAATTTCACGGAAGCTTCTAACAGAACGAACAAACTAATTAATTTTCTCAAAACCTTATAAAATTAAGTAAAGCGAAATTCCCTAAATGTCCTTATAAAATATCGCTGATTATCAACGCCAGAACAAATGGCGAATTGTCGATATTTTACGGAAGCATATATATATATATATATATATATATATATATATATATATATAAACTGCATATATGGAATGAAACCTGAGATAGTTACACATACGCACTGAATGACGCATAGATAGTATGCGCGATTCCTTGCGCCATCTGCTGAGAGAAATGAGAATCGCAGGTTGGAAAAGACAGGAAACGTCATGCCGCCGCGCAGCTGTCAGCGATTTCACGTAAATAAGAGCAAAATAGCTTTATACTGGCTTTTACTGGTGCGATTTTAAAAATTTAAGCATACAGGGTGATTAAGCTCACAGAACTAGGAAAAGTCATGAAAGGAGGGTCCTGGAAATTGATCGAGTGTGAAGTATTATTTTTTTTTTACCCCCTTGCGGTCAAATGACCGCTGCTCGGCGCTTCTAGTGTTAAAACATTTCCCAACCAGAAGCCGTGGGTGGATAAAACCATTCGCGACGCTCTGAGATCTCGCACCGCTGCCTACAACACGGGACTCGCGTCGGGGGACATGGAACCATATAAGGCTGCGTCATACAGCGTCCGGAAGGCGGTAAAAGAGGCGAAGCAGCGCTACGGGAGGAAACTAGAGTCACAACTCCAACAGAGTGACTCTAGGAGCCTGTGGCAGGGATTAAGAACAATAACGGATTATAAAGCACCAACATCCGGTATGATAAACGCAGACGTGTCTCTGGCAGACGAGCTGAACACTTTCTATGCTCGCTTCGAGGCTGCAGCTAAAGACGCTAGCGATGCTAATGCTAATTCAGTAGTGATGAAGTGCTTTGAACGCCTGGTCAGAGACTTCATCATCTCTTCACTACCAGACACACTAGACCCACTACAGTTCGCTTATCGTACAAACCGTTCCACGGACGATGCAATCTCTCATCTCCTCCATACATCTCTCACTCACCTGGACACTCGGAGGGGGAATTATGTGAAAATGCTCTTCATCGACTACAGTTCTGCATTTAATACCATAATTCCCTCCACACTTACCACCAAGCTGGAGCACCTGGGACTCAGCTCATCAATGTGTCAGTGGATCTCCAAATTTCTGACTGGCAGACCACAGGCAGTAAGGATGGGCGGACATGTCTCAGCCTCCCTCACTCTCAGCACTGGAGCCCCCCAGGGTTGTGTTCTGAGCCCCCTGCTGTACTCTCTGTACACCCACGACTGCGTGGCCACTACCAGCTCCACCACCATCATCAAGTTCGCTGACGACACTGTTGTGGTGGGCCTGATCACGAACAACGATGAGACGGCCTACCTGGAGGAGGTTGGAAATCTGGAGAACTGGTGCCAGAGAAACAATCTCCTCCTGAACGTCAGTAAGACAAAGGAGCTGATAGTGGACTTTAGTACAAAGCAGGTGAGGAACTACCAGACCCCCGTCATCAACAGGAGCCCAGTGGAGAGAGTGGACAGCTTCAGATACCTCGGTGTTCACATCACGCAGGACCTGGCATGGTCCTGTCACATCAACACCGTGGTAAAAAAGGCCCGGCAGCGTCTCTACCACCTCAGACGCTTGAGAGACTTTAGACTGCCCTCCAAGGTGCTCAGGAATTTCTACTCCTGCACCATAGAGAGCATCCTGACGGGAAATATCACGACCTGGTTCGGGAACAGCACCATGCAGGACAGACGAGCTCTACAGAGGGTGGTGCGATCAGCTGAGCGCATCATCCGCATCGAGCTCCCTGACCTGCACTCAATCTACAGCAAGCGGTGCTTGACCAAGGCCAGGAAGATCGTGAAGGACCTCAGTCACCCCAATAACGGACTGTTTACTCTGTTGCGGTCTGGGAAGCGATTCCGCTCCTTGAAGGCCAACACAGAGAGACTGAGGAGGAGCTTCTTCCCGCAGGCGATAAGGTCTCTCAACCACAACCACACCACTATGCAGAACTAACAATCTTTTCATCTTTTTCATAATTGATCAAATCCATCAATCTTCTTACATCCATGAACACTATGGACAATTACATGCTCACCTTCCTTCATATATATACTACATGTCGTACTTTTACATCCTGGACCATTGCACAAAGACACTTTAATAACTTTGCACACCTACCTTCACAACTACACTACATTTTACAGTTTTACGTTTACATCCTGGACCAGTGCACAAAGACACTTTAATAACCTCTGCACAAAGTCACTTTGTTCTATGCATATTTGCACACACAGCACAGTATATTTCAATTTGTACAGTAGATTTCCATTTTTGCACATCATATTTCTATTTCTATTTTTATTTTTAGTTCTACTTTTTTCCTAGCACATTTCTATTTTTATTTTTAGTTCTATTTTTCCTAGTTTAATTTAATTTTTTATTTAATTTCTATCGTATTTCTTTTATTCATATTTATTTCTTATTTGTAAACTTTAATTCTCTTCTAGGGTCAATGGCAGCCGTGTAATGCATTTCACTACATTTCGTACTGTGTATGTTTGTGTATGTGACAAATAAAATTTGAATTTGAATTTGAATTTGAGTCTTTTCGGTCCTGAGTCATTTGTTCTTTTGTCACGTAACTCCCATAGACGCTATGCAGTGCAGTACACAGGAAACAGAATTGAACAATTCTGCTAGTGAGTCTTCGAGTCTCGAGTCGTTGTTCCTTTGTCACGTGACTTCCATAGATGCTATGCGGTGCAATAGATTCAAAAGAATGAACGACTCGGCAAGATATGATGGTAAGCTGCTCATTCTGTTTATAATAATATGTCCTTAGTTGCATTGTAATATTTTCATAACTGGAACTATAGCCAATATTTGTGTATGTAGACGTATTTGGGGGTATTTTTTATTGAAAAAGCAACATTTTATTTAATTTCTGATCAAAAGAATAAAATGAACAAAATGACTCAAAAAAAGATTCGTTCATTTTGATGAATGAGATTCAAAGAACCGAGTCACTAAAATGATTCAAACTTCCCATCATTAAGTGCAGCTGGAAAACCACACCAAGAGTCCATATGTCAGCACACTCTCTATAGTACAACGGTTATAGTTCACCAGAAGCTGCTAAAAAAGATTAGTTCTTCTCAGTCTTAAATGTAATCATTTAAACTTTTCAGTTGCCGCAGGTAAAAGAAGGGCCTTTCCTATGGCGTGGGTAATGTAATTGCCCCGCGTTAGGTCCTGGTACGCCAAGAAATTTAAAGCTGGTAACCCTTTCTTCCATCCCATTTCCAATAGTAAGTGGTAAGTGGATGGTCTTCCACAAATATTTCCCTGGTCTTCTTGATGTTGAGGGCCAGATTGTAGGCGTCTCACCAGGCTGCCATATGTTTTACCTTCCTTCTATATAAGGACTCATCATTGTCAGTGATCAGGCCTAACATCGTGATGTCATCACGAATTCAGTGATGTACTGTAATTAGAAGGAAGGGAGGTGCAGCAGTCATGTGTGTAGAGTGTATAGAGTAAAGGGCTAACTCAGTGGTTCTCAAACATTTTCTGTCATTCCCCACTTAAGGGGGTGGGCGAATTTTCAAGCCCCACTTGTCAACAAAATGATAAAGTAATCTGCCAAGTTTACTATTTATTGAAATATCAATTTCTAAACCAATAAGATCAAATAACACTAAATTCAAAACAGATAAAATACATGTGCAATTCTTCTGAATCGCCTGCTTTTTTGGGGTCCAAGTAACAAATGTATCCATTGACGTTATTATGTCCACTACATACAATTCGCTACTGATCTGGTTTGTGACGGCGGTAAAGTTAGTTTTATATTCGCATCTCCGAATTCAATACCTGCGTAAATAAACCCGCAAATAAGATACCCACATAAATTTCCCCTCTACATTGTCTTTAAGCTACATCCACCCTAAAGTATGCATGTCTAAAATCATAAACATCACTATTCTCTTCAGCACAACAACAATTTAGGAATCATCGCAAAATGCCGCACACCAACACAAAGCGTAGAACGATATTGATCTTCCCTTTTGTTCAGCGCCTGAAGGATCAAAAAGCAACTTTGTTGCCGCACCGGAAACTAGAAATGCCAGACTAGTACTGCCTAATAAAATATTAATTTTTTAACAAAAAAACACAGAAACATCAGCATACACATTAGAATAAATGAAATTACATATACAATACCGAACGTTTCCTTATATATTGTTCCTCTGCAATTAACATGCCGACGTTAAACCGTTATTGTTTCACTTTTTCTCTGATGTTATTTTAATTTACTTGTATTAATGATCCAGTTCTTTGCGTGTGATTGTTTAGTTTTGAGTGTCTGCTTTTCATAGTCAATAAAGAAAAGCATGAATTAGAATAGGTACTTTCCTTTCCCCAGTGTTAATGCTCTGGTCAGATAAGACCAAAATATAACGTTTTGGCCAAAATGCAAAACGCTATGTGTGCCGGAAAACTAACACTGCACATTACTCTGAACACACCATCCCCACTGTCAAATATGGTGGTGGCAGCATCATGCTCTGGGGGTGCTTCTCTTCAGCAGGGACAGGGAAGCTGATCAGAGTTGATGGGAAGATGGATGGAGCCAAATACAGGGCAATCTTGGAAGAAAACCTCTTGGAGTCTGCAAAAGACTTGAGACTGGGGCGGTGGTTCACCCTTCAGCAGGACAACAACCCTAAACATAAAGCCAGGGCAACAATGGAATGGTTTAAAACAAAACATATCCATGTGTTAGAATGGCCCAGTCAAAGTCCAGATCTAAATCCAATCGAGAATCTGTGGCAAGTTCTGAAAACTGCTGTTCACAAACGCTGTCCATCTGATCTGACTGAGCTGGAGCTGTTTTGCAAAGAAGAATGGGCAAGGATTTCAGTCCCTAGATGTGCAAAGCAGGTAGAGACATACCCTAAAAGACTGGCAGCTGTAATTGCAGCAAAAGGTGGTTCTACAAAGTATTGACTCAGGGGGCTGAATAATTACGCATACCCTACTTTTCAGTTATTTATTTGTAAAAAATGTTTGGAATCATGTATGATTTTCCTTCCACTTCTCACGTGTACACCACTTTGTATTGGTCTTTTACATGGAATTCCAATAAAATTGGTTTATGTTTGTGGCTCTAATGTGACAAAATGTGGAAAAGTTCAAGGGGGCCGAATACTTTTGCAAGCCACTGTAAAGTCCACAAAGAGAAGCCAAGCATACATGTTCCAGATATTCCAACATAAGGTGGAGCACAATAGCCACTGCATCCTCCATCGACCTATTTCATTTGTATGCAAACTGGTAATGGTCCATTGTGGGTGGTATTACATCCTTGATGCACTTAATCATCAACATCTCCAAACATTTTGCAGGTATGGGTGTGAGTGCAATCGGCCTGTAATCATTTGAACAGGTAATGTTAGATTTTTGGGGGTAGAAATTATTATTGTTTTTTTTAAGCATGTTGGCACCCATAATGTGGACAGAGACAGATTATAGATGTTAGTGAAGACACAATACTTGAGCACTCTACACTCCATCAGGTCTGGCAGCCTTTCTGGGAGTGATGTTACAAAAACATGTCTTACCTCATGACTGCTCAGGACTGGGGTAGCATAATTAAAGGGAGGGCAGGGCAATGGTGGATCTCTATTGCCTCTATTAAAGCGGCATGAAAGGTATTCAACTCCTCCACTGGGGTGTCAAAGCTGTTAAAAGAGAGAGTTGTTATTATATAGTACGTTATTACCCTAATTCCCTCCCACACCTGCCAGTAGTCGGTGGAGTTGTGGGCCTCAATCCGCTGTTTATATTGAATTTTGGCCGGTTTTATGCCCCTTCCAAGTGCTACATTTAAAAATGCTACATTTAAAGATTATAGTATTATTTTAGAAGGTTATAGTATAATATATCGCGGCTGTGTGACGCACCTGTACTCGCCGTTCCAGACTCCTTGGTGGAGGCTGTTGATGTTTGTTTTAAAGGTTTTCTTGTCTTCGCACTACACAAAGCAGTGTCTTTCCACCTGGGAGTTTCTCCAGCATACTGTATATCAGATTGATGGACATGAGATTCAAAGATTCAAGATTCAAAGATTCAAATAACTTTATTAATCCCAGAGGGAAATTGCTTATGCTCGGTTACAGGTGCTCACAGTTGTTAACTAAGAAAGAATAAAGGTAATAAATAATAATAATAATAATCTTTAAAAAAAAAAAAAAAAAAAAAAAAAAAAACTCTTAAAACAGTAAGTACCATAAGAATATGACTCAGGGCCACTTGTAAGTATTGCACAGTAATCTAGTATTGTTTATGTAATATTGTATTATTGTGTGAGATCTTGTATTACATATTTTCTCGGGAAGTAGTATTGCAGTAGTTGTATTTTTAATATGGTATGTGATAATGTCCTATTGTGAAACGGTTAGTGAAAAAAATCCACATACATGTGTGTATGAGTTACAGGGAGGAGTTGTAAATTTTTATGGCTGTTGGGAGAAAGGATCTTCTGTGGCGCTCTGTGGAACACTTGATAGTAATCAGTCTCTGGCTGAAACTGCTCCTCTGTTCAGCAAAGACACTGTGTAGCGGGTGAGAAGGATTGTTCAAAATGGATTGTACTTTGGATAGAATCCTCCTCTTTGCCACTACATCCACAGAGTCAAGCTCCATGCCTAGCACCGATCCGGCCTTTTTAATTGACTTGTCCAGTTTGTTCTTATCAGACACCCTAATGTTACCACCCCAACAGACCACAGCATAAAAAATGACACTCGCCACAACGGTTTCATAGAACATCTGCAGAATGGTGTTACAGACGTTAAAAGACCTGAGCCTTCGAAGAAAATACAACCGACTCTGTCCTTTCTTGTAGAGTGCCATTGTGTTGAGTGACCAGTCAAATCAATGAGTCAAGTCAATGAGTCCTCATCTGTTACTTTTTTAAGGACAACAGTTTTTTCAGCCCAAATGTAATCAATAATATTAAAAATTGTTTCATTGTTCTTGTTTTAATGTTATTTCGAAGTAAATGTAGCAGTTATAGCTAAAATAGTACAATAACTAGTTTAATGGTTTAAATAGTTAAAATAAATAGTTAAAATATTAACATGGGGAATGTTTGATGTCATCTGGCCATTATAAGATTTGTATTGAAAACTTCTAACGAAAAAGTGGCAGCAGACACACCTAAAAATGCAGATGCAGGATTATTTTTTTATAGTCTAAATAAAAATGCTTTTCTAAACGTGGGCTATTGTTTACTTTCTCCTCTTTCATTTCCTACATAGTTTAATCAGCGCTCAACCGCATGCATAAAGTTTTTCAGAGCGCAGAGAAATTTTGTTGTACTAAATAATATTTATGCAGTATAATCAGGGCCTCTTATTCCTATTTATCCTGGGTTGTTGTTCTTTCAGTGTTACTGTGTGTACTTTACAATGGCAGACAACATTCAAATGCAAATAATTCAGCCAGGTGTGAGTCAGCTGTTCTCACCTATACACTCAGAGAAACTGAAATGCACCCCTCCCCACTTTAAGACCCTCTTGGATTTGAGGCTTTTTTGAAGAACTGCAGTGTTTCAGGCCTCTTCATAAATTTGTGTAAATTTAAAATCTTTTGGATTCTAGATTCTAAAGTTGACATTGTTACCATTTTTAATCCCTGGAATGGAAGAAATTAAGATTTTCCTTATGATAACATAAATTGTATTGTTATTTTTATGCAGAATAATGTTCTTTGAAATTTTTAATATATTTTATAAAAAATGAAAATAATTAAACCAAAGGAAATTATTCCATTTCTATTTTTATTGTAAAATAGCATAAAAAAAATCTATTAATCACTATAAAGTGATTCCTTTGGTTAAGGTGGGGCTAAGAAACACGCATCTCGGTTTATTAATCTTCACGCCCAATTTAGGTTTAGTATGTGCACTGTTTATTCGGTTTGTACATCTGTTATGTTACAACTATATTATAACACTCAGAAAGACCTTTTATTTGGAGTAAAGTGACTGATGTGCCTAACCTTTTTTAGAAGAGCCTCTGTTTTACTGAATAATCCACGACTTTTCATGTGTGTCCAAACACACACCAAAACACACAAAAAGACCAAATGTCATCAGCACATCTCTCCCCCAAACAGCGCAATGAGCATTTACTTACATCTGAACTTACATTTGAGTCGTTTACATAAATCAATGATTATTAGCTCATGATACACACATTTAAACAATTTATTTATACAGATGTTCCTGTTGTACATGGAAATTTACAGGCTTGTCACTGAATTATTTACCCTGACTATATTTAATTTAAATTCTAAATTTCAATTTTAGTACTGTGATTGTAAATTTGTTTAATTTTTCACTTCTATTTTATTAGGTTTTGCCGGCGGTGGAACAGCGCTACATGGGTGCTACTGGGATTTAAAAATTTTATTCGTTAAAATGTTTTCATTTTTTAATAAAGAAAATTATGATGATCATAACAGCCTACTGCATGTCATTCTTATAATAATGTAAAAACACAAGCACTGCTGAATCACATTGACAACTGCAGACAGGGGCGGACTGGAACAAAAAAAATGGCCCTGGACTTCCTGGCCTATAGCAGCCCACCACATCCCACACCATAATACATTGGCTCATTAATATGGAGATAAATTTTTAACAGCACTCATTAGTATAAAAATATAATGCAATCCAAAAAAAATGCTATCACTGAATATATATTGGGTCATATTTGTAAAACAAAGGTAAGAACAAGAAGACAAAACATATAAAACTATAAAGACAGTATCTTAGCTGGTCAGGAGGGATCATCATGATGCAGTGTAAGATATACTACTCATCAATGTGAGCTGAAAGTGCAGCAGGGTCAGTGATGATGAACCAGTGCCTGCTGATGACCAACACCTCTCCCCTGATCTACTTGAGCTAAGTTAAAAGGATGGCAATCACACTGAACAGATAAGCTGAAATAAAATCAGGAGCAGCATTGGCTTGTGCTAGTAATTATTAGGGTAGTCAATATTAATAAAAAAAAGTTCTCAGCATTATTTTAAAATATTATTAACATTAAATTAAAATGAGTAACTAGTTTACTAGTTTGAGCTAATGCTGCTACTGATTTCATACTAGCTTTCTTCTTTTCACGCAACTTTTCAGGTCCGACTTTTTGTCCTTTTTGTCCCCCTTTTCATCCATGAAAATTATTATTATTTGCTCAGAGAAATACGTTGTATCGAGAAAGGATCAATATCTCTCCCTCTGTAAATTAGAAGTGAAGGGGGGCTTGTTTCAGAACACGTATGGAATAGACCAAACTAATTAATAGCAAAGGAGAACAATACATTGGCATGCACACAAACACACGCTTTTTGTCAGTGGCGCCTGTGTGATCAACGCACTCATTCATCTGCGTAAAAAAGAGATGCAATATTATGGTTTATTATGGCTCATTAATCCTTGAGAGAATGAACTAAAGCCTGAGGCATCAGTCTATAGTTATATAGCGCCACTCAGCGGTAAAAGCTAACAAACACACAAACCCAAATGATGTCACCATGAGATGCAGCGGTAAAACCATTATTTTTACAACATATAAGTAGCATCTGTATGTACAAGACATGCAAACAAAAATTCAACGTGTGCTACCAAAAGTACACCAACATAGGGAAAAAGCCCAGTTCGAGCAGTAAAAATCATACACCTGACCAGCACATACAGACACAGGCACATACAGATGCTATTTAACCGGAATTCGTGCCAGGCGAATTTCTCTGGATGTCCAGAACCAATTGCAAGTTCCAGGCTCGCTGGCAAGGCCCATTTACAGTTATGGAACAGATCGGGCCAGTGAGTTACAGACTGCAACAGCCGGGTAATCGAAAAACCCCTGCTACATTCTAACGATAAATAGACATTGGATGACGTTATCATCCACTCAGGCAGCTGTGGTAAATTACATCTTGTGGGTGAGTACTAAATACACTGCGTTTTCGGCTCCCCCCACACCCCGATCAAAGCTGGGAGACAGAAGGAGGCTATAAATAAAAAACCAGGACGTCAGGTTTGCGTCTTTCTTTTCTCGATTCCCCGCCGGTGGGCGAGCTCACTAAAGCGGACCTTAGACAGAGGGTTTTTCTTCCCTGGTTTAGGGAGTTTGTAACGCCTTGCGCTGGATAGCCAGAGAAAAAAAGAGCTCAGAGGGTAAAACAGCGTTTGGTACAAAACTTTAATTGGCACACAAAAACAAAAACACAATATAAACACACAAGCAAAATCGAAAGTGCAAAAGTATAAAGTGCTTCGGGAGGAGAGCAGCACACACGCTACTACTCTGTCTTCTTCTCCTCACACGCCTCTGCAGTGCACACTCTGCACTGAAAAAAATAACACATTGGATGAACTCAATTAAATTGTGGCCAGGATTTCCATTCAATAAATACAGATCTGGCCATTAAAAACGCACGTTTTGAGAAAAGGGATCCCGCGACTTGCTGCGGCAAGCTGTAAAAATGCCCTTCATTACCTGTAGGGGGCGTCGTATTTCAGTCTGAAGTATTGTGTCTTTACTGAAGCCGAAAATGTGTTCTCTCTCTTAGGCACCCATTGACATCAAGCGACAGAGCTTTATAAACGTGTCGAGCTCAAACTGTAAATACTGATATGTATTCATTCTTCATTTTCTGCTCTCCTTCTATGATGATACTTCGTTAACTGTGCTTTCTTCATACAGTATTATTATTATTATTAGTAGTAGTAGTGGTACTAGTAGTGCTCCAAATTTATTATTATTGCTATTATTCTTATTATTATTGTAACGCACCAGCGCGTGTGTGCAAAAAGCCTAAAACAATATTGTTTTATTGTGTTTATGTGCTTTAAATATACACTAAACAATAAACACTGCCTTTTGCAAAGTCAAAGTGAGTTGCGTGTGATCAAAAGGCTGATAAACGCATGTGCAGATATGAGCAGATTTAAAGATAAAACTACAGACATGAAATGAAACAAACACAAAAATATGCGCTACTCGCTGAATACAACGCGACAGCATGCAGAATCCCCGGGCTTTGACTGCGCTTTGTCCATTCATTAGTACTGTAGTAGTGCACTAAAAAATGCTGGGTTTCTGTAAACACATTGTTGGGTTGTTTATGCTGGGTTAAAGTTCTGTGTTATTTCAGGTACTTTAATCACACTGTTGGGTTGCTTTTGCTATGAATACTAAAAGTGCTGCATGATTAAACTCAATGCAAAAAATGGTGTTTATGCAGTAAACCCATGGGTGAAAACGATAATTTAAGAATTTAATTAAATTATTAATATAAATAAATAAATATGAATATAATAAATAAATTATGAATATATATATAAGTGCCATTTTAATTCAAATCCAACATTTTAATGGTTAGTGATCGGTGCATGGGCGTCAACTTGCACGTTCTGTAATATTCCATTGTCATTCATATTGACGTTGTTTTAGAGCTTGGGGGAGATAATTCTTCCACCTGTTGATGTTGCTGTTAGTTTAAAATATCAATCAGTTAACAAATTACTTTCAAAGAGAATTAAAGAAGAATTTAAGAAGATTTCGGACGCCACGCAGAGCTGGATGAAGTAAGTCAGGTTTTATTGCAGCAATAAGAACCCAGATGAGCCAGCCTAGCAATGCTTTGGGTCAAACCACAAGGAGTGCCAAAGTCAGACTGAATTCACAGTCAAATGCACACTCCTTTTATAGAGTTTATGGGGGTGGCTTGGTCTCCAGTCTCCTCTCATGTACATTCACTTTGTTTGACCACATCAAAATTATATGCCATTATAATCCAGTTTCTATCAATTAATTTTTCCATTGTAATTACACCTCGTTATTTTTGACTCCTCCCTATCCTTACACTTTTTGTATCTTTTTATAAAAAATATAGGGTGGCGCTTATTTTCAAGGCTTTTTCCTCGTTTTTTCTTTGGTTTGTTCTTAATTTCTCAAGAGACCAGTCATGGGTTATCATCTCCTTTGCACTATATTACTTATTTGCTTTATGTTACCCAATTCAATGTTTTTTATACATTTTATTCTATTTTAAAGCTAACTGCGACTTCTCCATTTATGACTTTATCCCTTTGGTTGTTTCGGACAGCCAGGGCAGTCCAGATCGTGTTCCTTCTGAAGACAACCCGACTGAGCCCGTTATGGATCAGGCCTCTGTGAGTCCTGTCTGAGCTGATTCTGAGTTTTCTGGATCTCTGATGCATCATCTATGAAATAAAGGGCTTACTTATTTTAAGAAAGGCGATTCCAAACCTGGTCCTTCTAAAAGACGGTGTTTGGATTTTGAGAGTCCTCATTGTTCTTTTCAGCCAGTGAGGCCAGAGTCTAGTACTCCAGCTCCATCTGTCAGAAAGCCTAAATGTAATGTAAGTGTTGGTACCCAAACTGATTTTAAAGTGTCGGTTAGTACACAGACTAACGAGACAGCTACTATTGGTACTCAAACAGATTTTCCTTAGGCTCCTGTGCCTGTGTTAAACCGTGGTATTTCTGCTTTCATTCCTCTCACTGACCTTCCTCTTGGTGTTGTTTTAGCTCAAAGAAGGTATGATATGTAATTTTATTTTTGTTGATGCTTTCACCCTGGCCCCTTATGTTTTTTGTATTTTACGTTGGGTTTTTATACTTTGTATTTTATTTTATTTTCATGTAGATACACATTTTATTCCGTGTCTACTCTTAATAAAATATGTTATTTATAAGACTGGCTTTGTGTCTCTGATTTTCCCCTATTCCTTGTTGGCTTGTACCAGCCTGCGCCCGTGGCTCTTTGCAACTCCTGATCCTTTCAAGTTTGGTTTCAAGGGGGTGATTTATTACATAGGTTTCTGTGCACTTTGCTAGCTCCTCTCATTATCTAGTTTCTTCTATGGCCTAGTCCTGCGTTCTTTTCTATGTTTCTCTCATTACTCTGGTTTCTGTTCTATCTGCATGGGCAGTTTTCAGGTATTTTCTCATCCCCTGGTATCGCTGTTTTTGACTTGCTCCTGTCCTCTCTTTTTGCTATAATGATATACTTACAGGTCTTTTTATATTTCTGCCTGCATAAGTATATAGTATGCTTACATATTTCCCCCTCTGTGACTTTTAAGTCGCATAATGGAAACAACTTCTGATAAAGTACAGAAAAATACACAGGTAAAGGAACAAAGAGAAACAATAAATTTTAGGTGGTTATATTTCCATTATAGTTATAAATCACAGGATTATAGTTTTACAGGATTATAGTTCCATTTACATATTACCCCCTCAGCCAAAGGTCTACATCTAATCAGGACTATATGTTGAATACACACGGTGAGTAAATACGGACTAATAAAAGATCAAAGAAGGAGTAAATATTGGTCACAACCATGAGTAAATAGCGGGTATATATAATGAGTCCAGAGGTGTGCGAAAAACTCTCTAGTTCAGCCAATTCAAAAGGGAAAAAAATTCCACACCTTGCCAGCTTGTTTGTGCTTGACAGTGCATTCAACACCTGAACTCATCCCTTGTATATATAGTCATGCGTATACATGGATAGATGGAAATCATTAGGACCAATCAAACTGTAAATTAGGATTCCTGTAGAACAAAGACAAAGTGTCCAGATTTTCACTCCCTTCGTCCATCATAAGTTTGCAGTCCTCCTCAGTGTAGTCAAGAACATATAAGTCCATGCAGTGCAAGAGGAACGAGAGTGGCCCAAAAAATAGTTTGTCACCTCCTTGACAAAGGAGGTCTAACCAGCGCCCTGGCGTGGGCAATGCATCCAACGCTCGTTGTGTGGTGATGGGAGTATCTGTCCATAAAACGTCTTTTCCCAGTCGTGCCTTAGTTATGGTCTTTGACGCTATCAGATAGACATGTTCGAATTCAATCGTCCCACACAGTCCATACCTGTCTTCATGCTTTTCACCGTTTGCAGTAGTGCAGTGGCCAAACTTAAGGTATATCCCCAGTTGGCATGATGTTGTCTCCAAGAGAAGTCCTCGGTTCCCATCTAGGAAAACCATATCCTGTGCCTTTGCTGTGACCCACTTGAGGTCCTGAGTCACTACGTCTGCCATGGTGATGAATTTCTTAGGCTGTGTTGTGTAGCGTGGATACGAGTCGACCAGATCATGTCGTAATGCGTCCCATCGTTTCGTGGGGGACCGCGCCGTAGTCTGCCTCCAGGTCTCGGTGCAGATCGTACAGAAGATTTTCCACTGTGGATACGGCCTTGCTTCCCCCTCTGGTACAGGTTCTACAGGGTCCATTCTGCAACAGATATATGTATAGCAGAGCAACAATACACTTCTACTAAGGCTAGCTCTACACTCTTATTGTTATATAATCCTCACTCTCATTGATCACTCAGGTTTGCTGACGGTAAGGTGATTGTTTGCTTTACATCTCAGGAAGCCCTCATGTTTGTGTTTCCTTCTGGCTCTCCCTTTTAGTTATGCTGTCATAGTTAGTCCTGCCGGAGTATCTGCTTGCACTCTACAGTTAATATACATTCACATTATACATTGTGTGACTGTGACCATACCTAACTGCCATCTCTCCTCTTCTTCTCTTTCCCCCCCTCTTTCTCTTTCCTCTCTCCTCCTGTCTCCCCCTTTCACTCTTTCTCTATCTCTGTCGAGCTACACATGTCGTTCCTGAGCTGCCAGTCATCCAGACTCCCTCTGCCCTTCGGACCCGTCTGACCCATCCTGGTGCCCCGCTTTTGGCTGAAGATCTCGTCACATGGATGCCCCGTGTGTCTCTCTGGGATGCGTTTGGTGTCTGGGGATGATTCTCTCTACCTAGAAAATGGTTCTGGCCTTGACTGGTGTTGGCAACTGTTTCTCTGGGGACTTGACAGTTCGATAGTTCAGGACTGGAACTTCTTACAAGTCTACCTGGGTCTTCAATAACTACCTGGACTCCATATTAACATCAATTAACATCAGCTATTATAGCTGAACTGCCTCCCACCCTACACACTGTATAAATGCAGGTCATTTACTGCTTTCTGTTTCACAAGGTACAATGTGTTTTCTACACAATTTCAGTATACATGTAATCAACAAGGATATAGTTCATGGTCCAATACGCAGCTGGTTGGTCATTGTTCATTCATTTGCATGTAGATTGATTCATCGCCGTTGTCCTCATCATAGGTCGATTGCCTGTCATATTCCACAAAAACAGTATACTGTCCTTACATTCTTCTGATGCTTGCCCTTGCTAGTGGAATGACACAGCATGATTGGATGAGTAGGGTACTTAGTACGACCAGGCCAATTGTCCCCATCTTTGCTAGTAGTCCATACCAGTTGGAAGGGTTGAGCCAGTCAAACCAGGAAGTCCACTCTGCAGTTTTCTAAACTTCTTGGGTGACTCTGACATGTTCATCTCTCAACTTTCGCATAGCTTTTAAAATTTTGGTTATGTTACCCTCTGGTCCGATGTGTCTTTGTATGTACGTGGAACATTCCTCTGCAATCTAAGCAACTACTCCTCGTTGAGGTGCTAGCATAGTGTCCAGGACAAATCTGTTTTGCATGGTCATTAACGTTAATGTACCAATCCTAGAACACTTAGTGTGTGATTCCAAAATCTCTGTTGATTATACCATAACAGAATTATCCATCTCCGACAGCGATCTGTCCCCATGGGAGGAAGAAAGTCATAAATCCTCCTGCTACATTGTTTATGACCTCGTGTTCAGTAGGTACGCCTATTGGAATGCCATCCCATGTTACTGATATTTCCCCTTCTCTGTCAAACTCGGTCCATACTCTCAATTCCTCTTTACCAATTTTCTCCGTGAACTTTGTGTCTCTTGTGTCTCGGTGATCCTTCTCATGACGCAAACCTATCACCACTAAGTCTCCTCCTAGTAGTACAGGAGCACAGCATCCTCCCCAATTGTTTGGTAGTGTTTGTCTAACCGTTGTTCCACCACAGTACCAGAATGTGTCTGCCAAGGATGTGGTACCTGCACTCAAGTTCGGGTTGCCGTACTTTTACCATTTCACTGCAAGATATGTTGTCGGTCTTGCTGTCACAGACATGTTGCATGTCTATGGAGAAACCTGCTGCCGTTTGTGTCTTGTTGCAGCTTGAGGATGGATCTCCTACTTCTTCTGTCCCATTCGAACAGATACATAGAGGATAGGTTTGCTGGATTGGTGTTATTTCTCGCTGGACGGCGTCCAATGTGGTCACAGGGTGATAGGTACACTTGCTTGTATTCTGCATCCATTCTGGGCCATAATGTACTGCAGCCAAGTGCAAAAGACAGCTGATAGGGCATAATTCTGACATACTATATGTTGGGTTGTCTGTACATTCCTTCATGCCCTGAGTGGGAATCACATGTAGGGGTTTATTACTTCTATCATGACACACAATGCAGTCCCTTGTCAAAAAAAATATACTAAGTATATTAAATCCAAGCATATTTAAGTATGCTTGCAGCACACTAATGTTTAGTATACTTAAAGTGTGCTATTTTCAACATACTAATTTTGTGATAAATATATTTTAATTGTAATAAAGTTGTAATAAAGCACAACTTTAAGTGTATTTAGTATACTTTTATGTGCTAAATTGAGAAAATTTTAAGTATACTTAGTACACTTAAAGTATATGCCTGTGTGTGTACTAACGTACATACCCGACAGTAATTAATATAATGTAAGTATATATTTAATGTATTATAAGTACATTAAAGCTATTTTTACTGTGTTACAAATACATGATTAATATATTATGAGTATATTTTTATTACAGCAGTAGCTGTTATACTTCTGGACAATTACAAATACATAAAAAGTACACTTTGTGGTTAATACAAATATATTTTATTATATCATACAGTACACACAACCTTCTATACTACAGTATTACAGTATGGGCCAGGGGTAGCTCAGTGGTTAAGGCATTGGACTGCGGTTCGGAAGATCCCAGGTTCAAACCCCACAACCACCAAAGTTGCCACTGTTGGGCCCTTGAGCAAAGCCCTTAACCCTCACCTGCTCAGATGTATAATAAGATTAAAAAAAATAAATAAAAAATGTAAGTCGCTCTGGATAAGAGCGTCTGCCAAATGCCTAAATGTAAATGTAAATGTATTGCAAATGTAATACCAGTACACTAAAGGTGTTTAGAATAATTTAAAAATGCTAAATGCATTTTCTACACTATAACATGTTCTTGAAACACATTACATCATAAAGGGTTTTTATTTACTATTAAATTCTTTGGCCATTTTCAACTTACCAAATGTATAAACTACATGTTAAACAATATACACTACAATTTACACTTGTAAACAACCATTTAAAACAACTTAAATAAACACAATCTGATTACAAAAATCAAAGTTTCTGTTGTAAGAGTGCAACTGGGGTCGATCTGGTGCAGAAGACAATACCAAATGTCAAAATGCTTTAAACTATATTTTATATTTATATTAGACATTTTACAAAACTATTAAACCCAGAGTGCAATCAAGATAGATTTGGTGGCCAGGACAAAAACTACCCAATGAAAACATCCAAGCACTTAAAACAGCACTCAGGAAACGTGGGGATGTCGCTTAGCACAAACTCATCTCTCACCACAACAGCGGTCCTTGTCGAATTGAAACAGACAGGACCAGTGTTCTCAGTGACTTCCATCACAAGGGCAAGAGCAGGACCAGTGATGGCTCATCCGAATCCTCCACCTGAAATGAACAAAGAGGGTCCAACTGTAAACATGTCTAGTAATGAATTACATCATCAGCTATATCATCAGAATTTTTTGGTTAACTATTACTTTAATATAGTATCATACTTAACCAGGCAGGCCTGGTTTAAAACTGGACAAGAACACAAACAGAGAATTTGCAAAAGTAGAGTGAAAAAAAAAGTTGAATATATGTTATGGTAATTCATTAATGAGGCAAAGACTAAAAAATAACCTAGTAAGCACAATAACTGATCCTGTTTGGTGAGTGCACTGAATACTTACATTCCAGGTCTTAAAAAACTGTGGGTCATCTTCACGCAAGTATACTGCTAGGGCACGAAGAACTACAGTGCGCTTTATGTTGATATCATGCATATCCTTGAAAGACAAGCAAAAATAACAATGAACAAGCAAGCAAACTTATTCTGGGTTCGATACTATAGCTGTACAGTCTTTGTCTTTAACTGACCTCACGATCATAATTCCTTAGGATGTCACGCAGCATGTGACGCATTTGCCTGTACAAGGCAAATAGTTGTGGCGTATGCCTATCCAATTTGGCGTAGAACTTTCGAAGTTTTAAAGATTGGTGTTTGTGATGCGATGAAACTCTGCACAAACCTACAAAATGTATAAATGACACCAAAACAGCCAATGAGAAACATATAATGAGAAACATACAATGCAATCATCTTGATAGAAGTTAAGAATTATTCTCCAAAAAAGTTTTTGCTATCTTTAAAAGATTAAGTGGTGGCCTATTCATACATATTCACCAAATTTCAACAAATGCTAATGAACAGCAACAAACCCCAATAATTCAAAAGTCTCATTGACAAACTAGTTTGTTAGTGTTTGCTGGAGCCGGACAAATAATTTAAAGTTGAGGCAGAAAAGAGAAATGTCGATGTTTTACCTGTGACTTAATTTGAAGTGCTGGCCATTTCACCAGGAAGTCCTTCAACAATGGGTTTTATCTCATGGCAATGAAGGGAAAATGTCATCTGCATAAGATTATCGATCAACAACAGGTTTTTCTCACTCTTCTCAACTTTGTGTAGAATGTTTAGTCAAATTTCCTCCAAGCAAATAAATTTTCAGTGCATTAAACGATTGAAATGTGCAAATGCAAGAGTCATGGCAAAGGGCTAACTCGTGAGTAATGACTTTAAACTGTAGTGCCAAAATAACTGTGCCCAGGTCTCTGAGGAGACAGCACACAACTTGCCCTTCCACTTCATTGACTTTTTTGAGCCCTATAACTGGTGTGAATACTTTCATTTTAAAACCAAGAAATTTAGCCTTAACGTTACACTGTGTTATGTAACTTACCACTGGAATTGAATCAGATCTTCACAATAACAGGGACTCGACATCTATACAGGAAAACAGAAAAGAACAGCATTTCAGTTTTCATGATTATAATAGATCTGGCAAATGCTACAAAGTCAACCAATGAGGCCAAAGCCAAAGCACATTTCAGTCATTTGTACAATTTGTACATTGCTTTGTAAACTCTGAACACATGTTATTCTGCTTCACTCAGTTGCTAACTTGATCTGTACGAAATTAGATAAATATTCAATGTAGGATTACGTGTGAAGCTGCAAAAAATATCTAAAGTAAATGAAAAAAGGATACTTACCAAGTTCACAGACTCTGCATCCACTTTAGTCTACAAGGCCAAACATATGTAAATGTTAATACGAGCTTGCCAGTGTCTCTACCATCCTTAGTTTTCACAACTCTTATTATTAACTATTTTTCCAATGTATTGCTAACTTTGTCTCATTAGCCTTAAGGTAATGGATAAAAGTTACAGCTAGCCGCAAGTACATTAACAGCTGAAGGCAAGCATAAATTCGCATTTTCCAGAACAGATAGCTTAACAAAAACAGTGTTAACGGTTAAAAAAATGCGCGCGAAACAGAGCACAGCAGAGACTCTTGTCAAGCTTTTGACATTAACTTTACCATTAAAAAGACAGCAAAGCCAAACATAAAACATGTTTTAAAAGATATACGTGTAGTTATTATGATAAAATAAAAAGCAAATTAAAAAACATTTACTTACAAATCTCTCAACGTGCATCCAGACTCGCACGAGTGTCCGACATCTTGGTTATGTTGTCTGGTAGCGTCAGTCAGAACGACGACATACGTCCTGACGTAATGACGTCATTGAACGTCACTCGGTATACTTAAAAAATATCGCTTCAGGGGCGCACAAGATGGCGCCGTGAGCACCGGTGTTGAGGTATAGCGCTCATCAACAAAGTTAGATTTGAGGAATAAAACGACATATATTTCTGTTTTTTACGTTTTATTTGAATGTTATGCGTTACTCGTATGCCATACTTTGCCCAGAAGCATGTCAGCTGATAAGAAAAGGAAGAATTCTGCGACGAAGAAGAAAGAAATGGCTGCTGACACGGGGACGACAGCTAACTCTGCTACTGGCTGCAACGTTTTAATTGACAGTTGTCACGACTACTATGGGTCTGCAGAGAAGACGAAATTTTTGGTGTTGTCAGTAGAAGATTTCCTCTCGCTTCCTTCAACTCCTATGAAGCCTCCCCACAAAAAAGGCCGTGGTAAGTCTGCTGATGACATTATCATGCAACTTTCTGAGCTAATCAACATGAGGTCTGATAAACTGGAGTCAATGGTTGCGGTGAATACTTCTCACATTGCTGGTTTGAAAGAAAAACTGAACTCTGTATGTGAAGATGTGAATGAGGTGAAGACCAAAGTTTCCCAGGTCGAATCATCACTTTTGAAAGAAAGTAACCGAATCGATGTCTTGGAGTCACGCATCACTGAATTGGAGCGGTACTCTAGACGCTGGAATCTGAAATTACAGGGCGTACCAGAAAACATCGATGAGAAAAATGTGAGGAAAGAAGTAATTCGCATCTGTCAGAATTTACTCCCAGAATACAGTGATCGTCTTCCGGATGTGATTGATACAGTGCATCGTGTTGGTATGAAGAACGTCTTGGGTTACTTTGCTGTAACCCTGTTCCCTGAAAAGGCGGGAACGAGATGCTGCGTGAAAACGCTATGGGAACATCTTGTCATGTTGCCGGTTGTGAAGCATGTGTGTACCAAACACGCCAAATTTTTGTCTTTTATAACCTCGGTCAGGTGACGTCATCTGATAGGACGCACCTGCAGGTTATAAATAGGAGTGAACCGGAAACATTCCTCAGATTGATTTGTCTGAACGGACGTCCGGTCACATAGGCAGTGCGGCATTGGGACGCAGCATCTCGTTCCCGCCTTTTCAGGGAACAGGGTTACAGCAAAGTAACCCGAGACGTTCCCTTTCAAAGGCTACACTCGATGCTGCGTGAAAACGCTATGGGAACGAGAATGCCAATGCTGCCGCACTGCAAGTGTCTGGACTCCAAGGTTGTGTAGCGTGTGCGCACAAGGCCGAGAAGGTCTCAGAACTGTGTCTGGGTAGCTGACTCGAGGGCCCGTGGGCCCGGAGTAGCATGAACATCCAAACTATAAATGTGTGCGGAGAGGACAACCCTCCGTGTCACACACTTGCTGCAGGAGAATACCTCTTGCTAGTGCAATAGATGAGCCGATCCCCCTGGTTGAATGAGCCCTGATTCCTAAAGGCGAAGTGAGCCCACGCGCCTCATAGGAGAGGGCAATAGCCCAGTGTAGTGGGGGCCACCCCCCGTTGCGGCCCCAGACCATGTAAAAGCTGCTTTGACTTACGCCACTAGCTGATGCGGTCGACGTAAATCTGAAGAGCACGTACTGGACAAAGTAAGTAAAGTCGTTCCTGCTCCGAAGCTGTAAAGGCGGAGGACAGAAGGCTTCAAAACAATAGGATGCATATTGGCAAATGTGTGCGGAGAGGACCAACCCTCCGCGTCACAGACTTGCTGCAAGGGAATACCTCTTGCTAGTGCAATTGATGAGGCGATTCCCCTGGTTGAATGAACCCTGATTCCTAGAGGTGAAGTGAACCCATGCGCCTCATAGGAGAGGGCAATAGCATCTCTCACGCAGCTTGCGGCTTCAAAACATGTAAAAGCTGCTCTGACTTACGCCACTGGCTAATGCGGTGGACGTAAATCTGAAGAGCATGTACTGGACACAGTAAGTGAAGTCTCTCCTGCTCCGAAGCTGTAAAGGCGGAGGACAGAAGGCTTCAAAACAATAGGATGCATATTGGCAAATGTGTGCGGAGAGGACCAACCCTCCGCATCACAGACTTGCTGCAAAGGAATACCTCTTGCTAGTGCAATTAATGAGGCGATTCCCCTGGTTGAATGAACCCTGATTCCTAGAGGCGAAGTGAACCCACGCGCCTCATAGGAGAGGGCAATAGCATCTCTCACGCAGCTTGCGGCTTCAAAACATGTAAAAGCTGCTCTGACTTACGCCACTGGCTAATGCGGTGGACATAAATCTGAAGAGCACGTACTGGACACAGTAAGTGAAGTCTCTCCTGCTCCGAAGCTGTAACGGCGGAGGACAGAAGGCTTCAAAACAATAGGATGCATGTTGGCAAATGTGTGCCACATGTTCGGTTCCTGAAACACGGCAGGAAAAACCCGAAGAACTAACATTTTATTGGAGACTGGAGTTGCCCGAAACCCCAGTGGTGGCGGAGCAAGAACACCAACCTCCTGGGGGTGCCAGGGAGAACACTTCATTCTTTAAAAGGAATTCTGCGTGCCTCTCCCCATTGGGGGGCCACCCCCCACGGTCCTGGGCACATGAACCTCAGGGCTTCTTTGTGAAGACAATATGCCAGTCTGACCTCTTTTGAGGCGGATTGCGTGACGCACCCCAATCTTGCGAGGGGGTGCCCAGCTCAAAAACACTCTCCTTGTTTGTTTCATGCCTCGCAACAGTCAGACCCGGTCGAGACTGGGTGGCCGACAGTCTTGACTCTTGAGCAAGGCGGGGAAGGAATTTCCCGAAGGCTTGTTATATAACTTCGCCTCATGAACCTAGTGGCGACCGAGTTAACGACATTGCCAAGTAGGCCGGGAGGCGAGATGGGGCATTGAGGAGGAATACACGATCCTTCTCCTTAATGCCCCTGAGATTCAACCACAAGTGCCTCTCCGCGGAGACCATAGCAGCCATAAAACGGCCGATAGCACAAGCCGTCTGCTTTGTTGCACGAAGAGACCAGTCTGTGGCCCGGCGTAAATCCGATACGCCCTACCTTGCAGAGCCCCGCCAGTACTCAAGTCTCTCAGCAGGTCAGCCTGGTAGGCGTGCAAAACCGCCATGGTGTGCAATGCGCCAACCTGACCTGCTGCCTGAAAAGCTTTTCCCTCCAGGGAAGATAAAAAGTCTACACAGCTTGAAAGGAAGTAATAGCTTTTCAGGAAGGATGATGTCCCAGAAGAGAGATAGCCTGGAAGCGTCTCTTCTATCTGGGTGTCATCATATAACTCCGCGTTTCTACCTCAATTATATTTTAATAAATAAATAAGTTGATGGCAGGAAAACACGGGATAAATACAGCTTACTCCATTAAAGGGTTAACTCATATGGAGATTGCTAAGAAAAGGGGAGAGAGCGTCGTTGAGGCTCCGCCCCCGGCCACCCGACAGAACCTGCCGTCTATGTTTTTATTTATTTTGTTTTAAGTGCATAGAGGCTATTACCATCTCCGCGTAAGCAAGAGAGGATGTTTATCCTTGCCCATTCACAAGAAGCGCGGCGCGCGCTTGAGAGCGGACAGAGGGATTTCCCGATCCTATGAGAATGCGAAAGAAAGGAGTTTTAAATCCGTCTCTTACTGCTCTGCCGGATGCACGAGTTTAAGCCCCAGGAATGCGCGGCGGCTCGGAATGCGAGGCGCGCGCGTAGCACTTAATCGCAGCAGTAAGTGTAGAGATCGCCCTCCGATATGGATTATACACACGGAGGGACATCTCGTTTAAACTCTGCTCATTATCGGTGAGTTAAACACTTATTTTTGCTGGTTAGACACACACGCTCACAACTAGGTGAAGACAAGAATCTGAGGAATGTTTCCGGTTCACTCCTATTTATAACCTGCAGGTGCGTCCTATCAGATGACGTCACCTGACCGAGGTTATAAAAGACAAAAATTTGGCGTGTTTGGTACACACATGCTTCACAACCGGCAACATGACAAGATGTTCCCATAGCGTTTTCACGCAGCATCGAGTGTAGCCTTTGAAAGGGAAAGTGAATTATACCCGCGGTATAATCATCCAGTTCTCCTCTCGTACACTTAGAGTAGCAGTTTGGGCGGCAGCCAAAAATTCTGCATATTTAAGGGGAAAAGGTCTGCGTTTCAGAGAGGGTCTCTGTAAGGCCGGCAGAGAAAGAAGGATGAAGTTGTGGCCACTAGTAGATGAGGCACGGAAAGCAGGAAAAATCGCCTATTTTGTAGCCGTAAAAGGAGATTTTTCCATCAGACTGATTGATCTTTTCTTTAGAATCAAACAGTTTCTTTTTTGGCCAGGACCATATGTTCACGTTATGAGTCGATGGCCTAAGTCACGTTTCGTCCGTTTATGTCCAAAGCAGTCATAGTTGATGCAGCACTATGCTCTCGCCACAGTTTATAGCTATCTTTAAGCTTTTGTTCTAAGGAACTTGTTCAAGTGACTTCTTATTTTTATTTTTTTTCCAAATCTTGTTATTTTGATGTCTTTATCTATAATTTCACTCAATGCCAGGGGACTAAGGAACAGTTTAAAACGGAAAGCCATTTTTTTATTTGCCAAACAAAGTAAAACAGATTTTTGTTTTCTTCAAGAGACTCACAGCATCGCTGAGGATGTGCCTTTTTGGAAATCCCAGTGGGGAAATGACATTTTTTGCTCTCATGCCTCTCAACAATCAGCAGGTGTTTGTACATTTAAAAACTTATTTGCTGGCAAACTTCCGTATACAGACTTTGATACCAATGGACATTTTATTTGTCATGTTATTCAAATTCAGAACTTTAATTTCATTGTTGTGAATATCTATGGGTACAATTTAAAAACAGAGAATGATGTCCTTTTTGATAAGTTAGAAGAAAAAATTGACTATTGGTTAGCCAAATACCCTGATGCACATATACTCTTAGGAGGTGACTTTAATATCACATTAGATAATGTGATTGACAGATGGCCTCCTGGTTCTTGTACTAATACGAATATAAAGCTTAAAATGTTAATGCAAAGATTTGATCTGATTGATGCATGGAGAGTTAAGTATCCTCACACTAGAGCCTTCACCTGGTGCAATAACTCAAGGTCCAAGCAATGGAGAATAGATTTATGGTTAGTTTCCCGTACACTTAAAGACAATCTGAATACTGATATTTTATCTACCCCGTTAACTGATCACAAAGCAATTCCTATCCATATCGATTTACTGCCAATGTCTACTTCTAAAATTCATAACTCTTACTGGAAACTTAATAGCTCTGTACTTAAGCAAGAAACCATTACTTTTACGGTAAAGGAGCTAATTCATTCATTCTGGACTAATGCTAAAGCGGAAAGGATTTATGGGAAACATTGGGAGTTGCTCAAATTTGAATTGGGCAAGTTTTTCAGAAGTTATTGTAGTAATATTGCTAAACTCAATAGAGCACAAGAAGAGAACATAATTTCCACCATTGCAAACCTATCATCTAAAAGTCCTGATAACTTATCTGTGGAAGAAAGTAACAGTCTTATTGAGTGTCAGTACAAATTGGATGAACTTTATAAACTAAAAGCTGAGGGTGCTTTTGTAAGGTCCAGAAGAAGCTGGCTTGAAGAAGGAGAACAAAATTCGGCTTACTTTTTTTAGATTGGAAAAATCTCTACCTTAAAATAATATATTTTAGTTGAAAATAGGTAACTCTATCTCTGAGGACCCAAAAGAAATTGCCAAACATTGTTCTGAATTCTACAAAAATCTTTATAGCAGTCAATTCTCTTACGACAGCACTATATCCTTTATGGACTCTCTAGATAATATTAATTATATTAGTGCTCCTGATAAAGATTACATCAGTACATTACATCACATTAGTTGAGGTCCTTGAATCAATCAAGTCTTTAAAGGTTAATAAATCGGCAGGCATAGATGGCCTTACTTCGGAATTTTACCAAAAATTTGCAAAAGATTTGGCCCCTTTTTTATTAGAAGTTATATATGAAAGCATTAGGGTGGAATCTCTCCCACCTACCCTAACTCAAAGTTTAATAACTCTCATCTCCAAGTCTAAAAAAGACTTATTACTAATAGACAATTGGCGTCCAATCAGTCTTTTAAATTGTGATTATAAAATTATTGCTACAATCTTTGCAAAACGTTTAAAAATTATTTTACAGGACATAATAGAGGAAACGCAATCAGGCTTTTTAAAAAACAGACACATCTCAAACAATATTCGGTAGGTTGATTTGTTAGATTATTCAAAGTTAGTGAAGGATGACAGCTATATGCTTTTTCTGGACTTTTACAAAGCCTTCGATTCTATAGAACATGGTTTTATATTTAAAACTTTAGGAAAATTTGGTTTCGGAGACCTATTCATTAAGGCCTTGTTCACACGGGCGTTAAAATTGAGCGTTTTTTTCCGTTCGTAGCGTCTGGTGAGCGCGGATTAAGTGGTGAGTATTTTCTACACATAGGAGTCAATGAGAGTGTTCACACGAGCTTTTGTGACGTGCGTTTGTCCGGCTGCGCGTTTATACGGCATCAAAAAAACGTTGCATGCAGCTTTTTCTTGGCGTTCAAAACCCAACGAACGCAAGAAAACCGCTTCTAGTTCGTTTTCTGCGCGTTCATTTTACGCTTCGGAGGACCGGATATATCCCATGATCCTACATGCTAAACATCGGGAAATGCGGGAAAAAAGAAAAATAAAATGTCGAAGGAGGTTGATCCAGCCCAGCTCGTGCAGGAAGTGGAGCAGAGACCGCTGATATGGGACATCTCTTTACCAGATTACAGTGATTGTTATAAGAAGGCCAAGGCGTGGGAGTCTATTGCTGAGCAGCTTATACAAGAATGGAAAAATAAATCCGTCAGAGAAAAAAACGAAGAAGGTGAGTGGAAATAAATGGGTATTATTGTACTGCGGTAAAGTCCGTTTAATGTTAGATGTTCGTTTGATATTCATCTTTTGCCGCCTCTCTACATGCAACAGGAAGGTTTGGAACGAATATTGGGTCTTGGGATATGTTCACCTATTTGCATTGTGTGTATTTCAAGTAGGAACTGTCAGGGTTCGATGGGTGCGAAGTTGATATAAACAAAAATATGTATTCGGGGAGGTGCATAACCCCGTTAAAAGTGGAGCTACGCTGTGTGCGGCTTAGGGACCGGGTAAAAATTACATGCACTTTGTAAAAACGTAGAAAACTGCAAGTACAGTAAATCATTAAGGGATATTGCCCGATGTCACTTACTGTACACAGCTGTACTGCAGCTGAAGTATATGCATAATATTTTTTTTTACAATAATCAATTAAAGAGGAAATCCATTCCACTTTCCCCCATAATTCCTGTTGTGATATGCCTTACTCTATCCCATCTGCATGTCACATGAGCTTTTTTCTCAGTTAAACCCCCTATTTACAGTTATATTCATTTATTGTCATTGCATTATGGCATAAATAGGGGTTTAACTGGGAAAAAAAGCTCTTGTGACAAGCAGCTGGGATAGAGTGAGACGTATCACAAGAGAAATTATGGGGAAAAGTGGAATGGATTTCTTCTTTAATTGATCATTGTATTATGCAGCACAGCTGTGTAAGTGACAGCTGCCAATATCCCCTTATGACTGACTGTACTTGCAGTTTTCTACGTTTTTTCTAGAGTACATGTATTTTTTACCCGGTCCCTAAGCCGCACACAGAGCAGCTCCGCCGTTAACGGGGTATGCACCTCCCCAAATACATATTTTTGTTTATATCAACTTGAAAATGTCGGAAAAATGACAGTTCCTTTTGGAAGCACATTTAATGCAAATAAGTGAACATATCACAAGACTGAATATTAGTTCCAAACCTTTCTGTTGCATGTAGAGAGGCAGAAAAGCTGAATATCAAACAAACATCTAACATCAAACCGACTTTACCTCAGTTATGATTGTTGTGATTTTATTTGTATGAAAAATGTTTGATAGTTTTCCTGTCTTTATAGTAAAAAAACTGAAAAAATGGTGGAAGTCACTCAGAGATAGATTCACAAGGGATATGAGAAACATGAATGACGAAAGGAGTGGAATGGGTTCAACAAAGAGAAAGAAGTCACATCCATTATTTGAGGAAATGCTGTTTTTAAAGTCTTCCACAGAAAACAGACAGTAAGTACTTATGTTTTCTTATTCCTTTTTATTTTTGCAATTCACTTTATTTTTGAAATATATGCATGTTTTCTATTTGTTGCAGTTTCATTGGTTATATTAATGTTAATCATTCTGTGAAACACTTTTTCATACTGTCAAGTAAAAAAAAATCATAACTATTTTGTCCAGAACTAGTGGAAATGTATACGACAGTGACATATCCAATGATAGTACGTCAATAACAGGAAGTGAAGTCAGCAATCCAGAAGAAGTGCAAAGGCATAGCACTCCACTCCTACGCACTCCACGGAAAACAAAGGTTAATCCACGCCGTGCAGAGAAGGGGGGACCTGATCTGGACTTCATGATGGTAATTGACCAGATGAAAGACAGTATCGACAAATGCCGTGAGTCTTCAAAGATGGATAATGTGTCTGCATTTTTAAAATCTCTTGAGGGAGACTTGCGGCAACTACCAGAGGACAAATTAATAACAGCTAAAATGGAAATAATGCAATGTGTTTACAGAGCACTTTACACATCTCGTCAAAGTTGTAAACAACCCTCAACATCCATGCAACACACAACACCACACTTGCAATCACCAACCTTTGCTGCATCCTCTTCCCACAACACATCCACATTTTACCCTCCTCCACCATCCCCTTCAGTGTACCCCGGAATAAGCACTTCTTCTCATGCCGTTAACAATCCCCTACACACCTGTCCCACCACCATCTCTGAGCAATTGGCTTCAGCAACGAATGCTGTTCACTCAGGAGCATCTGAGCCATACTTTCATGCTCTGTAAATGTTTAGTACAGTAAATGTTAGCACAATGTGCTGTTTGTTCAAGTGTTATTGTTTACAAACTGTTAATGGAAAACAGTATTCTTTAAGTACTGATTGTTTACAAACTGTTAATGAAAAACAGTATTCTTCAAGTACTGATTTTGTACTAACTTTGTGATTGTTTACAAATCCATTTAGGTTATTATTTATTTTATTATTATCATTATACAGTATTCCGTAAAACATGTTATTTCTGGCTGTAGCATATGACTTATTTGACCTAAATGTCACTGTACAGGATGCTGCTTCATATTTTTTTTCTCTCTTTCACTCACTCACACACACACACACACACACACACACACACACAGTATATACATATAATTATGTGTGTGTTTGCTATTTACACATATACACAAATTTTCTATATACAGTTATAATAAAAGGGTTTTCAAAAACAGTGTGATTAAATATTTTTGTAAAATGGTTCTTGTCAAACCAAATAGATTATTCATGCACATATCAAATTTTTGAATACTGCCATGCGAGCTCTCCTGCAGGGGACATAAAGTATTCAGCAAATCTGGTCCTGACTACACTTGCCCCATGTGTGCTGCGAACAGTTTGAACACTGAAGTCCTTCAGAAAGTCTGCAGACATGTCATCCACATTGTAGCCTTCCCTCTGACATACAAAATTGTGGAGGACACATGTGACCTTTATAATTCCATCAGCATTTCCTGGTTTCACCTGCATGGCTGTTCGAAGGACTCTACATTTGTTTAACAGGATGCCAAATGTGCATTCTACATACCGCCGTGCCCTTGTCAGGCGGTAATTAAACACTCTGTTTTGAGTTGTAAGTGCACGCTTGGGAAATGGCTTCATCATGTTTTCATGAAGTCCAAAAGCTTCATCTGCAACTAAAACATGTGGCATTGGTGATCCTCCTTCAACAATAGGTCTGGGTGCAGGAAAATGTAATGACTCTTTATAAAATTTACGTCCCATGGCCGAAGAACGAAAGATGCTTGAATCGGAAGAGCTTCCATATGCTCCGACATCTACAGCCACAAAGTTGTAAGAGCTGTCTGCAATGGCCATCAGCACAACAGAAAAAAACTTTTTGTAATTGTAGAATCTTGTTCCACTTTTAGGGGGCATCTGAACACGGATGTGTTTCCCATCCAGGGCTCCAACACAATTGGGGAACTGGGATCTCTTGTAGAATCCTTCAGCGATATCAGTCCATAGCTGTTCTGTTCGGCTCTGGCATAACAAGAGGCTGGAGACATTGCCATACAGATGGAGCCACGCCAAATAGCCGCGGCCGTGTGAATTGCGTACGAATGGCGTATGGCTGCCCTATGCACGCCGTAATCCCCCCTCCTTTTCCTTCGAGAAAGGCGTGTCAAGATTTCACAGTAAACACGCCCATTTAAGCCTTATTTATGCATTTACCTGGTTCCACCACTAGATGGCGCTTCGTTCTCAAGGACACGTTAACAACAAGCCAGCAATTTAGGTGCGCTGAGTTGCAATCACGTGATTTTAACAACCCACCCCGCCGAACTGACGCTGCCAAACTGCACTAGAGATGAAGATGGCGGATTAATGGACTATTCGCGGTAAGTGTTTTAATTTATAAAATTTGTTTGGGATTAGTTTACAGTTTATTTCCCAGTTTAGTTTTTTTATCGGCCGTTTTGAAAATCACTGGCAGCACCAGCAGCGGTCAGATGTAACTTTAGATAACTTAATGATCTGTTTACCAAGTCTGGAGTTAACATCACAGCTTACTGTCTCATCCTTAACTAAAAAAGACACTGAAGCTTAGAAAATACTATTTATGTCCCTATTACAAAAGCTGCACTACCGAATGAAGAGTGTTTGTGCTCTATAAAAATGCCTTTAGGATCTGACCGCGTGTTGTCTGGATAAATTCAGTATTTATTTATTCTTTGGGTTAAGAGTTAATCTGCAGGTTATATCTGTGAATATAATGTGATGCAGTTCATGAAGGACACAAGCTGAGGATAGATGTACAGGAGCTAGCGAGCTAAACACTCATAACCGGGTTTATATTTTTCTCAATTTGGCCGTGACTTTGCGTGGTAGCGCGAGCGCTTAGTTACCGAGCTGGATAAAAACTCTGAAGTGTTTATCAGTTCAAGAGTGGGGGGAGGGGGAGGTGTGCGTGTGTGGGGGGCTCCAGTACTCTGGAAGTTATAGTTTGGATTCAGAGATGAACTAATGTATACGAGTGTTATATCGCCTAACTTATTTGTATGAAAAGCGCATTAAGTAAATTCTCGGTTAATTTAATGTAGACTATACTACAGACAGTGGTTAACACTAACAAAGTTCAATGGTTAAAGTTATCCCAGTTTATTTACATTCCAGAATTCCCCAAAACAGTATTTTACACACTCTGGTGTAGGTTTACTAATATCTTTTATATTTATTACAACTAGATATTCTGTAAAGTTTATTTATCTTTGTCTTTACTAAATTCTCCTGTTGTCTTTAAGCAGAGCTCCGGCGTGGAGGATTGGGGGGTCAGACGGATGACGGTTGGCCTTTTGGAGCTACTGAACAAGCTGTTGAGGGAGCTGTAGGAGGGATGACGTCACAGTGCAACAGCTTTAGAATGATGTTTGGTCAGGTCTACTGTATATTCTGAACATAGAATTGCAAAACGTCTGATACTTTAGGGGGGAAACAAAGAATTAAACAGTTCCATCTTTAATATTTTTTAAAAATGATATTTTAATATAAAAGAACCAGATAGAGACTGATAAGCAGCTGGTGTTATCCGGGTATTTTAATGACCTTTAAGCAAAAATTAAACATGTTTTTACCTGTTTTATACAAATTATTGTTTTACCTTTGACTAGTTTTGGAAGAATAAATTTTATTTTTAAATTCATGTGTGCGTGTTTTAATTGTTGGGGGATTGTTTGTGTATTTAAAAATACATTTACTTAAATCAACAACTTCAATGTGCAAAAAATGGGACCCGATGTTGTTTTAAATAGTCAAAGAGTTGGGCTAATAATAATGATAATAATAATAATAATAATAATTATTATTATTATTACTGGTTATAGAAACAAATGAAAACAACAGTTAAACACTTGATCATATGTATCTGTGCTAGTTTGTGTTTGTGATTATGTGACCCATAATCATTTTTTCCTGAGTATAAAATTTTTGGGGGGTTTTAAGAACTCCATCAAAAGAGCAAAGACAAACTTAGAAGGAGTGGAAGGTAAGAAACCTCAGTGGAGAATACTGACTGTGACATGGTGCTAATTGCTCTCTCTGTGTGTGTGTGTGTGTGTGTGTGTTTGGCTGGGGGAGGGGTACTTCAGACTTACTTGTCTGTGCGCAATGTTTGTGTTAAACCAACGGAGAAATGCATGAGCACGCGCGCACACACACACACGCACACACAAACACCTCTCATCCACAAACGCTTTAACTGTTGTCTTGTAAATCGTTGATTAAACCTATGAACACAGCTGTTCAGCATCAGTCCTAAACACAAGCGCAGGGTCTGTTTTTGTCCTTAACTAAAAAACACCAATATGTTAATAATTTACACAATGATAACATGTTGTTTATGTTTAATGTCTATTTTGCGGGAAAAGGTAATAAGCAATATTTAAAATAAAACAAACCAGGAAGTAAGTGTTTCATACATTAAGGTGCTGTGTATAACCAAGTGCCCCAACAGACAACAGTATACAGAGTGTGTGCGCTGTGGGGGATTGGAAGGTAAATGAAGATAATCATTTACAAGACAAAAGACTTTCAGAGGTGTGACGTGACTTTGAGACGTTCACAGTATATTCGAACCGTAGACAGTGTTTATTTTGCAGAACATTACAAAACAGCCATGTCCAATAAAACAGTGCATCTTTAATAAGCCACATTGGTTTCGAGTCAGTAGTAAAATTAACGAAAGACTGAGAAGCCCCGTAAACTTGACCCTGACAATAATAGTCGATTGTTTTTATATTTATGGGTTTTTTTATATATATTTTTAAATGTTTAACTTAACGGTTCAGAGTAGCCTATATAATTTGTCTTGTCATCCCTTTTTAGCGTTGGCTGATTTCGTGATTGAGACCCATGGGTTACATTAAAATATTTTTATTAGTAGTAGTAAGCCAGTCTTTAGTAACCTTGGATAAATCACAATATAAGCCCTCTCTCACGCACGCACACACACGTACCCACACAAACAAATAAAACATGAAATCGCGTAAAACCAAATGAAACTATGGCAAAAATATATAAGCAGTAAAAATTACAGTGGTATCCTGTAGGTGATCCTGCGATAACAGGCACTGACCCTCTGGAGCTGTTTAGTTCTGTTAGTATTGTGTTCAGGTGTGAATGTTTATGGGGATTTAATCTGTCTCTGCTGCCGCATCTATTCACCGTAGTGATAAGTGATTAATGCCCCATCAGATCTTTGATGGGGGAACGTTATACTGGTTAAATGAGTAAAGACATACTGATCCGTATGGACAGATATTTGTTCCAGATATTATGCGTTATTAATCGATTTGTTATGCCAATTTTTGACTATCAGCGAAAAAAATATTAGCAAAAACATCAAAAATATAACGAAAACAAACTCAAGCAGAAGTTAAATTTTAAGCTTTACTTTGCAGTAAAATATTATTTACCAGAGTATTAAACGGAAGTAGATAAAATACACCGTAATGTAAAATACTGTACGTAGCCTGCACTTGTATTCCGTACCTACAACGACCTATGTTGACGTAAGTTATGTTATATATATCAAATATAGTATACGGATGCTTGGGCACTGCAGAAGCAGTCAATGCTCCATCTGGCGGAATTATACAGCATTGCAACCATCTTTTTAGAAAGCAATAGGGGCGTTTATGGGGCGGGGCATCGTTAACTACGTCATCGCGGGGGATCACATTCCGTGCACAGATCGATCATGGTCCTGTCACGATCCTGTCATGGACCTATCATGCTCCAAGCGGCTGTTTGACGTGGCTCCCACTGTAGTACACAACATGTTTCATGCACTATCCTTGAAATGGTGGACTTTCCCAATAGGTACTGGAAAAGTAAGGAAGAGAAGGATTCCCCAGCTGCCAAAAACCTTAGTTAAAAATAATAATAATAATAATAATTTGATTAGAAATAAGGAATATAGATATAGATAGATAATTCTGTTGGGAGTATATATATATGTATATTTGTGTGTGTGTGTATCATCATGTTATGCGCTAAAATGCCCCCCTGCCATGGATTGCCCCCCCACAAAATAGCTATCAAATATTATATTAGAACATAAATTCATAGATTTATTATTATCAAATATGATATTACAATTATAATAAACCCTAGGCACGTGAGCGCCGTCAAGACTATTAATACAACTTCTTGTATAATGTTTATTTTGTGGAACATTTTTTTTTCGGGGTTTTGTCATGAATATGCAAATAAATATTTATATATAATAAAATTCGATGAAAGTAATTTTATTATAAAATAAACAATATAAAAGTATATATTTTGTATATGAAAAAATATTAATATTTTTATGTTTTCATACACAACATATATATATTTTCATATTGCTTATTTTATTTTCTCATGTCATTTGTAAACCATTAACCTATTAATTTATGTTCTAATATAATATTTGATAACGATTATGTAGGGGGGACAATCCATGGCATGCGCATTTTAGTGCATAACCCTGGTGTAAGTGCACACTCGACTACTGTTTCCTTACTTCAAAGTGACAAATAGTCTCTCTTCAGGGCTAACACCAAGTCGCATATTGGTTGATCGGCGTGCAATGTGGCATTGCACCAGCTGCAGCAGACAATCAAAAGTGGAAACCAACATCCGACAGTAATTAAAAAAACTTGCGCGGAAATTTTCGCATTTCTTCATAAAGCACAAAAAAACTCCCTTTAACCCGACGTTGTGCAGTCAGAGGGTGAACCCAGTAGCGGCGGCGATTTTTTCTCTCCCTACGTCGCCGTATTACGAGTATTTTTAAAACAAGAAGATTAATATCTAACATAGCAAAATGGTCCATATTGAAAGGAGGCACCTGAAATAAAACGACAGGGCTTTCATATCCAGTTCCCGACACTGCCTCCACAGGTTAACACACAAACTACAATTTGGGCTGCAGGCTGGCGTTAGACAGAGACAAACGAACGTCGGTGTAGAAGTCAATCGATCGCCACCACAAAATGCAACATAAACGTCTAGGACGTTCAGAGCACGTTCGTTTATCCAAAATTTTAACGCCTGTGTGAACAAGGCCTAAAACTGTTAAAACTTTATATGCTCATGGCAATTCTTCAATTAAGCTTAAATATGGTACCTCTCCAAGATTTGATCTGCAACGGGGAATACGTCAGGACTGCCCCATTTCACCATATTTATTTATTTTGACTACTCAATTATTAGCCAGTCACATTAAGAATAGTACTTTGCAAGGGGTTAGTGTCATGGGAAGGGAGATCATCATAAGCCAACTGGCCGATGATACTACCCTTTTTCTTAAAAATTCAGATTAGATTCCCTTAGCTCTTAATACTATTAAATTGTTCTCCAATGCTTCTGGGCTTCTTCTTAATATGCACAAATGTGAATTATTGCCAGGTAAACAACTCTCTCTTTCCAGTGTATGTAATATCCAAGTCAAAGAGACAATACCTACCTTGGAATAGTAATATCCAAAAATCCAAAACTTAGATGCAATTTAAACTTTTTGCCTATCTTAGAGAAAACTAAAAGAAAATTCAATCAGTGGCTTCAGAGAGTCTTATCTCTAAAAGGAAGGATTCTCCTTTCAAAGGCAGAAGGCTTTCACGTCTAACATACGCAGCTATCTCTTTAGAACCCGATAAAGCAATATGTAAAAAGATTGATCGACAATTATGTAACTTTGTATGTAAAAATAAGACTCATTATGTTAAGAAATCTGTTTTATCCAACAGCTACATTAATGGCGGTCTTAATTTTATTGATTTTGCAACGTTAAACAATACCTTTAAGATTAACTGGATGAGAAATTACTTTAAATTTTCTGCTGTTGTGTAACTACAGTATTGAAAAGATCCCTATTGCTCTTTCTAATTTCCACAAAGAAGCATTCTTAGCATGGTCTATGATTTTCAAACACAATTTTTCTCCAACTAGTTACTTCATTTGGAATAATAAGAATATATATTATAAACATAAATCCCTATTTTTTGAGAACTGGTTTAAGAATGGTATCAATCGAGTTAGTCAATTATTTCATCAGAATGGTTACTTGTTTACTTATCAAGAATTTCTTTCTCACTATAATTTTCCTGTTACTCCAAAAGAGTTTGCCACTGTGTTTGGTGCTATTCCGAATGGTGTAACTATGTTATTTAAGGGCTATAACAGTGCTTTGATAAGTTCTGAAATGCCTCTTCCAGACCCAGTTGACACATACGTAGGTGGGATATGTTTTAAATCTACTTTGAAAAATAACAGAAATATTCGCTGTCTTTTTCTTAATGACTTGGTGTCCACTCCTTCAGCTGTTTCAAAATGGAATAGATCAGTGGAAAATATTTCGTGGGAAAAGGTTTGGACGCTTCCTAACAGGTATTTATTGGTAAATAAGGTTAAAGAAATCTCTTTTAAGCTTATTCATCAGTACTATCCTGTTAAAACCTTTATTGTGTCAAAATTCAATTTAAGCATAGATGTGAACTGTACTTTTTGTAACTCGCAACCAGAGACTGTCTTGCATCTTTTCTGGCATTGTGTTTATACAAGAAAACTTTGGCAAGAAATTTGCCAGTTCATTGTTAATTTTATACACAACGACTTTGAGCTTTTCTTTAGGGATGTTCTGTTTGGAATTTTCACTTTTGAAAAGAAATATGGAGATATTTACTTTCTCTGCAATTTAATTATTTTGCTTGCAAAATTTTTTATCCACAAATGCAAAGTTATGAAAGTTACCCCGAATTTTTCTTATTTTCAAGAAGATAAAATCTATATTAAATCTTTATCTACCTCCAATAACAAAAACGCAATTAAAACCTTAAATGTATGCTCGCTTTTTGATGTTTTTGTATAATTTGTATCTGATTATTTATGTTGTGAGGAAAAATTATGTTAGTTATGTGATTTATTTATTGCTGTGTACTGTTTGGCTATCCTTGAACCCCTGGATCTTTGCCTTAATATATGTTTTGTTACATTTGTATTTCTGAGCAAATTTTCATAAAAAAAAAAATCGCTTCATTAGCAATGTACAGTATACTCAAAAATGATGATCAAAATTAAACGTAAGTGTAAAATTAAAATTAAGTAATTAGTTTAAACAATGCTATAGTTTTAAGTTCAATAAACTATATAACCGATTTTAATTATGGTGTTCTTATTAGTTAGTACAGATCTGGCCTTTAAAAACGGACGTTTTCGGAAAAGGGATCCCACGACTTGCCGCGAGTGCGCGCGGCAAGCTGTGAAAATGCCCTTCAATACCTGTAGGGGGCAGTCGTGTTTCAGTCTAAAGTATTGTGTGTCTACTGAAGCCGAAAAATGTTATGTCTCTTAGGCGCCCATTGATGGCAAGCGACAGAGCTCATAAACGTGTCAAGCTCAAACTGATATGTATTTATTCTTCATTTTCATTCAGAATTATTATTATTAGTAGTAGTAGTTCTCCGAATTTATTTATTATTATTATTGTAACACACCCGCGCGTGTGCAAAAGGACTACAAAGATGTATGATGTTAGCCTATATTTACGCGCTTTAAACGCAGACGGGCACTGGTGGCTCAGTGGTAGATGATTCGCCCGCCATGCGGGAGACCCGGGTTCGATTCCCAGCCAGTGCTCAAAATTCTAGTGCTATTCGCTAAAATACCACGATATAGTTATTAAGTTAAAATTTTTTTCTTAAGCTATGAAACACATTAGCACTCACCTCACAGTTGCTGTAAATTAATGATTATCATAAGCAAAAAGTGTAAAACAAAGGATTCACATTTATTACATTTTCACCCAGAGCGGGATTCGAACCAGGGTCTGGACTATTTTATAGGATATACAGATATTATACAGATATTATTTAAGCAACGCCACACCACGTGGAAAGCAACAAAAATGCTTCAATTTCATTGGCTGTCACTGAATGTCAGCTATTCACGACTGGCCCCCTCGGAACACAGAATCCCCGGGCTTTGACTGCGCTTTCTCCATTCGTTATTACAGGGGCGGACTGGGACCAAAAAGTGTCCCTGGACTTCCTGGCCCACAGCAGCCCACACCATAATACATTGGCTCATTAATGTAGAGATACATTTTTAACACCAGTTACTAGTATAAAAATATAACACAATACAGAAATCAATACTATTTAAAAAAAAAAGAACATCAAGACAAACAACATATAAATCTATAAAGACAATATTTTAAAAGGAATGGCAATAAAACCGAACAGGTAAGCTGAAATAAAATCAGTAGTAGTAGTAGCTCACGCTAGTAAACTAGTTACTTATTTTAATTATTAGGGTAGTCAATATTAACACGAAATAATGCTGAGAAACATTATTTCAATTAATATTGACCACCATCATAATAACTAGCACAAATTAGTGCTTCTACTAATTTTATTCTGTTTGATTGCCATTCTTTTTACTTGGCTCTGGTAGATGAGGGAAGACGTGTTGGTCATCATCAGCATGTATTATGATGTGGGATGTGGTGCGCTGCTGGATCCAGCCTCACTGTCCCTGACCTGTTATAGGCAGAATCTGTTCATTTGAAGCATTTCACAGCATTTACCTCCAAAGCTTTTTCTTATTTTCGCGTAACCTTTTCTTCTTCCTCCTTTTCATTCATGGAAATTATTATTAATTTGATCAGAAAATTCGCTGCATCGAGAAAGGATCAATATCTAAAAATTTAAAGATGCCCACGTGTGTGGATAAAGAATACAAAAGTGTATAATCTTTAATAAAGTTAGCCTAATACAATATTGTTTCCAATGCTGAAGCAAACATGATTTTGTTTTAGTCTATTCATTGAATACAACACGACATCGCGCTCCGAGGTGAAGCGCACCCACAGTTACTGTAATCCCCCATCTCACCTTTACAACAGGTGGGGGGGGGGGGGGGGGGGGAGCCTCGCCCGCGGAGCAATTCAGTGTAGAACCGCCACTGCCTATTTTCCACCACATCACGTACTTCCCTGATCTCCATCTCCGCGCTTTGCTTTTATAATGTGGAGCAAGCCCGAGATCATATTAACGTAGAATTCATCATTCAAAGTTATTTATATCAGTGTATAGTAAGTGTGATTTGAAAAGTGCTATAACTCCACCTGCTACAGTTTCAGCCCAGTGGAACAATCTGACTACATGTGAAGTGCCATAAAAAAGTATTTGCCCCTTCCTATTTTTTTTCTTTGCATATTCGTCACACTTGTATAGGTGGAATTTTACCTAAACACTTTAGGTGAGAACGTATAGGTTAATATGTATAGGTGAGAACAGCTGATTCACACTTGGGGAGAGTGAATAATTTGCATTTGAATGTTGTCTGGCATTGTAAGCACATGCAGTGACACTAAAAGAACAATAGGATTAATAGGAATAGGAGGCACTAAAGAGGAGGATTTTAATTTAGACAATAAAAAAATTAACCTGCGTCTATTTTTACGTGTGCCAGCTGCCACTTTTTAGTCCTATAATGCCCACATGACATGCTGGTACAGAGCTGGACATAGCTCCATGCCAATGATCCCGGGTTTACACCCTGCGCTATAAAATACGAGTACGACGGCCATCCGCGGACAGCAGCTCCTGCCTCCGTCCGCTCGCGCTTGCTCTTCTTTGAAGTCCCTGGGCGCGTTCCAATTGCCCCGTTTGCATGCCGCACTTCCGCGTTGTGTGCGCGCGTCTCACTCACACCGCGTAGTAAAATCCAACAAACTGTAAACCAACAAAAACCAACAAAATCCTGTAAACCAACAAACCCCGAGTATTTAATAGCGCGGATTGGAAGCCCATGATCTTTATCAAGGAGAGCTCTTCTTCACTATTCGTGCCTAATTCTGCAGCCCTGCTTCTTCGCATATCTGAAGGAGAGGCCGCCTAACTAGTGAGCGAGGAGCGATATTGATTTGGGCGCACGCCGTGACAGGCTGAAAAAAAAACTATTGTCCTCAAAAATGTAACAGATGAGGACTCTGATTAATGTGCAAAAACTATATAATAAAACTATATAAGACTACATGCCTTTATAAGACTCAACTTTTATTTAAGCGCACTCACAATAACGAAAAAACGTGATTTTATAAATGTTTGAAAGCAAATAAGGTGCGCTGTTCTGTATTGTTTTTGGTGAACTTGAGCGCGTCAGAAAATGAACGCAAACGTTTTTTTTAAATGGTCAGAGTCAGTCTGCTTGCTGTTTTCCCGACGCGTTCATAATCATTAGTCTACTTATGCCGGTGCGCACTGAAAAACTTCATGCATGCGGCTGAGCGCTGATTAAAACTATGGAGTAAATTAAAGAGGAGAATCACGATGCCGAATCGAAGTCCTGAGCCCAAACCTCATTTAAATTAAATTAACAAATACTACAAGTAAAAAAAAACAATAGCCCATGTTTAGAAACCGTTTATAAATTCTTTCCGACATGAGTTGGCCCGGTGTTATGCGCAGAGCGCCGGGAGATTTCCTGAAGCTCCGAAATCACTGGGGCATTTTTTCTAAATAGATGCTATTGTTAATAACTGATGGAGGTTTGGGGCTGTATACACACACATTTTTGAGGGGTTTAAAACGAATTAGTCCGAGCAGACCTACATGAAAGGTGAGAAGTGAGTAACTACGCGCGCTGTCGCGGTGTATATACTGTACAACACACGTTTATCAACCTACATAAAAACGCTGCCTTTTGTAAAGTGAAAGTACTTTACAAAAGACAAACTGCTTTATTTTAGTCATGAATTCACAATCACATCACATTCCAGCTATTATTTCCAGCCGTGGTTAAATAATGTATGAAATAATTATTAAATGCTGGACACAAACAGCAAATATGATGATTATTATAAAATGCCAGAAGAAGCTCGTGGTCATAAAATAATATTTACTTAATAATATAATATATATAGTTCATTCATGTCTTCTGATGATGTCAACACATTTTTTACGTTTTAAATAAGATATGTTGGCATATTCACGAATCAGGGCATTTGTATATTCAACACTATCAGATAGCCTACTATCAGGAAATTAAATTAATTTCAACACCATTTAAACCGAGACATTGGAATCGAGAGGTTCAGTAGATTATTTGCCTTCAATGAATGGTTACAATCTTGGTGTCAACAACAGAGATTACCCTTTGTTGATAATTGGAATGTTTTCTGGGAGCGTCCTAGGCTCTACCGCACAGATGGCCTGCACCCTAGCAGAGCTGGAGCAGCGGTCCTCTCTGACAACATCTCCAGGACATTACGAACCATCTGACTTGCGGTAAGTCATACCTCAGATTCTTTAGATACCAGCCACAATAAAACTCACCATACTAATAGACGCACACACATAGCTTGTACTATAGAAACTGTGTCTATTCCCCGATTAGTGAGAAAAAAGAATAAATTCGTTAAATCCAGCCGAAACAATCTGGTAACCATTAAACCAGAAAAAGCCCAAATAAGTAATCGAAGTCTACCTCTAAAGTTTGGACTTCTCAACATTAGATCCCTTACGCTAAACCAACCGTCTGCTAGCTGCATAGAGTCGTCACTCAGGGTTCACTCTATTGAGACTGTGTCTGTTCCCCGAGCTAAAAACAAATTTAGAAAGACTCAGAAAGTCTGTTTTAGTAATTTAATTAGCATAAAGACCACAAACTTGGATCAGACTGAATGCGCAGCCGGCACCTCTGATCTGAAGCTAGGACTGTTAAATATTAGATCTCTTGCATCTAAAGCAGTTATAGTTAATGAAATTATCACAGATCAGGAGTTTGATATACTCTGTTTAACAGAAACCTGGATTAAACAGGACGAGTATGTAGCTCTAAATGAAGCTAGTCCTCCTGGATACAGCTACATACACCAGCCTCGGTTAACTGGTAGAGGAGGAGGCGTCGCAGTTATTCACAATGATAATTTGACTATTGTACAAAAACACGGACACAAATTTAATTCATTTGAAATTCTTTATAGTAACATAAGTGTATTTAACTATATTAAGTCAGCTCAGTCGATCCCGCTAATTGTCATTTACAGACCTCCAGGGCCGTACTCGGAATTCCTTAGTGAATTTGCAGATTTCCTCTCAAACCTAGTCATTTCTGTAGACAAAGTGTTAATTGCTGGAGATTTTAATATTCATTTTGAAAACCCAGAAGACCCTCTGAGAACTGCATTTATGTCTGTACTGGACTCGGTAGGAGTAAATCAGTGTGTAGTAGGACCCACTCATAAAGCAGGTCACACTGTAGATTTAATAATATTATTTGGATTAAGTATAAGAAATTTATTCACAATACCACTATCTGAAGTTATCTCAGATCACTATCTTGTCTCATTGCAAGTGTGTCACAATAATAATGTACACACAGCGCCGCGCTACCGTATGAAACGTACATTCACATCAACTACCAAACAGAGTTTTATCAGTAATCTCCCAGAGTTCCCAACTTCGATTAGATCACCGTCTGACCCCACAGAACTCGATCAGGCGACTGAATATTTAGAGTCGACATTTCGCTATACCCTAGATAATGTAGCTCCAGCCAAAAGAAAAATTATTAGAGATAAAAAACTTGCTCCCTGGTATAACGATCACACGCGCACTTTAAAACAGACCGCTCGGAAATTAGAACGTAAATGGCGTCAAACTAAATTACTAGTATTTCAAATAGCATGGAAGGAGAGCATCCTGAACTATAGAAAAGCTCTTAGTGTAGCTAGATCAACATATCTCTCCACTCTTATAGAAGAAAATAAAAATAATCCTAGATTCTTATTTAATGCTGTAGCCAAATTAACCAGAAATAAGACCACTGCAGAAATCTCCACAACAACATCATGCAATAGTGAGGACTTCATGAACTTTTTTAATAATAAAATTGTAAATATTAGGCATAAAATTGAGGTTTTGAAACCGAACAATGTAATTGATGCAGATGTTAATCTAGCCATGTCAGACCAGAACCTAGAATACTTTACTCCCCTTGAAGAGAATGAACTAATTTCACTCATCTCTTCTTCAAATTCATCAACCTGTATATTAGATCCTGTACCGACACATTTTCTTAAACAGATAGTACCAGCAATAATAGAACCCCTGTTGAGAATAATTAATTCTTCACTCAGCATTGGATATGTTCCAAAATCTTTTAAATTAGCAGTTATCAAACCAATAATTAAGAAACCTGACCTCGACCCCTGTCAGCTGTCCAGTTACAGACCAATATCAAACCTCCCCTTTATCTCTAAGATCCTGGAAAAGATAGTAGCGGAGCAGCTATGCTCATATATACATAGGAATGGCATACATGAACTGTATCAGTCAGGATTTAGGCCTCATCACAGTACAGAGACAGCGCTCGTTAAAGTAGTAAATGACATTCTATTGGCCTCTGATCAGGGTTGTGTAACTATGCTTGTATTACTTGACCTCAGTGCAGCTTTTGACACTGTCGATCACGCTATTCTTCTTCACAGATTAGAAAATGTAGTGGGAATTAAGGGTACAGCCCTCTCCTGGCTCAGATCCTATCTGACCCATCGTTATCAGTATGTAGACTTAAATGGTGATTATTCTGCATGTTCTCTAGTGGAGTTTGGCGTTCCGCAGGGTTCAGTTTTAGGTCCACTGCTTTTTTCCCTTTACATGCTTCCTCTGGGCAACATAATCCGTAAGCATGGTATTAGTTTTCATTGTTATGCTGATGATACACAGTTATATGTCTCAGCAAAACCTGATGAGAAAAAACAGCTTACTAAAATTGAGCAATGTGTGCAGGACATAAGAAATTGGATGCTAACTAACTTCCTTCTGCTAAATCCGGATAAGACAGAAGTTCTAGTCATAGGACCGCATACAGCTAGGAGTAAAATTTTAGATCATACCGTAACTTTAGATGGCCTTTCTGTTCCATCAAATGCAACAGTGAAAGACCTTGGTGTAATTATTGATTCCAGCCTTTCATTTGAAGCACATGTAGATAATATTACCAGGATAGCATTCTTTCACCTCAGAAATATTGCCAGAATAAGAAATTTATTGTCGCTAAACGACGCAGAAAAACTAGTTCATGCTTTTATCACCTCTAGGTTGGACTATTGTAATGCCTTACTGTCTGGTTGTTCAGCTAGATGCATAAATAAGCTTCAGCTAGTCCAGAATGCAGCAGCGAGAGTCCTCACCAGAACCAGAAGATATGAGCACATCACCCCTATCTTATCTTCACTCCATTGGCTCCCTGTGAAATTTCGCATTGATTTTAAAATACTACTTTTGACATATAAAGCATTAAATGGTCTCGCGCCGCAGTACCTGAGCGAACTGCTAGTGTCTTACGATCCGCCACGCCTACTTCGATCAAAGGATGCAGGCTGCTTGTCAGTACCGCGTATTATGAAAAATACAGCTGGGGGCAGAGCTTTTTCTTACAAAGCCCCAAAGTTATGGAATAGTCTTCCAAATAGTGTTCGGGACTCAGACACAGTCTCAGTGTTTAAGTCCAGGCTAAAAACCTATTTATTTAGCCGAGCATTTTTATAAATAGATTTGCCATAGGTAAAGGAGCAGATCTGGGGGACTCATGGACGTAGAGTATTATGGTGAACTGGTATGTTTGGATGCTGTCTTCCTCACTCTCATTGATCACTCAGGTTTGCTGACGGTGAGGGGATTGTTTGCTTTACATGTCAGGAAGCCCTCATGTTTGTGTTTCCTTCTGGCTCTCCCTTTTAGTTATGCTGTCATAGTTAGTCCTGCCGGAGTCTCTGCTTGCACGCTACAGTTAATATACATTCACATTATACATTGTGTGACTGTGACCATACCTAACTGCCATCTCTCCTCTTCTTCTCTTTCCCCCCCTCTTTCTTTTTCCTCTCTCCTCCTGTCCCCCCCTTTCACTCTTTCTCTCTCTCTCTGTCGAGCTACACATGTCGTTCCTGAGCTGCCAGTGATCCAGACTCCCTCTGCCCTCCGGACCTGTCTGACCCATCCTGGTGCCCCGCTTCTGGCTGAAGATCTCGTCACATGGATGCCCCGTGTGTCTCTCTGGGATGCGTCTGGTGTCTGGGAATGATTCTCTCTACCTAGAAAATGGTTCTGGCCTTGACTAGTGTTGGCAACTGTTTCTCTGGGGACTTGACAGTTCGATAGTTCATGACTGGAACTTCTTACAAGTCTACCTGGGTCTTCAATAACTACCTGGACTCCATATTAACATCAATTAACATCAGCTATTATAGCTGAACTGCCTCCCACCCTACACACTGTATAAATGCAGATCATTTACTGCTTTTTGTTTCACCCAAATGAGGATGGGTTCCCTGTTGAGTCTGGTTCCTCTCAAGGTTTCTTCCTCTTACCATCTCAGGGAGTTTTTCCTTGCCACTGTCGCCCTCGGCTTGCTCACCAGGGACAAACTGACCATTTTGATTCATACAAATTCACATTTCATACAAACCTAAATAATTCTTTTGACTATGTAAAGCTGCTTTGCGGCAATGAAAATTGCTAAAAGCGCTATACAAATAAAATTGAATTGAATTGAATTGAATTGCCATGTCTTTTACTGTTTTGTCCCTGTGAAATTCATTAAGAATTTTAAAGCACGAATTTGGGCATCTCATTTCATCATTATGAAAAAAATATGAAGCACATATACACACATTTATCATGAAAGATCTGTTGTAAAGCAAAATAAAATTCATGTTTGCTTCAGCATTGGGAACATTATTGTTTTAGACTAAGTAATTATACACAATTCTTCGTTGTACAGTACTTGGTCCGGCGTTTAAATAAAGTCCTTCCATGCGCCATCTGGCGGATATTCAGTGAAGCACAACACATTTATTTAAATTCCCGAATGTTGCTTACGGCAAGTCGCGGCGCGCCGCGCGATAAATTGAGGCATCCCGCGGGAAAACATGCGCAGTCTTAATGACCACATCTGTAGTACTGTTACAACGCTTATAACGCTGCTGCAGTTTGTAGCTTTATGACAGTGAGCGCACAGAAGAGTGAGAGAGTGCAAACATAAAATAGAGAGCTAAAAGTGTGCCTCTGCGACGGCCGTGTCAGTTCTAATGTGCGTGGATACCACCATCCAGTGCGTGGTGGAGCCTTCCGGTGCATCATAGTCACAGCCGTGATGTCACAGCAGAGGCTATAATAAATCGATTGCGCAATGATTTCTAGGTGAGAAGAGTAATAAGTGTGCGCCGGCACACTTAATAATAATTATCTTGAACGCGCAAAACGATTTTCAGCACACAAAAACGAGAGAGATTCAGCGTGCAAAAACGAGTCTAAAAGCGCACGAGAGAGTAGCGCACTAAATATAAGTACATTTACATTTAACTGATAATATACTGCTACACTGCCCTCCAGGCAGAGAGGGCTCCATTCGAGTATGGCATTGTTCCTCCAGTCCACGCGCGGGTTGTGACGAACAAGCCACGGACGACCAAGCACCAACTGGCACTGAGCTCTATCCATAACGAGAAAGGAAATCTCTTCCGAGTGATTCCCAGAGGTCCTTAGGGTTACCGAAGTGGTGCGTCGGGTAATAGGAGGGAGTGGCGTTCCATCAAGAGCGTGGACGGACAATGGGGTGTTCAGGGGAAGAGTAGGAATGTATAGTTCCTTGACCCTTGTGGCGCTGATTATATTCTGGTCGGAACCGGAGTCGACGAGGGCATGGGCTACGTGGGACTGATTGCCCAGGAAGAGCGTGACGGGAAGGACTGGACGGCCTCTAGGCAGCTGCTCTTGGGTGCGCCCCTCCAGTGTGCCTAGGTTCACTGGGGGGCCTGGCTTTTACCGGGCATTGCAGACACAAGTGCCCAACCTAAACACAGTAGAGGCATGTTCCCGCCTGCATCCGGCGTTGCCGTTCCTCTGGTGAGATCCGGGTTCGTCCGATCTGCATGGGCTCAGCAGGGGCGGCAACTGGCATGGTCAGTGAGGAAGAAGTTCCAACCCGTTGCCCGGTCTGGCTAAAAGTGCGGTGCCTACGTCGGAGGCGTGAGTCCACTCGTCCTGCAAGGTCCATCAACCCGTTCAGGTCTCCAGGAAGTTGCTGAGACACCAGCTGGTCCTTAACTGGTTCAGAGAGTGTCACAAACCTGCACAATCTACCCAGCACATCCAGGTCATAGCTCCACCCAAGGTTTTCCGTGCGTCCCTGGCTGATTACCTAAGTACACCTGTACCTAATTTGGCAATAGACTGGTGGCTTTAAATAGACGCGGAAGATCTCACTCCTGGCCGATGTATCTTACTTGCGTGCCTTTTGTCCTGTTTCATCAGTGTTTTTTCCTATTGCTCTATTTCTGTGTTCGACCTCGCCCGTTTTCAGGATTCCGTCTCGTGCCTAACCCTTTGGATTATCTGACTGTGTATTTTCTTACGTGTATGACCTCGCAAACTCTCTGGACTTCGGATAAGTACTTACGATTTGGATTCGTTCGCCCTCGCTACTGGACCCCGGTATACCGACCCCTGCCTGGTAAAGACGACTCTTCTCATCCTTCGTTTCTCCTTCTCCGCAAGCCGGCTTTCACCGTGCGATACAGACACTTCCGTGTTCGCGGATCACAGGAGAGCGCTCGCACTGCGCAACGACCTTCATTCTCACAGAGAGGAATTAAATCGCCGCTTTCTGCCTTCCATCCTTGGTGCGCTAAACGTTTTAAAACAAAGAAAATAAAAAAGAAGAAGAAACACTCGCTAAGACCCGAGAGGATTCTCGCTCTCTACTTCCGGGATCGTGGAGATTCCCTCACGTCATAGCCCCGCCTCCTCTCTCGTCACTAGAGGCTTTTCCATTCCTTCAGTCACCAAGCACACACACACACACACACACACACACACACATCACTGCTCGGGCTGCAACAACACACTAAACATTCCTGGATTTTAATAAGACCTCTTGGAAGGAACTGTCTGCTTTTGGGTTCACTCTTATCCAGCCCCGACCGTGACAGAGAGCCCATTGAGGAAGGTATCGTAAAGCGCCTGAGTGTCCCACTGAGCGGCGGCTGCCAGGGTTCAGAACTCAATGGCGTAGTCATAAGCAGATCGGGAACCCTGACAGAGCTCCAAGAGCTGCCTAGCGGCCTCCCTTCCCACATGGGAGCGGTCGAACACTCTCTTCATCTCCTCTGTGAAGGCGCTAAAGGTGGCGCAGCAAGGGTCGTTAGCGTCCCAGACGGCCGTTCCCCACTCCCAGGCTCTCTCCGTAAGCAGGGTGATTATGTATGCCACCTTAGAGCGCTCCGTAGGAAAAGCCGATGGTTGGAGTTCAAGTAGCAGAGAGCATTGTGATAAAAATGAGCGGCAGGTGCCAGGGTCTCCGCCGTAGGGTTGAGGGTTCGGTAGGTGAGGTTCGTGCCATGCTGGGCGGTCATGCTGAGCCAGGGGTGCGAGTGTAGCTGGGAGAACCGAACAGACCTGCTGAAACTGGGCTGACAACTGTGACAGACTTTGTGACATCTGTTGGAGGCTTTGCTGCTGAGAATTAATAAGAGCACCCTGTTGGGCGACGGTCTGGCGAAGCCTAGCCTCGGATCGGTTACTCGTCCTGGACTGGAGTTTGGTGCGGAGGCCCGCCCTGGGGGAAAAAGTGTCTGCTGGGTCTGCCATGGCCGCAGTGTACTGTCACGGAGGGGGAAAAGGCAGGAGAGAAAAAGACCCAATAGCAGACACAGATACTCTCAAGGGAATTTATTAGGGGATTAAAGGGTTAAGTTACAGCCACAGGGCGAGTGTGTGTGTGTGTGTGTGTGTGTGTGTGTGTGAGAGAGAGTCAGCGCGCAGCAGGGGGCGGCGCGAGTATGTGTGTGTGTGTGTGTGAGAGAGTAAGCACGCAGCAGGGGGCGGCGTGTGTGTGTGTGTGTGTGTGTGTGAGAGAGTCAGTCAAGGCGTGCACAGGGTGCTTTGGGGAATACCTTGTGACGTAGCTGGGAGTCCGGGCAACGACGTCAGGGGATCCTCCGTGAACCCGGAAGTGGGAGCGCACGATATCCTCGGATGTAGCGCAGAGAGCGGCCAAGCGCTATGCGGATTCCTGACGTGGGTCCGCTTTGCGATCGAGGATAGAGGTGCAGGGGTTTCCGACTTACGTCCGTGAGAAGTATGAGCACTGCGCGCGTTGAGAGAGGTCCTCCGAAGAGGTGGAAGTCTTCTTGCGCCTCTGCGGGGTGCGTCACTGGCCGTGGACCGAAGAACACAATCGGCGTCTTTAACCAGGTAAGAGTCGATAACCAGTAGATCCAGCTGCGTGAACAAACAAATCCAAAGGACAAGTCTGAAGTCAGGAAACTAATACAGGCAGGGTCATACACGGGAATCAGTCCGAGAATCAGGCAGGGTAAGCAGAAGGGACGAGACGAAAGAGGAATCCAAAGGGGAGCTGGGTTGGCAACGAGACAAAATCCAAGGAATTAATAATATACACAAAGACGTAAGGCACACAAGCAAGACACTGCGGCACCAACAGGTGCGCTCAGCTTGCTTTTAAAGCCTAGGGGTGATCCGTAATCAGATCCAGGTGTGCCGTGATGAACGCTGGGCGTGCTGAAAACTCCGGGGTGGAGTTAGGATTGCGAGGTGCTTGCAGGGGGTTGCTGGCTCGTGACAATTTTAATATAAAAAGACCAGATAGAGACTGATAAGCAGCTGGTGTTATCTGGGTATTTTAATGACCTTTAAGCAAAAATGCAACATGTATTCACCTGTTTTATACCAATTACTGTATTACCTTTGACTAGTTTGGTAGAATACATTTTATTTTTATACATTTTATTTTTATACTTTCATGTGTGCGTGTTTTAATTGTTGGGGTATTTAAAAAAACATTTACTTGAACCAACTACTTTAATGGGCAAAAAATTGGAGACAACTTTTAAATAGTCGAGGAGTTGGGATAATCATAATAATTATAATAATTAATATTATTACTGGTCATAGAAACAAATGAAAACGTCTCGGGTTACTTGCTGTAACCCTGTTTCCTGAAAAGGCGGGAACGAGATGCTGCGTGAAAACGCTATGGGAAACATCTTGTCATGTTGCCGGTTGTGAAGCATGTGTGTATCAAACATGCCAAATTTTTGTCTTTTATAACCTCGGTCGGATGATGTCATCTGATAAGACGCACCTGCAGGTTATAAATAGGAGTGAACCGAAAACATTCCTCAGATTCTTGTCTTCACCTAGTTGTGTGCGTGTCTATGTCTAACCAGCAAAATAAATGTTTAACTCACTGATAATGGCAGAGTTTTAAACGAGATGTCCCTCCGTGGGTATAATCCATATCGGAGGGCGATCTCTACACTTTACTGCTTCGATTAAGTGCTGTGCGCGCTCCTCGCATTCCCTGAAAAGCTTCGAGCCGCTGCGCATTCCTGGGGCTTAGATTTGTGCATCCGGCAGAGCTGTGAGAGACGGATTTAAAAACTCCTTTCTTTCGCGTTTTAATCGGATCGGTAAATTCCTTTGTCCGCTCTCAAGCGCGCCCTGGCGCTTCTTGTGAATGGGCAAGGATAAACATCCTCTCTTGGTTCCGGAGAGATGGATGCATTAAAAAAAAACAAAAAAGAAACCATAGACGGCAGGTTCTGTCGGGTGGCCGGGGGCCGGAGCCTCAATGACGCTCTCTCCCCTTTTCTTAGCAATCTCCACCCATTCATGGAGTAAGCTGTATTCATCCTGTGTTTTCCTGCCATCAACTTATTTATTTATTTAAATATAGTTGAGGTGGAAGCGCGGGGATATATGATGACACCCGGATAGAAGAGATGCTTCCAGGCTATCTCTCTCCTGGGACATCATCCTTCCTGAAAAGCTATTACTTTCTTTCAAGCTGTGTAGACTTTTTATCTTCCCTGGAGGGAAAAGCTTTTCAGGCAGCAGGTCAGGTTGGTGCTCCATTGCACACCATGGCGGTTTTGCACGCCTACCAGGCTGACCTGCTGAGAAACTTGAGTACTGGCGGGGCGTATTGGAATTACGCCCTCATAAGATTGGGGTGCGTCACGCAATTCGCCTCAAAAGAGTTCAGACTGGCATATTGTCTTTATCACAAAGAAGCCCTGAGGTTCATGTGCCCAGGGTGGCCCCCCAATGGGGAGAGGCACGCAGAATTCCTTTCAAAGAATAGAGTGTTCTCCCTGGCACCCCCAGGAGATCGTCTCGGGTTACTTTGCTGTAACCCTGTTCCCTGAAAAGGCGGGAACGAGATGCTGCGTGGAAACGCTATGGAAAACATCTTGTCATGTTGCCAGTTGTGAAGCATGTGTGTATCAAACATGCCAAATTTTGGCTTATATAACCTCGGTCGGGTGACGTCATCTGATGAGACGCACCTGCAGGTTATAAATAGGAGTGAACCGGAAACATTCCTCAGATTGATTTGTCTGAACGGACTTCTGGTCACGTAGGCAGTGCGGCATTGGGACGCAGCATCTCGTTCCCGCCTTTTCGGGGAACAGGGTTACAGCAAAGTAACCCGAGACGTTACCTTTCAAAGGCTACACTCGATGCTGCGTGAAAACGCTATGGGAACGAGAATACCAACGCCGCCGCACTGCAAGTGTCTGGACCCCAAGGTTGTGTAGCGTGTGCGCACAAAGCCGAGAAGGTCTCAGAACTATATCTGGGAAGCTGACTCGAGGACCTGTGAGCCTGGAGTGGCATGAACATCCAGATTATAAAATCTAACAAATGTGTGCGGAAAGGACCACGCCGCCGCGTCACACACTTGCTGCAAGGGAATACCTCCTGCTAGTGCAGTAGATGAGGTGATCCCCCTGGTTAAATAAGCCCTGGTTCCTAGAGGCGAAGTGAGCCCACGCGCCTCATAGGAGAGGGCAATAGCATCTCTCACCCCGTGTAGTGGCACCCCCCCCCCCCCCCCCCCCCGGTTGCGGCCCAAAACATGTAAAAGCTGCTCTGACTTATGCCACTGGCTGATGGTGTGGATGTAAATCTGAAGAGCACGTACTGGACACAGTAAGTCTCTCCTGCTCCGAAGCTGTAAAAGTCGGAGGACAGAAGGCTTCAAAAACAACAGGGTGCATGTTGAGAATGGAACTTTCAGAAGATAGTTCAGTGAGGATGCAAAATGGCCCTGACCAGCCCAGGGGCAATGTCTAGGCAGGATGGGGAGATTGACAGATCTCCAATCCTCTCAGAGAGGTAACGGCCCTTAGAAAAAACATCTTAAAGTTCAGAAACCTGAGGCGCTGACTCTAGTGGTTCAAAAAAGGGTGTCAATTGGCTCTTCAAGCACGATAGATAAAACCCCACAAAAGGGACCGTGTCACAGTAACCCCAACAATCAGGACGTGGCAGGATGAAATAGCAGTTACGTACATCCTGAGGGTACTAGGGCACAAGCCTGAGGACAACTTTTCCTGCAGAGACTCCAGCACTGAAACATTTCGGCAGTGGACTGGGTCTACCTGCTTCGTCATGCACCAACTTTCAAATACATTCCATTTGAGGGCATAAGCTCTTCTAGGGGAGGGAGCCCTAGCACTTAGAATAGTCTTAATTACGCTGGCTGAAAGACCAGCTTGACTTAGTTGGTCCCGTTGTGGCAGGCTAAAATAGCAGTTACGTACGTCCTGAGGGTACTAGGGCACAAGCCCGAGGACAATTTTTCCTGCAGAGACTCCGGCACTGAAACATTTCGGCAGTGGACTGGGTCTACCTGCTTCGTCATGCACCAACTTTCAAATACATTCCATTTGAGGGCATAAGCTCTTCTAGGGGAGGGAGCCCTAGCACTTAGGATAGTCTTAATTACGCTGGCTGAAAGACCAGCTTGACTTAGTTGGTCCCGTTCAGGGACTGAACGTGAAGGTTCCAAAACTCGGGCCGGGGATGAAATATTGTCCCCTGCGCCTGAGACAGAAGATCCCACCTTATTGGAATCACCCATGGTGAGCCGTTGAAGAGGGATACTAGAACCACACTCTGGTCGGCCAACAGGGCGCTATCAATAAGAGGCGCAAACACTGTTAATAGACCCTTGCCAAGACTCCAGAGAGCAGAGCTATCAGGAAAATACGCATAAAGGCGCCATTTGACACCATTTGGAAAAACCATCTTAAGGGTCAGAAACCTGAGGCGCTGACTCTAGTGGTTCAACAAGGGGCACAAGCCAGAGGACAAATTTTTTCTGCAGAAATTCCAGCACTGAAACAATTCGGCAGTGGACTGGGTCTACCTGCTTCGTCATGCACCAACTTTTCAAATACATTCTATTTGAGGGGAGGCAGTCCTAGAATAGTCTTAATTACGCTGGCTGGAAGACCAGCTTGACTTTGAGTCAGAGAGTAGTAAAGGGGACATTTGCTGATCTTGCGAGGCAAAGAGGTCCACCTACGCTACATGAAATTTTCCCAGAATGTAAATCGCCCTGAGGGACAGGAATCTGGTGCGCTAGCTATTTAGCGGCGCGAGCACAGTCCGTCCTGGCGATTAATATATGAGACTGCCATAGTGTTGTCCACCCGCACTAGGACATGGTAGTCTCAACTGCTGGAGGAAGTGCTTTGGGGCCTGAAATAGAGCCATGATTTTGAGGCAATTGATGTGCCGCGCAAAAAGATGGCCTCTCCAGCTCCCTTGGGCTGGACGGTCATTTCAGACCGCACCCCAGCCCATGAGGGAAGCGTCTGTCGTTAGCATCTGCGACGACAAGACGAACTTAGAGTGGGACCCAGAGTCAGAAACCAGGGTCTGAACCACATAGGAAGGGTACGAAGCACCTGGCGCGTAGCCCTTATTGGGGATTGGCCCTAGAGTAAAATCCCCTGGTTCTAAGCCACAACTAAAATGCTCTCATGTGCAGAAGGTCCAAAGGTGTCACCGTGGATACAGCTGCCATGAGAGCTAAGATCTCTGAAAGTGATGGTCACTTTCTGGTCTAGCTTGATTTCCCTGACGGTGTTGAGAATGGATTCGACACGAGCGGGAGACAGCTGTACCCGCTTACGCTCAAATTCCATGTGACACCCAAAAATGTTGTCCTCTAAACAAGAAAGAGCATGATTTCATGGCATTGGATCTCAATCCTAGGAAACAAAGATTAGCTAGAACGACATGCTGATGTCGAAGCGCTAGCTACTGAGACTGGGCCAGCCAGTCATGTAATTCAATACGGATGCTCTGGAGTCGTAAGAGCCAGAACTACATCCATGTATTTTGTGTATGTGCGGGTGAAAAAGCTAGACGAAATGGAAGGACCCGATACTGGTAAGCTTCGCCCCCGAAAGCGAACCTCAGGAACCTCCTGTGTTGTGGCAATATTTCCATTGATTTATTTTTAGATAGCGGTAAAGCCCGCAAAATCTAAAAAATTGGACGCAGCCCCCCGTTCCTCTTGCACTTTCCGGTTTCATGGAAGTGGAGACCACGCCATTGAAACGCGGAGGGTGATGTGAGAACTGAATCTTGTAGTTTCTCTGTACAGTGCTTAGTGCCCAAGGAGATATACTTGGCAGTAGCTTCCACGCTGCCAGTTTCTTAGAAAGGGGCAAAGCTCAGCGGCTTGGTTAAACGGGGGGGATGTTAGATGTTCGGCATCCTGAAACACGGCAGGAAAAACCCGAAGAACTAACATTTTATTGGAGACTGGAGTTGCCCGAAACACCAGTGGTGGCGGAGCAAGAACACCAACCTCCTGGGGGTGCCAGGGAGAACACTTAATTCTTTAAAAGGAATTCTGCGTGCCTCTCCCCATTGGGGGGCCACCCCCCACGGTCCTGGGCACATGAACCTCAGGGCTTCTTTGTGAAGACAATATGCCAGTCTGACCTCTTTTGAGGCGGATTGCGTGACACACCCCAATCTTGCGAGGGGGTGCCCAGCTCAAAAACACTCTCCTTGTGTGTTTCATGCCTCGCAACAGTCAGACCCGGTCGAGACTGGGTGGCCGACAGTCCCGACTCTTGAGCAAGACGGGGAAGGAATTTCCCGAAGGCTTGTTATATAACTTCGCCTCATGAACCTAGCGGCGACCGATTTAACGACATCGCCAAGTAGGCCGGGAGGCGAGATGGGGCATCGAGGAGGAATACACGATCCTTCTCCTTAATGCCCCTGAGATTCAACCACAAGTGCCTCTCCGCGGAGACCATAGCAGCCATAAAACGGCTGATAGCACGAGCCGTCTGCTTTGTTGCACGAAGAGACAAGTCTGTGGCCCGGCGTGAATCCAATACGCCTTACCTTGCAGAGCCCCGCCAGTACTTAAGTTTCTCAGCAGGTCAGCCTGGTAGGCGTGCAAAACCGCCATGGTGTGCAATGCGCCAACCTGACCTGCTGCCTGAAAAGCTTTTCCCTTCAGGGAAGATAAAAAGTCTACACAGCTTGAAAGGAAGTAATAGCTTTTCAGGAAGGCTCGGAATGCGAGGCGCGTGCATAGCACTTAATCGAAGCAGTAAAGTGTAGAGATCGCCCTCCGATATGGATTATACACACGGAGGGACATCTCGTTTAAACTCTGCCATTATTGGTGAGTTAAACACTTATTTTGCTGGTTAGACACACACGCTTACAACTAGGTGAAGACAAGAATCTGAGGAATGTTTCCGGTTCACTCCTATTTATAACCTGCAGGTGCGTCCTATCAGATGACGTCACCTGACCGAGGTTATAAAAGCCAAAAATTTGGTGTTTTTGGTACACACATGCTTCACAACCGGCAACATGACAAGATGTTCCCATAGCGTTTTCACGCAGCATCGAGTGTAGCCTTTGAAAGGGAACACTTCATTCTTGAAAGAAATCCTGCGTGCCTCTCCCCATTGGGGGGCCACCCCCCATGGTCCTGGGCACATGAACCTCAGGGCTTCTTTGTGAAGAAGACAATATGCCAGTCTGAGCTCTTTTGAAGCGGATTGTGAATCACAGGCACGACGCACCCCAATCTTTACGAGGGGGTGCCCGGCTCAAAAACACTCTCCTTGTGTGTTTCACACCTTGCAAGCGTCAGACCCGGTCGAGACTGTGTGGCCGACAGTCCCGACTCTTGAGCACGGCGGGGAAGGAATTTCCGAGGGCTTGTTCATATAACTTCGCCTCATGAACCTAGTGGCGAATGAGTTAACGACATCGCCAAACAGGCCGGAAAGCGAAATAGGGGCATCAAGGAAGAATGCGCGATCCTATGCTTGTTGCTGCTGAGATTCAGCCATAAGACTGTGGCCCGGCGTAATTCCGGAACGCCCTATCTTGAAGAGCCCTGCCAGTACTCAAGTCTCTCAGCAGGTCAGCCTGGTAGACCTGCAAAACCATCATGGTGTGCAATGGAGCACCAACCAGACGTGCTGCCTGAAAAGCTTTTTCCTCCAGAGAAGATAAAAGTCTACACAGCTTGAAAGGAAGTAATAGCTTTTCAGGGAGGATGATGTCCCAGGAGAGATAGCCTGGAAGCGTCTCTTCTATCTGGGCGTCATCATATAGCCCTGCGCTTCCACCTCAACTATATTTAAAAAAAATAAAATAAAGTAGATGGCAGGAAAACACAGAATAGATACAGCTTACTCCATGAAAGGGTTAACTCATATAGAGATTGCTAAGAAAAAAGGACAGGACGTTGTTGAGGCTCCGCCCCCGGCCACTTGACAGAACCTGCCGTCTAATGTTTTTTTTTTTATTTTTTATTTTTTTAGTGCTTGGGTGCTATTTCCATCTCCGCGGAGCGAGAGAGAATGTTTATCCTTGCCCATTCACAAGAAGCGCAGCGCGCGCTTGCGAGCGGACAGAGGGATTTCCCGATCCAACGAGGAAGTGAGAGATAGGAGTTTTAAATCCGTCTCTCACAGCTCTGCTGGATACACACGTTTTAAGCCCCAGAAATGCGCCGCGGCCCGGTGCTTCTCAAGGAATGCGGGGCGCGCGCAAGCATATTATTCGAAGCAGTAAAGTGTAGAGATCGTCCTCCGATATGTATTTATCAGACACGGAGGGACATCTCAATTAAAACTCTGCCATATCGGTGAGTTAAACACTTTCTTATTTTGCTGGTTTAAACACACACGCATACACAACAAGGTCAGTGAAGACAAAAGATCTGAGGAATGTTTCCGGTTCACTCCTATTTATAACCTGCAGGTGCGTCTCATCAGATGACGTCACCCGACCGAGGTTATATATAAGCCAAAATTTGGCGTGTTTGATACACACATGCTTCACAACTGGCAACATGACAAGATGTTAACCATAGCATTTTCACGCAGCATCGAGTGTAGCCTTTGAAAGGGAACGGTGTTCTTGCTCCGCCACCACTGGTGTTTCAGGCAACACCAGTCTCCAATAAAATGTTAGTTCTTCAGGGGGGTTTTTTCCTGCCATGTTTCAGGATGCCGAACATCTAACATCCCCCCGTTTAACCAAGCCGCCGAGACTTTGCCCCTCTCTGAGAAACTGGCAGCGTGGAAGCTACTGCCAAGCATATCTCCTTGGGTACTAAGCACTGTAGAGAGAAACTACAGGATTCAGTTCTCACATCACCCTCTGCGTTTCAATGGCGTGGTCTCCACTTCCATGAAACCGAAAAGGGCGCATCTGCTGACAAAAGTTGCTGGGAAATGGGGCCATGTAACATGTTCCCCTACCAGACAGAGAGTCAGGCTACTACATTCGGTATTTCTTGGTTCCCAAGAGGAACGGGTGGCTGCATCCAATTTTTAGATTTTGCGGGCTTTACCGCTATCTAAAAATAAATCAATAGAAATATTGCCACAACACAGGGGGTTCCTGAGGTTCGCTTTCGGGGGCGAAGCTTACCAGTATCGGGTCCTTCTATTTGGTCTAGCTCTCTCACCCGCACATACACAAAATACATGGATGTAGTGCCCTTACGACTCCAGAGCATCCGTATTTGAATTACATGACTGGCTGGCCCAGTCTCAGTAGCTAGCGCTTCGACATCAGCATGTCGTTCTAGCTAATCTTTGTTTCTTAGGATTAGGATCCAATGCCATGAAAGCATGCTCTTTCCTGTTCAGAGGACAACATATTTGGGTGTCACATGGGATTCGAGCATAAGCAGGCACAGCTGTCTCCCGCTCGTGTCGAATCTATTCTCAACACCCTCAAGGAAATCAAGCTAGACCAGAAAGTGACCATCACTTTCAGAGATCTTAGCTCTCATGGCAGCTGTATCCACGGTGACACCTTTGGGCCTTCTGCACATGAGAGCATTTCAGTTGTGGCTAAGAACCAGGGGATTTCACTTTAGGGCCAATCCCCAATAAGGGCAATGCACCAGGTGCTTCGTACCCTTCCTATATGGTTCAGACCCCGGTTTCTGACTCTGGGTCCCACTCTAAGTTCGTCTTGTCATCGCAGATGCTAATGACAGACGCTTCCCTCATGGGCTTAGTTGCGGTTTTAGATAAGTGCTATAAAGGTAAGTATCCAAACAAATCCACACGTGTCACAACAATATACAAAAAGAAAAAAAAGAAATTCTCTATGAACGTCTCCTATGATAATGTATAATATAATTATATCCTAAGATTTCTAACTACTAACCTAAATTATAATAAATATAATAAACAACTGTTAGTGTATGTAGGTATCCAGGAAAGGACTCCAGAGGTCCCTACTGCACGAGTGGAAAAAAGTCAGCAGGTATTAAACCCTCAAAACCAAACTTGATCATCTTTATCTTACTGTTGACTCACCTTTTACATTGAGCCCCATGGAAACCCATTTTTGTAATTGATCTATAAGATCCTTAGACCCAATTACTAACCTCAATTAGAGAGAATATATAATCTAAAATATAGGTAAACTAAAGATCCATGTTGTCCAACCAAAAATCAAAAATGAGTTGAGCGGTCTGAATTTTCCAGTGAACCATATCTCCCTCTACCTTAAATAGAAGTTTATTAATTTCAGGTAATGGGTTTCCATGAGACTCAATGTATTTGTTGATGATCTCCAGGTTCTGCTGCTCCTGCTTTGGTATCAAGTCAGAGAACTGGATGATTGGTGTATGTAGCTGAGCATTCGGAAAGGCTATCCTGGCCGCTCTCCACAGACCCTGTAATTGTTTAATGCCTGTTTTATAGGGGTGTTGATGCCTGTTGTTTAACACTAGAAGCGCCGCGCCAGTGTCACCTACTAAAAGCGCGGTTCAGCGGTCATTTGACCGCCTATTGTTTTGAATGGGAAGCTGCTGCTGACACACAATGATCGCTAGATGGCGCTTTCACCCAAAGCAAATAGTTTAGCTCCAAGATCAACTTGCACTTGGACAATGCGCCATTCATTCCCGCGTTGATAATAAGCGGTATCTTTTTTTCATATTCAACTGAGAAAACCTACTACAGAGTCTCTAAGAAGAGAGAAAAAACAAGTCAGAGGGAAAAAACAAGTCATGTTTGGAATTATAACCCAAAGTTTTTGACTTTTTTTCTGCCGTTTTTTCTCCTCCTTTGTCCATCTATGGGCTTTGTACTATAACAAAAAGGAAAGCTCTACTTAATTTTATATCGTATGGAGAAAATGTTATTAGTTTGTTCATTCTATTCGAAGCTTCTGAACGTCTCGGAGCAGCGATTTAGTTCTGAACTCGCTTCCGTGAAATTATCGCTAAAACAATATTAAATTTGAATAAATCAGATCTACTACAGCAGATAATAAACTATGCTATGTCATAACCGAAGCAAACACAACGAATATGTCTCGTTTCGTTCAGTGTTGCTAGGCAACGGACCACGCGCCTAATCGGTTCACTTGGCCGCGGTGTATTATAAACCTGCGAATTGTTTCACTGCTTATGTCCACTGAATGAGAACTAAATCAAAGATTTCGGTAACTACACTGAGTGTAACATCTGCATAGTGACACTAAACAGCTGAACAACTTCACTTTTCCGTTTACCTCTGAGAAAAAAAAGCTGTATTTTGTTTGTTTATATGTTTATAAAAGTACACGAAGTAGGCGCGCGCGCACACACACACACACCTCCTCTGAGCCCTCGGTCAACATCTAATGACCGTCGATATGCAAATGAGTCAAGACGTAGCCTAACGTGGTGTCGGAGAGGAAAGACTTTGAAACAGTTTCAGCGTTTTTCAGTTACAACAAGCACAGCGATGAGTCCACGTTGTTTCACTGGTTATGACATAGTGACACTAAACAGCTGAACAACTTCACTTTTCTGTTTACCTCTGAGAAAAAAAAGCTGTATTTAGTTTGTTTATATTCAGAGTAACACCTTCCAACCACCTCTCATAGTCTATTGTTAGTTTTAATGATTTGGCTGAAACTAATTATCACTACATAAGTACCCCAACACCATTGATCATGAGTTTCAGCTAAAACTAATTCTATATATGCAACAGAAAATGTAGATGCAGATTCCAAATGTATAAAGATACATGCTATATATATATATATATATATATATATATATATGTGTGTGTGTGTGTGTGTATTCGATGCATGCTATATATATATGTGTGTGTAATCGAGGCTGGCTCTATTCAGGGGCAAGAGGGGCAGCGCCCCATCAACTAAATGTCTGCACATGTTAATATATTCCTAAAATTAATATATTACAAGTTGATAAACTGATCTGCGGTAGCAGAGAAATCCACTGAAAAAGGGACACTACACAATAAGGTATTAGATGTCCCTCATGTCTCTGTCCCTCTGCTGTGCGTATTCATTCACAGGCTGCAGCGCGCGCGCTCACACACACACACACACACATACACACACACACACCTCCCCTGAAGCAGTTGCGGCGTTTTTCAGTTACAACAAGCACAGCGATGGGTATAAGAATAAAATAAGGTATCAGTTTGGTCTGTGTAGTTAGTGCCCTTGTATAGAATAAATGAATGAATAACACATTCCAACCACCTCTCAAGAGACTGCCATAGTTTTGCAAAAATACTTGCAAAACATCAGCATACATTGGAGGGAACTTCTGAGATGGTCAGTGATTGATGGCCCAGTCGTTCGGAGGGGGTTGTGATCACACCTACAGTTCTTTTGTTCTAAGCTGTCGGTCAAATATCTCTCCACTTGAAATGGAAGCACAAAATTGAGGGGCAACATGCAAGGGATTTCAGCATCTCTACGCACAGTATAAGCTGTTTATAAAGAAGACACTGTTTGTTTTTTTATTTTGTAATCTTTCTCGTGTTTACCTTGTACTGTACAATGTATATTCATTTTATTAATGAATTGCTGTGAATAAACTACATATGCAGTTGATTTACCAGAAAGGACTTTTCAGTTTTTGTGTGCTAAACTAAACTTCAGGGTCAAGTAATAGCGATTTTATTTGAAAAGTGTATATATATATATATATATAGATGCAGATTATATATATATATATATATATATATATAGGGAAAGATTAAGAAACACGCAGAAGCGGAATATATATATATAGCATGTATCTTTATACATTTGGAATCTGCATCTACATTTTCTGTTGCATGTATAGAATTAGTTTCAGCTGAAACTCATGATCAGGGGTGTTGGGGTACTTATGTAGTGATAATTAGTTTCAGCCAAATCATTAAAACTAACAATAGACTATGAGAGGTGGTTGGAAGGTGTTACTCTGAATATAAACAAACTAAATACAGCTTTTTTTTCTCAGAGGTAAACAGAAAAGTGAAGTTGTTCAGCTGTTTAGTGTCACTATGTCATAACCAGTGAAACAACGTGGACTCATCGCTGTGCTTGTTGTAACTGAAAAACGCTGAAACTGTTTCAAAGTCTTTCCTCTCCGACACCACGTTAGGCTACGTCTTGACTTATTTGCATATCGACGGTCATTAGATGTTGACCGAGGGCTCAGGGGAGGTGTGTGTGTGTGTGTGTGTCTGTGCGCACGCGCGCGCCTACTTCGTGTACTTTTATAAACATTCTACATATAAACACGCAACATACAGCTTTTTTTCTTTCTCAAAGGTAAACGGGAAAGTGAAGGTGTTCAGCTGTTTAGTGTCACTATGCAGATGTTACACTCCGTGTAGTTACCGAAATCTTTGATTTAGTTCTCATTCAGTGGCCACACATCACTTTCACATTTCCCTCGCTTTTATGCATAAGCAGTGAAACATTCCGCAGGTTTATAATACACCGCGGCAAAGTGAACCACGTTCCGCCGATTAGGTGCGTGGTCCGTTGCCTAGCAACACTGAACGAAACGAGGCATAATCGTGGTGTTTGCTTCGGTTATGACATAGCATAGTTTATTATCTGCTGTGGTAGATCTGATTTATTTACATTCAATAATGAGGCTTTATATCCTCAGGAGGGGTCATTACATATGTAATATGTAAAACAATATTGTTTTAGAGATAATTTCATGGAAGCTTCTAACAGAACGAACAAAATAATTAATTTTCTCAAAACCTTATATAATTAAGTAAAGCGAAATTCCCTAAATGTCCTTATAAAATATCGCTGATTATCAACGCCAGAACGAATGGCGAATTGTTATATATATATATATATATATATATAAACTGCATATATGGAATGAAACCTGAGATAGTTACATATACGCACTGAATGACGCATAAAAAGTATGCGCGATCCCTTGCGCCATCTGCTGAGAGAAATGAGAATCGCAGGTTGGAAAAGACAGGAAACGTCACGCCGCCGCGCAGCTGTCAGCGATTTCACGTAAATAAGAGCAAAATAGCTTTATACTGGCTTTTACTGGTGCGATTTTAAAAATTTAAGCATACAGGGTGATTAAGCTCACAGAACTAGGAAAAGTCATGAAAGGAGGGTGTGAAGTATTTTTTTTTTTTTTACCCCCTTGCGGTCAAATGACCGCTCCTCGGCGCTTCTAGTGTTAAGCCTGCTGCTAATACTACATGTTGGGTATGTAGCTGTATTGGAAGTTTTTGAAGAATTTTCGAAAGGTGCATAAAATGGCCCCCGGAAAACTGTCAACCTGTACATTTTTTAAACGAATGTCAGGGATGCAGGATAGGTTTGAGTCACCTATGAAAACAATTGGTTTGTGAATGGTGATGGACCAATCTAATGCTTTCCTATCCGTAATTATGTGCCTATATGGTATGGTCCTTAATTTGATTCTATCTAATGGTTGTACGCCCGAGAGGTCAGAGGAAACACTACAGGAGTCCACCACCGCAGCAGATTTAGATTTAGAAGGGGATTCAGATTGAAATTTGGCTAGAGAAAATCTCTCTTTGTTGGGCCCCATCATCCTTATCCCTTTCTGTGCAGCAGTGGTTTGTCCTGTGGTCCTCTCACTCTCTCCAGACATACTCCCGGCTGTAAGATAAGAAAAAGAAGCAGAGGTAAATTTATGAACTGTTATGGGTAAAGCTATGGTTGAAAGTACTGGACTTGTCTCCCTGTGATGAACTAACGCATGAACTATAACCGGTTTGGGCGTGGGAGGTGTGAGTGAAAGTGAAGATTCCGAATGTTTACTACTGTGATGAGATGATGGTGTGTGTACCTGGGCCCGTGGAGAGACGACCTTTTGGGGTGTAGTGGCAAGTGAAGAGGGGCCACCTGCGTCCTGAATGGGGCCAGGGGTAGCTCAGTGGTTAAGGCATTGGACTACAGTTCACAAGATCCCAGGTTCAAACCCCACAACCACCAAGTTGCCACTGTTGGGCCCTTGAGCAAGGCCCTTAACCCTCAACTGCTCAGATGTGTAATGCGATAAAAAAAAAAATGTAAGTCGCTCTGGATAAGAGCGTCCAGCGATAAGACTGTCCAGCCCAAAGGAACTGAAGAGGCCAACTTCTTGCGCGGCACATCAATTGCCTCAAAATGATGGCTCCATTTCTGGCCCTAAAGCATTTCCTCCAGCAGTTAAGACTACCATGTCCTAGTGCGGGTGGACAACACTATGGCAGTCTCATATATTAATTGCCAGGGCGGACTGTGCTCGCGCCGCTAAATAGCTAGCGCACAAGGTTCCTGTCCCTCAGAGCGATTTACATTCTGGGAAAAATTTATGTAGCAGAGGTGGACCTCTTTGCCGCGCAAGATCAGCAAATGTCCCCTTTACTACTCTCTGACTTTTCCAGCCCCTGCGTCTGGACGCCTTGGCGGTGCCTGAACGGGACCAACTAAGTCAAGCTGGTCTTCCAGCCAGCGTAATCAAGACTATTCTAAGTGCTAGGGCTGCCTCCCCTAGAAGAGCTTATGCCCTCAAATGGAATGTATTTGAAAATTGGTGCATGATAAAGCAGGTAGACCCAGTTCACTGCCGAATTGTTTCAGTGCTGGAGTTTCTGCAGGAAAATTTGTCCTCAGGCTTGTGCCCCCTTGTTGAACCACTAGAGTCAGCGCCTCAGGTTTCCGACTCTCGAGATGGTTTTTCTAAATAGCCGTTACCTCTCTAAGAGGATCGGAGATCTGTCAGTCTCCCCATCCTGCCTAGACTTTGCCCCTGGGCTAGTCAGGGCCTTTTTGCATCCTCACTAACTATCTTCCAAAAGTTCCATTCCCAACATGCACGCTTTTGTTTTTTAAGCCTTCTGTTCTCTGCCTTTACAGCTTCGGAGCAGGAAAGACTTCACTTACTGTGTCCAGTACGTGCTCTTCAGATTTACGTCCACCGCATCAGCCAGTGGCGTAAGTCAGAGCAGCTTTTACATGTTTTGGGCCCGCAAGCTGCATGAGAGATGCTATTGCCCTGTCCTATGAGGCGCGTGGGCTCACTTCGCCTCTGGGAATCAGGGCTCATTCAACCAGGGGGATCGCCTCATCTATTGCATTAGCAAGAGTTATTACCCTGCAGCAAGTGTGTGATGTGGAGGGTTGGTCCTCTCCGCACACATTTGCCAACATGCACCCTATTGTTTTTGAAACCTTCTGTCCTCCAGCCTTTACAGCTTCGGAGCAGGAGAGACTTCACTTACTGTGTCCAGTACGTGCTCTTCAGATTTACATCCACCGCATCAGCTAGTGGCGTAAGTCAGCTTTTACATGGTCTGGGGCTGCAACCGGCGGGCGGCCGCCACTACACTGGGCTATTGCCCTCCCCTATAAGGCGCGTGGGCTCACTTCGCCTCTAGGAATCAGGGCTCATTCAACCAGGGGGATCGCCTCATCTCTTGCACTAGCAAGAGGTATTCCCCTGCAGCAAGTGTGTGGCGCAGAGGGTTGTCCTCTCCGCACACATTTGTTACATTTATAGTCTGGATGTTCATGCTACTCCGGGCTTACGGGTCCTCGAGTCAGCTACCCAGACATAGTTCTGAGACCTTCTCGGCCTTGTGCGCACATGCTACACAACCTTGCCCAGCAGGCACAACACATGTAATCCACGTGGATTTCTGGTGGATATTTGGTGAAGTGGTGGATCCACCAATTTTCACCTGATATCCACGTTGATTCCATGTGGTTTTAGGCACGTGGAAAACCTGTTCTAAATTAATGTGAAATCCACATGGAGTTTTAGTTCTACATTATTCTTCGTGCATTTCCACGTGGATATCACGTGGAAAATAATTTCGTACCACCTATTGATGGTTGCTTGATCTAATTTTGAATGCATATTTTGTATGTTTTTACATAAATGTGACAATCATTAATTAACATTAAACACACTCTAAAATAAAATGACGCATATGACGCGTCCAATGTGTTCTAAAGTTGAACACATGAGCCAAAATGTGTTCTAAAATGGCATTTTCAAAATGTGTTACTGATCGCCTAAATGCCACATCTGACTACAACGTACACTGGATTTGCAAACTAAAAAGAAGTTTGAAACACCGATGTGCTATCAGAGGCGACACATAGGCGTCGCTGCGCAGAGTGACTTTGCAGTCTAGCGAGTGGTACTGAGCATGCGCAGTGAACAGCCTTTCCTGGATCCCGTTTTTTTAAGTGAAAGCGCGAAACATTTATAGCTAATAAAAAGAAATTAGAAACTTCGAAATTTGTTTATATCTCCGGTCTACTTAAGTTAGAAAGTACCCGTGGCAATTGTGTTTCATACAGAGAACATTTGTGTGTGATGTTACAGGGTGAGCACTGAGGTAAGCAGTAATATTCTAGTATGTTCTGTGGCAGTTAGTGTAGGTTCTAACCGACGCGGTTAGCTTGATTGTGAATCTATGTATGTAGCTAACGTAGGATTCGAAGCATAACAGGCAATTGCAAACATTAATTTGTCAAAAATCATAAAAACAGGCTAGTATTTGATGAACAGGTATAATTTGTCATAAATGCAGCACCATCACCATGTATAATATATTATATGCACTGAGGAGTTCTGACAGTGAACACTAACATTTACCTGCAGAATATATGTTCCATTGAATTTCTAAGAATAGAAGTAGGAACTTTTCAGTGTAACTTATGTGGTTACTCTACCCATTTATTTCTTTGAAGATAAATAGATAAGTTTGTTTTCTTTTAGATTCATTACCATTTCACTTATGTTTCAACTAAACATGAAGGGATCACGAGGGGATAAAACATCATTTGACAGCGCTGTGCAAATTAATAACTGGTAAGTAATTGAAGAGTGCCTTGTGGTCGTGTCTTTTTTTATATTAAAACAATGATTGTATTGATAAATTGCAGTCCATGCATCTAAATTATACTAAACATTTTTGTCTTTTGACAGACAGTGTAGTAAAGGCGCATGATGTTACAGAAGCCTTTGCCCTCAGCACCATTGCCAATCAGTTACGAACTGCACCTAAGAGGAAAGAAAGGCTGGATGCAGTGTCATTTATTAAGTGTTAAGTAAATGTTTTTGTAATTTTGTTTCTTTTGCTGTTTGAGACAGTTTTCTATCTTCTCTTAGATGTTTTGTTGGTTTAATTAGTCTTTTAGTATTCACATTTTTATGGTATTTTAGTATTATGCACTACACCCAGTTTTTATGTGCATTTTGTATTGTTTGTTTTGAAATATAAATAAATTATTGGTTATTACAACTTTTATGTAATTTGTGTCTGCTTTACACTTGATGTTGTAGACATTTTAAACTTTGCAGAATTTACGTTGAACACAACATGTATTTTCCATGGGCTTATATCCATGTCTTTTCCAAGTGGTAAAAAACACGTGGATTCCATGTGTTAAATCCACGTGGAATTGGACTTGCCTTTTACGCCTAAATTACCCGTCTTTTCCACGTGGTAAAAACACGTCTTCTTTACGTGGTTTCCACGAGTTTGTGCCCACTGGGTGGAGTCCAGACACTTGCAGTGCAACGGCGGCGTTGGCACTCTCATTCCCATAGCCTTTTCATGCAGCATCGAGTGTAGCCTTTGAAAGGGAACAACAGTTAAACACTTGATCATATGAATCTGCGCTAGTTTGTGTTTGTGATTATGTGACCCATAATCATTTTTTTTTTCAGTATAAATTTTTTGGGGGGTTTTAAGAATTCCATCAAAAGAGCAAAGACAAACTTAGGAGGAGTGGAAAGTGAGAGACCTCAATGGAGAATACTCACTATGACATGGTGCTAATTGCTCTGTGTGTGTGTGTTTTTGGCGGGGGGAGGGGTTCTTTAGACTTACTTGTCTGTGCGCAAATGTGTTTGCCAAAAAAAAAACATGGAGAGATGCAGGAGCGCGCGCGCACGCACATACACACACCTTATCTAAAAATGCTTTAACTGTTCTCTTGTAAATCGTTGATTAAACCTATGAACACAGCTGTTCAGCATCAGTCCTAAACACAAGCGCCGGGTCTGTTTTTGTCCTTAATTAAAAGACATCAGTATGTTAATAATTTACACAATGATAACATTGTTTATTTTGCAGAATAAGATAATAAGCAATATTTAAAATAAAACAAACCAGGAAGTAAGTGTTTCCTACAGTAAAGTAAACTCAATTCGCTTAGCTTTTCACTGATGCAAACAAGTTGGCGCCAGTGAGGCCGGCTGCCGTCACAACTGCTCCGAACTATTTTACTTTGTTTTCATCTTTTTAGTTATCTTTCAGTAACTTTAAACCGGCTAATTCAACGTCATTAAGTTCATTAGGTATGATAGAGACACCCTTGTTTCTATTAGTATACAATGTACTCCATCAACAGCTGGTGCAACAGCGTAAGAGTTGTTCCTCTTACACGCTCCTGCACACCCAACCTGGAACTTCTGTCCATCATGTGTCATCCTTTTTTACTTACTCGGGAGTTCACATCGGTCATAATCAGCGCCATTTATATCCCACAACAAGCAGACATGGCCACTGCCTTATGCGAGCTACATGAGGCACTCACACAGCACCAAACACAGCACCGGGACGCTGCGCTTATTGTGGCGGGGGACTTTAATAGTGCCAACCTCAGACACGCAGCACCAAACTTTTTTCAACACATCACCTGCTTCACCAGGAGTGAAAGGACACTGGACCATTGAAATACAACAGTAAAGGATGGCTACAAGGCACAATCTCGCCCTCCTTTTGGTAAATCCGACCATGCCACCAACTTCCTCATGCCAAAATATAAACAAAGGCTCTAACAGGAAGTTCCGGTTCAGAGAGAGGTCCCGCACTGGACGGACCAATCGGTGGCCGCGTTACAAAACGCACTTGATGACCCAGACTGGGACATGTTCCGAAACAGCTCCGATGACGTTAGCGTGTTGACGGAAGTGGTTGTGGGATTCCTCTGGAAACTAGCGGATGATTCTGTACAGAAAATGACTATCAGAACTATCACAAACCAGAAACCGTGGGTGGATAAAACCATCCGTGACGCTCTGAGATTTCGCGCCACTGCCTACAATGCAGGACTTGCATCGGGTGACATGGACTTGTACAAGGCTGCATCTTATAACGTGTGAAAGGCAGTAAAAGAGGCGAAGCAGCGCTACAGATGGAAACTAGAGTCACAACTTTAATATAGTGACTCAAGGAGCCTGCGGCAGGGACTAAGGACAATAACAGACTATAAAACACCAACAACTGGTATGACAAACGCGGATGGATTCTGGAAGATGAGCTGAACACTTTCTATGCTCGCTTCAAGGCTGCAGCTAAAGACGCTAGCAATGTTAATGCTAGCGGTGCTAACGGCTGCAGACAGGAAGACACTGCCAGTACCGAAAGTGCGTTCATCATCTCCGAGCATGACATGAGGAGATCCTTCAAGAGAGTGAATACCAGGAAAGCAGCAGGACCAGACGGCATCTCAGGTCATATTCTCAGAGCCTGCGCAGCTAGCAACCTGTGCTTACTGAGATATTTAACTTCTCTTTATCTCAGTCGGTGATCCCCACATGCTTCAAAGAGTCCATCATTGTTCCTGTCCTGAAGAAACCTCATCCTGCTTCCCTCAATGACTATCGTTCTGTAGCCCTCACCTCAGTAGTGATGAAGTGCTTTGAACGGCTAGTCAGAGACTTCATCATCTTTTCACTACCAGACCCACTTGACCCACTACAGTTCGCTTACCATCCAAACCGTTCAACCGACAATGCAATCTCACATCTTCTTCACACATCACTCACCTGGACACTCGGAAAGGGAATTATGTTAAAATGCCCTTCATCGACTTCAGCTCTGCATTTAATACCATAATTCCCTCCACACTCACCACCAAACTGGAGCACCTGGGACTCAAGTCATCTCTGTGCCAGTGGATCTCTAGTTTTCTAACTGGCAGACCACAGGCAGTAAGGATGGGTGGGCATGTCTCAGCCTCCCTCACTCTCAGCACTGGAGCCCCCTGGGGTTGTGTTCTGAGCCCCCTGCTGTACTCTTTGTACATATATGACTGTGTGGCCACTACCAGCTCCACCACCATCATTAAGTTTGCTGATGACACCGTCGTGGTGGGCCTGATCCTTGACAATGAGTCAGCCTACCTGAAGGAGATTGGAAACTGGTGCCAGATGAACAACCTCCTTTTAAACGTCAGTAAAACAAAGGAGTTGATGATGGACTTCAGCACTAAGCAGGAGAGGAACTACCAGACCCCCACTGAGAGCCCAGTGGAGAGAGTGGAGAGCTTCAAATACCTCGGTGTTCACATCACGCAGGACCTGTCATGGTCCTGTCACATCAACACCGTGGTGAAAAAGGCCCGACAGCGTCTCTACCAACTCAGATGCTTGAGAGATTTCAGACTGCCCTCCAAGGTGCTCAGGAACTTTTACCCCTGCACCATGGAGAGTATCCTGACGGCAAACATCTCAGCCTGGTTCGGGAACAGCACCATGCAGGATAGACAAGCTCTACAGAGGGTGGTGCGATCAGCCGAGCGCATCATCCGCACTGAGCTCCCTGACCTTCACTCGATCTACAGCAAGCGGTGCTGGACCAAGGCCAGGAAGATCGTGTTAAGGTCAGGAAAATGATTACGCTCCCTGAAGACCAACACAGAGAGACTAAGGAGGAGCTTCTTCCCGCAGGCAATACGGTCTCTTAATCAGTACACCATACAGTACTGATCCATTTTGCACATACACACATGGTTTTTGCACTCACTGTGGACATTCTGGACATTCACTTACACTAGTGGCCACTGCACAACTACCATTTGTGGACAATAGGTAATTACCCAATTACCCCTATCACAAGTCACTTTAAATATGTAACTTTTAAGCATATTTGCACACCCCCTGGATGTTCTGTTACCCAGATGCACAAGACACTTTAAACACTTTAAATATGTGACATTTTCATTTATATTCAATTTATATTTAACTTAATTCCCACACAAAAGTCCATAAATTCTATATCTCTATATTGTACAGCTGTTTCTTTTTTTTCTATATTTTTCATATATTTTACTTATATTGTATATTTTGTACTGTACAGTACAGCTGGCTCTTATTTTTCTATATTTTTTTCATATATTTTATTTTTTATTTTATTCTTTTCTAGTTAAATTTCCCTTCTGTTTTCATTTTCATATTTATTCCCTATTCATTGTCTTTTATTTTAAGGTCACGGGCAGTTTCACTGCATATCGTACTGTGTATGACTATGCATGTGACAAATTGAATTTGAATTTGAAAGTTTTTACATAACTGGATATACACACAAATGTAATGAGAAGAAAGCACTTGTAAGTAATTTGCTTGTAAATAGATGAGCAATTTATTTGAGTTATTTTTTTTTACAGATAACTACTGATTAGAAGCAGAATCAATTTATCAATTCCCTATGAAAATAATACATCTTTGCATTTTTTTAAACAATCTGTTTGCATGGTGGAAATTAAACAAGACACATGGGAAGCTTCATTTAGGTTTACTTTTGTTGTAAACCTGGTCTTCAATATAGTCGTTGGCGAATCTAACAATGTCAGTCATGGCCATGAGAATCAGAATATCCATGTCCATATCGTTGGTAATCTGCTCATAGTAGTTCTGTACAGGATAGATGCAGTTCATCGGGACTCCCAGTTTATGACTGCACTCTTTCATCTAAGGTAAACAGAAAGGGACAGAGTGGGTTAGAAGTCAGAAAAAAAAACAATAACATTTTTATATCAAATAACTATGGTGTTAAAGGTAAATATAAAAAAAATCACAAGGATGATATATTCTCTAGTAATGAAAAATATCATGGAGATGGTGGGAGAACTGCAGGCAGGAAGGAAGAGATAGATGATGCTGTTATTCTCACCTTCTCTTTAACTTTTTTGCTGGTGTAAATCTTCCTCGGGTTCCTGCTAACCAGCGGGCATGATATATCAACTCTTGGCATGACAACGACTTGAGGAATCCCTGTTAAACCACCAGAAAAACAAACAATTAATGCATCTTCATACTGTATATCACATTTTTGCCCTTACAGTGTGTCAACTCACCTAAATCATTTGCCTTTTGGCGAACGTCTCTCATTTTCTGCATAACCTTGTCACTCATCATGGAGATTTTGTCAGCTGGTAGAACACTCACCAGACAGTGCACTCTGTCTTTCAAGTCGGGGTGCTTGATGTAGTTCGGATCTTCTTTATCTATCATTTTTAAAGGATTGAACTAAAACAGCAATGTACTTAATGTTTAGGGAAGAGGAACCACCTTAAATTATCTTTAAACATCAATATTAAATCTTTTACAGTGTACTAATATTTTTTTCTTTATTTATTAGGTAACTAAAATGATAAGTGGTATTTAGTTACTAAAATAAGGGATGTTTATGTGCTGTAGGAAAAAATGCCATTACACACACACAAAAAAAAAAAAAAGATGGTTGTATGACTAAGGAGGGAAAAACCAGGGCATGTTTACATATTTCCTATACTTCCAGATGGAGGCAGATGCAAGTACAATTACAGTATATTTATTTACTGTGAAACGAAGAAAACAGAAAACCAAGAAATATAAACAAGTCAAGACAATAACATGGAAATGTAATGCATGGGGATAACCGTAAGGTGTGTGAGTTTAATGCACATGCTAATTGGACCAAAACATAATACAGGTGCTCATGGTCATGTACAGTACTTACATATACCAGCTATAAACCATTTGCTCTAGGGCCTAACCCACGTATGCAAGAAGACGTGTTTTTTTAGTGCTCCCTTTTTTCACAGTGAGATTTACTTCCTGATGGACCATGAATATGAAGAATTAACAGATTCTCTTCCACATGTAAAACCAGATAGTCTGTGTGTTTAATTTTATTTAATTTGTTATGAGTACTCAGGCTCAAAGCAAACACCATGTTGCTAACAAGCACACAAGGAAACCTCACCAGTTGTGGAAGGAAAACTACCATGCCCAGTCTTCCAGCCAAGATACAAATGCTTTAGTCTTAATCACATCTCCTGTTTTCACTGGCATAACAAAACACATCCTGTAAATATCAGAAAATGAATAAGGTATGAACTTACAATGTAGCTGTCTTTCACATGACCCTGTAATATTTTATTTATATCGTTGGTTTGTATTCCATTTGACCCATCTTCTAGACCCATGATGTCTATGAAGACAAACGGATAGAAAGATCCAGGTCCAGCATTCTTCAGCCTGTGAGTTTTAAACTGAACAGAATGTTATTTAGTTTATGTTTAACATTTTAGACATTAAAAAAAAAAAACTAGATCTAGATCAAACTGTACAATAGATATAAAAGTATAAATAAGACCATTCACTCAAACTAATATTCACTTTTTAAAAAATCAAGGTCTAGACCTGAAGCCATTGCCGATACTATTTGTATGTTTGGTTACCTTTAAAGTAAAGCTGTGACTTTGACCATGTACTGAGTTTGCCAGTGCAGTGACGGTATTGTGTCCTTGGAGGACGGTGTTAATGGAGTTGATTAAACTTGATTTTCCTGTTCCAATTGGACCGTAAAGCAGAATCTTCAGCTCACTGACTTCTGCAGTACCTGGCTGAAAATCCTTCACTTTCCTCAACATCTGATCCTTGTTATCTTCACTATTTTAGAAGTAAAGAAATAGATTAGCATATTTTCTTACAGTTACTTTGATTTTTTTAACGACAGATTTAAGCACACTGAGATTTTATATTTCAGTCTTTTTTAGTAGTCACTGGTATTACCTCCATGTCACTGGCCGCCATGGATGTTCCAATTCTTTAAAAAAAAAAAATATATATATATATATATATATATATTAACAAGATGAATTAAAGATTATTCTTCATGTGAAGTTACTAAACAATCATGTTTCAACAGTAACTAACCAGGATTTGGGGCTGGATTTGGGGCTGGGTCTAGGGTTTTGTTGTGAGAACGAAAAAGACTGAACTGCAAGACAATGCAATATCAAATAAAATATATCAATACATATATAGAATTTATTTTGTTGATCTTTCATTAAACATAAATAATAGCATAGTACTAATTACTGTATTTAATATGCACATAACCTCTAATGACAGGCCGAACTTATTGTTTTGAGTTAAAAACTGTTGATTCTATTAGTTCTCAAATTTCTTACCCAACTCATGACACTGGCCCTCTGTGAATGTCTTCTCAAACGTGTTGTTACTCTAGTTCTGTGTAGAAATGTGTCACTGAATGGGTCAATTATTATTTAAAAAAAACTTTTTTCATCCTGAAGTAATCGTCATAAACAGATTGAATTGTGCAGTATAAGAAAAAAATGCAAATGCAAGATACAACAAATGTCAGAATTACTGCAATAAAATCAACAATTCATGTGGTATATTTAAAATATGAGACATCTCTATAAAATAAAGGCCTGGGCACTGCAGGACCTCACATAACAATCTTAAAGATAAACTGTATTTTTCTCTTGTTATTTATTTCACCTTAGTGGATGGTGTAGTCTGTCAGTTTAACTAAAGGTAAATCACTAGTTTTCTTTTTTTATTTAAGTTAATCTCTCACCAGAGCAGAAACATAATCAAGGTATTCTAATATAGTAAATTAAAATGACTGACAAATGTTGTATTTTCTGTCACTTACCGTTTGTTCTGCTCTGGCTGTAGAGTTGTACCTGTACACTGCTGCTCCTGTTGTTTGAGTTTGGGTGACTGAAGTCTTGGATATATACCTCAAACTGGGTGTGACTCAGATTTAATTTCACTTTTTCTTTCAAAGAAAATCATACAGTACAACTTGTCGCCCTGTCCAGAGGTCATGGTAAAAGTGCTGTAATAGCAAGTACCAAAAACAGTTTCATTATCACTACATGGTGGCACGGCCCCCATCTAAATCTGAACTAGCCTTGTAGTGTCTTCCATGGAAAACGGGGCTGGAGTGAAGATCCAGACAAACATGATCCATACATTCCCAATGGAAAAGGGTACAATAATATCAGTTATCCTGCCCAGAACGGGGAAACTGGGACCTGACACTGGAGCCTGTCTTAGGGGCAGAATTTGCTGGAGAGTAGGGGTTTGGTGCATTTAGGTGAGGAAGGAGAGTGACAGTGTGACAGAGTGACTGCTCTATAGGTGTCTTGGTTTTGGCAATGGAAACTGGCTCTTGACATGGTGCTGAAACAAAAATCCTTGATGAAATAAATGGGTTCTTTCTTACTCAGAAGGCATGTTATGATAAGGAAAATCTCCACCTCTTTAATTCCAGGAATTAAAAACGGTAACAAAGTCAATTTTAGAATCTAGAATTCAGAAGATTTGGAATTTACACAAATTTAAGAAGAGGCCTGAAGCACTGCAGGTCTTCAGAAAGGCCTCAGACACGAGAGGGTAGGGTGAATTATTAGCTTTTAAATTTTGTCTGACATTGCAAAGCACACACAGTTAAGCTTATACAAAACCAACCTGGAATAAATAGATAATTAAGAGGCCCTGATCATACTGCATAAATATTATTCCTTCCATACAACATATTGTTATGACTTTTTAAATTACTTTAGCTCTAATTATATTTAAAAATTGTAGCAACTAAAAATGTCACCACCTGTTGGTCATTTTACAAATGACTTTGAAATGCAACTGACTTATTTGGCCGCTGCCGTTTTGCGGCGGCGTTGAGCACAGCCGTAATAGGTATTCTGGTTGACTACATATGTATATACGTATATGTTGTATACAGTATATACACACTAAAGATTGTTTGATAAGGAAATGCTTGAGCAACCACTTGCTTTTTTGGTGCCATTTATTTCAGGCCAGATATTTAGGGAAGGTTAAAAACTTTGTGACAGGAGAAAATTTGCAGGGAAGAAGGATGGAGAATGGAGAATTTGATGTGAATATTTTTGTTTTAAATGCTTTTAAGTTCTTTTTGTTAACCTTTATAATTTATCATACAAAATACTGTATGCTCACGTTGTTGGAATTTGAACTCTGCTTTTTTCTCTCTCTTTCTTTTACACACACACACACACACACACACACACATACACACACACACACACATCAAAAAAAGAAAGTAGTTGCTCAATCATTTCCTTATCAAACAATCCAACTGTGACCAGGATGGAATTAAATATACAGGAATGAGAACTTCTGGATCTTGGCTTCTGAAAGTGAAAGTCCCTGGCAGTGTCACAATGAACAAAGAAAATTTCCTCTGGTTTGAGATTACATATAAAGAATGTTAACATATGTCTGTGAAATGGCTGGAGTTTTGTGTAATATATATTACATATAATTGGTTATATACTTATATTAACTAAGATTAAATTCATGGTCAATGAGGAAGTAAATTTGCCTGTGTAAAAGGAAGCAGTAAAAAGCAGACACACACACACACACACACACACACACACACACACTAATTAGTCATATTGTTACAGAGTGGAGCTTGATTCATTTGAAAAAAAAAAAAAAAAGGAGAGAGAAAAAAATCAGGTGAATATAAGAATGGGCCCAACAAAGTGTTACTTTAACCTGAACAAAAGCCTGCCCATTTAACCGGATCTGGTACCTCCTGGTAAGGTCCGTCAGTCCGCTGGTGATGACCGAATAGTCAGGTACAAACCTATAAAAATAGTCAGACAACTTCAGTCACTTTGAAACTCCTTACATCCCCCCAATGTAAAGCACAACAGTTCTTTTTGTTAATGGAGCCTATAATATACAGTGGGGCAGTTAAGTATTTAGTCAGCCATCAACTGTGCAAGTTCTCCCAGTTAAAATGATGAGAGAGGCCTGTAATTTTCATCATAGTTATACCATAACTATGAGAGACAAAATAAGAAAAAAAAATCTAGAAAATCACAATGTAGGATTTTTAATGAATTTATTTGCAAATTATGGTGTGAAATAAGTATTTGGTCAATAACAAACAAACAAGAAGTAAGCTGTTAAAACTCTGTATATAGACATAAGTGGTGTGAGACATAATCACCAGCAGCTAAAGTAAAAAAACACAGTATATTTACATAGCATTAATGATTAACAGTGCAAAGATAATGTTTAAATTTCTGATACTGGTCTAACTTACTTTCACTTTACTGTAAATGATGTTATTTAAATAAGGAGTGCATATCACTCGTGTCTGCACCTGGGTGTGATTGTCCATGTGTGTTTGTATGTGGTTGTGTGTGTGTGTTTGTGTGTATGTGTGTGCGCTCCATACACATAGAATTATGCAATAGATTAGGCAACATTATCTAAAATACCTATGTCAATTTCCTTTTGTAAAATTATGCTTTTTTAAAGAAAGAGTGTTAACAGGACACAATCATATGTGTGTGCATGCGTGCATGCGTGCGTGTGTGCGTGTGGAGTCCCCCAGTGAGGTATTTTCTGAATAAAAGACTTGCAGAATATCTAAAAACACAGGAATAACTTTGTTTCAAATTTCGGGAGTTTGAGGTCTCCACCCATGTAATGGGTGTCTGAGAGTTAATAGCCCCCAACCCGCTTTTGGAAACGGCTGTTGCACATTGTTTTAGGAACAAAACACATACAGATGGAGCCACGCCAAATAGCCGCGACCATGTGAATGGCGTGCGAATGGACATGTATGCACGCTGTAATCCCCCCTCCTTTTCCTTTCAGAAAGGCGTGTCAAGATTTCACAGTAAACACGGCCATTCAAGCCTTATTTATTCATTTACCTGGTTCTACCACTAGACGACGCTTCGTTCTCAAGAACACTTTAACACACAAGCCAGCAATTTAGCTGCGCTGAATTGCAATCACGTGATTTTAACAACCCACCCCCTCCCTCGCCAAATTGACGCTACCAAACTGCACTACAGAGATGAAGATGGCGGATAAATCGACTATTCGCGGTAAGTGGTGTTTAAAAAAAGGTACATAATTGCTTCTTTAAGACTTAAGAAAAGATAAATGGCAGGCCAGCAGAAATGGAGCATTATAATCTTATTAAACATGCTGTTTGTGTGTTTTTTGTATCTTGGCCTCTTTTCTGAACTATTAGAAAATCTCTGCTGTAATCCATATAAACAATTTAAGCTACATTTGTATTAATCTACAAACAGGTATTGACACTGTTACACAGTGTACTCACCACTCCAGACGTCTGTTGATTTTTTTGTCCCTTGTTTTACTTTCAACATCAAAGTACAACGGTTGTTACAGTTTCTTGCATAAATCCAATGTAGTCACGACAAGTCATTTGCTGTGTTCTGTAGCTTTGATAGATTACAGTTACAACAACTTATTTTACTGTATCCTTTTGCTTTCAGTCTCATGCTTATGGTATCACGATCAAAGCTTGTGTTCTCCAAACCTTTCTGTATCCTTCCGTGTCTTAACTACAACTGAACAACTAACGTGCGGGATAGACATGCAGCTACACAACTGGGATAATGTCACAGAACAACTTATGAAATGATGTCACTATACAACTTACGAGTATAATACTAAACTAACAGACTTAATGCTTAATGCTTAACTAATAAATTGAAATGAAATAAACACAACAACAAATTACAAGAATGAAATATGGCCCTTACATTTCCAGCCCCTAATTGACAGGCAGGGAGACTAACAATTACACCCTTTTTTTTTTTTTTTTTTACAATAGGGCCACAAAATTTACTTTCTTAACATTTTAAACATTTCGTTTACAGTTTAACTTAAGGAATTGATATTGCTGCGCGCCAACTTAAAGGAACATAACTATGTAGTCTGGTTGACTACATATGTACTGTATATACGTATATGTTGTATACAGTATATACACACTAAAGATTGTTTGATAAGGAAATGCTTGAGCAACCACTTGCTTTTTTGGTGCCATTTATTTCAGGCCAGATATGTAGGGAAGGTTAAAAACTTTGTAACAGGAGAAAATTTGCAGGGAAGAAGGATGGAGAATGGAGAATTTGATGTGAATATTTTTGTTTTAAATGCTTTTAGGTTCTTTTTGTTAACCTTTATAATTTATCATACAAAATACTGTATGCTCACGTTGTTGGAATTTGAACTCTGCTTTTTTCTCTCTCTTTCTTTTACACACACACACACACACACACACACACACACACACACACACACACACATATTAAAAAAGAAAGTAGTTGCTCAATCATTTCCTTATCAAACAATCCAACTGTGACCAGGATGGAATTAAATATACAGGAATGAGAACTTCTGGATCTTGGCTTCTGAAAGTGAAAGTCCCTGGCAGTGTCACAATGAACAAAGAAAATTTCCTCTGGTTTGAGATTACATATAAAGAATGTTAACATATGTCTGTGAAATGGCTGGAGTTTTGTGTAATATATATTACATATAATTGGTTATATACTTATATTAACTAAGATTAAATTCATGGTCAATGAGGAAGTAAATTTGCCTGTGTAAAAGGAAGCAGTAAAAAGCAGACACACACACACACACACACACACACTAATTAGTCATATTGTTACAGAGTGGAGCTTGATTTATTTGAAAAAAAAAAAAAAAGGAGAGAGAAAAAAATCAGGTGAATATAAGAATGGGCCCAACAAAGTGTTACTTTAACCTGAACAAAAGCCTGCCCATTTAACCGGATCTGGTACCTCCTGGTAAGGTCCGTCAGTCCGCTGGTGATGACCGAATAGTCAGGTACAAACCTATAAAAATAGTCAGACAACTTCAGTCACTTTGAAACTCCTTACATCCCCCCAATGTAAAGCACAACAGTTCTTTGTGTTATTGGAGCCTATAATATACAGTGGGGCAGTTAAGTATTTAGTCAGCCATCAACTGTGCAAGTTCTCCCAGTTAAAATGATGAGAGAGGCCTGTAATTTTCATCATAGTTATACCATAACTATGAGAGACAAAATAAGAAAAAAAAATCTAGAAAATCACAATGTAGGATTTTTAATGAATTTATTTGCAAATTATGGTGTGAAATAAGTATTTGGTCAATAACAAACAAACAAGAAGTAAGCTGTTAAAACTCTGTATATAGACATAAGTGGTGTGAGACATAATCACCAGCAGCTAAAGTAAAAAAACACAGTATATTTACATAGCATTAATGATTAACAGTGCAAAGATAATGTTTGAATTTCTGATACTGGTCTAACTTACTTTCACTTTACTGTAAATAATGTTATTAAAATAAGGAGTGCATATCACTCGTGTCTGCACCTGGGTGTGATTGTCCATGTGTGTTTGTATGTGGTTGTGTGTGTGTGTTTGTGTGTATGTGTGTGCGCTCCATACACATAGAATTATGCAATAGATTATGCAACATTATCTAAAATACCTATGTCAATTTCCTTTTGTAAAATTATGCTTTTTTAAAGAAAGAGTGTTAACAGGACACAATCATGTGTGTGTGCATGCGTGCATGCATGCGTGTGTGAGTGTGGAGTCCCCCAGTGAGGTATTTTCTGAATAAAAGACTTGCAGAATATCTAAAAACACAGGAATAACTTTGTTTCAAATTTCGGGAGTTTGAGGTCTCCACCCATGTAATGGGTGTCTGAGAGTTAATAGCCCCCAACCCGCTTTTGGAAACGGCTGTTGCACATTGTTTTAGGAACAAAACACATACAGATGGAGCCACGCCAAATAGCCGCGACCATGTGAATGGCGTGCGAATGGACATGTATGCACGCTGTAATCCCCCCTCCTTTTCCTTTCAGAAAGGCGTGTCAAGTTCCCTTTCAAAGGCTACACTCGATGCTGCGTGAAAACGCTATGGGAACATCTTGTCATGTTGCCGGTTGTGAAGCATGTGTGTATCAAACACGCCAAATTTTGGCTTATATAACCTCGGTCGGGTGACGTCATCTGATGAGACGCACCTGCAGGTTATAAATAGGAGTGAACCGGAAACATTCCTCAGATCTTTTGTCTTCACTGACCTTGTTGTGTTTGCGTGTGTGTTTAAACCAGCAAAATAAGAAAGTGTTTAACTCACCGATATGGTAGAGTTTTAAACGAGATGTCCCTCCGTGTGTATAATCCATATCGGAGGGCGATCTCTACACTTTACTGCTTCGATTAAGTGCTACGCGCGCGCCTCGCATTCCGAGCCGCCGCGCATTTCTGGGGCTTAAACACGTGCATCCGGCAGAGCAGTGAGAGACGGGTTTTAAAACTCCTTTCTTTCGCGTTCTCATCGGATCGGGAAATCCCTCTGTCCGCTCGCAAACGCGCGCCGCGCTTCTTGTAAATGGGCAAGGATAAACATCCTCTCTTGCTTTCGCGGAGATGATAATAGCTCTAAGCACTTAAAAATAATATTAAAAAAAAAAAAAAACAGACGGCAGGTTCTGTCGGGTGGCCGGGGGCGGAGCCTCAACGACGCTCTCTCCCCTTTTCTTAGCAATCTCCATATAAGTTAACCCTTTCATGGAGTAAGCTGTATTCATCCCGTGTTTTCCTGCCATCAACTTATTTATTTATTTAAATATAATTGAGGTAGGAACGCGGAGTTATATGATGACACCCAGATAGAAGAGACGCTTCCAGGCTATCTCTCTTCTGGGACATCATCCTTCCTGAAAAGCTATTATTTCCTTTCAAGCTGTGTAGACTTTTTATCTTCCCTGGAGGGAAAAGCTTTTCGGGCAGCAGGTCAGGTTGGTGCTCCATTGCACACCGTGGCGGTTTTGCACGCCTACCAGGCTGACCTGCTGAGAGACTTGAGTACTGGCGGGGCTCTGCAAGGTAAGGCGTATTGGATTTACGCCGGGCCACAGACTTGTCTCTTCGTGCAACAAAGCAGACGGCTCGTGCTATCGGCCGTTTTATGGCTGCTATGGTCTCCGCGGAGAGGCACTTGTGGTTGAATCTCAGGGGCATTAAGGAAAAGGATCGTGTATTCCTCCTCGATGCCCCATCTCGCCTCCCGGCCTGCTTGGCGATGTCGTTAACTCGGTCGCCACTAGGTTCATGAGGCGGAGTTATATAACAAGCCTTCGGGAAATTCCTTCCCCGCCTTGCTCAAAAGTCGGGACTGTCGGCCACCCAGTCTCGACCGGGTCTGACTGTTGCGAGGCATGAAACACAAGAAGAGATCCGCCTCAAAAGAGGTCAGACTGGAATATTGTCTTCACAAAGAAGCCCTGAGGTTCAACAGGATCGTGGGGGGTGGCCCCCCAATGGGGAGAGGCACGCAGAATTCCTTTTAAAGAATGAAGTGTTCTCCCTGGCACCCCCAGGAGGTTGGTGTTCTTGCTCCGCCACCACTGGTGTTTCGGGCAACTCCAGTCTCCAATAAAATTGTTAGTTCTTCGGGTTTTTCCTGCCGTGTTTCAGGATGCCGAACATCTAACATCCCCCCCGTTTAACCAAGCCACTGAGCTTTGCCCCTTTCTGAGAAACTGGCAGCGTGGAAGCTACTGCCAAGTATATCTCCTTGGGCACTAAGCACTGTACAGAGAAACTACAGGATTCAGTTCTCACATCACCCTCCGCGTTTCAATGGCATGGTCTCCACCTCCACGAAACCGGAAAGTGCAAGAGGAACGGGGGGCTGAGTCCAATTTTTTAGATTTTGCGGGCCTTACCGCTATCTAAAAATAAATCAATGGAAATATTGCCACAACACAGGAGGTTCCTGAGGTTCGCTTTCGGGGGCGAAGCTTACCAGTATCGGGTCCTTCCATTTGGTCTAGCTTTTTCACCCGCACATACACAAAATACATGGATGTATTTTTGGCTCTTACGACTCCAGAGCATCCGTATTGAATTACATGACTGGCCGGCCCAGTCTCAGTAGCTAGCGCTTCGACATCAGCATGTCGTTCTAGCTAATCTTTGTTTCCTAGGATTGAGATCCAATGCCATGAAAGCATGCTCTTTCCTGTTTAGAGGACAACATTTTTGGGTGTCACATGGAATTTGAGCGTAAGCGGGCACAGCTGTCTCCCGCTCGTGTCGAATCCATTCTCAACACCATCAAGGAAATCAAGCTAGACCAGAAAGTGACCATCACTTTCAGAGATCTTAGCTCTCATGGCAGCTGTATCCACGGTGACACCTTGGACCTTCTGCACATGAGAGCATTTCAGTTGTGGCTAGGAACCAGGGGATTTTACTCTAGGGCCAATCCCCAATAAGGGCTACGCGCCAGGTGCTTCGTACCCTTCCTATGTGGTTCAGACCCCGGTTTCTGACTCTGGGTCCCACTCTAAGTTCGTCTTGTCGTCGCAGATGCTAATGACAGACGCTTCCCTCATGGGCTGGGGTGCGGTCTTAAATGACCGTCCAGCCCAAGGGAGCTGGAGAGGCCATCTTTTTGCGCAGCACTCAATTGCCTCAAAATCATGGCTCTATTTCAGGCCCTAAAGCACTTCCTCCAGCAGTTGAGACTACCATGTCCTAGTGCGGGTGGACAACACTATGGCAGTCTCGTATATTAATCGCCAGGGCGGACTGTGCTCGCGCCGCTAAATAGCTAGCGCACCAGATTCCTGTCCCTCAGGGCGATCTACACTCTTGGAAAATTTCATGTAGCGTAGGTGGACCTCTTTGCCTCGCAAGATCAGCAAATGTCCCCTTTACTACTCTCTACTCTAAGTCAAGCTGGTCTTCCAGCCAGCGTAATTAAGACTATTCTAAGTACTAGGACTGCCTCCCCTCAAATAGAATGTATTTGAAAAGTTGGTGCATGACGAAGCAGGTAGACCCAGTCCACTGCCGAATTGTTTCAGTGCTGGAGTTTCTGCAGAAAAAAAAAAAAAAAAAAAAATTTGTCCTCTGGCTTGTGCCCCTTTGAACCACTAGAGTCAGCGCCTCAGGTTTCTGACCCTTAAGATGGTTTTTCTAAATGGTGTTACCTCTCTAAGAGGAGCGGACAGCTATTGCCCTCTCCTATGAGGCGCGTGGGCTCACTTCGCCTCTAGGAATCAGGGCTCATTCAACCAGGGGAATCGCCTCATCAATTGCATTAGCAAGAGGTATTCCCTTGCAGCAAGTATGTGACACGGAGGGTTGGTCCTCTCCGCACACATTTGCCAACATGCATCCTATTGTTTTGAAGCCTTCTGTCCTCCGCCTTTACAGTTTCGGAGCAGGAGAGACATCACTTACTGTGTCCCAGTATGTGCTCTTCAGATTTACATCCACCGCATTAGCCAGTGGCGTAAGTCAGAGCAGCTTTTACATGTTTTGAAGCCGCAAGCTCCGTGAGAGATGCTATTGCCCTCTCCTATAAGGCGCATGGGTTCAATTCGCCTCTAGGAATCAGGGTTCATCCAACCAGGGGAATCGCCTCATCAATTGCACTAGCAAGAGGTATTCCTTTGCAGCAAGTCTGTGATGCGGAGAGTTGGTCCTCTCCGCACACATTTGCCAATATGCATCCTATTGTTTTGAAGCCTTCTGTCCTCCGCCTTTACAGCTTCGGAGCAGGAGAGACTTCACTTACTGTGTCCAGTACGTGCTCTTCAGATTTACGTCCACCGCATTAGCCAGTGGCGTAAGTCAGGGCAGTTTTTACATGTTTTGAAGCCGCAAGCTACGTGAGAGATGCTATTGCCCTCTCCTATGAGGCGCGTGGGTTCACTTCGCCTCTAGGAATCAGGGGTTATTCAACCAGGGGAATCGCCTCATTAATTGCACTAGCAAGAGGTATTCCTTTGCAGCAAGTCTGTAACGCGGAGGGTTGGTCCTCTCCGCACACATTTGCCAATATGCATCCTATTGTTTTGAAGTCTTCTGTCCTCCGCCTTTACAGCTTCGGAGCAGGAGAGACTTCACTTACTGTGTCCAGTATGTGCTCTTCAGATTTATGTCCACCGCATTAGCCAGTGGCGTAAGTCAGAGCAGCTTTTACATGTTTTGAAGCCGCAAGCGGCGTGAGAGATGCTATTGCCCTCTCCTATGAGGCGCGTGGGCTCACTTCGCCTCTAGGAATCGGGGTTCATTCAACCAGGGGAATCGCCTCATCAATTGCACTAGCAAGAGGTATTCCCTTGCAGCAAGTCTGGTACGCGGAGGGTTGGTCCTCTCCGCACACATTTGCCAATATGCATCCTATTGTTTATGAAGCCTTCTGTCCTCCGCCTTTACAGCTTCGGAGCAGGAAAGACTTCACCTACTTTGTCCAGTACGTGCTCTTTAGATTTACGTCCACCGCATCAGCTAGTGGCATAAGTCAAAGCAGCTTTTACATGGTCTGGGGCCGCAACGGGGGGTGGCCCCCACTACACTGGGCTATTGCCCTCTCCTATGAGGCACGTGGGCTCACTTCGCCTCTAGGAATCAGGGCTCATTCAACCAGGGGGATCGCCTCATCTATTGCAAGAGCTGGCAAGAAGTATTCCCCTGCAGCAAGTGTGTGACATGGAGGGTTGTCCTTTCCGCACACATTTGTTAGATTTTATAATCTGGATGATCATGGCACTCCGGGCTCACAGGCCCTCGAGTCAGCTTCCCAGATATAGTTCTGAGACCTTTTTGGCCTTGTGCGCACACGCTACACAACCTTGGGGTCCAGACACTTGCAGTGCGGCGGCGTTGGTATTCTCGTTCCCATAGCGTTTTCACGCAGCATCGAGTGTAGCCTTTGAAAGGGAACGTCTCGGGTTACTTTGCTGTAACCCTGTTCCCTGAAAAGGCGGGAACGAGATGCTGCGTCCCAATGCCGCACTGCCTACGTGACCGGACGTCCGTTCAGACAAATCAATCTGAGGAATGTTTCCGGTTCACTCCTATTTATAACCTGCAGGTGCGTCTCATCAGATGACGTCACCCGACCGAGGTTATATAAGCCAAAATTTGGCGTGTTTGATACACACATGCTTCACAACCGGCAACATGACAAGATGTTCCCATAGCGTTTTCACGCAGCATCTCGTTCCCGCCTTTTCAGGGAACATGGTTACAGCAAAGTAACCCGAGACGATTTCACAGTAAACACGCCCATTCAAGCCCTATTTATTCATTTACCTGGTTCTACCACTAGATGACGCTTCGTTCTCAAGAACACTTTAACACACAAGCCAGCAATTTAGCTGCGCTGAATTGCAATCACGTGATTTTAACAACCCACCCCCTCCCCTGCCAAATTGACGCTACCAAACTGCACTACAGAGATGAAGATGGCGGATAAATCGACTATTCGCGGTAAGTGGTGTTTAAAAAAAAGGTACATAATTGCTTCTTTAAGACTTAAGAAAAGATAAATGGCAGGCCAGCAGAAATGGAGCATTATAATCTTATTAAACATGCTGTTTGTGTGTTTTTTGTATCTTGGCCTCTTTTCTGAACTATTAGAAAATCTCTGCTGTAATCCATATAAACAATTTAAGCTACATTTGTATTAATCTACAAACAGGTATTGACACTGTTACACAGTGTACTCACCACTCCAGACGTCTGTTGATTTTTTTTGTCCCTTGTTTTACTTTCAACATCAAAGTACAACGGTTGTTACAGTTTCTTGCATAAATCCAATGTAGTCACGACAAGTCATTTGCTGTGTTCTGTAGCTTTGATAGATTACAGTTACAACAACTTATTTTACTGTATCCTTTTGCTTTCAGTCTCATGCTTATGGTATCACGATCAAAGCTTGTGTTCTCCAAACCTTTCTGTATCCTTCCGTGTCTTAACTACAACTGAACAACTAACGTGCGGGATAGCCATGCAGCTACACAACTGGGATAATGTCACAGAACAACTTATGAAATGATGTCACAATACAACTTACGAGTATAATACTAAACTAACAGACTTAATGCTTAAATAATAAATTGAAATGAAATAAACACAACAACAAATTACAAGAATGAAATATGGCCCTTACATTTCCAGCCCCTAATTGACAGGCAGGGAGACTGACAATTACACCCTTTTTTTTTTTTTTTTACAATAGGGCCACAAAATTTACTTTCTTAACATTTTAAACATTTCGTTTACAGTTTAAATTAAGGAATTGATATTGCTGCGCGCCAACTTAAAGGAACATAACTATGTAGTCTGGTTGACTACATATGTACTGTATATACGTATATGTTGTATACAGTATATACACACTAAAGATTGTTTGATAAGGAAATGCTTGAGCAACCACTTGCTTTTTTGGTGCCATTTATTTCAGGCCAGATATTTAGGGAAGGTTAAAAACTTTGTGACAGAAGAAAATTTGCAGGGAAGAAGGATGGAGAATGGAGAATTTGATGTAAATATTTTTGTTTTAAATGCTTTTAAGTTCTTTTTGTTAACCTTTATAATTTATCATACAAAATACTGTATGCTCACGTTGTTGGAATTTGAACTCTGCTTTTTTCTCTCTCTTTCTTTTACACACACACACACACACACACACACACACACACACACACACACACACACACACACATATTAAAAAAGAAAGTAGTTGCTCAATCATTTCCTTATCAAACAATCCAACTGTGACCAGGATGGAATTAAATATACAGGAATGAGAACTTCTGGATCTTGGCTTCTGAAAGTGAAAGTCCCTGGCAGTGTCACAATGAACAAAGAAAATTTCCTCTGGTTTGAGATTACATATAAAGAATGTTAACATATGTCTGTGAAATGGCTGGAGTTTTGTGTAATATATATTACATATAATTGGTTATATACTTATATTAACTAAGATTAAATTCATGTACAATGAGGAAGTAAATTTGCCTGTGTAAAAGGAAGCAGTAAAAAGCAGACACACACACACACACACACACACTAATTAGTCATATTGTTACAGAGTGGAGCTTGATTCATTTGAAAAAAAAAAAAAAAGGAGAGAGAAAAAAATCAGGTGAATATAAGAATGGGCCCAAAAAAGTGTTACTTTAACCTGAACAAAAGCCTGCCCATTTAACCGGATCTGGTACCTCCTGGTAAGGTCCGTCAGTCCGCTGGTGATGACCGAATAGTCAGGTACAAACCTATAAAAATAGTCAGACAACTTCAGTCACTTTGAAACTCCTTACATCCCCCCAATGTAAAGCACAACAGTTCTTTGTGTTAATGGAGCCTATAATATACAGTGGGGCAGTTAAGTATTTAGTCAGCCATCAACTGTGCAAGTTCTCCCAGTTAAAATGATGAGACAGGCCTGTAATTTTCATCATAGTTATACCATAACTATGAGAGACAAAATAAGAAAAAAAAATCTAGAAAATCACAATGTAGGATTTTTAATGAATTTATTTGCAAATTATGGTGTGAAATAAGTATTTGGTCAATAACAAACAAACAAGAAGTAGGGTGTTAAAACTCTGTATATAGACATAAGTGGTGTGAGACATAATCACCAGCAGCTAAAGTAAAAAAACACAGTATATTTACATAGCATTAATGATTAACAGTGCAAAGATAATGTTTAAATTTCTGATACTGGTCTAACTTACTTTCACTTTACTGTAAATGATGTTATTTAAATAAGGAGTGCATATCACTCGTGTCTGCACCTGGGTGTGATTGTCCATGTGTGTTTGTATGTGGTTGTGTGTGTGTGTTTGTGTGTATGTGTGTGCGCTCCATACACATAGAATTATGCAATAGATTATGCAACATTATCTAAAATACCTATGTCAATTTCCTTTTGTAAAATTATGCTTTTTTAAAGAAAGAGTGTTAACAGGACACAATCATGTGTGTGTGCATGCGTGCATGCGTGCGTGTGTGAGTGTGGAGTCCCCCAGTGAGGTATTTTCTGAATAAAAGACTTGCAGAATATCTAAAAACACAGGAATAACTTTGTTTCAAATTTCGGGAGTTTGAGGTCTCCACCCATGTAATGGGTGTCTGAGAGTTAATAGCCCGCCAACCCCGCAGTGGTATGGGGACGGTCGTTCATTATTGCTTCCACCTCACACAGGAATGCATGCAAGCTCTCATTGTTTAGTGTTTGTTCTTTTAATACGAAGCTCAGGATCTTTCTGACTGATCTTATCTGCCTTTACCATATTCCACCGAACACAAAGAAAAGTTGTGTTCCCGGGGCCCCCGCCGGCGTCTCCGGGTTCGTTTGTGTTACCGCACTGGACGGCACGCGGCAACTATTTCCGCCACTCCGGGTTCGGGGATCTGAACGGCGTTCGCCCATCCCTTAGGACCGACTATAAAGTTTGTTTTGGGTAGTTTACAGTTTATTTCCCAGTTTAGTTTTGAAAATCACTGGCAGCACCAGCAGCGGTCAGATGTGACCTGGAGTCTGGAGTTAACATTACAGCTTACTGTCAGTGTCACAAACTTACAATGTCACTCCTATTTAACTAAAAAAGATGCTAAAGCTTCAAAAATGCTATTAATGTCCCTATTACAAAAGCTGCATTACCCGAGGAAGATTGTTTGTAAAAATGCCTTTAGATTCTGACCGCGTGTTGTCTGGATAAATTCAGCATTAATTTATTCTTTGGGTAAGAGTTTAACTGCAGGTTATTTCTGTGACTGGAATATAATGTGATGCAGTTCATGAAGGATACAAGCTGAGGATGGATGTACAGGAGCTCGCGAGCTAAATGCTCATAACCGGGTTTATATTTTTCTCAATTTGGCCCTGACTTTGCGCGCTAGTGCGAGCGCTTAGTTAACGAGCTTGATAAAAACTCTGAAGTGTTTATCAGAGTTAAAGAGTGGGGGGAGGGGGGAGGTGTGTGTGTGTGAGGGGGGGCTTCAGTACTCGGTAAGTTATAGTTTGGCTTCAGAGATGAACTAATGCTCATATACGAGTGTTATATCGCTTAGCTTATTTGTATGAAAAGCGCAGTAAGTAAATTCTCGGTTAATTTAATGCGGACGATAATACAGACAGACCGGGGTGACGCAAACAAAGTTAAGTTTACTGGTTAACATTAGCACAGGCAGTTTATTTACATTCCAGAATTCCCCAAAACAGTATTTTACACACTCTGTGGTGTAGGTTTACTAATATATTTTATTTTTATTACACCTAGTTCAAGCTCAAGTTCAAGTAGGCTTTATTGTCACTTCAACCATATACAGTTAGTACACAGTAAAACGAAACAACCTTCCTCCAGGATCAAGGTGCTACATGCAACATACATTTATAACATAAATTAACAAAGAAGCTAAACTAGTTAACTTAGAGGCTAGTTGGTGTTGGGAACTTTTTCAGAGACCAGGAGACGTTGGGATATCATTCAAGCAGAAGTTACTCTTTATTGTGAACTCGCCGAGCGTCGCTGTGGTCATCCAAGTCTGACTGAAAACTCAGTTCTGGGGAGTTTATACTTTACAAGAGGGAGGGATACAAAGAGGTGGAGACAACCTAATCAAAGCATAGTCTAGTACAGGAGTTAGTCTGGTAACAGAAGTTCCCTAGCCCTGATCTCATCAGCTTAACAGTGGCTTTCAAATGCATAGGTGCTAATCTAATCAGCCTGACAGTATCACCCAAACCTTTACATTCTCAGAGACAAAGGCACAGCCTGGCCTTGAGATTAACATTCACATTGACTCTGGGACCCTACCCAGTGGTCAGGAAGTACATAAAGACAAAAGGTTAATGTCTCTGACACTTGGGGTACCAGACTTGATCTTCTTAGAATGTCACCAACTTTACCTTAAAATGTAAAACCCAATGTACATAACTTGTTCAGTATATATACTATTATGTTGGAAGCTAGATTTAACATTTTATAAATTTGTAATCCTACAGTTCCCCCTTTGAGAGTTCTAATAACTCTCACTAAATACAAATTTAGACATTCAATTCTTGTAACTTGTGATCGTTACAGGCACATAGCACTTGTTCTGTTGTTGATTGCAGTGATGAATGCCATGATGACAATAAACAAACATCTAGCTAGTGTCTGTGAAGTTCTTATGGATAATAGTCTTTTCTGGTTGGAGCGGCCATTTCTTCTTGATGGGTGTGGGTTATTTGTTGAATAAAACACTTGATACTGTGGAAGCATAGATAGTATATAAGTAGGAAAAACAGCAGCAGAATTGCTATTTCCTTGATTCACAGCCAGGGTTTCTCCAACATGTCTCCAAACCATGAAAACTTATCTTCAGTCATTTGGTGTAATTTTGTTGAAAGATCGAGAATGTCTTGTCCAGCAATCTTGATCATGTTGATGAATGACTGAAGTTCTCGTATTTGATACTCTGCGTTGTGTATTTTTTATCTTCTGTGACAGGTGGCTTGGTAGTGAGTCTAGTTGTCTGTCAGAAGTTGTGGCTTTCTTTGTAGGTGACAAGGTCAGCGTGTATAGGTCTCGGGACAGCCATCAAGTAGTATCTGCACAGAGTAAGAAAAAAAACAGAAGACGACAAAGCAGTATCTGTTGTAAAATACTTCAAACCCTATCCTCTGTTCAATCTGTGTCTGCTATTGTTGTTCCTTCTTTCCCTGTTTCTTAATTCCCGTGACACCTAAAGACAGTGAGGTAAGGATGGACTAGTAGATGGGGAAGGCCTATGAGGGAGTCTTCAACACAAGTTTGGCCCCCGATGCCTGTTGCATTCGGTTCTTCCCTGGGCTCCTCACTGGTCCGTGTGTCCTATCCTATCCCTGCAGGTCGGGCAACAACTTTCACATCATTATTTTTCTGACATGTAACGCATCTCTTGACTGTTTCGATGGCTACAATTCTAAATTTTGGATTCCACCATTGATTTAAGAACCTGTGATTCATCGTCGCTGGACCAATGTAACCCAAATTGTGGATTTGTTGTGCCAAATATGGCAGCAGTTATTCAGGAGCAACATACTTTCCCCCTTTGGTCCAGCAGCCAGATAAATCCACTGTGGCTCCTTTGTCCAACCATGTCCATGCTTCATATAGAGGGACGTCTTTGTACAGATCAATGATCGATTCAGGAGGCAAAATGATCTTCTGTGCTGTACTACCTGAACACACTTGTACAGTTGCATAGAAACAAGCCTGTTTAGTCGCTACATCAGCAAGAGCATTACCTTTAGCTTTCATTGTGTAAGTAGTGAGATGTGCTTTCACTTTGATCACAGCTCATTTCTTTGGAAGTTTCAAAGCAAACATTAGATCTTTTACTAATCCAGCATGCTTAATGGGGGATCCAGCAGAAGTTAGAAACTTTGGCAACTACTTTGCCAAATGACACCAAAATCATGAATTACTCCAAAAGCATACCTGGAATCAGTGTATTAATCTGCAACTGACCCTGAAGCTAGTGTGCATGCTCTAGTTAAGGCTACTAGTTCTGCAGCTTGAGCTGAAAAATTATCTGGAAGACAACCTGAAGCTACCACTTCAGTGATGGAAGTAACTGCACAACCTGCTTGTTTATGGCCTTCAATAACTTGAGCTGAACCATCAACAAACAACTCCAATTCTGCATTCATGAGACAACACAGTCATAAGTCATTTCACCTTCATCCTCTAACACAACATTAGTCACTGCAGACATCATACATGTTTTGTATGATTTGTAAATGATTTGTAACTGACGCACACTGTAAAACAATGTTCGGGGCTGTGAGTGTCATTAACCAATTTCCCCAACAAGAAGAGGTGACAGAAGGGACTTTTACTTGATTAATTAGTGCAGACACTGCATGAGGGCATCTTACATTTACGGTCTGTCCTAACACCATTTCTGATGAAGCTTGAAGCACTAGATGACCTGCTTGCACGGCTCTACGACATGGGCCCATACCTTGAGCGACAATGTCAAGTTTACCAGAATAGTAATGAATTGGGCATAAACTGCCCCCATGATCTTGCATTAGACATGCAGTCATAAAGCCTAAGTGTTCATGAACATAAAGCACAAAGGGCCTATCAGATTGTGCAAATCCTAATGCGGGTGCTTGACATAATGCTGTCTACAAAGCATTGAAAGCTTTAAGATGAATTTCTTCCATACAAACAGTATCAGAATCTTTAATCTGGCCTTTCAACAAGTCATAGAGCGGTTAAGCAATCACGGCATAGTCCTCAATCCATTGTCTACAGTAACCAGCTGTTCCTAAAAATGATCTGAGTGTTTTAATGGTAGTAGGCGGAGGTATTGCTTTGACTGAAGCGGCTCGATCCTGTAATAGATCTATGCCCTGTACCAATTGTTTGACCCAGAAAAGTGACTTGGTTTTTTGCAACTTGAGCTTTGTGAAGGCTGCATTTGTGTCCTTTTGCATGCAAATAGTCTAACAATGCTGCCAATACAATTTGATGAATATCATGATCTGTTAAGGCAATCAAAATATCATCAACATATTGAATCAAAGTGGACTGTTTGACTGGACACTCTGGGTCACACAAATCTTGTCTGACAGCCTGATGGTATATGGTCGGAGAATTTTGAAAACCTTGTGGCAGACGAGTCCACTGGTATTGCAATCTAATGGTAAGCCATTAAAAATTGTAGACGGATCTGCTACTAGGGGGGTGATTTTATCAATGTGTTCATTGGCTACTCTGTAGTTTATGGTCAGTCTCCATGTCCCATTGGCTTTTTTAATGGGCCATATGGGTGACTTACAGGGACTGTTGGTTTTAACTAGCACACCTTGTTTCAGCAATTTTTTTTTACAATAGGTTTAACTCCCTGTAAAGCTTCTTTACTGATTGGATATTGTTTGGTAACAGGAGGTGGAGTTCCTGTTAATTTGACTGGTTCTACATCTGTCAGAAAACCGCAATCATCCTTGTCTTTAGCCCAAATAGGATGATCCTGCGAGAAAGCATACTCAGGAGTGGCTGCATTATTAGTAGAAACTTGTGCTGAGGAAATTTTTATGCTAGCAGATTCTGAAGACATGTCTAAAGTTAGATATACTTGTCTCAGTAGATCCATGCCTAGAATTGGACCTGTATTTAACAGAGCACATAGCAATTTTGTAGTCCAAGTTTTTGGGCCTAATTGTACTTCTGTGGGTGGAGTTTCATACAAAACAGAATCTTCACCTATTACACCAGTTAAACACAGTTTAGTTCCCTTTCAAAGGCTACACTCGATGCTGCGTGAAAACGCTATGGGAAATATCTTGTCATGTTGCCGGTTGTGAAGCATGTGTATCAAACACGCCAAATTTGGGTTTATATAACCTCGGTCGGGTGACGTCATCTGATGAGACGCACCTGCAGGTTATAAATAGGAGTGAACCGGAAACATTCCTCAGATCTTTTGTCTTCACTGACCTTGTTGTGTTTGCGTGTGTGTTTAAACCAGCAAAATAAGAAAGTGTTTAACTCACCGATATGGTAGAGTTTTAATTGAGATGTCCCTCCGTGTCTAATAAACACATATCGGAGGGCGATCTCTACACTTTACTGCTTCGAATAAAGTGCTCGCGCGCGCCCCGCATTCCTTGAGAAGCACCGGGCCGCGGCGCATTTCTGGGGCTTAAAACGCGTGTATCCAGCAGAGCTGTGAGAGACGGATTTAAAACTCCTATCTCTCACTTCCTCGTTGGATCGGGAAATCCCTCTGTCCGCTCGCAAGCGCGCGCTGCGCTTCTTGCGAATGGGCAAGGATAAACATTCTCTCTCGCTCCGCGGAGATGGAAATAGCACCCAAGCACTTAAAAAAAAAACAAAAAAAAAAACATAGACGGCAGGTTCTGTCGGGTGGCCGGGGGCCGGAGCCTCAACAACGCTCTCTCCCTTTTTCTTAGCAATCTCTATATGAGTTAACCCTTTCATGGAGTAAGGTGTATTTATCCCGTGTTTTCCTGCCATCTACTTTATTTATTTGTTTAAATATAGTTGAGGTGGAAGCGCAGGGTTATATAATGATGCCCAGATAGAAGAGACGCTTCCAGGCTATCTCTCCTGGGACATCATCCTCTCTGAAAAGCTAATACTTCCTTTCAAGCTGTGTAGACTTTTATCTTCCCTGGAGGGAAAAGCTTTTTAGGCAGCAGGTCTGGTTGGTGCTCCATTGCACACCATGAAGGTTTTGCAGGTCTACCAGGCTGACCTGCTGAGAGACTTGAGTACTGGCGGGGTTCTTCAAGATAGGGCATTCTGGAATTACGCCAGGCCACAGACTTATGGCTGAATCTCAGCGGCATCAAGCATAGGATCGCGCATTCCTCCTTGATGCCCCTATTTCGCCTTCCGGCCTGTTTGGCGATGTCGTTAACTCGTTCGCCACTAGGTTTATGAGGCAAAGTTATATGAACAAGCCTTCGGAAATTTCTTCCCCACCGTGCTTAAGAGTCGGGACTGTCGCCCACCCAGTCTCAACCGGGTCTGACGCTTGCAAGGCGTGAAACACACAAGGAGAGTGTTTTTGAGCCGGGCACCCCCTCGTAAAGATTGGGGTGCGTCGTGCCTGCGTTTCGCAATCCGCCTCAAAAGAGCTCAGACTGGCATACTGTCTTCTTCACAAAGAAGCCCTGAGGTTCATGTGCCCAGGACCATGGGGGTGGCCCCCCAATGGGGAGAGGCACGCAGAATTCCTTTCGAGAATGAAGTGTTCTCCCTGGCACCCCAGGAAGTCGGTGTTTTTGCTCCGCCACCACTGGTGTTTCGGGCAACACCAGTCTCCAATAAAGTGTTAGCTCTTCCGTTTTTCCTGCCATGTTTCAGGATGCCGAAAATCTAACATTGCGCCCCCGTTTAACAAGCTGCCGAGACTTTTGCCCCTTTCAGGGAAACTGGCAGCGTGGAAACTACTGCCAAGCATATCTACTTGGGTACTAAGCACTGTAGAGAGAAACTACAGGATGCAGCTCTCACATCACCCTCCGTGTTTCAACGGCGTGGTCTCCACTTCCGTGAAACCGGAAAGTGCGCATCTGCTGACATGTTCCCCTACCAGACAGTGAGTCAGGCTACTACAGTCGGTATTTTTTGGTTCCCAAGAGGAACAGGGGGGCTACGTTGAATTACATAGACGACTGGCTGGCCCAGTCTCAGTACTGTAGCTAGCGCTTTGACATCAGCATGTCATCCTAGCTCATCTTTGTTTCTTAGGATTGAGACCCAACGCCATGAAAAGCGTGCTCTTTCCTGTTCAGAGGACAACATATTGGGTGTCACATGGAATTTCGATCGTAAGCGGGCACAGCTGTCTCCCGCTCGTGTCGAATCCATTCTCAACACCCTCAAGGAAACCAAGCTAGACCGGAAAGTGACCATCACTTTTATAGATCTTAGCTCTTATGGCAGCTGTATCCACGGTGACACCTTTGGGCCTTCTGCACATGAGAGCATTTTAGTTGTGGCTAAGAACCTGGGGATTTCACTCTAGGGCCAATCCCCAATAAAGGTTACGCGCCAGGTGCTTCGTACCCTTCCTATGTGGTTCAGACCCCGGTTTCTGACCTTGGGTCCCACTCTAAGTTCGTCTTGTCGTCGCAGATGCTAACGACAGACGCTTCCCTCATGGGCTGGGGTGCGGTCTTTGATGACCATCCAGCCCAAGGGAGCTGGAGAGGCCATCTTCTCGCGCGGCACATCAATTGCCCCGAAATGATGGCTCTATTTCTGGCCCTAAAGCACTTCCTCCAGCAGTTGAGAGGCTACCATGTCCTAGTGTGGGTGGACAACACTATGGCAGTCTCATATATTAATCACCAGGGCGGACTGTGCTCACGCCGCTAAATAGCTAGCGCACCAGGTTTCTGTCCCTCAGGGCGAATTACATTCCAGGGCATATGAATGTGGGAGCAGTTGTTCTGTCCAGTCAATCTCTGACACACGGGGAATGGAACCCCACCCCAAAAATAGTCAGTCAATCTGGGTGAGATTTCAGGTAGAAGAGGTGGACCACTTTGCCTCGCAAGATCAGCAAATGTCCCCTTTACTACTCTCTGACTCTTCCAGCTACCCCGGGTCTGGACGCCGTGGCCCGTACATGGCCCTGGTTACGCCTTTATGCGTATTTTCCTGATAGCTCTGCTCCCGGGAGTCTTGGCGAGGGTCCATCAACAGTGTTTGCGCCTCTTATTGATAGCGCCCTGTTGGCCGACCAGAGTGTGGTTCTAGTATCCCTCTTCAACGGCTCACCATGGGTGATTCCAATGAGGTGGGATCTTCTGTCTCAGGCGCAGGGGACGATATTTCATCTCCGGCCCGGGTTTTGGAACCTTCACGTTCAGTCCCTGAACGGGACCAACTAAGTCAAGCTGGTCTTTCAGCCAGCGTAATTAAGACTATCCTATGTGCTAGGGCTCCCTCCCCTAGAAGAGCTTATGCCCTCAAATGGAATGTATTTGAAAGTTGGTGCATGACGAAGCAGGTAGACCCAGTCCACTGCCGAAATGTTTCAGTGCTGGAGTCTCTGCAGAAAAAGTTGTCCTCGGGCTTGTGCCCTAGTACCCTCAGGACGTAACTGCTATTTCAGCCTGCCACGTCCTGATTGGTGGGGTTACTGTGACACGGTCCCTTTTGTGGGTTTTATCTATCGTGCTTGAAAAGCCAATTGACACCCTTTTTTGAACCACTAGAGTCAGCGCCTCAGGTTTCTGAACTTTAATATGGTTTTTTCTAAGGGCCGTTACCTCTCTGAGAGGATTGGAGATCTGTCAATCTCCCCATCCTGCCTAGACTTTGCCCCTGGGCTGGTCAGGGCCATTTTGCATCCTCACTGAACTATCTTCCGAAAGTTCCATTCTCAACATGCACCCTGTTGTTTTGAAGCCTCCGATTTTACAGCTTCGGAGCAGGAGAGACTTACTGTGTCCAGTACGTGCTCCTCAGATTTACGTCCACCGCATTAGCCAGTGGCATAAGTCAGAGCAGCTTTTACATGGTTTGGGGCCGCAACCGGGGGGGGGGGGGGGGTGGCCGCCACAACACTCGGTGAGAGATGCTATGAGGCGCGTGGGCTCACTTCACCTCTAGGAACCAGGGCTCATTTAACCAGGGGGATCGCCTCATCTACTGCACTAGCAGGAGGTATTCCCCTGCAGCAAGTTCCGCACACATTTGTTAGATTTTATAATCTGGATGTTCATGCCACTCCAGGCTCACAGGTCCTCGAGTCAGCTTCCCAGATATAGTTCCGAGACCTTCTCGGGCTGTGCGCACACGCTACACAACCTTGGGGTCCAGAAACTTGCAGTGCGGCGGCGTTGGTATTCTCGTTCCCATAGCGTTTTCACGCAGCATCGAGTGTAGCCTTTGAAAGGGAACGTCTCGGGTTACTTTGCTGTAACCCTGTTCCCTGAAAAGGCGGGAACGAGATGCTGCGTCCCAATGCCGCACTGCCTACGTGACCGGACGTCCGTTCAGACAAATCAATCTGAGGAATGTTTCCGGTTCACTCCTATTTATAACCTGCAGGTGCGTCTCATCAGATGACGTCACCCGACCGAGGTTATATAAGCCAAAATTTGGCGTGTTTGATACACACATGCTTCACAACCGGCAACATGACAAGATGTTTCCCATAGCGTTTTCACGCAACATCTCGTTCCCGCCTTTTCAGGGAACAGGGTTACAGCAAAGTAACCCGAGACGTTTTCTTGTATTGGATGTTTTAATCTCTAGCCAATTTTGGAGGAATTACTGTAATTTCTGCACCTGTATCAAGCAAAAAGTCAATTTCTATCTCTAGTATGCCACCTTCCACAAAAATTCTTTTGTCATTGTGATGGATTACAGGGGAAAGGTAGCTATTTACATCCCCAACAATTAGTTTTTTTTTCCTGTTCCTGTTGTGCCCTAAGAAGAGCCTGAGCAAGCTGTCCTAAAGTTTGAGTAGACAAAGACAGAACTACTTCAGGGTTGTAGACAGGCTGAGAAGGAGTAGAATTATACATAGTATTTCTTCTACCATCTTGCAACTTCTTCCGACACCTTTTCTCCCAATGTCCTAGTTTTCCACAGTAGTTACATTTGCTTTCTCTTTTAGGCCATCTATGGTCTGGGTCTGTTGTGCTAAACAAAGCTGCTACTACTCTCACCTTTGCCTGAACATCAGCATCCCTTTCCCATGCAGCTAACCTGTCGAGATTACTTCTGAGAGTCATGGAAGACCAAGTTAGATCTAGGAATGGCAATGCTTTTCTATACTCGGCTATAAGACCATCTGACCAGATGCCGACTAGGGGTCCCCTATCATCAAGCACACTTTCAAAATCCTCAACTTTTCCACTGTAAGTTACAGCTAACGGACAAAACCGTTCAGTGTATTCATTGACAGATTCCTCTTTCTTCTGCACACAGTTAGTAATCCTCGACCAGTCTACCTTGGGTCCCATGATGTTCTTAAAAATTTTCAAGACACCCTCTTTCAAATCACTTTTACTGGCATGTTGTAGTTCAGACGTAACAGCAGACTCAAAACAGTTGAATTCAGACTCAGTTAGAATTTGTGACATCAGCTGTGTGACTTCTTTTAATGACATGTTGTAGAGACGCATTTTATTTGTGCGTGCTGAGGGTAAGCTTTGGGATAGTCTCTCTATATCCTTAGGTCCTAGTGATTTAGCAACAGTTTGGACTTGGACAACAGAAGAGTTGGGAGTACCACTTGCAATTCTCTCAATTCCCTGACATCTCTTCCTAGCACCACAGACTTTTACTGAATCTACAGGCACATCAGTTACTGACTAAATGGCTACATCTGTGTCAAAGGAAGCTTGTAAGTCAGGATAGTTGTTATCAGACTGACTAACTTTATCTTCATCAGTTCTTGCTAAAGCTTGGTTGCGGTTCAGTTTCTTCGTCAAAGAGGATACCCTAGCACGGAGCTCCTGGATCTGTTCCTTTAGCTCTAAGATATGCTGAGACTGTTGTGTACTTAGCGTTAAACCAAATTCTCTATGACAGCAGATAATGCCTTTCACATTTTTCTTAGGAATGCATGCTCCTAATACCTTTTTGCACTCATCTACCGACCAAGTCTTGTCTGGATAAGTTAGTTCTTGTCTAACTTTCTCAGTTACTATTAGGTTCATGGGCGTCGCTAGGCCATTTTTACTTTAACATTTGTACTCAGCCACCCTAAAAATTTTCCATAAAATTCACACAAATTGCTGATCACCCATCGTCCCCTTTAAATTTCATGTAAAAGGTCTTCAATTCGCCTCACAGAGGGAGGATTAAGGCAAGGTGTGTCTTTTCTATAAATTGTTATATCTGCACCAGTGCAGTCCTTTCTCATAAATACAGTTTACAAAATGTTATGAGGGATTAATCAGTTAAATCTTCGCTGTGTTCAACCTCATCACACCAGCTGTTTCTCGAGTGAAGTTGAAGCCCTTAATACATACTCTATGAACCCATAGTCTACTTAAAACAATCATGCTGTTACTGTTTTAATTGGAAAACCTAACTGTCTATATAAAACATTGCACGGTGTATATGGTATTAACTACCATAGAGTTATGCAGATAAATGACTAAAAATAGTGACAGACAGCATTTAGTGCACTTGGTTTAACTGCATAGCAGTGTGATTTACAGAGATAGAAAAATCTTTTTTTTTAATAAATATTGTATTGTATTAAATAATGTCCCAAATCGTAAAATACATTTATTAGCCTTAGAGTAGGGTTTTTGTCACTTGATTTGGAAAAAGTTACTTTTTTAATGAATAGAAACAAAAAAGAATGATATTAAAAAGATGTTTAATTACATTAAAACAATGTGTTTATATTAATGAATTTGAATAAATAGCCTAGTAGCTATGAAAATTTAAGGGGATGAATAGAGAACCTACTGTCTTATGTATGTAGCTAAAACACTAAATTATACTAGATAACGTGATGATCAAAGTTTTAATATTTATATTTAACTGTAGATGAAAGGTTTTTCAAGTCACATAAAAAAAAATATTTTCTATTCTTACCTGCTGCTCATTTGGAGACCTACTCCCATTTGACCTGAAAAACCTTCCATCTACAGTTCTCAGTTCAGTTCTACAGTTCAGTTCTCTGAAAGCGCAGCCTCTCAGGCACATTAACACTGTGTTCCCAACACTGATTGAAGTCATTGCATCAGACACTATTTCTCTAATTTTTTATGTCTGCCAGTTTCCAACAAACGCAGCAGTATTGTCAAAGAATTAACTGTCCTAATTAACTAATTATTGTCCCACGGAGAAATGCAGGAGCGCGGGCGCACACACACACACACGCACCTCTCATCCACAAATGCTTTAACTGTTGTCTTGTAAATCGTTGATTAAACCTATGAACACAGCTGTTCAGCATCAGTCCTAAACACAAGCGCAGGGTCTGTTTTTGTCCTTAATTAAAATACATTAATATGTTAATAATTTACACAATGATAACATTGTTTATTTTGCAGAATAAGGTAATAAGCAATATTTAAAATAAAACAAACCAGGAAGTTAGTGTTTTATACACTAAAGTGCGGTGTATAACCAAGTGCCCCAACAAATAGCAACAGTAGAGTATGTGCCCTGTGGGGAATTGGAAGGTGAATGAGAATAATCATTTACTAGACAAAAGACGTTCAGAGGTGTGTTATGCCCTAAAACACCCCTCTGCCACGGATTGCTTCCCCATTACGCAATCACTATCTTCAAAGAAAAGCCGCCGCCCCTTTTTATTCAAACGCGTTAGCGAGTGTTTTTCTTTCCCTACGCGAGTGTTTTGTGAACACAGTTGCGTTCAGTAACACGATGGAACCAATTACCTAAACTGCAGCAACAACAATTATTATGATCACACTTTGTTGAATTTATATGGCTTAAATATTTCGCAGCTCTGTCCTCTTCCCACATGGAAAGAACCTAAATGACGATATATGCGCATATATGAAACCTATGTGCAGTATATATGCACATATATCCTCACCTATATGAGGATATGTGTGCATATATGAAACCTATATGCAGTATATATGCGCATATATCTTCACCTATATGAGGATATATGCGCATATATCCTCACCTGTATGAGGATATATGCGCATATATGAAGCCTATATGCAGTATATATGCATATATATGATAATATAGATATGCTGCATATAGGCAATATTGAGGTGCATATATGTGCATATACAGGCCATATAGGTCTCCTGTATTGCTTCTTTATATCCACATATAAGCCCTATATGTACATATAAGATATGTCTCCTATATAGCTCATGGCAGGATCTGGTCATTTTAGCTCATATCTCACTTTGGCAACTGTCATATATGATGCGCTCATATTTTCTATTATTAAGGCAATAACTAAGAACTAACTAAAAAAATGCAAAAAACTTATGTGCGAACATGTGAAATTGGTATCACCTGTAATTGGCATGTTATGGAATTTAACTATAGTTATACAAATGTTAGAATTTCTGTCGCACTTCATTATCTGCTAATGACCCGAGGCAGGACACGCCCACACGCCGATCACACGGAAACCAGTCCGGGTAATTTACATACTAGGCCACGCCCCCAGACACCAGCATAAAAACCAACCACACAAAGACGGGCTTGAGTTTACACACAGATTCAGTTTTCTGCACGTTTGGAAGATGACACGCGCTACTACACATCTGAGAAAACTCTTCAGAATGTTCTGGAAAGTGGGAGGAGTTTACATTTACCTCAGAAGAAGACTGTGTGGCTCTGACGACGAACGGGAGCATTTTGAAGAGAGAATAGATCCAACAGAGGACACACTGGGTAAGTTATTAAGCCTTATATAACTCTTATTCTGATAATATTAAACTAATATTAGTAAATATTTTCCTCACTTTAGCTAGCTCTTGTCAGCTTGTGTGACACATTGGCTTTCAATGCCATTTACATAGTAAATCATGCTAACATGCTGCCTTACTGTATGTAGCACAAACATGATATTTCCCGGTGGCTAAGCTAATGCCTAATTGAGTTTACAGATGTTTATAAATGTTCTAATGTATTTCACCTTGTTTTGGATAGCTTTAGATTATGCTTGCTAATATGTACTGGCTCCGTTTGGATTAGCTTATAACACTGTTTCATATCTTTATCATTAATCTGCATTTATACATAAAATCCTATTAACTATTGGGAAGCTAAGCAAGAATCAGGATTTAACATGAAAAAGTTTCTAAAAGTTGCCAATGAATTAATATTGTGATGTGAAATTATTTTTCAGATTGAAATTGCTCTGGGGTGTTTTGCCAGGCAGAAGCGTGGAAAGCAGCCCGCTGTAACAGAGATGGACTTCACACAGAGGTAAGTTTCAAGATGAGTAGTTTTATTTGCAGTTAGCGTACTTAGCGGCAGGCTTTGGCTATGGAGCATCGGTAGGAACAGAGAGGAAGGCTTCAGAGGATTACTTGTTACTAGGTACGACCCACGGTGACTTGGTTCTTTTATGTAGTGCCCAAGAGAGTACTGCCGTACTGGAGCGAATCGGGTGTCGAGGAGATTCGGCGGAGACCCACGCACCACGGTACTGCGGCGCTACCTCGTCCAAGGACGGTGAGCAGGAAAGCTTCTGAAAACAGAGACACAGGTAAGTATACAGGTAAGTCTTTCTCTTTTCATTCGGAAGATCATGAGATGAATTCACCCTCGTATGTACGAGCTCGGACGACAACTGAGGCGTGGTGCGTGGTCTTTATGTGTTCCGGTTGATTGGCTTCAGGTGGTGGTGATTAGTATTCTGGTGATAGAGGTCGCTGAGTCTGATTTGTTTCGGAGCCTGGCCTGACTGTGACACGCACCTTGCCACATCTGCTACTGCCATGGTGCAGAATTTGCTGCTGGGCACCTTGGACTTGGAGACTTTGCTGCAACCTGAATGGTACAAAACATGTTCCTAATCTTTTCTGTCCTAGAAAAAAAAAAAACAAGTCAGTCATATTCTGTGGAATACCATCGCTTTTTTACTTTGCATTTTTGTATTTTCTTGGACCTCAAGAAAACCTGATGTGTATATAAAAAAAAAACTCTTGCTTTCTCCACCTTCATTTTACCCCCCTTTAATAATAATTTTGAAATATTACTTTAAGGTGGAAAGCCAACCAGAGGGGATGGGGAGCAGCTGGTCGAGTTTATTAGGCATCGGAGACTGCATAAGGTAGGGCACCCATTATTGTTACTGTATCTGCCTATATAGGTACATATATGCATGTATATATGTACGCGGGTATGTACATATAATATAGGAAAACGACCAATTTTATATATGTCATATATATGTCTATATAGGTACATATACGCACGCATGTGCATATATGTACATATAATATATAATAAACCCCTGATTAGGTTCATCTGCACTCCTAACAGTGATTTAAATTCACTATCAGACCATGAAGGAGTCATTTTTAGTTGTGGGGATCAGTTGTGGAAAAGAATTATTGATCTATAATTGTAGTCGAGTGGAAGGTACCAAATACCCAGAAGGCTTTGGTTCAAGAGGCTTTGATCTTCGCAGTACTTGTTCAAAGAGACGCCTGCACGACAAATTGAGGAAGTGAGAAAAACATGCAGGCAGAAGGCAAGGGTTAGGTAATAGAGCAATAAGATAAGAAAACTAACATCAGGAAAAATAATAACCTGTAATCTGTAATAATAATACTAATAATATTTACTACGATTACTCTTAAGATGGTTAATGATGGCTGGGTAATGTTAATTAAGAAAATATGCAAAGTGTGACCCAAGAACAACCCGCACACACAGGGTGCAAGAAATTAAGGAACTTTATTGGAATGGAAAATACAGAAAATGCAGGCAGTGATCCAAAATATAAAAATAAACTTTTGGTTCTGCTTTAATTGGGACAAAGTGCAAAAAGCCAGACTTTTGCTTTGAAAAACAGATAAACAACATAAATCAGATTTATCAGATTGGGAAGAAGTATATCAGTTAAATTAAATCACTGATCTTCAGCTTTATAGTCATCCTCACTAGAATGAGGATAATGAACTGGAGAGGTGGGATTGAGGCTGACGCTGGGTGAAGATGGAAGAGAAGCAGAAGTGATATCACCGGGTGGTGGAACACCAGTGGACCTGTAGTAAGGTCGCACTGGGGGACGCCTTGGTAGAGAAAGGGCCTCAATCTCGGCAATTACGATCTGCGAACTAGAACAAGAAAGAGAATTTTAGTAAAAATAGTCCCAATAAAAAAATCTGAACAAATGCACTTTGCACATATTAAAAGAAATATAACAAAACAAAGCATACTGCAACATGCGCAACTAAAAAATTCATTGTTACTTTACCAAATTAAACTAATATTGTAATATACACAATAATAATCTACTATATATGTATACATGTAATCACGTAATCTTGATTTTAGTAGTGTAGGTTCAAAACTAGCAATACAAATAATCATGCAATGATCAGATTAATGTGATTGTCTTAAATTAACCTTATATTCCCACATAATATGGAAATAGTAGTAGGTAAACTAAAAATAAATATTAACAAACATGATCAATTGATTGATTTAATCTGATTGAAGTCATCTCTGTACTTATCTTAGTTAAAATATAAGGGCAAAATCATTAAAATAATCTGTTAAATTAATTAGTTATAAGTATAATCTAAATGAATAACCAGAACATATGTTAAAGTACACTGTAAAAAACTACCTATAGAATCTACCCAAAAATTGTGAGGTAACAATTTGCATTAAGTTTGTTTGGGTAAATTTCACCCCATATTTTTCATAAAAAGTACCTAAATAAATTAGCTATAACCTGCCAATTGAAATTAGGTAAAGTCTACTCATTGCATCACATAATGAATTACTTATTAAAATTAAGTAACATTATGTTTATGCAATGAGTAGGCTTTACCTATTTTAAATTGGCATGTTATAGCTAATTTATTTTGGTACTTTTTATGACAAATATGGGGTGAAATTTACCCAAACAAACTTAATGCAAATTGTTACCTCACATTTTTTGGGTATATTCTATAGGTAGTTTATGACTAACTAGCCAAAGTTTAACTTCATTTAAAAAGTTCACCCGACACAGCATCATGATTATATATATATTTTATTAAATAATCAAATAACAAAGAAACGAGGTACAAAACTATCTTTTATAAAAATAGCAGAACAAGAGAATAACACTGAATAACCATACTTAGACTTGTGTGACTGTCCCCAACATAAAGCAAGGAAGCACTCTATCCCGTTCAGTGTGGAGTTTAACTAAGTTTACCAGTCAAAGGCAGACAAATGCACCTCATGCAGACAAATGAGTCCAATTCGTAAAGACAGGAAAGTCCAAATCCTACGGACAGACACATGCACACTTGTATAAACATTTAAAATTGTAATATTTCATTTAACATAGGATTATAACAATTCTTTATTATTAACACATATATGGCATTGATCTAATCATAGCTCATAAAAGCACATCTTAAAGTCAGTTATATCCATGTTACAAAAGGAAAATGTTGTGTGACTGTCCTAATTTTAAGTAGTTTGTATTAAACTTTTTCATTTTTATGAAGAAATGGATTAAAGACATAATTTAGAAAACAAGTGTTCTAGATTTCAACACTATGTTAAACTCAATATTAACAACAGCACTGTTAGCATCATATACTGGACAATGTATAAAGTATAAAGTTATTTTTGCTAAAGTAAAAATTTAACTACAATTAAGTTAATATGTCTATAATTTTTCCAACAAAAAAATAACATTTGTTTGAGTGACAAACATTTCTTAAACACATCTTTAATATTATGCAAGTGCATATTTTAAATGCTGTAGCTAAAGCTTAACTTCAAACTTCTTGTTTTACCAGCAAAAAACACAAATACTTATATTTAAACATTAGCTTTCTGTAATTAAAGTTATTTTTATCTTTTTCGTTAACTTTATCTGTTAGACTTTGGCTAAGGCAGTCACTAGCTAGCTAAGAGTTGACTATCTTACTAGCTAATGTTTCGGGTACTTAAAACAGTTTGTGCTTTATTACTTTACAGGCATAAAATACGAGTCAATATTATATTCCCGGTAAAACGTTTGAAAACGTGTTTTTTTCCGTACCACTTATACCTAACTAATGCAGGGAAAAATACTTTTTCTCCTGTACATTACCATTAGCTAAGCTAGCTTGTTATGACAAATGTTTGCCTAAAGAAAGCTACAAATGTGAGCTCCTCATCAAACATACAACAATGACCACAAATCTTATGAGAGATAAGAATAAATTGTTTGCTTTCATGATATGATAAATAGACAGCATGTTACAAACATATCTTACCTTCAGCCCAGAAGCCTGACAAATTAACATGTGCCTCAAATAGCTCATGCTTACAACAGATCCAATGTTTTGGGGTATATATTACAATGTTTTTTTAGGTTGCAGTTATTACTATAAATAATTAGGTAGTGTGGGTAAATTTTACTCATTATTATATAATTAAACATGATGACGAAAATAATAGGTAAATGGTAGACTATTTGCAAGGGTAGTATTTACCACCCACCAAAATCATTTTTTACAGTGTACTAATAGACAAATAATCTCTATAAATGGGAAAAATATATGTAACGAACAGTTAAAGACAAATAAGACAAAATATACTGTGATGGGAATAATAAAAATTATTAAATATAATTATTTAAATAGAACACTTACACAACTTGATGAGGAAAATTCTGAAAAATTGATTGCGGCTTCAACAAAACCAGCAAGTCACCAGCGGTGGTCAATGGTCTGGTTAAGAAAAAGGAACAAACCAAATTTTCTCCAAAAAAGGAAAGCATAAGACTTCTTAGGCCAAGACTCAAATAAATATGAGATGGAAAAAAAAGAAAAGAAGAGATTACGCAATTGGGAGGTGCTACATCAATCTAACCTAGGCAAAATTGGCTTACACCTCATAAATATTAAGTGATTTCTTGACCTAAGGAGGAGCAAACAATGATGTAATTGTTAAATGAAGGTATATAAACCATGTAAAATTAGGGAAGTTAGAGGAGGTTAGGGAGAGACAACTTTGCAGTTTGTCAGTTTGTCTTTTGTCTGGCTGGTCCAGTGCTGTCCATTTACTTTTGGCTGCAATAAACTCTTTTGCTATTTCAGTGCTTGAGTAGTTATTGATTTTGTTTGGAAAATTGGCATAGTTCGCAGCAAATTTGCCACGACATATTGGCGTTGTCGGCACAGGATACCCCCGGCTGGTCGTTGCTGCCCCTTGGGGTCGGCGGCCCTACGCAGTCAGCGGCACTGCCGGCAATAGGAACAAGGTACGCAGAAACCTGTTATTCAAATTCTGCTATAGTTTTTCTGCTGTCTGTGAGGGTTGGGTGATTCTTGGGGGACGTACTGGCCCCGGGAACCAAATTATATGGAAATTGAGTAATTGCTAATTGAGTGATGTAATGTTTAATGCAATAATAGTATGATACAATTTTATGCAATTTGAAGAAATAGCAAAAAAGTATGCGCTTATAAATTGATGTTAATGTGCTTTTGTGCTTGCTGAGCTTGTTGTTATTTGTATTATGTAAATGTGTAACATTTTACAAGTAGGGCTGCCTTCAATTAACAAATAGTGTTGATTGAAAGAGTGGATATAAGAAATACTGGTAGGTAGGGTGCGTGATTGTGTAGGTGTGCGTGCATGTGTTGGCATGGAACAAGTAACCGTGTACTACAATATACCTAGGTACTGTGGTAATATGTAGTATACAACTACGGTGTGAAAGGAAATCTCGTGGATACCACTATCATCATGATACCATAGTACGTTCAGGTATAATGATTGGCATGATAGATAGGGCTGAACGGGCGAGTGAAAAAATTCCAGCAGAAAATTCCTGGATAACTGCTGCTCTAGGGACTGGAAAATTACTTTAGCATGGCTAGGGTGACAGGTGGAAAAGTCCTGATCAGGTGGCTGGTGGAAATGCATGATTAGAAAATGAGAATAGATAGTTTTAATTTGTGGTTGTAATTCTGTGATTTTATGATGTAATTTGTATAATGTCTTGACTTGTGAAACGAGTATGGCAAGTGAAGGAATAACCGGAAAGATAAAAATAGAATTTCTGAATATGTAAATTGGTTAAGTATATTCATATAGTGGTATAAAAAGTAATATATTTAATGTAGACATATTCATACTGTACTTATTATTTTCATATGCTTCCATATATACAAATATACATATACAAGTGTATTAACACATACATGCATACAATTAAGAGTAATGTTAGTAACATAAGTAGAATAACTTTCTGTCTGTGGTGGCAAGTGCAGCTATACCACTCCTGGAACATCCCTTAAGTGGGATCTGGCAGAGTTGGATAGACGTGCTTGCGCACGAGGACAGAAGTTACATGAGCTCCGGAGAAATAATCCGAAGACGTAGGTAGAATAGCTTCCTGTCTGTGGTGACAAATACAGCTATACCACTTCTGAAACATCTCTTAAGTGGGATCTGGCAGAGTTGGATAGAGGTATTTGCGCATGAGGACAGAGGCTGCATGAGCTCTGGAGAGATAATCCAGAGACATAGAAAAACACATTAATATATTATATGAGCTCTGGAGAGATAATCCAAAAACAAATAGAGTAATGGGAGATAACAGAGAACACAATAATCTGAGAAGAAGGAGACGAGGAACACAGTCACCAAGCACAAACCCTGTACACACACATGCCAATTTTTGGATTCCATATTATTATCAAATGGTTCCCTCACAAGCACTCATGTCCAACCAGCACTTACTCAGAATATCACGAGGCACGGAGCAAATGATGGAAGAACAATTATTTAGAAACGCACCATTTTCAGAACGTTTAATAGCTCTTGCACTAACTGCTATGAACGTAGATTTGATAAGCCTGCCAATGCAAATAGTGTTTTCAATCCCACATACTCGGGGTGGACACATGTTTGTGAGGCGATATTATTTGGGTAGAGAAAGAAGGCTTCAAAAGAAAACGTATATATTAAATGTCGGTGAGTGAACTGTTTAATTAAACAACCGTGTGAGAAATGACAAGGTTGTTTAATCATGCAGGGGCCAGGGGTAGCTCAGTGGTTGAGGCATTTGGACTACGGTTCGAAAGATCCCAGGTTCAAGCCCCACAACCACCAGGTTGCCACTATTGGGCCCTTGAGCAAGGCCCTTAACCCTCAACTGCTCAGATGTGTAATGAGATAAAAAAAATTAAGTCGCTCTGGATAAGAGCGTCTCCCAAATGCCTAAATGTAAATGAGAAACTGAATATGTGTATTAATTAGAATAATAATAAAATGCTAAAATATATAACTAATATAAAAGAAATTCAAAAAAGTAAATAGGTAAATATATTAAAATAAAAAAGGAAAAAAAGAAAGAAGGGTATAATCTAATCAAAATTATAACCATTACTGCATTGTGTTTGAGTTAAAGCACACGTGGCTGTGGGTGAATCAAGAAACGGCACGCCGCAGCGCACACGACTAACGTGCACCACGCACATTGAGAGAAGGAAATCTCCCGTGGTGAGCAATGGAGCAATTTGGCTGACCAACTTGGACGCCTGGTTGCTGAGGCAGAAGACTTCACATAGTAACATAAGAGTTTTTTTTTTTTTTAATTAGACAATATGATTAAATAATATTTTGTGCATATAAATAATATAAATAAAATAAATATATATAAAGACGACTGCTACTGATAAACTTATGTTTACTGAAATTTAAATCTGTAATTATGCACGAATATATATTAAAGTCATCCAGCCAAGAAAAAGCGGAACAAACCACTCACAAGCTGCTGTGAAAATGTGTGCTAGATCTTAATTTAGAAACGTCTAAGAGGCGGAGAAGAGGAAACACGTGAGGATACTGAAATTAAGTGCCATTGATGTAGTTCCCTTTCAAAGGCTACACTCGATGCTGCGTGAAAACGCTATGGGAACATCTTGTCATGTTGCCGGTTGTGAAGCATGTGTGTACCAAACACGCCAAATTTTTGGCTTTTATAACCTCGGTCAGGTGACGTCATCTGATAGGACGCACCTGCAGGTTATAAATAGGAGTGAACCGGAAACGTTCCTCAGATTCTTGTCTTTACCTAGTTGTGAGCGTGTGTGTCTAACCAGCAAAAATAAGTGTTTAACTCACCGATAATAGCAGAGTTTAAACGAGATGTCCCTCCGTGTGTATAATCCATATCGGAGGGCGATCTCTACACTTTACTGCTTCGATTAAGTGCTACGCGCGCGCCTCGCATTCCTTGAGAATCTTCGAGCCGCCGCGCATTTCTGGGGCTTAAACTCGTGCATCCGGCAAAGCAGTGAGAGACGGATTTAAAACTCCTTTCTTTCGCGTTCTCATCGGATCGGGAAATCCCTCTGTCCACTCGCAAGCGCGCGCCGCGCTTCTTGTGAATGGGCAAGGATAAACATCCTCTCTTGCTTCCGCGGAGATGGTAATAGGCTCTAAGAACTTAAAAAAAAAAAAAAAACATAGACGGCAGGTTCTGTCGGGTGGCCGGGGGCGGAGCCTTAACGACGCTCTCTCCCCTTGTCTTAGCAATCTCCATATAAGTTAACCCTTTCATGGAGTAAGCTGTATTCATCCTGTGTTTTCCTGCCATCAACTTATTTATTTATTTAAATATAATTGAAGTAGAAACGCGGAGTTATATGATGACACCCAGATAGAAGAGACGCTTCCAGGCTATCTCTCTTCTGGGACATCATTCTTCCTGAAAAGCTATTATTTCCTTTCAAGCTGTGTAGACTTTTTATCTTCCCTGGAGGGAAAAGCTTTTCAGGCAGCAGGTCAGGTTGGCGCATTGCACACCATGGCGGTTTTGCACGCCTACCAGGCTGACCTGCTGAGAGACTTGAGTACTGGCGGGGCTCTGCAAGGTAAGGCGTATTGGATTTACGCCGGGCCACAGACTTGTCTCTTCGTGCAACAAAGCAGACGGCTCGTGCTATCGGCCGTTTTATGGCTGCTATGGTCTCCGCGGAGAGGCACTTGTGGTTAAATCTCAGGGGCATTAAGGAGAAGGATCGTGTATTCCTCCTCAATGCCCCATCTCGCCTCCCGGCCTACTTGGCGATGTCGTTAACTCGGTCGCCACTAGGTTCATGAGGCGAAATTTGTATAACAAGCCTTCGGGAAATTCCTTCCCCGCCTTGCGTCACACAATCCGCCTCAAAAGAGGTCAGACTATATATTGTCTTCACAAAGAAGCCCTGAGGTTCATGTGCCCAGGACCGTAGGGGGTGGCCCCTCAATGGGGAGAGGCACGCAGAATTCCTTTTAAAGAATAAAGTGTTCTCCCTGGCACCCCCAGGAGGTTGGTGTTCTTGCTCCGCCACCACTGGTGTTTCGGGCAACTCCAGTCTCCAATAAAATGTTAGTTCTTCTGGTTTTTCCTGCCGTGTTTCAGGATGCCGAACATCTAACATCCCCCCCCCGTTTAACCAAGCCGCTGAGCTTTGCCCCTTTCTGAGAAACTGGCAGCGTGGAAGCTACTGCCAAGTATATCTCCTTGGCCACTAAGCACTGTACAGAGAAACTACAGGATTCAGTTCTCACATCACCCTTCGCGTTTCAATGGCGTGGTCTCCACTTCCATGAAACCGGAAAGTGCAAGAGGAACGGGGGGCTGCGTCCAATTTTTTAGATTTTGCGGGCTTTACCGCTATCTAAAAATAAATCAATGGAAATATTGCCACAACACAGGAGGTTCCTGAGGTTCGCTTTCGGGGGCGAAGCTTACCAGTATCGGGTCCTTCCATTTGGTCTAGCTTTTTCACCCGCACATACACAAAATACATGGATGTAGTTCTGGCTCTTACGACTCCAGAGCATCCGTATTAAATTACATGACTGGCCGGCCCAGTCTTAGTAGCTAGCGCTTCGACATCAGCATGTCGTTCTAGCTAATCTTTGTTTCCTAGGATTGAGATCCAATGCCATGAAAGCATGTTAGAGGACAACATTTTTGGGTGTCATATGGAATTTGAGCGTAAGCGGGCACAGCTGTCTCCCGCTCGTGTCGAATCCATTCTCAACACCGTCAAGGAAATCAAGCTAGACCAGAAAGTGACCAACACTTTCAGAGATCTTAGCTCTCATGGCAGCTGTATCCACGGTGACACCTTTGGACCTTCTGCACATGAGAGCATTTCAGTTGTGGCTAAGAACCAGGGGATTTTACTCTAGGGCCAATCCCCAATAAGGGCTACGCGCCAGGTGCTTCGTACCCTTCCTATGTGGTTCAGACCCCGGTTTCTGACTCTGGGTCCCACTCTAAGTTCGTCTTGTCGTCGCAGATGCTAACGACAGACGCTTCCCTCATGGGCTGGGGTGCGGTCTTAAATGACCGTCCAGCCCAAGGAAGCTGGAGAGGCCATCTTTTTGCGCGGCACTTAATTGCCTCAAAATCATGGCTCTATTTCAGGCCCTAAAGCACTTCCTCCAGCAGTTGAGACTACCATGTCCTAGTGCGGGTGGACAACACTATGGCAGTCTCGTATATTAATCGCCAGGGCGGACTGTGCTCGCGCCGCTAAATAGCTAGCGCACCAGATTCCTGTCCCTCAGGGCGATTTACATTCTTGGAAAATTTCATGTAGCGTAGATGGACCTCTTTGCCTCGCAAGATCAGCAAATGTCCCCTTTACTACTCTCTGACTCTAAGTCAAGCTGGTCTTCCAGCCAGCGTAATTAAGACTATTCTAAGTGGTGTTACCTCTCTAAGAGGATTGGACAACTATTGCCCTCTCCTATGAGGCGCGTGGGCTCACTTCGCCTCTAGGAATCAGGGCTCATTCAACCAGGGGAATCGCCTCATCAATTGCATTAGCAAGAGGTATTCCCTTGCAGCAAGTATGTGACACAGATGGTTGGTCCTCTCCACACACATTTGCCAACATGCATCCTATTGTTTTGAAGCCTTCTGTCCTCCGCCTTTACAGCTTCGGAGCAGGAGAGACATCACTTACTGTGTCCAGTACGTGCTCTTCAGATTTACATCCACCGCATTAGCCAGTGGCGTAAGTCAGAGCAGCTTTTACATGTTTTGAAGCTGCAAGCTGCGTGAGAGATGCTATTGCCCTCTCCTATGAGGCGCGTGGGTTCACTTCGCCTCTAGGAATCAGGGTTCATTCAACAAGGGGAATCGCCTCATCAATTGCACTAGCAAGAGGTATTCCTTTGCAGCAAGTCTGTAATGCGGAGGGTTGGTGCCCTCCACACACATTTGCCAATATGCATCCTATTGTTTTGAAGCCTTCTGTCCTCCGCCTTTACAGCTTCGGAGCAGGAGAGACTTCACTTACTGTGTCCAGTACGTGCTCTTCAGATTTATGTCCACCGCATTAGCCAGTGGCGTAAGTCAGAGCAGCTTTTACATGTTTTGAAGCCGCAAGCGGCGTGAGAGATGCTATTGCCCTCTCCTATGAGGCGCGTGGGCTCACTTCGCCACTAGGAATCAGGGTTCATTCAACCAGGGGAATCGCCTCATTAATTGCACTAGCAAGAGGTATTCCCTTGCAGCAAGACTTCACTTACTTTGTCCAGTACGTGCTCTTTAGATTTACGTCCACCGCATCAGCTAGTGGCGTAAGTCAAAGCAGCTTTTACATGGTCTGGGGCCGCAACGGGGGGTGGCCCCCACTACACTGGGCTTATTGCCCTCTCCTATGAGGCGCGTGGGCTCACTTCGCCTCTAGGAATCAGGGCTCATTCAACCAGGGGGATCGCCTCATCTATTGCACTAGCAAGAGGTATTCCCCTGCAGCAAGTGTGTGACACGGAGGGTTGTCCTCTCCGCACACATTTATTACATTTATAGTTTGGATGTTCATGCTACTCCGGGCTCACGGGTCCTCGAGTCAGCTACCCAGACATAGTTCTGAGACCTTCTCAGCCTTGTGCGCACACGCTACACAACCTTGGAGTCCAGACACTCGCAGTGCGGCGGCGTTGGCACTCTCGTTCCCATAGCGTTTTCACGCAGCATCGAGTGTAGCCTTTGAAAGGGACGTCTCGGGTTACTTTGCTGTAACCCTGTTCCCTGAAAAGGCGGGAACGAGATGCTGCGTCCCAATGCCGCACTGCCTATGTGACCGGACGTCCGTTCAGACAAATCAATCTGAGGAATGTTTCCGGTTCACTCCTATTTATAACCTGCAGGTGCGTCCTATCAGATGACGTCACCTGACCGAGGTTATAAAAGCCAAAAATTTGGCGTGTTTGGTCCACACATGCTTCACAACCGGCAACATGACAAGATGTTCCCATAGCGTTTTCACGCAGCATCTCGTTCCCGCCTTTTCAGGGAACAGGGTTACAGCAAAGTAACCCGAGACGTTTTTACTGCTATGTTATAATTTTCTATGGCGCCATCTAGTGTACCATAGAAAAAATTGCAAATCATTGTTGAATTCAAAAGGGGACATGCCTCCATGGTGTGGATGACAAAGAATGCTGTTACTAACAAATGAATGCTTGCCCAAATACATTGTCATTTTTATATAAAAATTTAATAATAAATAAGGATTTATAAAAAAATATTCCAGTAAACTTCCATATATAAAAAATATATAAATAAATAATCAAATTGATAATATTAATAATAATAATTAATTAATGAGTAAAATCAAAATAAACAAATAGAATCATCCCAGAATGGAAAAAACAGTAGAAATCATAGTTGAACAACACCGTCTACTCGAAAAAGACATCAGGAAATATATGAAAAAATGGCATGATAAAACAAAAGGATATTCAGACCAATGGCCTACTGATGGGTCATTCAACGTAGAAACATGTACCCAATTGAGACAGAAAATCATAAGCTGGGGAAAACGAAAAAATGAAAGGAAAACACAAACTTAAGTTAATGATTATGAATAGACTATTTTAAGGAAGAAGGACAACGTAGACAGAAAAGGCAACAGGAGAAAACTGAACAACAAATGATGAACATGATATTAAAAAGAGAAAATGAAATCAAGGAAAATGAACAAAAGAACAAAAGCTAACAAGAAGAAATTACAGAAAGGCAAGATGGACAGGAAGAAACGTTTCCGCCACCACCAGAGATGTGCATGAGGCCACCACCCTATAACACTGAACAGCCCCTGGAGAATAAAGTGTATCCTACTATCCCTATGGTGGGAGTAACAACAATTGAAGATGAATGGACAGACGTAGAATTACAAGTTCATGGTACACTGAAAGGATTAGCAAGATCAGGGGAGCAGGAACTAAATCTAAATTCTGCTGGTAGAGGAGCTGGAAGAAGAGCTCAATTTTTAACACCAGAGTCAAAAAGCATTGCTAAAGGACATGCAACCAAAGGGTTACCAGGTGAAGAAGTCTCAATTTTCCCTAAAGAGCAGTCTTGGAAAAACATTATGAATAAAAACGCTCAGACATACTGGAATGAATATCCTAGCACCAGTTCACCACGAGGGCGAGGAACGAGGCACCGCTGGGATGAAACCTTAATGGGTCTCATGTCCTGGTGAAAACTCAAGCCTGAAGAAAGAACTACCTATCCCTCAGCAAAGTGAAGCAAGTACAAGACCAAAAAGTTTTGCCCATACTCGTTCAGAGTTGGAAAAAAGAAAGAATATGAAAGAAAACAATCAGGGAAAAATTGTCAAGCTAGAAGGTGAAGTGAAGATAACTCCACTAGAAGAGGAAGATAGGTCATTTCATAAGATTTTAATGGAAAAAACGTTACTGAATTAACAAAACAAATAGGACTGACAAAAGAACACAAAGAAGCCCTGAAAGAAAGTCAGAGCCTATTAAAAGCTTTAAATGAAATGGCAGACAGTCTTAAAAATATAACTCGACTAAATGCAATGCAAGAGCTTACATAGCTTGACTGCAGATAAGAAAGTATCAGAACTTAATAAAAGAGAAGGTGCAACTAAAGACCTAAAAGCGAGAGAAAAACTACTACATAGCTTAAGGTCACAAAATCATGACTCAAATGTAACAAGCCTCCTAGAAATAGATTTGGAGGTGGAAGGAGAAAAAGCCATTTAAACTACTAGAGCACTGAGAGACAGATCCACTCTGAGACAACCAGATCGATACAGCAGCAAGACACTCGCTTGCTTTCAATACGAAAGGTGCCAAAGGGAAGAAGAAAGGAAAAGACAAGTGGATGAAGATGTACCTACAACCTCTTCATCCCAGTGTTCACTAATAGTAAAAGGAACAGCACTACACTATGTGCCATGGAGTTTTATAGATGTGACTGTTACGTGCGGCTGTAGTGCACGTATGTGCGCGTGCGTGGCTCCTGGTGCCGCGCTCTCTCTCTCTCCCTTTCTTTCTCTTTCTCCCTTGCTCTCCTTGTTGCAGGAGGTCCCGCCCTGATTGAGCGTGCCGCGACGTGCGACGGTATTGGCTGGCCGTGGAGAAGCACGTCTTTTTAAGCTGGCCGTTGAAAGCCGGAAGCGCGCGCTGTTGTGTTTTGAGTTGTGGATTGTGTTGTGTTGGTGATTTACGAACTGTTGGGTCGCGCCGTTATTTGTGAGTTAGGTTAAGTGTTGGTTTTGTTTCAATCTTTATGTTTTTGTTTTCTTTTTGTTGTAAATATTGTAAATATACCTTTTTGTTTGTATATACTTTTTTTTCTCTTTGGAAGCAGTAGGGGTTGGGGTTTTGTTTATTGTTTTGTCCTTGGCCCAACCCTGAAGCCAAGAGCTTCCTGTGTGTGTGTGTGTGTGTGTGTGTAAAAGAAAATAAAAGACCACGCACACTAACCTGGTTGAAAAGGTTTCTTTTTTTATTTCATCTTTTGTTGCGGCCCTGAATCCTAGACTAAGGGGTCGTAACAAGTGGGGGCTCATCTGTTTCCCCAGTAACAAGTGGGGGTCTCGTCCATTGCCGAGAGTAACAAGTGGGGATTCGTTCATTTCCGAGCATACTCGGCTTTGGTTTGTTTGGCTGCCTTCTGAGGTTGGACACTAGTATAAATAATGGCTTTCGATTTAAAAGCTTTTACGCTAGATCCTACTTTGGAAGAATTTGACTGGTGTCGTAAAGACAACTTGTTCGGCATTGCTGAATTTTTTTAGATTGACGTGCCACGTAAGGGTCTTAAAAAGGAGATAAAAAAAATATTGCTTAACACATTAATTGAGCAGCAGATTTTACTTCAGGTGGCGGGAGAGGACACTGAGGATGAGGACGCTTCAACGCCGACGGAGGTCGACGGTAAGCTGTCGGTTGCGCCACAGTCGCCCTCCACGCCCCCAGGCATAAGGTAATTAACTCACCCACAATAACACCAATTGACAGATCAGAACAACTTTTGGTTCTAAAAACAAGGGAAGTAGAGCTGGAAATAAAACGAGAGGAAACGGAGGCTCAAAGACTTCGGTTGCGGGAGCTGAAGCTTGAGATGGAGAGGGAACATTTTCAGCGAGATTTCAGCCGGCTACACCGGGCTGAGAGCGCGCCGGAGAGTTCCCCTGCCTCTCCGTCATTCGCTCAGTAACCTGCAGCGGCTGCGCCAAGTTCTTCTTCTCTCGTTTCTGCCCCAGTTACTACTTCCCCACCCCAGTTTGATGTAAGCAAGCATATTGTTTTAGAACCTCCTTTTAGAGAGACCGAGGTGGATAGCTATTTCATAGCTTTTGAGCGTGTGGCGGCTACGTTACAGTGGCCGAGAGCAATGTGGGCTCTCTTGTTACGATGTAAGTTGACTGTGTAAAGCGCAGCATGTGTGCTCTGCGTTGCCTATCGAACAAAGTTTGGATTACGACACGGTAAAACAAACGGTTCTACGTGCCTATGAGTTAGTGCCCGAGGCTTACAGACAAATTTAGGTCCCATAGGAAGGCGGATAGACAAACCTTCGTTGAATTTGCCCGTGAAAAGCAAACATTATTTGAAAAGTGGTGTGCTGCAACGAAAAACTACCACTTTTGAAGCTCTTAAAGAGTTAATCTTGTTGAAGGATTTTAAAATTTTTATTTTTGAAAATGTCGTATTGCACCTAAATGAACAAAAAGTCACTTCGTTGTCAGCAGCCGCTGTTTTGGCTGACGAGTTTGTGTTAACACACCGTACTGTATTTTCTCCTGCTATAACAACGGATAACTTCGCGGCCCGTGGGGTTGAAGGGCAGGTGAAACCTTCAGCAGGCAGTGTGAAACCTGCAAGAGGGGGTGTTTTTAGAAGTTCTCAAAATCGTTCAGGGGGAGGTAGAGTCTGTTTTTATTGTTTGGCTGCTGATCATCTGATTTCAGACTGTGAGGCCTGGAAGAAAAAAAATACATCAGTGAAGACAAAGTCTGTGTTTTTTTTAAAAAAACAAACAAATCAGATTTTACCTGAGCAAACGTTGGCAGCGTATAAGCCCTTCATGTTACAGGGGTGGGTGGCAGACAGCCCTGAAGGCGTGCGCAGATCAGTGTCCATCCTGCGAAATACAGGTGCAGCGCAGACTCTGATGCTAGCTGGTACACTTCCACTGTCTTAGACAAGCTACACGGGTACTGATGTTATTTTACGTGGCATCGGAGCAGGCTGTATCACAGTTCCACTTCATAATGTATATCTTGAAACAGAAATAGTGACTGGTGTAGTATGTGTTGGTATTTGTACCGAACTCCCTGTTGAAGGAGTTCAGTTGATCCTAGGAAATGATCTGGCAGGTGGTGTTTTTTTCCCTCGCAAAATTGTGACAAAAAAAACAGTGACTGATGATGATGATTTTGGTTCCAACTTGCCTACAGTATTTCCATCATGTGCAAAGGCAGGTCACCAGCTTATACTCATTTTTATGTGTTTATGTTTAGGCATGATTGGGTATATTTCCTCCGTGTTATGGACTTTAACGGACTGGTTGAGTACGTCCAAAATTTTTGCTTGGAGCAGAAAATGTTTTGGCGGACGCATGGTCGAGAGCGTAAAGGTTTTTAGTCAAAATAAGATTTTGACTTTTATGGGTGGGGGTGTTACGTGCAGCTGTAATGCACGTATGTGCGGGTGCGTGGCTGCTGGTGCCGCTCTCTCTCACTCCCTTCTTTTCTCTCTTCCACGCTCTTCTTGTTGTAGGAGGTCCCGCCCTGATTGAGCGTGCCGCGACGTGCGACGGGATTGGCTGGCCGTGGAGAAGCACGTCTTTTTAAGATTCAAGATTCAAATAACTTTATTAATCCGAGAGGGAAATTGCTTATGCTCGGTTACAGGTGCTCACAGTTGTTAACTAAGAAAGATAATAAAGAATAAAGGTAATACATAATAATAATAATAATCTTAAAAATAAAAATAAAAAAATCTTAAAACAGTAAGTACCATAAGAATATGACTCAGGGCCACTTGTAAGTATTGCACAGTAATCTAGTATTGTTTATGTAATATTGTATTATTGTATGTAATCTTGTGTTACATATTTTATTGGGAAGTAGTATTGCAGTAATTATATTATTAATATGGTAAGTGATAATGTCCTGTTGTGTAACAGTTAGTGAAAAATCCACATACATGTGTGTATGAGTTACAGGGAAGAGTTGTAAATTTTTATGGCCGTTGGGAGAAAGGATCTTCTGTGGCGCTCTGTGGAACACTTGATAGTAATCAGTCTCTGGCTGAAACTGCTCCTCTGTTCAGCAAAGACACTGTATAGCGGGTGACAAGGATTGTTCAAAATGGATTGTACTTTGGATAGAATCCTCCTCTTTGCTACTACATCCACAGAGTCAAGCTCCATGTCTAGCACCGATCCGGCCTTTTTAATTTACTTGTCCAGTTTGTTCTTATCAGACACCTTAATGTTACCACCCCAACAGACCACAGCATAAAAAATGACACTCGCCACAACGGTTTCATAGAACATCCGCAGAATGGTGTTACAGACGTTAAAAGACCTGAGCCTTCAAAGAAAATACAACCGACTCTGTCCTTTCTTGTAGAGTGCCGTTGTGTTGAGTGACCAGTCAAGTTTGTTGTCCAGATGGACTCCGACATATTTGTATTCAGAGACCATGTCCACTATCTCTCCCTTTACAGATATAGGAGTCACAGGGGTCTTGCTTCTCCTAAAGTCTACAACCATCTCCTTTGTTTTCCTGATGTTTAGTTGTAGGTGGTTACGCTCACACCAGGAAACGAAGTCATCCACCACAGACTGGTACTCAGAGGTGTCACCCTTCTTTACACACCCAACAACCACAGAGTCGTCAGAGAACTTCTGCAGGTGGCATGACTCTGAGTTATATCTAAAGTCAGATGTACGTATATAGGGTGAAAAGAAACGGAGACAGTACAGTCCCCTGGGGAGCTCCAGTGCTGCAGATCAAAGTCTCGGACACACAGTTCTGTAGTCGGACATACTGGGGACGGCAGGTCAGATAGTCCATGATCCAGGAAACCAAGCGGGTGTCAATGTTTATGTTCATTAGTTTCTCCCCCAGTACTGCCGGTTGGATGGTGTTGAAGGCACTGGAGAAGTCAAAAAACATCATCCTTACTGTGGTCCTAGGCTTGTCAAGGTGAGAGTAGGTACGATGTAGCAGGTGTATTATGGCGTCATCGACTCCCATGAACGGCTGATAGGCAAACTGAAGAGGGTCCAGAGAGGACTTCACCAGGGGACAAAGTGTATCCAGGATCAGTCTCTCGCACACCTTTATAATGTGCGATGTCAAAGCAACAGGCCTGAAATCGTTCTGGGCACAAGGACGTGGTGTTTTGGGTACCGGCACAATGCATGATGTTTTCCACAGTGCAGGGACTTTTTGCAGAGACAGGCTCAGGCTAAAGAGGTACTGGAGGACACCACATAGTTGGGGAGCACAAGATTTCAGGACTCTCGGATTGATCTTATCCGGACCTACAGCTTTCGTAGGGCTGATCTTCCTGAGGCCATGCTTCACCTGATCCACTGAGATATTCAATTCAATTCAATTTTATTTGTATAGCGCTTTTAGCAATTTTCATTGCCGGAAAGCAGCTTTACACAGTCAAAAAAATTATTTAAGTTTGAATGAAATGTGAATTTGTATGAATCAAAATGGTCAGTTTGTCCCTGGTGAGCAAGCCGAGGGCAACAGTGGCAAGGAAAAACTCCCTGAGATGGTAATAGGAAGAAACCTTGAGAGGAACCAGACTCAACAGGGAACCCATCCTCATTTGGGTGAAACAGAAAGCAGTAAATGATTTGCATTTATACAGTGTGTAGGGTGGGAGGCAGTTCAGCTATAATAGCTGATGTTAATTGATGTTAATATGTAGTCCAGGTAGTTATTGAAGACCCAGGTAGACTTGTAAGAAGTTCCAGTCATGAACTATCGAACTGTCAAGTCCCCAGAGAAACAGTTGCCAACACCAGTCAAGGCCAGAACCGTGTTCTAGGTAGAGAGAACCATCCCCAGACACCAGACGCATCCCGGAGAGACACACGGGGCATCCATGTGACGAGATCTTCAGCCAGAAGCGGGGCACCAGGATGGGTCAGACAGGTCCAGAGGGCAGAGAGAGTCTGGATCACTGGCAGCTCAGGAACGACATGTGTAGCTCGACAGAGAGAGAGAAAGAGTGAAAGGGGGAGACAGGAGGAGAGAAGAAAGAGAAAGACGGGGGGGGGAGAGAAGAAGAGGAGAGATGGCAGGTAGGTATGGTCACAGTCACACAATGTATAATGTGAATGTATATTAACTGTAGAGTGCAAGCAGAGACTCCGGCAGGACTAACTATGACAGCATAACTAAAAGGGAGAGCCAGAAGGAAACACAGACATGAGGGCTTCCTGACATGTAAAGCAAACAATCACCTCACCGTCAGCAAACCTGAGTGATCAATGAGAGTGAGGAAGACAGCATCTAAACATACCAGTTCACCATAATACTCTACGTCCATGAGACCCCCAGATCTGCTCCTTTACCTATGGCAAATCTATTTATAAAAATGCTTGGCTAAATAAATAGGTTTTTAGCCTGGACTTAAACACTGAGACTGTGTCTGAGTCCTGAACACTATTTGGAAGACTATTCCATAATTTTGGGGCTTTGTAAGAAAAAGCTCTGCCCCCAGCTGTATTTTTCATAATACGCGGTACTGATGAGCAGCCTGCATCCTTTGATCGAAGTAGGCGTGGCGGATCGTAAGACACTAGCAGTTTGCTCAGGTACTGCGGCGCGAGACCATTTAATGCTTTATATGTCAAGAGTAGTATTTTAAAATCAATGCGAAATTTCACAGGGAGCCAATGGAGTGAAGATAAGATAGGGGTGATGTTCTCATATCTTCTGGTTCTAGTGAGGACCCTCGCTGCTGCATTCTGGACTAGCTGAAGCTTATTTATGCATCTAGCTGAACAACCAGACAGTAAGGCATTACAATAGTCCAACCTAGAGGTGATAAAAGCATGAACTAGTTTTTCTGCGTCGTTTAGCGACAATAAATGTCTTATCCTGGCAATATTTCTGAGGTGAAAGAATGCTATCCTGGTAATATTATCTACATGTGCTTCAAATGAAAAGCTGGAATCAATGATCACACCAAGGTCTTTTACTGTTGCATTTGATGGAACAGAAAGGCCATCTAAAGTTACGGTGTGATCTAAAATTTTACTCCTAGCTGTATGCGGTCCTATGACTAGAACTTCTGTCTTATCCGGATTTAGCAGAAGGAAGTTAATTAGCATCCAATTTCTTATGTCCTGCACACATTGCTCAACTTTAGTAAGCTGTTTTTTCTCATCAGGTTTTGCTGAGACATATAACTGTGTATCGTCAGCATAACAATGAAAACTAATACCATGCTTACGGATTATGTTGCCCAGAGGAAGCATGTAAAGGGAAAAAAGCAGTGGACCTAAAACTGAACCCTGCGGAACGCCAAACTCCACTAGAGAACATGCAGAATAATCACCATTTAAGTCTACATACTGATAACGATGGGTCAGATAGGATCTGAGCCAGGAGAGGGCTGTACCCTTAATTCCTACTACATTTTCTAATCTGTGAAGAAGAATAGTATGATCAACGGTGTCAAAAGCTGCACTGAGGTCAAGTAATACAAGCATAGTTACACAACCCTGATCAGAGGCCAATAGAATGTCATTTACTACTTTAACGAGTGCTGTCTCTGTACTGTGATGAGGCCTAAATCCTGACTGATACAGTTCATGTATGCCATTTCTATGTATATATGAGCATAGCTGCTCCGCTACTATCTTTTCCAGAATCTTAGAGATAAAGGGGAGGTTTGATATTGGCCTGTAACTGGACAGCTGACAGGGGTCGAGGTCAGGTTTCTTAATTATTGGTTTGATAACTGCTAATTTAAAAGATTTTGGAACATAACCAATGCTGAGTGAAGAATTAATTATTCTCAACAGGGGTTCTGTTATTGCTGGTACTATCTGTTTAAGAAAATGTGTCGGTACAGGATCTAATATACAGGTTGATGAATTTGAAGAAGAGATGAGTGAAATTAGTTCATTCTCTTCAAGGGGAGTAAAGTATTCTAGGTTCTGATCTGACATGGCTAGATTAACATCTGCATCAATTACATTGTTCGGTTTCAAAACCTCAATTTTATGCCTAATATTTACAATTTTATTATTAAAAAAGTTCATGAAGTCCTCACTATTGCATGATGTTGTTGTGGAGATTTCTGCAGTGGTCTTATTTCTGGTTAATTTGGCTACAGCATTAAATAAGAATCTGGGATTAGTTTTATTATTTTCTATAAGAGTGGAGAGATATGTTGATCTAGCTACACTAAGAGCTTTTCTATAGTTCAGGATGCTCTCCTTCCATGCTATTTGAAATACTAGTAATTTAGTTTGGCGCCATTTACGTTCTAATTTCCGAGCGGTCTGTTTTAAAGTGCGCGTGTGATCGTTATACCAGGGAGCAAGTTTCTTATCTCTAATAATTTTTCTTTTAACTGGAGCTACATTATCTAAGGTATAGCGAAATGTTGACTCTAAATATTCAGTCGCCTGATCGAGTTCTGTGGGGTCAGACGGTGATCTAATCGAAGTTGGGAACTCTGGGAGATTACTGATAAAACTCTGTTTGGTAGTTGATGTAAATGTACGTTTCATACGGTAGCGCGGCGCTGTGCGTACATTATTACTGTGACACACTTGAATTGAGACAAGATAGTGATCTGAGATAACTTCAGATAGTGGAATTGTGAATAAATTTCTTATACTTAATCCGAATAATATTATTAAATCTAAAGTGTGACCTGCTTTATGAGTGGGTCCTACTACACACTGATTTACTCCTACCGAGTCCAGTATGGACATAAATGCTGTTCTTAGAGGGTCTTCTGGGTTTTCAAAATGAATATTAAAATCTCCAGCAATTAACACTTTGTCTACAGAAACGACTAGGTTTGAAAGGAAATCTGCAAATTCACTAAGAAATTCAGAGTACGGCCCTGGAGGTCTGTAAATGACAATTAGCGGGATCGACTGAGCTGACTTAATATAGTTAAATACACTTATGTTACTATAAAGAATTTCAAATGAATTAAATTTGTGTCCGTGTTTTTGTACAATAGTCAAATTATCATTGTGAATAACTGCGACGCCTCCTCCTCTACCAGTTAACCGAGGCTGGTGTATGTAGCTGTATCCAGGAGGACTAGCTTCATTTAGAGCCACATACTCGTCCTGTTTAATCCAGGTTTCTGTTAAACAGAGTATATCAAATTTCTGATCTGTGATAATTTCATTAACTATAACTGCTTTAGATGCGAGAGATCTAATATTTAACAGTCCTAGCTTCAGATCATAGGTGCCGGCTGCGCATTCAGTCTGATCCAAGTTTGTGGTCTTTATGTTAATTTAATTACTAAAACAGACTTTCTGAGTCTTTCTAAATTTGATTTTAGCTCGGGATATTGCAAGATATTGATTGCTGGGAGTGCAGGAGTAGTGACTGTGACTGATTTCTGTGTAGGGGAGGACATAGGAGCAGGAGAGTGTGGATTGGGGCTGAAGCCGGGAGAAGTGTGAGACATAGGGACATCAACTCTATTAAAGAAAGTGTTAAGGTCGTTTGCACGTTCCACATTTCCCTCAATAGTCTGGCCGCTTGTCTTATAGCCAGTGATGCTTCTCATGCCCCTCCACACCTCTCTCGTGTTGTTCTGTTTCAGCCTTTGTTCCAGTTTTCTCCTCTATGACTCTTTCCTCTCCTTGATTTTGCCAGTTAGCATTTTTTGAGCCTTCTTCACTGCTTCCTTATCACCAGCCCTAAAAGCATTTTTTTTGCATTTAAACACGCTTTAATGTCCTTGGTGACCCAGGGTTTGTTGTTGGGGAAACAGCGAATATCTCACATCGGTACACATGTGTCAACACAGAAGTTAATGTACTCTGTGATGCAGTCCGTCACTCCATCAATGTCCTCGCCATATGATGCACTGAGAACCTCCCAGTCTGTAGCCTCGAAACAATCCTGCAATGTAGCAGTGGCTCCTACTGACCACCTTCTTACACTCCTCACTATGGCAGGCTGTCTCTGAACAAAGGGTTTGTATGTTGGCATGAGGTGGACCAGGTTGTGATCCGACCTCCCCAGGGGGGGAAGTGCTGCAGCACTGTAAGCACCTTTAACATTAGCATACAGCAGGTCAAGTGTCCTCTCCCCCCTAGTGTGGCAATCCACATATTGAGTGAAAGTGGGAATAGTCTTGGTCAGCGATGTGTGGTTGAAATCACCGGAGATCAGGAGAAAGGCGTCAGGGTGTCGAGTCTGGAGTTTGGCAGTTACAGAATGAATGACGTCGCAGGCGGCAGTGGCATTCGCGGATGGAGGAACGTACACAGCCGTTATTATCACATGGGAGAATTATCTGGGTAAATAATATGGGCGAAGTCTGACAGCCAACAGTTCAATATCTGGACTACAAACGCGCTCCTTAACAGTCAAATGACCGGGGTTACACCACACGTTGTTGATGTAAACAGCCAGCCCCCCTCCTTTCCTCTTACCACTCTTTCTCCTCGTCCTGTCGCTCCGTATCGCGCTGAAGCCGTCCAGTGTAATATTAGAGTCAGGCACATCACTGTGTAACCTAGTCTCTGTAAAACACATCAGACTACACTCGCAGAAGATGTTTTCAGTCCTTAACAAAGCTGTCAACTCGTCCATCTTATTGTCCAGAGATCTTACGTTGCCTATGATGAGAGACGGGACAAACAGCTTGTACTTTCTCATTCCTTTCTTATGCGCCGCGCGTTTTTCTTCCTCTCTTGCTCCTCTGCGCCGCTTCCTTCCACCCCTGCATCCTCTTGTCGTCCTTCTCCGTATCTCATCCGGAAAGTCCTATAAAGAATCGGGTCTCTGATGCCGGCCGGCTTCAGTGCGATCAGCTGTTCCCTGGTGTAAACAAAGGAGCCGGCTCCTTGCTGTTGCGCGCTGATCACCCGGAGCGCCGAAAATGTAATTAACATTGCGTAACTCAGAACAAGAACACTTTCAAAATGCATGGTTTGAAAGGGCGACCTTACTTGGTAAATACAAAATAAAGTTATAAGTAAATAATGGAAAGAAAGTATAATAAAAAGAAAAAACACACGAAAGTTCCGAGAGCTACCGCACCAAGCTGCTGCACGCTCGCGCATGCGCATCAGACAAGCTGGCCGTTGAAAGCCGGAAACGCGCGCTGTTGTGTTTTAAGTTGTGGAGTGTGTTGTGTTGGTGATTTACGAACTGTTGGGTCGCGCCGTTATTTGTGAGTTAGGTTAAGTGTTGGTTTTGTTTCAATCTTTATGTTTTTTTTTTTTTTTTTTGTAAATATTCCTTTTTGTTTGTATATACTTTTTTTTCTCTTTGGAAGCAGTAGGGTTTGGGTGCCATTTTCTTCCTGTTTTTGTGTTAGATAGGGAGTTAGGTTAGCTTATGTATTTTTGTTTATAGATTTTTTGTGGTATAGGTTAGTTAGCTTACGGGAGGAGATAGGGAGGGGTTTTGTTTATTGTTTTGGCCTTGGCCCAACCCTGAAGCCAAAAGCTTCCTGTGTGTGTTTGTGTGTGTGTGTGTGTGTGTGTGTAAAAGAAAATAAAAGACCCTGCACACTAACCTGGTTGAAAAGGTTTCTTTTTTTATTTTATCTTTTGTTGCGGCCCTGAATCCTAGACTAAGGGGTCGTAACAGTGACTGGTCTCATAGGCAGGCTTCCAGATCTATGCGAGGGAGCACAAAGATGGATCACCCATATGAAAAAAAAACAATGGGCAACCAACTGGACCTTGGAGACATCAAGGTCATATTAGGTTAAACTATCGGAAAAAATAAAACCACTTAAGTTCTGCAAGAAGCTGGAATGCCACCTGAGGCCGAAGATGCTAGATATGATCATAACCCACTGGGACCCAACAGAAACGCAATCTGGGGAGCCCTAAGAAAAATGTGCCCAACAAAGATGGATCCAGGACAGTTGGAAACTATTAAACTGGCTGAAGAAAAAAATTTAGTTAATTTCATACAAAACTTCCAAGATGCTTGGAGAGATGAAACTGGTGGTCATTGGGATCAAAATGATACAAGTAGAGGCCTGTTTAGAATGATGTTGAAGAAAACTTTGCCACTCTCAGTGCAGAAGAAATTGGATGGAGTGTTTGGCCTCAACACCATGGTCTGGAAAACCTTCCAAGCCCACATAATCCGTTTTGTCAATCAGTATCAAAAGTCAAAACTCGAAGTGAAAGAAATGTCAAATAATTTGATGACACAATTGTGTAAATCGCAACTGGGAGAAATTGTTAGAAACAAACAAGAAGAAAAAGAAAAGAAGAAAGAAAAAAAAGCTGCTACCAAACAGGCTGCACTTATGGTAAATCCTCAATCAACTTCCCAACCTGTAACTCAGCCTTATCTTTAAAACAACCCCCCAGTGCAAACGATGACTCCATATACGCCAAGATATCGAATGACGAGACCACCCCAATATGGCAGGTCGAGGAAGAGGATGTTGGGCTTGTGGTGATTTACGCCACTTTAGAAGAGACTGGCCCCATGTTCAATTCCTGTGGGGAGACAGAGTGGAAAGAGCTGAACAACAAGGTCAAACATTGGGACAAGTTGAACATGCAGCACTACATGTCTCTCTGATGATCGTGGAAAATTTTAAACAAAAAAATTTAGGTAAGATGGTTGAGGAAGCCAAACAAATAAGTGATAGGGAACCAACTTTAAATCCATACATACATTTATCACCTTATGGAAAGTTCATGTATATATCATAAAAAAAACATAGGCAGAGTTGTTGCCACACATATAGATATAGAATTACAAGATAAAAACATGGCAATTCCACAAATGTCAGTTATTAAAGATGAAGAAAAAGAAACAGAGGAAAAAATACTTCAAGCAGTTCCAGAAATAGTATGGTCAAGGCATCATACAGATGTAGGACTAGTCAAATCAGCGGGATTAGTAAAAATTCAAGTTAAACCCAATGCCTGGCTTCCATATATAAAACAATATCTACTGTCATCCAAAGCAATTGAAGGCATCAGACCCACAATTATGGGATTAGTGGAAGCTAGAGTACTTATTCCCACTTCAAGTCCTTGCAATACCCCTATTTTTCCGCTACAAAAAGAAAACTCACAAAAGTGGAGATTAGTTCATGAACTCAGAGCTATTAACAATAAAGTCATTGCAGACACTCCCGTAGTTCCTAGTCCACACACAATATTGTCAAATATTCCTGAGGGGACTAAATGGTACTCAGTTATTGATTTATGTTCCGCTTTTTTTAGCATTCCTCTACATCCTGACTCACAGTACTTATTCGCATTCACTTACTAAGGGCAACAATATACGTACAAATCCATACCACAAGGATATGTGGAGTCTCCTTCCCTCTTTAACCAGGTGTTAGCACGCGATTTGGCGACGCTCTCGATACCAAGCCGTCTGTTAATATACGTTGATGACATTTTGATTTGCAGTCTAACAAAAGAACAATGTCAAAAGGACACAGTATAAGTATTGACTATGCTGGCAGAAAATAGACATAAGGTAAGCATAGACAAACTACAATTCTGTAAACAAACAGTCGAATATTTAGGACGAGTGTTAGAAGGAACGAATAGGAAAATTTCACCGACCCACATTAAAGTCATCCTAAAGGCACCTCAACCCCAAACAGTAAAACAAATGTTATCATTTTTGGAATGGCAGGGTTTAGCCGACCCTGGATATGCAATTTTGCGTCTCAAGTGCAACCATTGAGAGATCTAATTAAAGCTGCTGATCGAACTAAACCTAACTCACTTCTTACCTGGACACTTGAAGCATTAGTTTCATTTAACTGTATTAAGACATCGTTGGCCACAGTGCCTGCTCTACCCAGTCCTGATTATACCAAACCGTTTCAATTATACGTGTCAGAACGACAAGGATTTGCCTCTGCCGTACTAACCCAAGCGCAACACGGAATGGGCAAACAGCCCATAGCATATTATAGAACTGCCCCCGATAACATTGAAAAAGGGATGCCCCCCTGTTACCGGGGTCTTGCAGCAGCTGCATTTGCTTATGAAAAAGCATCAAGTATTACCATGGAGCATCCAACCACACTATATACTACTCATGCAATACACGCATTACTAACTAGTCAAATGTTTGTAATAACTAATGCAAGGGGCTCAGCATATGATGTCATTTTATCCGCGTCTGAATTAACCATTAAACGATGTAAGACTGTAAACCCGGCTAGCTTAATGGTGCTACCAATCGACGGAACCCCTCATGATTGCTCAGAGGAGTCTAATAAATTTGTTAAAGCCCGACCTGATTTAGAAAACCAACCACTAAAAGAGGCAGAGCAGGTATTTTTTGTAGACAGATCGTGTTTCCGAGACCAATGTGTAAATAAAGCTGGATACACTGTAGTGTCCCAATCTGCAGACAATAAAACATATCAGGTCGTTTCCTCTGCCTTCATCCCTCAGCCATGTTCTGCTCAACTGGCGGAAATTAAAGCATTAACAGCCGCTTGTAACCTCGGCGCAGGACAAATGTGCACCATATATACTGATTCATCATACAGATATGGGGGAATACATGTTTTCGGAACAATATGAACACAAAGAGGATTTTTGCGCACCGACGGTTTGCCAATTTCTCATGGACAAGCAATTACTGACCTCTTACATGCTATGACACTCCCATCAAAATTAGCTGTTGTAAAATGCCGTGCCCACAAGTCAGATGATGGATCATTTGTTTCACAAGGCAATGCTGCAGCAGATAAAGCTGCAAAGAAAGCAGCTTTAGGACCTACTTGTCTCATGGTCCCAGTAATTACAGGAGACGTAGAACCTTGTGACACTGAATTAACTTTAAAAACCATTGTCGAAATGCAAAACTCAGCCCCTACTTACGAAAAAGCAATTTGGACAAGGCGCGGAGCAAAATTTGATCAAGATACTAATATTTGGCGTAATTGCGAAGGACTTTTTGTAGCACCTGCGTCATACCTTTATACCTAAACAGCTTTATAAAGAAAGTGAAAAAATTTCCACAACTAGTATCACTCTGTCTAGGTAGGATCTAATCAGCTACTAGAAATTTTTTTTGGGACATTGGTAACCATACACAGCATACACAGCCAAATACAGTAAAACCATCACCATGCGACAGCAAAACAGACTAAATCATGCTAACATTTACATTTACATTTAGGCATTTGGCAGACGCTCTTATCCAGAGCAACTTACAAAAAGTGCTTTAATGTTTACATAATTGGATACATACTTACACTGGGTTAACTAGGTTAATAATTAAGTGCCATTAGTCCAACACAACTGAGAAGAGGTTTTTTTTTTTAGGGAGGTTAGTCCAAGTACTGGAGAAACAGATGCGTCTTGAGTCGTCGTTTAAAGATAGTCAAAGTCTCTGATGTACGGACATCCAGAGGAAGTTCATTCCACCACCTAGGTGCCAGAACAGAAAAGAGCCTGGATGAATGTCGCCCTCGATCCCTGAGAGATGGTGGGATGAGGCAAGCAGTGCTGGAGGATCGGAGGGAACGTGGTGCAGTGCGTGGTGTAATTAGCGCAGAGAGGTAAGTGGGTGCTGGGCCATTTTTAGCTTTGTAGGCAAGCATCAGTGTTTTATAATGAACATACATGCATTAACATTAGTAATTGGTTTTATGTTTGTACTGACAAACCCTGAACCCCTAGACCCGACTTGCAATGACTACCTACTGTAACGGTTAACCCCTAGAGGGCGCCAAAGCACCTGGGTTTGTTTGTTTTATGTTGGAGTTTAGGTTTAAGTTGGACTGCGTGTCTCAGACTGCACCTCGGTTAGGTGACGTGGGAATTCACCTGAACCGAGGTAAGATAATTAAGTTAATTATAAATAGCCTGACTGAAGCGCAGTCAAGCGTCTAGCTTCTGTTATCCTTGTATGGTTTATGTTGGTGTTTATTTTATGTGTTTATTTAATAATAAAAAGCCATTACTAAACCGCCAGCTCGCCACGCACACACAGACACCAACTGAGAAACCGTGACAGAAAGCTAGACCGTCGAAGTGGCATAGCGGAGGTCGCTCCCGCTCCACAGCCGCCAAGCGTTGTGTGCGGCACTGCCGATCTGCCACCTCCAAGCTGCACGAACTTCGAGCCAGCGCCTCAGCCGGGCTTCGAGGTCGGTCTGCTGCCTCCTCCGCCTCCCGGCTTTGAAGACATCGCGCCAGCTCCGCCGCCGCCCAGCTCAGCGAGCGTCGCTCCAGCTCCGCCGCCGCCGAGCGTCGCTCCAGCTCCTCAGCCGCCGCCGAGCGTCGCTCCAGCTCCTCAGCCGCCGCCGAGCGTCGCTCCAGCTCCTCAGCCGCCGCCGAGCGTCGCTCCAGCTCCTCAGCCGCCGCCGAGCGTCGCTCCAGCTCCTCAGCCGCCGCCGAGCGTCGCTCCAGCTCCTCAGCCGCCGCCGAGCGTCGCTCCAGCTCCTCAGCCGCCGCCGAGCGTCGCTCCAGCTCCTCAGCCGCCGCCGAGCGTCGCTGCAGCTCTTAAGCCGCCGGCGAGCGTCGCTCCAGCTCTTAAGCCTCGCATGCGGGCATGGATTACGCAGGCTTGCCAACCCTGCTCGCGAGAGGGGATCGACCGCCTAGGTGTTGGGGGTCCAGACTGGGACCGCTGGGGAGGGAGTCCGGGTCCTCCGGTAACGCTCCGGAGGAGCGTTTTTTAGGGGGGGTACTGTAACAATTAACCCCTAGAGGGCGCCAAACGCCTGGGTTTAGGTTTAAGTTGGACTGCGTGTCCCAGACTGCACCTCGGTCAGGTGACGTGGGAATTCACCTGAACCGAGGTAAGATAATTAAGTTAATTATAAATAGCCTGACTGGAGCGCAGTCAGGCGTCTAGCTTCTGTTATCCTTGTATGGTTTATGTTGGTGTTTATTTTATGTGTTTATTTAATAATAAAAAGCCATTACTAAACCGCCAGCTCGCCTCCTGCAAATTATGCCACGCACACACAGACACCAACTGAGAAACCGTGACACCTACCAAACATGAGTTATCGATATAAGCGAGCCGCTAATATGACTCGCAATCGCATTACCATTCCATATACCATCAAAAAGAGCATAAATACCCGCAACAACATAATTATTAATTTGGATTTTGGCAAAATGATCCACCTAAAAGTAACAGTTCATCAACATGTAGAATGTGGAATGGCTATGCTAGTCCTAGGAAATGGAAAAACCATGGTGTCGCCATACAAAACACTAGTTGCCACATACCAAGCCCAAAGGTACAATCGCTATATAACATTGTCATTAGAAATTGTCACTAGGGAGTATGTGAACACTCTGTAAACATATAACAGTTTAACCATGTAAATATATATATGTAAAAGAATTTTCATACATATAAACACAAAATACTGATATGGTGTCAGAAGTAGGATACGATGTTAACTTTTGATTTACTGTTTTAACTATTTTATTATGTAATTGTTCAGTATGTATGTAGTTTAGTGTATGCAGGACCAGAACTTTATCATGGCGACAGGAGGCAGAGACTGCCATCTCACTGTTGACATGTTCATACATGAGTTGATCCACAAAGAATGCCAAAATATGGGAGGAGGCACCATATGCTACGTCTGCCAACAAGCAAGACAACATTGCTCTGACACAAGCTTTGCACCTTGGATAGGACAATAAATACAATAAACAATTGATAAAACAATGGACTACGGTACATGAGCTCTTTCGTCCTTCAGAACTCCTACTTGACTTTGTAAATCTAGTATTGAATCGAGACACGTGGGTACTACGTAAGACTGTAACAAAATACTTCATAAAGACCACTCCTGAACTATGCCTTACCACAACTCAATGGTACTGCTTAAGGACAGTATCTGTCTCTGAATATTATGAGACAGAAAATTATCAAGTATACTTAATCTCGGAAGACATTCGTCAATACCGGACATTTAACATTGTTTTTTTTTCAATCAACGATTTTGAGCTATGGAACTCTAACCCAAAGCAACAAGCCTGGTTGGCAAGCCTGCCAACAACCTCCCCAAATAAGACATTCGCACGAAATAACCCTGATCTCTACTATACCAATAAAAACAAAGCGGACTATGGGATGCATAAGAAACATTTGGTCAACGCACGTAAGCACCTTGCCAACCTGGATGCATAGATGCTATCGTCGTTACCAACAACTCCAGAAACCATAAAACTCCTGGTCCATAAAAAATAGAGAAGATGTAAATTCACAATAAGTTCTACTGTACTATTTTAATCAAGTTTGGTATTAATGATTTCACTTGATAATCATTTTTTTTTTGTCTTAATGTTTTATTTTTTGATATCTGATATTTTGTTTTGCAACTGTTTATGTTCTATAGATCATTACTGTTGAGTCCTCTGCCCAGATGCCAATGCATTGTCGAGTGTTAAAACACTGGCAGGGTAGGAATTTTTCCTCAAATTTAGTCCATGAGGTTTTTTTGCCTACCCCTGAGCAGAGAACCTAAGATTAGCTATAATTTCTCCTGATTACAAGGTAGAGACCACAAGGTCTATCCGAGAAAGGGAAAAAAAAGTAGCAATCGTTAAAGGTATCATTTATTAATAATCACAAATGTGTGCATAATCTGGAAATTGTTACTAGAGCTCCTCCTTAATCATAAAACAGGTGGGAATGTGGAAAAATTAAGTAAAGCCACATTCATGGCTTTCAAGGGGGAATGTGGAAAAAAATTATTGATCTATAATTATAGTCGAGTGGAAGGTACCAAATACCCAGAAGGCCTTGGTTCAAAAGGCTTTGATCCTCGCAGTATTTGTCAAAGAGACGCCTGCACGACAAATTGAGGAAGTGAGAAAAACATGCAGGCAGAAGGCAAGGGTTAGGTAATAGAGCAATAAGATAAGAAAACTAATATCAGGAAAAATAATAACCTGTAATCTGTAATAATAATAATACGAATAATATTCACTACGATTACTCTTAAGATGGTTAATGATGGCTGGGTAATGTAAATTAAGAAAATATGCAAAGTGTGACCCAAGAACAACCTGTACACACAGGGTGCAAGAAATTAAGGAACTTTATTGGAATGGAAAATACAGAAAATGCAGGCAGTGATCCAAAATATAAAAATAAACTTTCGGTTCTGCTTTAATTGGGACAAAGTGCAAAAAGCCAGACTTTTGCTTTGAAAAACAGATAAACAACATAAATCAGATTTATCAGATTGGAAAGAAAAATATAAGAAGTATATCAGTTAAATTAAATCACTGATCTTCAGCTGTATCATCATCCTCAAAAGAATGAGGATAATGAACTGGAGAGGTGGGATTGAGGCTGACGCTGGGTGAAGATGGAGGAGAAGCAGGAGTGATATCACCGGGTGGTGGAACACCAGTGGACCTGTAGTAAGGTCGCACTGGGGGACGTCTTGGTGAAGAGAGGGCCTCAATCTCAGCAATTACAATCTGCGAACTAGAACAAGAAAGAGAATTTTAGTAAAAATGGGCCCAATAGAATAATCTGAACAAATGCACTTTGCACATATTAAAAGAAATATAACAAAACAAAGCATACTGCAACATGCACAACTAAAAAATTCATTGTTAATTTACCAAATTGAACTAATATTGTATTATACACAATAATAATCTACTATATTTGTATACATGTAATCATGTAATCTTGATTTTAGTAGTGTAGGTTCAAAACTAGCAATACAAATAATCATGCAATGATCAGATTAATGTGATTGTCTTATGTGTCACATAATATGGGAATAGTAGTAGGTAAACAAAAAATACATTTTAACCAACATGATCAATTGATTGATTTAATCTGATTGAAGTCATCTCATTACTTATCTTAGTTAAAATATAAGGGCAAAATCATTAAAATAATATGTTAAATTAATTAGTTATAAGTATAATCTAAATGAATAACCAGAACATATGTTAAAGTACTAATAGACGAATAATCTTTATAAATGGGAAAAATATATGTAACGGACAGTTAAAGACAAATAAGACTAAATATACTGTGATGGGAATAATAAAAATTATTAAATATAATTATTTAAATAGAACACTTACACATCTTGATGAGGAAAGTTCAGAAAAATTGATTGCGGCTTCAACAAAACCCAAGTCACCAGCGGTGGTCAATGGTCTGGTCAAGAAAAAGGAACAAACCAAATTTTCTCCAAAAAAGGAAAGCATAAGACTTCTTAGGCCCAGACACAAATAAATATGAGATGGAAAAAAGGAAAAGAAGAGATTACACAATTGGGAGGTGCTACTTCAATCTAACCTAGGCAAAATTGGCTTACATCTCATAAATATTAAGTGATTTCTTGACTTAAGGAGGAGCAAACAATGATGTAATTGTTAAATGAAGGTATATAAACCATGTAAAATTAGAGAAGTTAGAGGAGGTGAGGGAGAGACAACTTTGCAGTTTGTCTTTTGTCTGGCTGGTCCAGTGCTGTCCATTTACTTTTGGCTGCAATAAACTCTTTTGCTATTTCAGTGCTTGAGTAGTTATTGATTTTTGTTTGGAAAATTGGCATAGTTCGCAGCAAATTTGCCACGACACAGTCTAGCATTCTGCTTAAACATTTTGTAAAACTGATTGTTTCCACACAATCAAACACTAAGACTTCTCTGATCAACAGAGGCTTGATACGCTTGTTAAGACAAAACACTAAAACTTCTCTGATCAACAGAGTATAACACACAAATACTAGCACATAAGGCTAATCTTTCCTGCATAAACAGAGGAAAACACAAATATTAGCACGTAATGCTAATCTTCCCTGCCAAAACAGAGGATAACACACACAAATATTAGCATGTAATGCTAATCTTCCCTGCCAAAAACAGAGGATAAGACACAAATATTAGCACGTAATGCTAATCTTCCCTGCCTGAACAGAGGATAACCATCTCTAAACTGAAACTTTTAGAGGATAACTTAGTTAACCAAACCCTACAGCAGTATGTCAGATCTTTAAGCTTAAAGTTTCAATCTGGATTCAGGTGCGCAGCTATATCCGGGTCACGGCACCAAAAACTGTTGGGAACTTTTTCAGAGTTCAGGAGACGTTGGGATATCATTCAAGCAGAAGTTACTCTTTATTGAAAACTCGCCGAGCGTCGCTGTAGTTATCCAAGTCTGACTGAAAACTCAGCTCTGGAGAGTTTATACTTTACAAGAGGGAGGGATACAAAGAGGTGGAGACAACCTAAACAAAGCATAGTCTAGTACAGGAAGGTAACGGAAGTTCCCCAGCCCTGATCTCATCAGCATAACAGTGGCTTTCAAATGCATACTGTAGGTGCTAATCTAATCAGCCTGACAGTATCACCCAAACCTTTACATTCTCATAGAGACAAAGGCACAGCCTGGCCTTGAGATTAACATTCACATTGACTTTGGGACCCTACCGAGTGGTCAGGAAGTACATAAAGACAAAAGGTTAATGTCTCTGACACCTGGGGTACCAGACTTAATCTTCTTAGAATGTCACCAACTTTACCTTAAAATGTAAAACCTAATGTACATAACTTGTTCAGTTTATAAACTGTTATGTTGAAAGCTAGATTTAACATTTTATAAATTTGTAATCCTACACTGGCTAGCAGAGACAAGACAGATAGTCATAACATAAATTAACAAAACCTAACTAACTCCTTAGATAGACCAAGGAAGACTATCTGCAGGTTAGATATTCTGTAAAGTTCATATATATATATATATATATATATATATATATATATATATATATATATATATAAGTTTATAGAGAGCTGTAGAAGGAATCACAGTCCAACAGCTTTAGAATGATTTTGGGTCAGGTCTATATTTGCAATTGCAAAACGTCTGATACTTTGGGGAAAACAAAGAATTAAACTGTTTCATCTTTAATAGTTTTTAAAATCGATATTTTAATATAAAAGGACCAGATAGAGACTGATAAGCAGCTGGTGTTATCTGGGTATTTTAATGACCTTTAAGCAAAAATAAAACATGTATTCACCTGTTTTATACAAATTACTGTATTACCTTTGACTAGTTTTGGAAGAATAAATTTTATTTTTAAAGTCATGTGTACGTGTTTTAATTGTTGGGGTATATAAAAAAAAAAAAAAAACATTTACTTGAACCAACTACTTTAATGGGAAAAAATGGGAGACAACTTTTAAATAGTCAAAGAGTTGGGATAATAATAATAATTATAATAATTAATATTATTACTGGTCATAGAAACAAATGAAAACAACAATTAAACACTTCATCATATGTATCCGTGTGTCACATCTGTGCCACCACAGTCCGGGGGAGTGAGATCCGGTTCCCCGGATTATTGAGCCGAAGCTTTGTCTCCCCCTAGTGTGTCTACGTTGGTATGTCTTCACTTAATCACAAATCACGTACACCTGTGTCTCTCCCCTGTGTGTCCTTATTTAAACCAGCTGAACCCGTAGTGTCTTGTCCGTTCACTGTTGTTCACATGTTTTGTTTGCTACATGCTACTCACACCTCACCGCCCTCTCCTCATCTCCTCCTCAGGAGTAAGCCGAGTCTGCAGGAACGGGGTAAGGCCGGTAGTGAACCGGCAGCGAGGTCAAGGTCACGGTTAAATCGCCAGCCGAGCGCAGCGCAGGACCCGTGTGACAGTGGTGTTAATTCTTGGTAGTGTTGTGTGCCCGCCTGCAGACCCAGCCTGAGGAGGCTGTCTTTTGTTCGTTTGTTTTATGTTTATTTTTGGTTTTGTTTCTTTTCATATAAGAAGAGAATCGTGGGAAGACTTTTGCCCCACAAAAGACTGAATAAAAAACTCACGTGTGTTTGCAAACTCATACCTGCATTTTGCGTCCAATTCTTCTACACAGAGATCATGACAGATGAACGGACCCGTCCGGACGCAGCAGGAGTTCCCCTGCCCGACGAAAACGCACGTTTACATAGCTACCTGCGAGACCAGCAGCAGGAAATCGGAAGCCTGGCACGCGCCGTCCATGACCTCGCGTGCAGCGTTAGCCAGCTGGCAACGGCGAGAGTGCCCCCGGCTGCTCCGCAGCCACCTGTAGCATCGTCGCTCCCGCGCCCCGCTCCTCCGGAGAGGTATGGAGGAGATCCGGAAGGCTGCCGAAGATTTCTGCTCGCCTGCGAGTTGTACTTAGCGGACTTTCCAAACCTGACCGATCCGCAAAAGGTGAGCTTCGTCACTCAGCACCTCACAGGTCGCGCACTCGACTGGGCTACAGCCACATGGAGCACCGAAGGCACCATCACCACTCGAAACCACCGCTACATCGAGGCCCTTCGCGCCGTCTTTGATCACCCCGACCAGGGAAAGTTTGGCGAGCAGCAGCTGCTGAGGCTCCGGCAGGGAAACACACCGGTGGCAGAATATGCGGTAAAGTTTCAGGTGTTAGCGGCTGAAAGCGGGTGGTGTGAAAAAAGCTTACTGGCAAGATTTCGAGACGGACTCGCACCAGATATCCAGCTAGAACTAGCATGTCGAGACACTGACTTGTCACTTGAAGAATGCATCACGCTAGCTATCAAGCTGGACCAACACCTGCGCAGCCAGCAGCGCCGACCGCTACTCCGACTACCGAAGCGCCCAGAGCCGCGCCGCAAGGAGAGCCCCCATCAGCTGCAGCCAACGGAGCGCGAAGGGTCCTCCACCGAGGCCATGGACGTGGATTCATCACGTCTCCCCGCATCCGAGAAAACCAGGCGACTGACTGCGGGGCTGTGTTTGTACTGTGGGGGGGGAAAACATCGAGTCAGCTCCTGCCCGCTGCTGAAAGTAACGTGCCGCACCCCTCCGCGCACACACACACCTTTTTGTTTGCCAGCACAAATTTCATTTAATAATAACACTTTGTCTGTTTTTCCCCTAATAGATTCCGGGTCGGCTGGTAATTTCATCTCAGCTTCTGTCCTTTCCTCGCTGCAAGCTCCCGTGTCGAAGCTTCCGTGCCCGATATCTATTAAAGCTCTGGACGGTCATGCCCTCACCCACTCGCCTCTTAAACTAATTACTGCGCCCCTCCGCTTAACTTTCCCCGGTCACTCTGAGGAGATAAAATTTTTCGTGCTTCCTCAGACGGACCATTCCGTCGTGCTGGGCCTGCCATGGCTCAGTTTTCACAATCCTAATTTTGATTGGGCGAATACGCGCATCCTCTCTTGGTCCCCACGATGCGCCACACATTGTAAAACGTTAGCTTTAACGGTCCAAACCACTACTATTGAGAGCCCGAGTCATAAAGTGTCCTGCAGTGTGCCGCCAGAGTACGCGGAATTTAAGGATGTGTTTAGTGTTAGGGCAGCAGCGAGACTTCCTCCCCATCGTCCGTGGGACTGTGCGATAGAGTTATTGCCTGGGAAAACACCGCCTTACTCACGTATTTATCCGTTGTCCCTGGACGAAACCAGGGCAATGGAGGAATACGTGGATGAGGCTCTCAAGCAGGGACTTATCAGCAGGTCCACGTCACCGGCTTCGGCAGGTTTCTTTTTTATTGAAAAAAAAGGCGGAGGCTTAAGACCCTGTATTGATTATAGGGGACTCAATGCAGTCACAATAAAATATAAGCACCCCCTGCCACTGGTTCCGGCCGCTATCGACCAACTCCGAGGTGCCTCCATCTTTACCAAGCTCGACCTCCGCAGCGCGTACAATCTCGTTCGTGTGCGCAAAGGCGATGAGTGGAAGACGGCGTTTAGCACCTCATCTGGTCATTATCAGTACAACGTAATGTCATATGGGCTGGTAAACGCACCTGCGGTGTTTCAGGGATTCATGAATGACGTGTTTCGGGATATGTTTAACCGATGTGTCATAGTATATTTAGATGACATTCTGATATACTCACGGTCATATTCTGAGCATGTTAAACATGTGATCGCCGTCCTACATCGGCTACGCGCACACGGGCTCTATGCGAAGGCGGAGAAATGCGAATTTCACCAACGTGAGATCGCATTTCTGGGCTATCGCATAGGGCCACAGGGGGTCAGGATGGAGAAGGCCAAGGTGGAGGCGGTAACCCAATGGCCAGTACCAAGGTCAGTAAAGGCGCTACAAAGCTTTCTCGGGTTCGCCAATTTTTACCGGCGTTTCATTAGAAACTTTAGCGCGATAGCGGCACCACTCACTGCATTGCTTAAAGGCAAACCTAAGAGACTTAGCGCGCTCTCCGCAGAAGCAGCGGAGGCATTCCTAAAGCTCAAAACAGCTTTCACCACAGCTCCTGTCTTACGGCTTCCCGATCCGGAGAAGTCGTTTATAGTCAAAGTGGACGCTTCCGAGGTAGGGATAGGGGCGGTGCTGTCGCAGCGCCACGGTCAACCCGAGAAGCTCCATCCTTGCGCGTTTTTTTCACGCAAACTGACACCTGCCGAACGAAATTATGATATTGGCAATAGGGAACTGCTAGCAGTGAAAGCGGCGTTAGGGGAGTGGAGACACTGGCTAGAGGGAGCCAAACACCCTTTCGTAGTGCTTACTGACCACCGAAATTTAGAATATATCCAACAGGCAAAAAGGTTAAACACTAGACAAGCCCGCTGGGCACTGTTTTTTACGCGTTTCCGCTTTCATATCACGTATCGGCCGGGATCAAAAAATAAAAAAGCAGATGCATTGTCTCGGTACTATCCGGCATTAACGCCTGTCGAGAACCCTGAACCCATTTTACCCGAGCCGCTCGTGGTCGCTCCGGTGATGTGGGACGTGGACGCAGAGATCACTCAGTGGGCACGACACCACCCCGTGCCCGATGGGTGCCCTCCAGGACGCACTTATGTCCCCGAAGCGTTCCGCGAGCGGCTCACAATCGACGCTCATGTTAATCGATCCTCGGGGCATCCAGGCGTAGCCCGTACACATAAAATACTCGTACCGAAATATTGGTGGCCGCGTATGAAGGAAACCGTAAAGACAGTAGTTTTATCTTGTGCCATCTGCGCGAGCACAAAAAGTCCGCGCAGTCTACCGGTTGGTAAATTAATGCCCCTCCCGACGCCGAACAGACCGTGGTCCCACATTGCAGTGGACTTTGTGACGGACCTGCCGGTGTCAAACGGGTACACTACTATTCTTGTTGTGGTAGATAGGTTCTCGAAGGGGTGTCGTTTCATTCCGTTTGGCTCTCTTCCGTCAGCAATTCAAGTGGCCGAAGCCCTTTTTGAATATGTGTTCCGATACTATGGCATACCCGAAGATATAGTTTCTGATCGTGGTCCCCAATTTATCGCTAAAGTCTGGAAAGCGTTCTTCCAGAAATTGGGAACCACTGTGAGCCTAACGTCGGGCTACCACCCTGAGTCTAATGGGCAGGCAGAGCGGACTGTCCAAGAACTCGGCAGATATCTTCGAGCATATTGTAGCAGTCAACAGCACGACTGGGCCCTCAGCCTGCTATGGGCCGAATACGCCCAAAATTCGTTAACCCACTCCTCAACCGGTCTAACGCCGTTCCAGTGTGTGCTAGGTTATCAACCTCCGCTTTGTCCTTGGGATGCCACTCCCACCGAAGTACCCATGGTGGACGAATGGTTTAAAAAAGCGGAAAGAGTTTGGGAGAACGCACACACGCAAATCTCCCGAGCAGTGGCCCGCTTCAAGAAATTTGCTGACAGACGAAGGAAGGAAGGCCCTCCGCTCCAGGTAGGCGATCGGGTATGGCTCTCGACACGGGACCTCCATCTTCACCTCCCTTGCCGCAAAAATATATAAAAAAATATAAATATATCGGCCCCTTCCCTATAATCGCTCAGGTTAACCCCGTTTCTTTTAAACTCAAACTCCCAAACCATATGCACATTAACCCTGTTTTTCACCTTTCTCTGCTAAGGCCGGTGGTCCGGGGACCCCTCGACGAGGGCACAAGCGAACCCTCGCTCCCTGGGGCTGTGGAGATAGAGGGCGCCCCAGCGTTTAAGGTAACTAGGTTGTTGGACTCACGGAGGAGAGGGGGGTCTCTCCAATATCTTGTCGACTGGGAGGGATACGGTCCGGAGGAGAGGAGTTGGGTGCCAGCAAAAAACATCTTAAGCCCCGAACTAGTTACAACGTTCCACAGGGAGAGGCCGGATCGCCCAGCACCCCGACCTCCGGGCCGCCCCGCTCAGCGACCAACCCACCCAGTCAACAGGGGCGGGTACTGTCACATCTGTGCCACCACAGTCCGGGGGAGTGAGATCCAGTTCCCCGGATTATTGAGCCGAAGCTTTGTCTCCCCCTAGTGTGTCTACGTTGGTATGTCTTCACCTAATCACAAATCACGTACACCTGTGTCTCTCCCCTGTGTGTCCTTATTTAAACCAGCTGAACCCGTAGTGTCTTGTCCGTTCACTGTTGTTCACATGTTTTGTTTGCTACATGCTACTCACACCTCACCGCCCTCTCCTCATCTCCTCCTCAGGAGTAAGCCGAGTCTGCAGGAACGGGGTAAGGCCGGTAGTGAACCGGCAGCGAGGTCAAGGTCACGGTTAAATCGCCAGCCGAGCGCAGCGCAGGACCCGTGTGACAGTGGTGTTAATTCTTGGTAGTGTTGTGTGCCCGCCTGCAGACCCAGCCTGAGGAGGCTGTCTTTTGTTCGTTTGTTTTATGTTTATTTTTGGTTTTGTTTCTTTTCATATAAGAAGAGAATCGTGGGAAGACTTTTGCCCCACAAAAGACTGAATAAAAAACTCACGTGTGTTTGCAAACTCATACCTGCATTTTGCGTCCAATTCTTCTACACAGAGATCATGACACCGTGCTAGTTTGTGTTTGTGATTATGTGACCCATAATAATTTTTTTCTCAGTATAAATTTTTTGAGGGGTTTTAAGAATTCCAACAGAAGAGCAAAGACAAACTTAGGAGGAGTGGAAGGTGAGAAACCTCAGTGGAGAATACTGATTATGACATGGTGCTATTTGCTCTGTGTGTGTGTGTTTGGCGGGGGAAAGGGGTTCTTTAGACTTAATTGTCTGTGCGCAAATGTGTTTGCCAAAAAAACCCACGGAGAAATGCAGGAGCGCACGCACACACACCTCTCATCCACAAATGCTTTAACTGTTGTCTTGTAAATCGTTGATTAAACCTATGAACACAGCTGTTCAGCATCAGTCCTAAACACAAGCGCAGGGTCTGTTTTTGTCCTTAATACATCAATACGTTAATAATTTACACAATGATAACATTGTTTATTTTGCAGAATAAGGTAATAAGCAATATTTAAAATTAAACAAACCAGGAAGTAAGTGTTTCATACATTAAAGTGCTGTTTATAAACAAGTGCTCCAACAAATAGCAACAGTAGAGTGTGTGCCCTGTGGGGGATTGGAAGGTGAATGAGGATAATCATTTCAAGACAAAATTAATTAATAATTAATTCATAATCAAGACAAAAGACGTTCAGAGGTGTGTTATGCCCCAACCCCCCCCTCCCAAACCCCCCCCCCCCCCCCCCCCGCCACGGATTGCCCCCCCCCCCCCCACGCCACGGTTTGCCCCCCCCCCCACTACGCAATCACTATCTTCAAAGAAAACCTGCCGCCCCTTTTCATTCAAACGCGTTAGCGAGTGTTTTTTCTTTTGGATCAGACTGAATGCGCAGCCGGCACCTCTGATCTGAAGCTAGGACTGTTAAATATTAGATCTCTCGCATCTAAAGCAGTTATAGTTAATGAAATTATCACAGATCAGGAGTTTGATATACTCTGTTTAACAGAAACCTGGATTAAACAGGACGAGTATGTAGCTCTAAATGAAGCTAGTCCTCCTGGATACAGCTACATACACCAGCCTCGGTTAACTGGTAGAGGAGGAGGCGTCGCAGTTATTCACAATGATCATTTGACTATTGTACAAAAACACGGACACAAATTTAATTCATTTGAAATTCTTTATAGTAACATAAGTGTATTTAACTATATTAAGTCAGCTCAGTCGATCCCGCTAATTGTCATTTACAGACCTCCAGGGCCGTACTCGGAATTTCTTAGTGAATTTGCAGATTTCCTCTCAAACCTAGTCGTTTCTGTAGACAAAGTGTTAATTGCTGGAGATTTTAATATTCATTTTGAAAACCCAGAAGACCCTCTGAGAACTGCATTTATGTCTATACTGGACTCGGTAGGAGTAAATCAGTGTGTAGTAGGACCCACTCATAAAGCAGGTCACACTTTAGATTTAATAATATTATTTGGATTAAGTATAAGAAATTTATTCACAATACCACTATCTGAAGTTATCTCAGATCACTATCTTGTCTCAATTCAAGTGTGTCACAATAATAATGTACACACAGCGCCGCGCTACCGTATGAAACGTACATTCACATCAACTACCAAACAGAGTTTTATCAGTAATCTCCCAGAGTTCCCAACTTCGATTAGATCACCGTCTGACCCCACAGAACTCGATCAGGCGACTGAATATTTAGAGTCGACATTTCGCTATACCCTAGATAATGTAGCTCCAGTCAAAAGAAAAATTATTAGAGATAAAAAACTTGCTCCCTGGTATAACGATCACACGCGCACTTTAAAACAGACCGCTCGGAAATTAGAACGTAAATGGCGTCAAACTAAATTACTAGTATTTCAAAAGGCATGGAAGGAGAGCATCCTGAAAAGCTCTTAGTGTAGCTAGATCAACATATCTCTCCACTCTTATAGAAAATAACAAAAATAATCCTAGATTCTTATTTAATGCTGTAGCCAAATTAACCAGAAATAAGACCACTGCAGAAATCTCCACAACAACATCATGCAATAGTGAGGACTTCATGAACTTTTTTAATAATAAAATTGTAAATATTAGGCATAAAATTGAGGTTTTGAAACCGAACAATGTAATTGATGCAGATGTTAATCTAGCCATGTCAGACCAGAACCTAGAATACTTTACTCCCCTTGAAGAGAATGAACTAATTTCACTCATCTTTTCTTCAAATTCATCAACCTGTATATTAGATCCTGTACCGACACATTTTCTTAAACAGATAGTACCAGCAATAATAGAACCCCTGTTGAGAATAATTAATTCTTCACTCAGCATTGGATATGTTCCAAAATCTTTTAAATTAGCAGTTATCAAACCAATAATTAAGAAACCTGACCTCGACTCCTGTCAGCTGTCCAGTTACAGACCAATATCAAACCTCCCCTTTATCTCTAAGATCCTGGAAAAGATAGTAGCGGAGCAGCTATGCTCATATATACATAGAAATGGCATACATGAACTGTATCAGTCAGGATTTAGGCCTCATCACAGTACAGAGACAGCGCTCGTTAAAGTAGTAAATGACATTCTATTGGCCTCTGATCAGGGTTGTGTAACTATGCTTGTATTACTTGACCTCAGTGCAGCTTTTGACACTGTTGATCATGCTATTCTTCTTCACAGATTAGAAAATGTAATGGGAATTAAGGGTACAGCCCTCTCCTGGCTCAGATCCTATCTGACCCATCGTTATCAGTATGTAGACTTAAATGGTGATTATTCTGCATGTTCTCTAGTGGAGTTTGGCGTTCCGCAGGGTGCAGTTTTAGGTCCACTGCTTTTTTCCCTTTACATGCTTCCTCTGGGCAACATAATCCGTAAGCATGGTATTAGTTTTCATTGTTATGCTGACGATACACAGTTATATGTCTCAGCAAAACCTGATGAGAAAAAACAGCTTACTAAAATTGAGCAATGTGTGCAGGACATAAGAAATTGGATGCTAATTAACTTCCTTCTGCTAAATCCGAATAAGACAGAAGTTCTAGTCATAGGACCGCATACAGCTAGGAGTAAAATTTTAGATCACACCGTAACTTTAGATGGCCTTTCTGTTCCATCAAATGCAACAGTGAAAGACCTTGGTGTGATTATTGATTCCAGCCTTTCATTTGAAGCACATGTAGATAATATTACCAGGATAGCATTCTTTCACCTCAGAAATATTGCCAGAATAAAAAATTTATTGTCGCTAAACGACGCAGAAAAACTAGTTCATGCTTTTATCACCTCTAGGTTGGACTATTGTAATGCCTTACTGTCTGGTTGTTCAGCTAGATGCATAAATAAGCTTCAGCTAGTCCAGAATGCAGCAGCAAGAGTCTTCACCAGAACCAGAAGATACGAGCACATCACCCCTATCTTATCTTCACTCCATTGGCTCCCTGTGAAATTTCGCATTGATTTTAAAATACTACTGTTGACATATAAAGCATTAAATGGTCTCGCGCCGCAGTACCTGAGCGAACTGCTAGTGTCTTACGATCCGCCACGCCTACTTCGATCAAAGGATGCAGGCTGCTTGTCAGTACCGCGTATTATGAAAAATACAGCTGGGGGCAGAGCTTTTTCTTACAAAGCCCCAAAATTATGGAATAGTCTTCCAAATAATGTTCGGGACTCAGACACAGTCTCAGTGTTTAAGTCCAGGCTAAAAACCTATTTATTTAGCCAAGCATTTTCATAAATAGATTTGCCTTAGGTAAAGGAGCAGATCTGGGGGACTCATGGACGTAGAGTATTATGGTGAACTGGTATGTTTAAAAGCTGTTTTCCTCACTCTCATTGATCACTCAGGTTGCTGACGGTGAGGTGATTGTTTGTTTTACATCTCAGGGAGCCCTCATGTTTGTGTTTCCTTCTGGCTCTCCCTTTTAGTTATGCTGTCATAGTTAGTCCTGCCGGAGTCTCTGCTTGCACTCTACAGTTAATATACATTCACATTATACATTGTGTGACTGTGACCATACCTAACTGCCATCTCTCCTCTTCTTCTCTTCCCCCCCTCTTTCTTTTTCCTCTCTCCTCCTGTCCCCCCCTTTTACTCTTTCTCTCTCTCTCTGTCGAGCTACACATGTCGTTCCTGAGCTGCCAGTGATCCAGACTCCCTCTGCCCTCCGGACCTGTCTGACCCATCCTGGTGCCCCGCTTCTGGCTGAAGATCTCGTCACATGGATGCCCCGTGTGTCTCTCTGGGATGCGTCTGGTGTCTGGGAATGATTCTCTCTACCTAGAAAATGGTTCTGGCCTTGACTGGTGTTGGCAACTGTTTCTCTGGGGACTTGACAGTTCGATAGTTCATGACTGGAACTTCTTACAAGTCTACCTGGGTCTTCAATAACTACCTGGACTCCATATTAACATCAATTAACATCAGCTATTATAGATGAACTGCCTCCCACCCTACACACTGTATAAATGCAGATCATTTACTGCTTTCTGTTTCACCCAAATGAGGATGGGTTCCCTGTTGAGTCTGGTTCCCCTCAAGGTTTCTTCCTATTACCATCTCAGGGAGTTTTTCCTTGCCACTGTCGCCCTCCGCTTGCTCACCAGGGACAAACTGACCATGTTCCTGCTCGTGTTCCTGCTTCATCTTCACCAGGCTCGGTGAGTGTGATTTATTTTACTATGACTCTTTGCAGATCGCCTTTTTAATAATCACGATGAATGCGGAGTGTAAGTTAACTTATAATCCCATAGAACATGGTTATGGCTTCTTCTCTGTGTATATCCGTCTCTATATAATCCCTAATCGCCCGTTTATAATAAACAATGCATTAAGGTGATTGTCTAGTTGCAAACTGTGTACGTAGTCGGAAAACTATATTATGCTTACCTTTGTTACGTTAGATGGTTTATAACGATGTTTGTCAAAGATTAAGTAGGCATGTAAAATTATTTTAAATCGTTTTGGATCAGTTATAAATGCAATTATAACTGATCCAAAACGATTTAAAATAATTGTACATGACTTTTGTAAGGTTTTATAATTTAGTAAGACTATGTAATCTAATAAGAAGATTCCTGTGCTCTGTGAACAGACCCCCCACTGTGCTTTCTCATGCCTTCTGTGGTAACACCTTCTATATCCTGTATCCAGACAAGGATGCATCTAAATGGCTCTTGTCTGCTAGAACCCTTTTGTTTATTCAGAAGAATGTAAATGCAAATCTCCTCTCACCTGTCTGTCTCCGGGTCCCTCTATGACTGACATGTTAATGACGGGTTCTTTTGATGTTCGGGAAGTAGCACTGTTTAAATGTGCTCTCTTTGCTGAGAATAAACAGAAATCTTCAGACATCATGCCTGCATGTGTGTGTGCGTTTGTCTCTCCTTGTCGATCGGGCCCGGACCGGTAAGTGTAAGGTGCGGTTGACACAACAAGCTAAAACTCTTCTCTTAGCTTAAAACTTAGCTCGGACACACACATCTTCATTTAAAAACTTTTTAAGAATGGAAACTTTAACGCAATACCTGCAAAATAGGGTTTACAGCCCGCAACTGCATTTGAGTGAATACAATAACTACTCTCATTTATGTATTTCAATATTAGGTCGGGGTTAGTTATGTTAACCAATCACTTATTTGCTCTTGTTTAGGCGAGCACATCAGAAGTACTGGCCAAGGTGCAACATGTGGCCTGCCAGACAGACCCACCACAACTGCGCACAGTTGGCTCCCAGCTGTCAATAACAACTCTACGTCCTCATTGCAAAAGCACAGGTTTGCTGATCCAAATCCTGCATAGTGTAAAGTAATTTATTCAGTTTCTGTGGTACTTGTCAATAATAATTATGTAATTCTAAAAGTATATTCTTTCACTGTAGTAAAATGTCTACTATTATGTAACATAGCCACACAGACAACAGCATTATGGGAAGATATTGGTGTTGTCTCCTCACAACCACTGCTATCATCAACACCAATAAAGAGGCCAAATAAGAGATCTCGCTTGGAACTGGAGGAGGACACTTTTGGAGACAGTTCAAGTGTAAATGTGGAAGAGCCTATGGATCCTACATATGATCCAGCGGACTCTGTCACAACTTTGACTGAGCCAACAGATGTGACGTGAGTGACAAGATTTTGTAAATATGTTGTATTCAGTTGGATTGCTTTCATCAAAATATTTTAAGTATGATATGTGAATGTTGTAAATTTTTAATGTGGTGTTTATTATTCTAATAGAACGGAATCTTCACAGCCGGCTAATAAGACACCAACTTACATTGTTTATGAAAACTGCCTGCTGCAGCTCTTTGAGCAGTGTCCTGTGTGTCACCGTGTTACTGATGTGCAAAGAAGAACGACTGGCACATTTCTCGCGGTGGAACAACGGTGCCCATACTGTAACTTTTTTAGAAAGTGGAATAGTCAGCCACTTTTAGGAAGCACTCCTGCCGGGAACCTTCAACTTTCTGTTGCAGTGTATGCCAGTGGTGCCTCTTTCTTCAAACTTCAAAGGGTAGGTTTGTAAGAATTACCCTGTATAGTCTACAATTTACTGTAGCATTTAATATCACAAATAACCACTCTGGACATAAAGAAATTAACTTACTATCCCTAAAAAAAGACTCCTCTTTGTCTGACCTTAGATATTCAGGGCAATGCAGCTGAAAATGATCCATTACAACACCTTTCGAAGTCATGCCCGGAGGTACATAGAGCCTGCAATTGTATATGCCTGGAACACTGAACAGGAGGGCATGTTGAAGCAGCTCAGTCAGGAACAGAACATTGTCCTAGGCGGTGACTTGAGGGCTGATTCACCAGGTTGTAAATGCTAAACGACTGTCTCAGATTATAGAATACTGTGAAAGCGAAGCATACACAATAATACTAAAAAAAGGATATACAGAATGTAATAAAAAGTTAACCCAATAAATTTCTCTGTAAAGGTTATTCAGCCAAGTATGGCAGTTACTCTATGATGGACCTAAGGACAAGCAGTATTATTGATGTGCAGCTAGTTCAGGTGAGTCAAAAAATACAGACTGTTAAAAAATGTGGTGAATATACCATATAATAATGTAAATGTACAGGCACTGTCTATTGTGCTTATTTCTGCCCTTTCTTTTTTAATCAGAGTAATGAAGTCGGAGGGAGCAACAACATGGAGAAAGAGGGTCTGAAGAGAAGCCTTGATCTCTTGAGAGCACACGGTGTGACTTTTGACAGTATTGTTACAGACCGGCACCCTCAAGTACAAAAATTCCTGCGGGAGGCCAACATCACGCAGTATTTCGATGTATGGCACATAGAAAAAGGTATTAGCTCCTGTGTGTGTAGGTGGGGTTTCAACTTCATAGTGTCACAGACTGGTTATTTTTTAATTACCCTAGGAAAATGTCCTAACTAAACATTATGAATGAAATCCATACCTTTTTTTTTTTTTTTATTAATTTCAATACATAAATACAAATATTAAGTTCAATACATACTGTATCTCTGTGCATCTCTGAAATACAGTGTTTGTTTGTATTATTAGGAGTCTCCAAGAAACTGCTGAAGATTGCTCAGAGCAAAGACTGCCAAAAACTGCATAAGTGGCTATGCAGTATAAAAAAACACATATATTGGACAGCAGCTTCTTCTTCCTCGTGTCAAGAGCGAGTCGCCAAGTGGACCTCAATTTTTAATCATATCCAAGATATACACACACATGAAGGACCTGTTTTCCCACAGTGTTTGCATCCGCAACGCATTTCAAGGGAAAAAAGCAAGTGGCTGAGAGCTGGTATTTTCACCATATTCACACAGTCAATGTAAATCATATGTCTATGTGCATATGACAGACATTACCTTTTAATTTAATTTTAATTTGTATCTTAATTATTGTTGTTTTGTTTGATTACTTCTTTTTAACCATAAAGTTTAATAAGTTCTACTGTATCCACCAGGGACACCTGCCTTCTGCCGATTAGAGAAGGTCCTCACAAACAAGAGGATTCTGAAGGATGTTGAGAAGCTGAGCTCCCACCATCAGACCTCATCCCTCGAAGCGTTCCACAGTGTAATTTTGCATTTTGCACCCAGGAGTGTTGTCTTCTCTTTTCTTGGAATGTTATGCAGGTAACTCAATGTTATTCATTTGGAAAGGAATGTATACATATTTTCAAAAGCATAAAATAACTTGCAAGTGTCAACAAACATATTTTTAACCATTACTTTTCCTCTAAAGACTTTACCTGGCAGCTCTACATTTCAATGAAAATGCTGGGCGTCCCCAAGCCACAACAGCAGCTGGGGAACCACTATTTAAGGTGATTTTTCCAAAATACAAGAAAGGACAATGCTCTGCAAAGCCAGTGAAGACAGAACCAACCTTCTGTGAGTTCAACAAGCTTTTATTTAACTTGAACTTTCCATAACTTTTGGATTAAAGTACAGTTACATAAATAAACCTTATAAACACTGTTAAATATAAAACTATAAAGTGACAAGTGTGCAACACTGCTTCACAGTCTTTTTAAAATACAATCTGTTGACAATTTTTTACAGACTATGTGGACAAGCTGTTGGAGCTAATCTTTGAGAAAGTTCTGGTGGACCCAACCCCATTTGTGGATAACATCCTGAAGATCTCCATACCTGAGGCTTTCTCAGCCCAGTTTCACAAACCAGACAATTTTTCAGTGATAGCTAGTCACATCAGTAGATTTAATCGAGGGCAGGTCTAAAGCCCACGTATCTTCCCTGAGAATCAGGGAACTCTGCTCTTATGCGGCGCACCACACAGGAGGGCAGCACCACCCTGATCCTTCGGCCCAGAAAGCCCCAACACCAGCTGACAAAGCTCCTGTAGGCCAAAAACCTGTAACGACTGAGACATAAAAAAAGACATTTTTTTTTTTTTGTAAAAATAACGTTGTTTAGTTTATTACATTAATTATTTTATTTATTTTCTATTTGGTGTTTGTGTAGAAAATAATTTTAAAACTTCCTGCTGTTTTGTATAATACATGATTTAAAAAACTATATGGTATTCTGTGTTTTAGTCTATAATTGGTATTTGACATAAAATGGTATGTAGATATGTGATATTTAAAAAAAAAAAATACACAATAGACGAACAGTGTCCCAAAGGGAAATTCATGCTTCACTCCATAGGCATGTTACAATAGAAACAATTGACTGAAATGCTTCAAAAAACAACTTACGTTTCTATTCCCCGTAGACCTAAAGGGCCATAGTCTGCCCTGTAGATGTTTAATGCATTCTGGAGAGTGAATACATTTAAACAAACAGGTTCTAGGCCAGAATGATCTACCATACATTGTGGTGGATTTTCCAGTTGTTGTAATCTTCTTACAACCTTAGAAATATGCAAAAGGTAAGTGACCTGAGATATTTAGATGATGACTGCATGATAGCAATACAACTTTGTACCACTGTACCTGTGCTATCTCCCTGCAGCATATATTTTCGGGCTCTGTAGGCATTTGGTCACAATTTACACAAAGACACCTGTAACAGGAATGACAATGTAGTGACAGCACCACAGATGTACTTTCAATGTTTTGTTAGTAATTCATGCACGGGTCGCCAAATTTAAACAATAATTATTTACTAACATACATCACAACAAATTCTTAGGTGTCTACCCCTGCTAGATGACCATTCATGACCATTAACGGTAACATATAGACATAGCTGTCAATCAACTATAGCTCAGTAAACACATCGCATTCGTATCTCTATCAGTACGCTACTGTAATGTTTTTCTAAAGTTACGCAGTAGGAGAGGCGAGTTGCTCGGTCTGTCGCCGTGCTTCGGTAAGCTTCTCTGGCGCCAGGAGAGACTCAGTCAAACACACACACACACATAACACACACACGTTGTCAGAGACAGATCACAAGATATTGGCTCGAGTTAGGGGGAGAGGGGGAAGGAGACAGAGGGGGAGAGGGAGAGAGGGGGGAGGGGAGACAAAAAGAGAGTATGGGAAGTTGAGCGTGTGAGCGTTCACACAAGGAGGAGCAGATGCAAGAGAAGACAGGAAGATAGAAGCAGGTAAGATTTAACACGTTAATATCAGATCTATGAGGAAGAGAGCAAGAGGATAGAAATATAAAAAATAATTTCAACAGCTACTTACCAAGAACATCTACATACAAAGATAAATCAAAGTAAAATTAAGTAAACTAACCATTCAGATACGTCCTGTCCAAGCCATAATTGCCGAACTTCTTCGGGGGCATCATCTTCTTCCTGGTCCGACTCAGGTTCAAATTGATATGGTTGCACAGATGTGTCTATAAAACCTCCCGCTGCCATACTTTCTTTAAACAATATTCTTAACTGTTGTCAAAGCTATACCCCACGTGTGTTGTGAAGACACGCCCCACAGAACTGGGGGGGCGGGCTCAGCAGGGGTCATGAGCATTTAAATTAGCATGTACGGAAACAGGTTGCTGAGAACAGAGCTAGTTTTTACCAGGTAAAAGTAGTGTTTTTTTACGCAATCCTTTTGAATTTTTAATTAACGTATAATACAAACTTTTCATTAGAACCCTAAAGATCATATTAACATTTGATGAAAAATATGATGTGTAGGACCTTTAAAACATGATTCTGTTTAAATCTATTCTCTGAATACAACACAACAGCGCTCTCTGAGGTGACACCCAGAACCCCCAGTTACTGTAATCCCTCTAATCATCTTTCATTCATGATAGATGTGAAGTTATTAAACCGGTTTCGCTGATAGGGAAATTCACAGAAATGGGGGGTTTAAAACGATTTAACAAGACCGAGCAGACGTCTCTGCCTAAAATGTATTTCGCCAGCAAAATGTAAAAAATATTCTATATTTAATAAAACTGTTTTAAAACAAAATTGTTTATTCTCCTTATTTAATTCCGCTTCCGGAACATTGTTGTCCAAACGTTATATGTATATGGAAAACAGTGAAACCCAGGGGCGGACTGGACTAGGACCAAAAAGTGGCCCTGGACTTACTGGACATTAAGACAAACAAAATATAAATCTATAAAGACAATATTTTAAAAAGAATGGCAATAAAACTGAACAGGTAAGCTGAAATCAGTAGCAGCATTAGCTCACGCTAGTAAGCTAGTTACTTATTTTAATTATTATGGTAGTCAATATTCATTCAAAATAATGCTGAGAAACTTTATTTTGAATTAATGTTGACTACCATAATAATTACTAGCACAAGTTAATGCTGCTACTGATTTTATTCCAGATTACCTGTTCAGTTTGATTGTGATTCTTTTCACTCGGCTCTGGTAGATCAGGGGAGAGTTGTTGGTCATCATCAGAAGGCACTGGTTCATCATCACTGACCTGCTGCACTTACAGTTTACACTGATGAGTGGTGTATCTCATACACTGATGAGTGGTGTATCTTATACACTGATGAGTGGTGTGTATCTTATACACTGATGAGTGGTGGATCTTACACTGATGAGTGGTGTACGTACAACAGACAGCCAATTTTGGACATCAATAACATCTGCACAAACTCTGTTTCGGGCATCATTTTCACCTTTGACCAGATACCACCAAAGCTTCTAAGGAAACCGCAACATAGCGCTCCATTCTGCCCTGACTCACATAGCATTATTAAGTTCGCAGATGACACCACGGTGGTGGGCCTGATCAGAGGTAACGACAAGACGGCTTACAGGGAAGAAATCAAGCATTTGGTATCATGGTGTGAAGACAACAATCTGGAACTAAAAACCAAGAAGAGGAAAAAGATCATTGTGGATGTCCGACGAGCTGGCAAACACACTTATGATCCTATTGACATCAAGGAAGCTGCTGTTGAGTGTGTAACCAGCTTCAAGTTCCTTGGAGTCCATATCTCCGAGGACCTCACCTGGTCCATGAACTCTTCTTTCCTAATCAGGAAGGCAGATCAGCGTCTATTTTTAAGACTTAAAAAGTTTCAACTGTGTTTCGGGATACTAGAGAACTTTTACCACTGTGCCATTGAGAGCAGAGAGGGGGGTAAAAACCACTCAAGACTTAAAAATACCCTTTTTTCCTGTCACTGTAACCGCACTTAACAGCTGATCATGGACTGTTAGCTAACACATCACTTCACTTTCTGTTTATATTGCCCTGCTTAATTTTTTTTAATGCTATGCATCTTTGCACCATAAGTTATTATGCTCATCATTGCACCCATATATATGCATATGTACTGTATATTCCACCCATATTTATTCTGTATATACTGTACAAATAAGAACTTACACATGAACATGTGCATATCCTGTCACTGTTAGCCATGTAATCTTCCAGACATGCTAATCCACTGCAATGTTTGCACAATTATCCATTAGACTGTACTATACTGTACACCATTATATTCCACATCTTTGCCAAATACACCTTCTGTTTACTATAGCACATTCACTGCACAATGTTGCACAGCTGTACATTATATCACTACAGTATATATACCATAAATACCAAATGCATCACACATTTTGTTTGTATAATCATCTTGTATTAATTTATTGTAAATAGGCCACTTACAGTCTTATGCAAAAGTTTAGGCACCCCCTGATAATTAATGGATTTTGGTGATTTTTTTTTATTGAAAAGATGTTAATTTAGTCTCCTTTGGAAATGGACAAAAAAACACAATATGTGCAGCAAACATTGATGCATAGTTACTTCTTATGCCATAAATTGAACAAAAATAAAAACATTATTATGGCACTGTGCAAAAGTTTGGATACCCTAAGAGTTCCACCTTCTCAGATTCTTTTTACAAAGTTTCAGACCATAATCAACTCATTATATCTGGTGCATGGCAACAGCTGTCATTAGTAAATGCCAATTTCAAAGCTTTACAAATACTTTGACTATACTTTTAAACCTTGTGCACACACTTGTGGACACTTAACAACCATAGGTTCGTCTAAGCATGTCACGAACTAACCGGGATGATCAGAAGACTTAGCACTTAGCAGTTAGCCCATTGTAGCGTGGATGATAAACGCGGAAGTAAGCGAGTAGGCAGGATAACCACGCGATTTTGTCTAAGGACTCTCACACAAGGGGAGCAAGGGAAAAACACAAATTTAACCCGGGTCCTATAAACACACACTCGAATCAAAAAGCAGACCCAAGAAAATAAGTACTCACGATTTGGCAGACGGACAATCTGGACCGACATGGGCGAAACTTAATGACTGAGCGAGTGTGAAGCGCCATCTTGTCTCCTTTTATGCTTCCTGTTTCGCGACCGTACTAAACCTGCAGGAAGATTTAGCAGACTCAGAAGTGGTGCTACTCTGAGCAAAGTGAATGCACCATTGCATCGTTCCACTGTGTACCGTTCCACTGTGCAACGATGCTTGCACAAACAAGACCTTTATGGCATGGAAGAGTCACCAGAAGAAAACCTTACCTGCGTCCCCATCATAAAATCCAACATCAGAAATATGCACATCTACAGACGCCTGCTGCATTTTGGAAACAAGTACTGTGGACTGATGAAGTTAAAATAAAACTCTTTGGCCACAATCAGCCAAGGTATGTTTGGAGAGAAAAAAGAAACAGCATTTCATGAAAAGAACACCTTGCCAAATATTAAGCATATGTGGGGGAGGGGGGTCCTTGGTGTTGTGTTGCAGGCAGCAGCACAGGAAACATTACATGGAGGGAAGAATTGATTCCATTAAATACCAGCAAATTCTGGAAGCAAACATCATACCATCTGTACTGCTCCGCTCTCTGTTCAACCCTGCGCACCTACCAGCTCTTCAGCACTAAGGCCAGTGGAAAAGAGGCAGTGCTCTGTAACCATTCACAGCTGGCTTTTCATTTTTATTCACCATCCTGGAGTACTCCAGCGGCTATAAAAGGAGAGCGGAATTCCAGTTCAGTGAGTGAAAAGCATGAGAATAGAGACACATCTACTAACGTTAGTTTTTGTCCTTGTTTCTCTTTCTCTCTCTATCTTTCTCTCTCTCTGCAGACTCCAAGGGCCCGGCTGAGCCCCGAGTAAAAACCCATCAGAGGATTACTCGCCGCTGCCACACCATCCATCGGACAGGTTTGCTCGTCACCTCCAATCCAGTGCCCCGTTACTGCCCGGTGTGGGAATACAGCGACACCTCCCCGCTCTGAAAGGATACGTCCGATTCACCTCTCTCCTGCACCGTCCTTACACTTTTCCCCTCCTCACGTTCCTGGTTGCCAAAAAAAATTTAAATGTCACCACTGTGAACAACGCCATTACTGTGGCACTACGGTTTTGTGCGGTGGCCGTAAGTACGATTCATCATGATTCACCACGAGTTTTGGCACTGTGATTACAGTAGGTACCCAATTGGAATGGTTATTACCGCCGTGTTAAAACGACAGCGGCCAAAATAAATCAGTTTCAAAGTTCAAAGTCATTCGTAAAATGGCTCCCAGGTGGTGCAAAGTGACATTTTCACTTGCCACAGGTTTAAAATACTGTACAATTTAGTCATAAAAATGTTGCATCGAAGAAATACAATAGTAATGGTAATTTCCACATGAGTACTTTACACAACAAACATGAAAAATCTGAACCAGAGCTATTGATATTTACTGTGCAATAATGAGTCAAACAAAAAAACATTGGTTAAATGTTGTTTAGATCAAGTTCACTAGCTGACAATTTAATATGTACAAAGTATAAACTGTTATATAGCGTATCTCTGTATCTGTTTATTGTTATTTAAGTTCTGGATTATTTTAGGTACTTTAAACACATTGTTGGGTTGCTCATGTTGGGTTGCTACATAAGATGTAGTTTACAAATGAACACCTGGTTGGGTTATTTTGACCCAACAACTTTCATTATTCTTTTGTTTCTGCAAATGGCAGCCCGCAAAATGTTTGAAATATTACTGTTATTAAGTCACAGGTGTAGTTTTAAAAGTTGTTTAGGCAGGAATGCGTGTGTATACAGCTCAAAACCTCCATCAGTTATTAAAGATAGCATCTATTTAGAAAACATGCCCAGCAATTTCGGAGCTTCAGGAAATCTCCCGGCGCTCTGCGCATACAGTGGTTAATCAATCGGAATGTAGGTCCTACCGTCGCCGCGCTCGGCGGTACCGTTTGGCTTTGTGCGTTTGCTGGCTTTTACCGTTGAGTGGCGCTATATAACTACAGGCTGACGCCTCATGCCTTAGTTCATTCTCTGCTGGATTAATGAGACACAGAGTTTTAGAACTGCACGTAGTAGCGGATAAAATCAAGTAAAACGTTGTAGTTAAACAAATTTATAATCACAGAACTAAAATGACGATACAAATGTAGAATTTAAATTAAATTAAATCTTATTAGGATCAAATTTAAACAAAATAAATGTTAACACAGTGAGCCTTTAAATTTTATCACGTGTAATTAGAAAAGACGCGTGTAGGGTTTTGTGTCGTCTTATATCTTGTGTTCTTTAAATTTATAGTAGATTTATTAACTAAAATAAATGACCATAAAATTATAACATTGTCAGGACGTTCTACTGCGTCAGCTGATGTTGGTCATTCAGCCCCGCTTGTGTTTTTGCGTTATTATAAGAATGAAATGCAGTAGACTGTTATGATCTGTAAACGGGTTCGACCCATGTTGCACGGGCGGCACCATAAAGCACGGCCACGAGGCAAGGTCTTACGGGAAAAGGGTAATTTATTTAGGTAAAATGGGGAAGGAAAGTGTTGAAGGAGGAAGAATGGAAAGAATGGGATAAAGGTTGTGCATGTGCAGTTCCAGGGGCTGTGCCACACTGGCATGCGGGCACACAGCTGACAATAAGTGTTGGTGCGAGTGGCAGAACTGAGCACGCGGAGGCAGCGCTCCTGCACGCTCCCTCGTGACGGCGCTTCTCCCGCTGTCGATGGTCGGCGCGAGTTCTCGCTGACGCAAAAACCTAACCACACTTTTCCTCTTCGGCAGCGGGGCTGCGAGGGCGGGCACGGTGCGGGAGTGAAGATGCCGCGGGAGCTCGCGCAGCTCTTTCTCGCGCTGTCCTCAGCGCGGAGATCAAAGGGCGGAATTCTAGTGCCCTTGTTTAAAGTCCCTGGGGCGCGTCACATCGCCCCACTGACATGCTTCTTTCATATTCTCCATTACATCACGTACTTCCCAGACCTCAGACAAACCTCCGCGCCTTGCTTTTATAATGCGGAGCAAGCCCGAGATCATATTAACGTTAATTATCGCCAGCCGGCACAAATAGGCGGCCCCATCCCTTTGCCGCCTATTCAGGAAGCCCACGGAGTGAGGGAGTAGTTAAAGTAGATTTGGGCGTACACCCATCACACGCGCACGCCGTGTCAGATCATCATAATTGTCTTTAACTTGTATTTCATAAGGTTTTCCGAGTGGTGGTACAGCGCAACGGGGGTCATTATTTACTATTAAACATTAAACGAATTTACAAAACTTAATGCGTGCGATTAAGCGCTGATTCTAAGTAGGAAAGTAAAGAAGAGGATCCTGATGCTCAACATTCCGGAGACCAAACCCCATTTAAATTAAATTAACAAATATTGCATGTAAATAACAATAGCCCACGTTTAAAAAAGCATTTTTATTTAGATTATAAAAAAATAATCCTGCATCTGTTTTAGGTGTTCCAGCTGCCACTGTTTTAGAATTCAAATTAAATCAAATCTTTTTAGGATCAAATTTAAGCACAATAAATGTTAACACAGTGAGCCTTTTGATTTTATCACTTGTAATTAGAAAAAAAGCGTGTATGGATTTGTGTCATCTTATTTCTTGTGTACTTTAAATTTATAGTAGATTTATTAACTGAAGAGAGGGGTGTCGCGGTCGTTTTCAGTGAAACAAAGGCTCAGCTGAAAAATGTTAGGCACATCAGTCACTTAACCCCCAATAAAAGGTATTTGAGTGTTATGATAGTTGTAATATAACAGATGCGCACTAAATACTAAACCTAAACCAGGCACGGAGATTAATGAACCAAGATAGCCCCCATACCCGTTTAAAAAAAAATAAATAAATAAATACCAAAGAATATTATTGTGTATAGACTGATTAAAAACAATGCAATTTATGCTATCATAAGGAAAATCTCAAGTTCTTCCATTCCAAGGATTAAAAAGGCAACAATGTTAACTTTAGAATCTAGAATCCAGAAGATTAAAATTACACAAATTTAAATAACTGAAAGTCAGCCTCAGATTCAAGAGGTTTTTAAAGTGGGGAGAAGTGCATTTCAGTTCCTCTGAATGTATAGGTGAGAATAGCCGATTCACACCTGGGGAGGGTGAATAATTTGTATTTTAATGTTGTCTGGCATTGTAAAGCACTATAGTGTCACTAAAAGAACAACCCAGGATTAATAGGAATTCTTATACTGCATAAACATTATTTAGCACAAAAAAATTCCTCGCGCTCGGGAAAACTATGCGTGCGGTTAAGCGCTGGTTAGACTATAGGAAATTAAATCGGAGGGTTTTTATTTAGACTATTAAAAAAATAACCTGCGTCTATTTTTAGGCGTGCCAGCTGCCACTTTTTAGTTAGAAGTTTTCAATACAAAGCTTATAATGCCCACATGACATGACGGAATAAGGCACGGCTGGTGATGATTGGGGTTTGTTGGGTTACAGTGGATTTTACTACGCGGTGTGAGTGCAATGGCCATCCGTCTGCTCGCGCTGACTCTGCTCTCCGCGGATGGCTGTACCGCCCCCCTCCCACCTCTCGCTCCTTTGAAGTCCCTGGGGCGCGTTCCATTTGCCCTGCTTGCATGCCGCACTTCCGCGTGTTGCACGCGCGTGTTGCACGCGCGCTGCATACACAGCGCGTAGTAAAATCCACTGTAGCCCAACAAACCCCGAGTATTTTATAGCGCGGGGTGCAAGCCCGGGCAACGATAGCAACGATAGCTCACCAGTCATGTGTAATTCTGCGGTCCCGCTGCTTCGCATGTCTAAAGGGGAGGCCGCCTAACTAGTGAGCGAGGAGCGATATTGATTTGGGCACACGCCATGACAGGCTGAAAAAACTGTTGTCAGATTAATGTGCAAAAACTATATAATAAAAATATATAAGACTACATGCCTTTATAAGACTCAACTTTTATTTAAGCGCACTCACAATATCAAAAAAACGTTGTGATTTTGTAAATATGTTGTGATTTTGTAAGTGTTGTAAGCTGCGCTGTTCTGTATTGTTTTTGGTGAACTTGAGCGCGTCAGAAAATGAACGCAAACGTTTTTTTAAATTATCAGAGTCAGTCTGCTTGCTGTTTTCCCGACGCGTTCATAATCATTAGTCTACTTCTGCCGGTGCGCTCTGGAAAACTTCATGCATGCGGCTGAGCGCTGATTAAAACTATGGAGTAAATTAAAGAGGAGAATCACGATGCCGAGTCGAAGTCCCGAGCCCAAACCTCATTTAAATTAAATTAACAAATATTATAAATAAAAAAACAATAGCCCACGTTTAGAAACCGTTTATAAATTCTTTCCGACATGAGTTGGCCCGGTGTTATGCGCAGAGCGCCGGGAGATTTCCTGAAGCTCAGAAATCACTGGGCATGTTTTCTAAATAGCCGCTATCTTTAATAACTGATGGAGGTTTTAAGCTGTATACACACGCATTCCTGCCTAAACAACTCTTAAAACTACACCTGTAACACAATAAACAGTAATATTTCAAACATTCTGCAGACTGATATTTGGAGAAAGAAAAGAATAATGAATAAACCAGTTGTTGGCTCAAAATAACCCAACCAGGAGTTCATTTGTAAACTACATCTCATATGAGCCAACATGAGCAACCCAACAATGTGTTTAAAGTACCTGAAATAATCCAAAACTTAAATAACAATAAACCGATACAGAGATACGCTGTATAACGGTCACTGTTGTATTTACGGCAACGAGCGAAAATGTCACTTTGCGCCACCTGGCGGCCATTTTACGAATGACTTTGAAATGCAACTGATTTATTTTGGCCGCTGACGTTTTTACGCGGCGGTGAGCGCGACGGTAATAACCATTCCAATTGATCAACTACTGTAACACCGGGCCAACTCATGTCAGAAAGAATTTATAAAGGTTTTCTAAACATGGGCTATTGTTTTTTTACTTGTTAGTTATATTTGTTAGTTTAATTTAAATGAGGTTTGAGCTCGGGACTTCGACTCAGCATCGTGATCCCCCTCTTTAATTCCCTATGCAGTCAAATCAGCGCTCAGCCGCATGCACAAAGTTTTCCAGAGTGCACAGGCAGAAGTAAACTAATGATTATAAATATGTCTGGCAAAACAACAAGACGACTGACTTTGTTGTTTAGATCAAGCCGTGGGCTCACTGCCGGATTATGGTGACTTGCCGCTGAGGAGGAAAATGCCACAAGGAGCGTCACTGCTGTCCTTGCGGGCCCATGCTGCCACTCTGTCCACTGCTCACCACTCACCAGCCCGTGCCCACATGCCAACCAGACCTGCACATCCCCATTCCTTCCTTTCCATCCTTCCTCCTTTAACCCTTTCCTTTCAATTTTTTTCCGTAAGACCTCGCCTCGAGTCCATGCTTTATTGTGCCGCCCGTTAGGGTCGAACCCATTACACGGCCCAAATGTAATCAACAATATTTTAAAAAGTTTTATTGTTCTTGTTTTAATGTTATTTTGAAGTAAATGAAACAGTAATAGCTAAAAAGTAAAATAAATAGTTTAATGGTTTAAATAGTTAAAATGAATAGTTATAATATTACCAAGGGGAATGTTTGATGTCATGTGGGCATTATAAGATTTGTATTGAAAACTTCTAACTAAAAAGTGGCAGCTGGCACGCCTAAAAATAGATGCAGGATTATTTTTTTATAGTCTAAATAAAAATGCTTTTCTAAAAGTGAGCTTTTGTTTACTTCCTCCTCTATAATTTCCTACGTAGTCTAATCAGCGCTCAACCGCACGCATAAAGTTTTTCAGAGCGCGGAGGAATTTTGTTGTACTAAATAATATTTATGCAGTATAATCAGGGCTTCTTATTCCTATTAATCTTAGGTTGTTGTTCTTTTTGTGTCACTGTGTGTGCTTTACAATGTCAGACAACATTCCAATGCAAATTATTCACCCTCCCCAGATGTGAATCAGCTGTTCTCACCTATACGTTTAGATAAACTGAAATGCAGCTCTCCACACTTTAAGACCCTCTTAGATCTGAGGCTCTACTGAAGACCTGCAGTGATTAAGGCCTCTTTTTAAATTTGTGTAAATTTAATCTTCTGGATTCTAGGTTCTAAAGTTAACATTGTTATTGTTTGGTATTTTTATTTTCAAAAATAAAAAAACGGGGGATGGGGCTAAGAAACACGAATCTCGGTACATTTACTGTTATATTACAACTATATTATAACATTTTATTTGGGGTTAAGTGACTGATGTTCTTAACTTTTTTTAAGCAGAGCCTCTGTTTCACTGAATAATCCACGACTTTTCATGAGTAAGACCGCTTGACACCCCTCACACACACACACACACACACAGCAGACCAAATTGTCGTTAGCACGTCCCTCCCCCAAACAGCGCAGCAAGGAGCATTTATTTACGTCTGAACTCAGTCGTTTACATAAGTCACTGATCAATAGCTCATGATATCAATTTATTCATACAGATGTACCTGTTTTACATGGAAATTTACAGGCTTGTTACTGAATGATATACTCTGACAGAGCCATAAGAACAGTGGCAGCTGGAACACCTAAAACAGATGCAGGATTCTCTTTAATTTCCTACGTGGTCTAATCAGCACTCAACCGCATGCATACATTTTTCCAGACCGCGCCGGCTGAAGTAGACTAATGATTTTGAATGCATCGGGAAAAACAACAAGCAGACTGACTCTGACCATTTTTATAAGTCATTGATAAATTAGTAACTTCTTTGGTTTCGGCTGTGATGGTGATCATGTCATCTCGTCGTCTCCGCACCAGTAGACTTGCCTACAATTCACTTTTCGAATTACAGATTACATTGTCTAAAATTAGATGTCTAAAACTGTTTTTCATTAGTTTATATAAAAGCAGACGTTTCGCTTTCTGTAAGTATATATTTTTCATGTCTGTGAGGCGAGTATACACGGAGTATCGGTTCATTTTCTGAAACGCTCAAGTTCACCGAAAACAATACAGAATAGCTCACCCTGTTTATTTTCATTATTTTACAAAATCGTAAAGTTTTTTCATCATTGTGTGAGTGCTTGAATAAAAGTAGAGTCTTATAAAGGCTATGTAGCTTATATAGTTTTATTATATCATTTTTGAACATTAATCTGGCAAACCTTTTCTGATACACACCCAGTCAGTTTTCTGGCTATACGCTAGTGTTATACAGGATTTAACCTAAAGACTAGATATAAAGGTATACATTTACTTTGCCTAAATTTGATGCAAATAAGAAACGCCTATATTTAATTTAAATTCTAAATCTGTACTGTAATTTTAGGACTGTGATTGTTAATTTGTTGAATGTTCTACTTGTATTTCTTAAAGTTTTCCCAGGAGTGGTACAGCGCAACCGGGGTCATTATTTATTAAAGAAAATGATGATGAACAGCCTACTGCATTTCATTCTTATAAAATCTAAAGGCTCACTGTGTTAACGTTTATTTCGCTTAAATTCAACCCAAAAATATTTAATTTAATGTATATTCTGTGTTCTGTGATTATGAATTCGTTTAACTACAATGTTTTACTTGATTTTATCCGCTACTACGTGCAGCTCTAAAGGAGCTGCGGCTCATTATTCCTGGAGAGAATGAACTGATGCCCGAGGCGTCAGTCTATAGTTATATAGCGCCACCCAGCGGTAAAAACCAGCAAAGACATAAACCCAAATGCTGCCGCCGAGCGCCGCAACAGTAAAACCAACATTCTGATTGGGTACCTACTGTAGGTTTCCATCTTTCCGCGCATCGGTCCTCATATAGTCAAGTAGCATTGGTGAGATAGGGGTATAACAGCAGGAATAACAGAGGGGGCCAGGTTATTGGGGGCGGGGCTTGTAGGACGACTTTCATACACACGCTAAGGGATTAGGAATGACTGCTGTGTGGGTCACAAATTACCTAAATTGTCTAAATAATAGATTACATTTTTGAAAATGTAACTAATTTTTAACTGCAAATTTCTATGTTTCTGTTTAGTGATTAATTCTTATGGAGGCACTAGACTAGAGCTCCCATTGGCTGATGCAGTCATATCCACCATCCGTGCCTTTTTTCACATCACTGCATTTGCAGGATGCTCCTGGTTCATGAACACTTTCTTAAATGTTATGTGTATCTCCCATTTAGTATAGTGTGGTTTCTGTTTTTGTTTTGTTTGCTTGATGATTGTTGCCAAACCTTGAAATCTGTGGCACAGCATGGGTTTGCTTCCTACCTAGAAGATAGGTTGTATGAGGTGACATGGACGGGATCCACAACTGCCCCACATTCTCTCCTTTTTTGCTTTAGATGCTCAGGTTTCCACCCTCATCTGACATATCTGGCAGACATCTCATCCTGGATGGCAGCTCATTAGCTGAAGCTAAACCCTAAAATTCAACCCTTCATCCCCTGGTCAAGGCCTTGTGATCCCCATGAATGGTGCCTCTGTCCACTGTTCATTTTCTGCAGCTGATCAAAAATGCAGCTGCATGTCTCGTTTTCAACACACTCCCACACTACCCCACTTTTCCGCTCCCTGCATTGTCTTCCTATAGCTGCTTGAATCAAATCAAAACCCTGATGCTTGCCTACAAAGCTAAAAACATTCCCTCCGATTTTTCAGCACTGCTCGGCTGGTCCTGACATCTTTTAGAGATCGAGGTAGACATGCATCTAGACTCTTTTCTGTCCTGGCACATAGGTGATGGAACCTTTCCAACAACGTTTGACGATGGTACTTAGTTAGTAACCTAGTTACCCAGTGTAAGGATCTATCCAATGATGGAAACTTCAAAGCACTTTTGTAAGTCCCTCTGGACAAATGCTAAATGTAAATCAAAATGTTGCTAGACGATGCACTTGCATTCCTAAAGTGTCTCCTTTTGTTTTATGCCTTAACTATTGCTATTCCTATTTAAGGACAATCCCACAAACTAAATATAAAAAAAATTCAAATACCATGGTACATCTGCGTTTGTGTGACTGCTTTACTGCATGGTAAATCACAACGTAAAATACATTAACACTAGAAGCGCCGCGCCAGTGTCACCTACTAATAACGCGGTTCAGCGGTCATTTGACCGCCTATTGTTTTGAATGGGAGGCTGTTGCGCTAGATGGCGCTTTCACCCAAAGCAAATAGTTTAGCTCCAAGATCAACTTGCACTTGGACAATGCGCCATTCATTCCCGCGTTGATAATCAGCGATATTTTTTTTACATATTCAACTGAGAAAACCTACTACAGAGTCTCTAAGGGGACAAAGGAGGAGGGAAAAAATGGCAGAAAAAAAACAAGTCATGTTTTGCATTATAACCCAAAGTTTTTGGCATGACTTTTTTTCTCCTCCTTTGTCCATCTAGGGGCTTCGTACTATAACAAAAAGGAAAGCTCTACTTAATTTCATATCGTATGGAGAAAATTTATTCGTTTTTTCATTCTATTCGAAGTTTCTGAACGTCTCGGATGGAGCAGGAGCAGTGATTTAGTTCTGAAATCGCTTCCGTAAAATTATCGCTAAAACAATATTAAATTTGAATAAATCAGATCTACCACGGCAGATAATAAACTATGCTATGTCATAACCGAAGCAAACACCACGATTATGCCTCGTTTCGTTCAGTGTTGCTAGGCAACGGACCACGCGCCTAATCGGCGGGAACGTGGTTCACTTGGCCGCGGTGTATTATAAACCTGCGGAATGTTTCACTGCTTATGTTCATGTAATAAAAGCGAGGGAAATGTGGAAGTGATGTGTGGCCACTGAATGAGAACTAAACCAAAGATTTCGGTAACTACACTGAGTGTAACATCTGCATAGTGACACTAAACAGCTGAACAACTTCACTCTAAGAAAAAAAGCTGTATTTTGTTTGTTTATATTTAGAATGTTTATAAAAGTACACGAAGTAGGCGCGCACGCGCACACACACACACACACCTCCCCTGAGCCCTCGGTCAACATCTAATGACCGTCGATATGCCCCTGAATAGAGCCAGCCTCGATTATACACACACACACACACACATATATATATATATAACACCCCTGATCATGAGTTTCAGCTGAAACTAATTCTATACATGCAACAGAAAATGTAGATGCATATATGTAAATGTAGATATATATATATATAGCATGTATCTTTATACATTTGGAATCTGCATCTACATTTTCTGTTGCATGTATAGAATTAGTTTCAGCTGAAACTCATGATCAGGGGTGTTGGGGTACTTATGTAGTGATAATTAGTTTCAGCCAAATCATTAAAACTAACAATAGACTATGAGAGGTGGTTGGAAGGTGTTACTCTGAATATAAACAAACAAAATACAGCTTTTTTTCTCAGAGGTAAACAAAAAAGTGAAGTTGTTTAGCTGTTTAGTGTCACTATGTCATAACCAGTGAAACAACGTGGACTCATCGCTGTGCTTGTTGTAACTGAAAAAACGCTGCAACTGCTTTAAAGTCTTTCCACTCCGTGACCGCTAAAATCCGACACGACACCACGTTAGGCTACGTCTTGACTCATTTGCATATCGACGGTGATTAGATGTTGACCGAGGGCTCAGGGGAGGTGTGTGTGTGTGGGTGTGGATGTGTGTGTGCGCGCGCCTACTTCGTGTACTTTTATAAACATTCTAAATATAAACAAACAAAATACAGTTGAACGGAAAAGTGAAGTTGTTCAGCTGTTTAGTGTCACTATGCAGATGTTACACTCAGTGTAGTTACCGAAATCTTTGGTTTAGTTCTCATTCAGTGGCCACACATCACTTCCACATTTCCCTCCCTTTTATTACATGAACATAAGCAGTGAAACATTCCGCAGGTTTATAATACACCGCGGCCAAGTGAACCACGTTCCCGCCGATTAGGCGCGTGGTCCGTTGCCTAGCAACATTGAACGAAACGAGGCATAATCGTGGTGTTTGCTTCGGTTATGACATAGCATAGTTTATTATCTGCTGTGGTAGATCTGATTTATACAAATTTAATAATGAGGCTTTATATCCTCAGGGGGGGTCGTTACATATGTAGTATGTAAAACAATATTGTTTTAGAGATAATTTCACGGAAGCTTCTAACAGAATGAACAGACTAATGAATTTTCTCAAAACGTTATAAAAATTAAGTAAAGCTAAATCCCATAAATGTCCATATAAAATATCGCTGATTATCAACGCCAGAATGAATGGCGAATTGTCGATATTTCACAGAAGCATATATATATATATATAACTGCATATATGGAATGAAACCTGAGATAGTTACATATACGCACTGAATGACGCATAGATAGTATGCGCGATTCCTTGCGCCATCTGCTGAGCGAAATGAGAATCGCAGGTTGGAAAAGACAGGAAACGTCATGCCGCCGCGCAGCTGTCAGCGATTTCACGTAAATAAGAGCAAAATAGCTTTATACTGGCTTTTACTGGTGCGATTTTAAAAATTTAAGCATACAGGGTGATTAAGCTCACAGAACTAGGAAAAGTCATGAAAGGAGGGTCCTGGAAATTGATCGAGTGTGAAGTATTTTTTTTTTTTTTACCCCGTTGCGGTCAAATGACCGCTGCTCGGCGCTTCTAGTGTTAAAAACTTACATTGATGCTGAAAAACTTTATTACGACTCAATTTCTCCAGGACAGGATATGACTAAAAGAGGCTCAGACACAGTGAATTGAATATGTTGCTAAATACAAGAAAAAAACAACAGCAACAAATACCAACCGTGAGGAGAACCTCTTTAAGATTAAGCATGGCTGTGGTTAAGTGGTACGTAAATTGCAGAGATCTGTCTGACAGCATTTGATTTTTAAATTAGGATTTTGCTTCAGCTCGAGACACTTTGCCATAGAGATGCATTGCTTCAGTGAAGGTGACTTTACAGCTAAGGAGAAAAAAAAGATATTCAGCAGTCAGTGCAAGTCTCTAAGGACATCCTGATGTAATTCACATGCTTTAAGTTGGAAAGTCAGGAACGTGACCCTAACCAAGTACCCTAAGTCTACTGTGTACTGTCAGTTTCATACTAAATAAATTATTGCACTTAGATTTTTGTTTTAATGTTAAAATGATTTAAACCATTACAATGTGCTGCCTTTTATAATGTGCTGAGATTTGTTGTGCTGCTGTGTTATATTCACAGACTCAAAGTTGCAGTGATAAATAAACATAAAAGGAGACACGCCCAGAGCTGAAGATTTGGTTCACAGTTTTGAGGAAAGAGCAGGCAGACATTATCATGAGGTGGGAAACATCAGAAGCATCTCAGAGCATCTCAGAGCAGAACCTGTAACAGAGTGGAGACCAAAAGCCACAGTAAGCTTTCTGCAAACACAAACATATTTCTAAACAAAGCCTTTTTTAATTATGAATCCATTTATTTATTAGATCAGCCTAATGTTGTTTTGTAATATGACCATATTATCCTCTGCTTTCTCATCACTGAATATCAGCATCACCAGTCCCTCCATGTGGATCATATTCCTTCTATTTTTACATTTAAGGTCGGTATGAATTACTTAAACTTCTGTATAAATGTTTTTTACATTTATTCTACAACCTTCTAGCTTTAGACACCTGTACCTGTGTATACAATATGTAGGTTATTTTCTGCATATTGTATGCACACACTCTGTCCTTATTGTTGATCAAGTCTGAGGTGACGGTGCTGAAGAAACCTCTTCTTTGCTTTTATTTCAAATGGCTAATATATTATTTTAAAGTACACTAATATAATTAAAATAGATCCTAGTGGGTCTTATTTACTGACTGTATATTACACATGAGTCAAATCTGACGTATTTGAATCAGATTGTCTCTGGAGATTTGAGAGATTTGACCTGAAACCAAGTCTCCACATACCGTTTATCAGCACTGAGGCAAAAACTAGAGCAAGGAACAGAATCTTCACTCTGTAAAATAAAGAATGATTTACAAAAATCATGTATAAATGTTTAAGAAGTTAGTGTGGCTGGCAGAGTTTATGTACAATAACAATAGGTTTAAAATTCAATTGTACTAAGAAAACAAAATCTAAGAGCTCTCTAAGCATAATATTCTCTAAGAGCTTACCTTCAATGTTTAAGAGTGTAGTAAAGGAAAAAGGAGTCTCTGAGCTTTACCTGTGTATCAGTTCTGATCCCACTACGTTATCGTTCCTACTTTAAATTCATCTGATGTGAGTTCCCACCGTCCTGGTTTTCATGGTCACTATAGACTTTCACCCAATAATCAACTAAAGGATACACAGCATTTCACACCAAAGTACGAAACGAATCACACTGTTACAGTTACTCATGTGGTTTCTTGCAGTCTGATACAATGATATTCCACCTTTCCATAAGAATCACTCCCCTTTGGAATAATGTAGACTAAATGACTTCAGTTAAATAAAAAAAGAGCTGTTATTAATTATAATCTTAATGTTTCAGAGGTAGCCAAAATAAGAAAGCAAATTACCTAACAAAGGAAACAGTGAACACAACTTTAAAAGACTATATGGACAAGCAAAAATGGCTGTGGGCAAAGAAGAAAAAGAAGGGGGAAAAATCAAGGTCCAGCAAAGAAATCATGCTGTGATAATAAATATGCACGACATTACCAATTTGATAGCATGCCATATTCAATGATTAAGTAAGAGACACTTTTTCTTAAATTTTTCTAATGCTAAATGCTTGTTAAATAGTTATGGATTAAAAAAAATTATAGAAATAACACATTTAAGTTTTCATTAACAAAGAGGATTTAATTCACTCTCTCACTCACTCATCATCTAGACCACTTTATCCTGTCGTAAGTGGCCTGGAGCCTACCCTAGTAGAGCCTATCCCAGTAGAGTGTCAGTCCATCTCAGGGCACACACTTACACGCTCATTCACACACTATAGGCAATTTGGGAACAACAATCAGCCTGGCCTGCATGTCTTTGGACTGTGAAAGGAAAAAAAAGTACCTGGAGGAAACCCACCAAACAAAGGGAGAACATACTCCACAAACTCCATTTGTATAGTGCTTTTAACAATAGACAATATAGAGAAGCAGTTTTACAGAAAGCATCAGTCATTAGTCTAATCCAGGACCATCAAATGGACCTGTCCTCAATCACTACACGTATTCCCAATCAGACACTATGGTGCCATTCTCAGCACAGCCAGGGGCCTCTATATAATTAGAATTCCAATCAGAACCCAGGCACCAGGATGTATCACATAGGTCAGGAGTGAAGAAACGGTGAGAGAGTGGTGCTGGCCCACATTCAGAGTCTGAATCATAATTCAATCATAATCATCATTCAGAAGTTTGGTATGTATCTTAAGGTCCTCTCAAACTTCTACAGCTGCATAATCAAGAGCATCCTGACTAACTGCATCGCTGTGTGGTACAAATTTGCCACTATGTGGGTACATACTAATCTCTAAAACAATTATAAAAATCTGCAAAGCTGTCAACATTAGCGATCAAGGAAAAATTCACCCTCTTTCTTATCTTGGTGTTGTTGAATCTGTCACGATTAATTATCCTAATATTAGGATCTAACCAGGCCTGGACTGACCATAGGGCATACCGGGCAATGCCCGGTGGGCCGATGCACATTTTTAGGCCGGGGCTGTCAGTCATAATTGAATATTTTTTAAAAAGTTTTTTAGACTAATTTATTTATTACCGCAACGGTGGAGTATCTGAGACACGAAACGCGGCCCATCGGTTGACTGTCCTAAAGGACATTGAGCTAGTCCAATAAAATCTCAGGCCACGCCCTGCCTCCCTTTTGGCCAGCCCTCATCTCCCCTTGACAAAATCTGCTATTTAGAGTTCGACCGGAGTTTGAGATGAGTCCATCTATAACAATGGATAAACCAGAAAAAGAGAGAAAGCTGCAGGAGAAAAGACGTAAAAGCCTACAAGTGGAAGCAGCAAAATGTGTGAAAATCACAGAAATGTTTGCCACCACCACACGTTCAATTGCAGCTGCTGGTGTCGGACCATCAACATCTAGCAACCGTGCAGAGGCAGTCCAGAGTGCTCAAGGGAGTGTACAACAGAGTAACGTTAACGTTAGTTACACAGATGAAGAAGGAGTAGCTATTAAAATTGATTTGGAGGAGGAGGAGGTGGTGAGAGACGTGACCCAGCAGGGACAGATTGAGGAAGGCTTCAGAATAGCTACGAGTCCGGTAAGAAGTAGCCGAAATGTTGGCAGAGTGAAGGGAGGGACATTTATGTAGGAAAGCCAAAGGACTTTTATGTGGTGTGTGTGTGTGTGTATGAGTCACTCGTGCATTTGAGTGTTTGTCGACAACCTGCACCACAAGCCTACCTAGCTGCTACTCCGAGATGAGCCGTCTGCCAGTTAGGGGCTGGGCTACATTGCCATTCACATTCAATTAATGAGTGGTCTTACGTCTGTCACGATTGATCGAAATTGTTGTCAATCTTCACGCAGTACAACAATTAAACCCCCAGAGCTCTATAAATGGCTGACTATCGGATTTCTAGGTAGACACACGTAGGCCTACACACACGCAGAATGATGATAGCCCATGGAATTAACAATGAAAATGTTAGCCTACACCTTCACTAAATAGGAGGCTATCTGGAGGATTTGCAGGCCAACACTGTGCTAATGCTCAAATTATTGCAGTTAGACTTTAACATATTTAATAGTAGACTATGAGTTTTGTGCAGAACTTCATCCTTGCTAGGTTGGAGGTCACTCACATGTGTGTGAAAGAGAAAGAGAGACAGAGAGAGAGAGACGGGGGGGGGGAATTGCTAATAATAACAATAATAATAATTAAGAATAAATTTTTACCAAGGTTATTTGCTTCCATGCAGGTTACTGTGGTTTAATGTTTGAAACAAAACAGTGAGCGTATCTATCCTTTGATGTGTCCTATGCCTCAGCATATTGTTTAAATAATCATGGTGGGCCGCTATGGCCAAAAATGCCAGGGCCGTTTTTTGGTCCCAGTCCAGCCCTGGATCTAACCCGTTATCGAATTGTGCATTTTGAACATTGGGAGATGGTACATTCTCCTCATCGACATCTATTTGCACATTTTGAACAACAGGGAGTGGTACGCTCACCTCAGCTTTAACTATTTGAGGGTTTGAAGTATTAGGGATGTGTTGATTATCAGTTACAGAGTTTTGTGAAACGTTGACAGGGGTATCGGTTAAGTTAACCAGATTGTCATTTAACATTTTAAGACTTTAAATAAGATCATGAAACAAATCTAGAGGAGGTAATGGTTCTTGAGATGTTTCTGGAGATGTGACGTTAATGATGCGATATTGAGAAGGTAAGGTCAATGTTTCGTTCAAACGATTGACGGCTTCAATTAAATCTGGGTTTAACTGTGTAGATGACGGTTGATCATTTAGGCTATTTTGCAACTTTAAGAAATTATGATTTAATTGGGTACATTTGGGACTGAGTTTTGGCTGAAATCTTCAGTCCAAGTATGAAATAGTAACTTTCATTTAGCTGGTTGACTGCATCGATTAAATAAGGGTATAACTGCATAGATAACAGTTGATCATTTAGAGCCTATTTCGCAACATTAACAAATTACAATTTAATTAAAAAAAAATATTTCCTGCTGCCTTGTTGGTGTATTGGGAGCATTTGGGAGCATTTTCTAATTTTTTTATTATTACTCTCTGCTACCAAAATGTTATTAGAACGCTTCTCTGCCATAGCTAATGATATTTCCTTAACAAATCTACAATACTTATAACACACCTATTCAACGATTTAAGATTATTATGCAACAATTAAACAATCTCCGCAGGTGAACCGTTATGAACCACGTTATGAAGATGATAAAAATTTTCATTCATAACATACATTTGATGTCGAAAATCATCCAGTGTTTTGTAAAGCCTGGATTTTTCTGGATGAAAATCCTCTTCTACATCACTGGCATGTCTGACACTGTTCGTACCTAAAATTAAATATTTAGAGTTTTTGCACTCAAAGGACACCTGACATTATATATTAAAGCAAAATATGTGTGATAGCAGCTCACCTGAAACACTTAATTCCGTCTCCCTGAAAATATCTTCAAATTCGGTATCATTGGGTATAACTAGAACAAAATATATTACGAGTAAACTAGACGGCTTTACAATGTTAAAATAATAGTATTATTTTCATCAAAGGTAGTTCAGAATGGTTGAACAAATTCTGTAACATCGGTACCACTTCGGTCCGGGGGAAAAAGATCTGGGTCTCCGGATTACTAGCCGTAGCTTTGTCACCCCCTAGTGTGTCTACATGTGTACTTGTCCCCCGGTATCTGTATTAGCACAAGACCAAGTTCACCTGTGTTTACCCCTGTGTGTCTCTATATATACCAGCCGAGCCCGTAGCCTTTGTCTGTTCACCGTTGTGCACTTGTGTTTTTTCATGTTCTCGACTGTGCCCATGCTGACGACTCTGTCCCCCTCCTCCAGGAGTAAAGGTGTAGTTAAGGACTGTGAAGAGTCACGGCCCGCCTGCAGACCCAGTGGGGGAAGCTGCAACAGATCGGGCTGAGCCTTAGTTTGTTTGTTGATTTAGTTAAGTTCTTTTGTTTAAATAAATAAATATTGGTTTCCTGCAACCCTGCATCTGCGTCTGTCCAATATCTCGACATGACAGATGAACAGACCTTCAAAGACGCAGCAGGGACGCCCCTGCCGGACGAGGAAACGCCCACACTGGATTATATTGTCAGGCAGCAAGGGCAGATTGACGCATTGGCACGAGCGGTTTGCGATATGGCACGCAGCGTGGAACGGCTCTCACTGAGATGGAACCAACCCCCCGCCGCTCGGCCGCGCTCCGCACACTCCCCACCACGCGCCGCCCCGCCGGAAAGGTATGCGGGGAATCCCGAGGGATGTAAGCGCTTCCTCCTGGCCTGTGAGCTCTACCTGGCTGATTATCCGGAGCTCGCGGACACAAAAAAGATCAGTTTCATCACCCAGCAGCTCACAGGTCCAGCGATGGACTGGGCGGCCGCAGTGTGGAGCGCTGGTGGGACCGAGATGGCGGATTACGAGCAGTTCCTCGAAGGCTTTCGCGCGGTGTTTGTTCATCCTGACCATGGAAAATCGGGGGAGCAACAACTGCTGAGGCTGAAACAAGGTAGTCAAACGGTCGCGGACTACGCGGTGAAGTTCCGCATTCTAGCCGCGGAGAGTGGCTGGTGTGAAAAGAGCTTGTTGGCCAGGTTCAGAGACGGGTTGCAACCCGACCTCCAACTAGAACTATCTTGTCGCGACACCGGCTTGTCCCTAAACGACTGTGTCAGCCTGGCCATCAAGCTGGACCAGCACCTCCGCGGTCAACGACGACTTCCCCCCGCGAGGAGTTCCACGGGACGAACTGACCACGGCCGCCGCGACAGCCTCAGCAAACCCCCCAGCGAACCGCGCGAAAGCAGCCATCCGGAGCCCATGGAGATCGGTACGTCACACCTCTCGGTCCAAGAGAGACGAAGACGGATCTCCGCAGGATTGTGTCTGTACTGTGGGGGGGGAGCGCACAGAGTCAGCAACTGTCCCTTGTTAAATGTAACCACACACACACCTCCTCGCACTCATCACTCCTTCTGTCTACATGCCAGTTTGTCTTATCATAATCACACTGTGTTTGTTTTTCCACTAATAGATTCGGGATCGGCTGGTAACTTCATCTCATCAGCACTTCTTTCCGAGCTAAAAGCTCCAGTGTCGAAGCTTCCATACCCGATCTCAGTCAAAGCTCTAGATGGCCGAAAATTAAAACAATCGCCTGTTGAATTAATGTCCGTGCCCCTACGTTTAACTTTCCCCGGTCATACCGAGGAGCTAAAATTTTTCGTGCTACCTCAGGTGGACCAGTCCGTCGTGCTGGGCCTCCCCTGGCTCAGTTATCATAATCCTAATTTTGATTGGGCTCAATCACGCATCACATCCTGGGCTCCTAAATGCGCTAAATTATGTACACCATCAGCTTTGACGGTCCAAACAACAACCATAGAAAGTCCAAGCGCCCAAATATCGGTCACTGTGCCATCGGAGTACCAAACATTTCAAGATGTATTTAGTGTTAGAGCCGCAGCACGACTTCCCCCCCACCGTCCGTGGGACTGCGCGATTGAGCTCCTGCCGGGGAAAGCACCACCTTGCTCGCGCATTTATCCATTGTCCGTGGTGGAAACCCGTGCCATGGAGGAATACGTGAGTGAGGCTCTCCAGCAGGGGCTCATCAGCAGGTCCACGTCTCCAGCTTCGGCCGGATTTTTTTTTATTGAAAAGAAAGGGGGGGGACTTAGGCCATGTATTGATTATCGTGGTCTAAATACAATAACAGTAAAGTACAAGCACCCACTGCCCCTGGTACCGGCCGCTATCGACCAGCTCCGCGGCGCCTCTATCTTTACAAAACTCGACCTCCGCAGCGCTTACAATCTCGTTCGTGTTCGTAAGGGTGATGAATGGAAGACTGCGTTTAGCACGACATCTGGGCATTACCAATACAATGTAATGGCATATGGACTGGTAAACGCACCTGCGGTGTTTCAGGGGTTCATGAATGACGTGTTTCGACATATGTTAAACCGTTATGTCATAGTATACTTAGATGATATCTTGGTGTACTCGCGGTCATATGCCGAGCACGTCCGTCATGTAACAGCCGTCCTTCGTCAGCTGCGCAAACACGGGCTCTATGCGAAGGCAGAGAAATGTGATTTCCATCAAAGGGAGATTGCATTTCTAGGCTATCGCATAGGACCACAGGGGGTCGCGATGGAGGCAGCCAAGGTCCAGGCGGTGCAACAATGGCCGGAACCCAAGTCAGTTAAGGCGCTACAGAGTTTTCTTGGGTTTGCCAACTTCTATCGGCGATTTATTCGGGGCTATAGCACGGTGGCAGCACCTCTCACAAGCTTGTTAAAGGGGAAACCACAGCGGCTGCGCGAATTCCCGCTGGAGGCACGCGCAGCCTTCCAGCGGCTCAAAACAGCTTTCACTTCTGCGCCTATATTAAAGCTACCCGACCCAGATAAGCCCTTCTTAGTAGAGGTCGATGCGTCGGAGGTGGGACTGGGAGCGGTGCTGTCACAACGCCACGGCAACCCAGAAAAACTCCACCCCTGTGCTTTTTTTTCACGAAAACTAAATCCAGCCGAACGCAATTATGATATTGGTAATCGTGAACTGCTAGCAGTAAAAGCGGCGTTAGAGGAGTGGCGGCATTGGTTGGAGGGAGCTAAACACCCCTTTACTGTACTCACTGACCATCGTAACCTCGAGTACATTCAACAAGCAAGGAGACTAAACTCTCGCCAAGCCCGATGGGCGCTGTTTTTCACGCGTTTCCAATTTATTATTACTTATCGCCCCGGCTCACGTAATAAGAAAGCGGACGCGTTATCCCGCTATTATCCGACGCCGGATCGAAACCCCGATCCAGAAACCATTCTGCCCGCGACACTCGTGGTGGCCCCGATCGTATGGGACATCGACTCGGAGATAGCCCAAATGACACGGTCCCATCCCGTGCCTCAGGGCTGTCCTCCGAATCGAACATACGTTCCGGAGCCATTACGAGAACGAGTGACGATCGAGGCACACACCAGTCTATCATCTGGCCACCCCGGCGTGTCACGCACCATCCACCTGCTGGAACCAAAGTTCTGGTGGCCAAAACTGCGGGAAACCGTGAAAACAGTAGTTTCGTCTTGTACAGTCTGCGCCGCAACCAAGAGTCCCCGCTGGTTGCCAGTTGGAAAATTAATGCCCCTGCCCACGCCGCACAGACCGTGGTCCCACATTGCAGTGGACTTTGTGACGGATCTGCCGGTGTCAAAAGGGTACACGACAATTCTCGTAGTGGTGGATCGCTTTTCTAAAGGAAGTCGTTTTCTTCCGTTTAGCTCTCTCCCATCAACCCTCCAGGTGGCAGAAACCCTATTCGAGACAGTGTTTCGTTACTACGGTATCCCGGAGGATATTGTTTCTGATCGTGGTCCCCAATTCATCGCAAAGGTCTGGAAAGCTTTTTTCCAGAAATTGGGAACCACTGTTAGCCTAACGTCAGGTTATCACCCCGAGTCTAATGGGCAAGCAGAGCGGACTGTCCAGGAACTTGGAAGGTTCCTCCGAGCATACTGCAGTAGTCGACAGCATGAATGGGCAGACTGTTTAATCTGGGCGGAATATGCGCAGAATTCACTACGTCACTCCGCGACCGGCATGACGCCGTTTCAGTGTGTGCTAGGGCATCAGCCGCCGCTCTGTCCCTGGGATGCCACTCCCACCGATATCCCCGTGGTGGATCAGTGGTTTCAAAGAGCGGAAAAAGTATGGGAGGAAGCGCACACCAAGATCTCCCAAGCAGTTCGCAGATTCAAAAAATTTGCCGATAGACGGCGAAGGGAAAGTCCGCCGCTCCAGGTAGGGGATCGAGTATGGCTCTCGACACGGGACCTTCACCTTAACCTCCCATGTAAGAAACTCACTCCCAGATACATTGGTCCATTCCCCATTCTCACACAAATAAACCCTGTCACATTTAAGTTACAACTCCCAAGGCATATGAAAATTCACCCTGTTTTTCACATTTCCCTTCTCAGGCCGGTGGTTCGGGGACCCCTGGACGGAGGTGTCGCAGAGCCTTCGATCCCCGGGGCTGTGGAAATAGCGGGCGCCCCCGCATTCAGAGTAAGAGAGTTACTAGACTCCCGGAGAAGAGCGGGCTCCCTCCAGTATTTGGTGGACTGGGAGGGGTATGGTCCGGAGGAACGGAGCTGGGTCCCGGCCCGAGACATTGTGAGTAAGGAACTCATCACAGATTTCCATCTAGCTCGGCCGGATCGCCCGGCACCGCGACCACCGGGCCGACCCGCCCGCCGGCATTTCCATCAGGCCGGTGGGTCCCGACTCCCTCCGGTCAATCGGAGTGAGCGCCCGCACCCCCCTCGGAAAGCCGGTCCTGGGGGGGGGGGGGTACTGTAACATCGGTACCACCTCGGTCCGGGGGAAAAAGATCTGGGTCTCCGGATTACTAGCCGTAGCTTTGTCACCCCCTAGTGTGTCTACATGTGTACTTGTCCCCCGGTATCTGTATTAGCACAAGACCAAGTTCACCTGTGTTTACCCCTGTGTGTCTCTATATATACCAGCCGAGCCCGTAGCCCTTTGTCTGTTCACCGTTGTGCACTAGTGTTTTTTCATGTTCTCGACTGTGCCCATGCTGACGACTCTGTCCCCCTCCTCCAGGAGTAAAGAGGTAGTTAAGGACTGTGAAGAGTCACGGCCCGCCTGCAGACCCAGTGGGGGAAGCTGCGACAGATCGGGCTGAGCCTTAGTTTGTTTGTTGATTTAGTTAAGTTCTTTTGTTTAAATAAATAAATATTGGTTTCCTGCAACCCTGCATCTGCGTCTGTCCAATATCTCGACATGACAAATTCATACCTGTGTTGTTTGGAAATACTGGATACGGGGTAGGGTTAATTGGCTCTACTCGGTCATCGACTTCCTCTTCTAGTACAATTTCTAAATAGGCAATAAATGAAAAATATAAATATGCAAAAGAAAAAAAGACATTATAGTATTGAATATTTATTCTTTTATTTGTAACTCACGTATAGGTCTCACAGTTGCTATGGGTCTTTGTAATGAAGAGGTATGCGCTGTAATTTCAACCTCGTCGTCGGAAATTACAACAATTTCATTTTCTAAAAGATCAGTAAACCTGGAAAACACCCTCACAGTAACCAATCAACAAGTTTTATTTCACTACACACATCTATGAGACAAAATAAATTACCTAGTAAGTTTGTGTTAATTTGTAACAATACCCTACAAGCAATCTTACTCTGTAATTAATAAATATATGAATTTAACAATTAGTTAAAAGTAAAAAGTACATGTAAATTTACAGCTATTTTAATAAGTCAACAGAAGATAGAAGTCAAATTAGGTTCTTATTGTAAAATAACTTGAATATCATTAAACAGGGAGAAGTGTTTCTTCTTACTGTTTAGAAAAAGAGGAAATGATGTTCTTTGGAGACTTGGTGAAAGTGAAGGCCTTGACTTGAATGGGTGCCGAGTTGACCAGCTCTCTACATTTAGAACATGTTTAGATTGGCTGTCGGTGGGGGGTACTGTACAGTAGATCACACCCACACACGCTTTTCCAAAAAGTTAATTTTATAAAATATATATCTTTATTACAACAGTTACAGGAACGAGCAAACCAGGTAAAATGATTTTTTTTTGTTAATTTGTATTGATTGTGTAATATTTAAGCTGAAGGAATATGGAAATGATTAATGTGTTATTAATGCATAAGAATTTGCTGTTTCAGTAACAGTGATCTATGATTATTCTCATTCCCTTACCATCATTAACTTAGTGGTGTAGTTTATCCTAACATAAATTAAATTTTGTGTTATGCTTTTAAAGAAAGTTTAGGAAACATTAGATTGTGTGTTAACATTAATGCGTTAATCTGTTTAATTAAGTTTGCTGTAAAGGAGACACCAATTTTCTTAATGACTTAAACATGTGTTGACTTAAATTGTGAAAATTAGTTTGACGTTTTTATATCTCAGGTGGAAAAGAAGTTAAAAACTTTTTCTTTTACGGGAAAGGACTCAACTACCCTTATTGGCCATTCCATATGTCACCTTTGACCTTTAGCTGTCAAAACTAGTTTGATGTTTTGTATACCCCCCAGATGGGAAACATTTACTTTTACAGGAAAAGAGACAACAATTTTCTGAATGACTAACACATGTGTAAACTTTCACAGGAAAGACACAACTACTCTTAATGACTTTTCCTTATGACACCTTTGACCTTTAGCTGTCAAAAATTAAATATAGTAATCGTAATATAAATAATATCACCTTTGACATGACCTTTGACATGACCTCTGACCTTTAAGCAATCAATCAAATTTATTATACTTTTGACGTTTTCACCCAGGTAGTCCTCTCTCCGAGGAGTTTAAGAGAGGAGAGGTTTAAGTGAAGTCGTCTAACAGTAGTAGACTAACTCCTGGTGTTGACGCCGAGTACACACCGCAGTGACGGGGTTTGATTCCTGATCTAACACGTTTATACCAGCTGATGTTATACACAACATAAAACAGTGGATCTGGACTGGTGGGTCGTGAGCAGCTTTAGGGTGGATGTTTAGTACATTCTTCAAACAAAAGAGTACATCTGCTTCTGTGTTCCAGCTGCACAGCCTTGAAATTCCTGTAAAAAAAAAAAAAAAACTCCAGTCTGGTTTGGAGCAGCAACAAAACAGGACAGGAACAGACTGCAGAAAAGAGTAAAAACTGCAGAATAAATCATTGAAGCTCCCCTGCCCTCTCTCCATGACTCCACTACAAGAACCAGGAAATGGGCAGAACAAATCTCTACAGACCCGTCACACCAGGACACAACCTCTTTCACCTCCTCCCTTTGGGGAAGCACTACAGAACCCTGAACAACAAAACTGTCAGACACAGGAACAGTTTCTTTCTGCAAGCAATCACCCTCATAAACAATTAAACTGGATCTTACAAACATCTGTAAATCATTGTTATTCCCACACATTGAACATCCAGTATCGTACTGTATGTTGTGTGTGTTCTACATGCACATTACATCACTAATACGTGCTTTTTTGCACTTCCCAGTATAGTACATATGATGCACACAGGGCTACTTGCCCTTTTTGTACACTCTACTGCACATACTCAGGATTCCCCCACCTTATTTAATTTGTAAAGTTATTGAATGTTGTGTAATTACTGTGTATAGTGTTTTTGTACAGTATGTTGGTCTTTACTCTAAAAGATACAAACAGCCAGAACCACATTCCTTGTGTGTGTCAACATATTTGGCAAATAAAACCTGATTCTGATTCTGATTACACTTTCAAAACTGAAATAGATGCTGAAATGAGTTTATTAAGAATAATTTTTTTCACCACATGATTTGATGAAAAAGATGCTCAGACAAAACTAATTAAATATCCTCCTGCTGTTGCTGAATACATGATTTAAAAACAAAATCAACAAAAGTGTAGAGTGAGATGATCTTCCTTTAGGTCAGACTTGTCCATGGTTCTCTCCTAATTGCAGAAGTCCGTCTGACAGCACTTGACGTTGTAGATAAAACTTTCGTGGCATTTCTTGGGTGGCATGCATCGTTTCCTCACGAGTACAGCTACAGCTGTAGGACATAAAGAGCATCCAGCTGTGATCCTGGTGTGATTAGCATGCTTTCATTTAGATCAGGTGTGTGTGTGTGTGTGTGTGTTAAATGTTGATGTCATGTAAAATAATAAAATGTGCTGCCTTAAGATCAGCTGTACCGTTGTGTTAAATTACTGATAAATAACCATAAGATAAAACATACGGTGATAAGAACGAACTTCATAATGGCCACAGACTTCGCCGGCATTGCACGCTACAGGAACGGGGTTACATTTTTCACGCACATATGGGATACACCAGTTGCATTGCAGAGCAGAACCTGCAACAGAGTGCAGAAGAACAACAAATATAAACTTTATATATAAAGTACTTCTAAAAAAAACTTGTTTGTTATGCATTCATTCATTCACCGACCACTTAATCCATTAAATCAAATCATGTATGTGTTTAAATCACTCACATTACGTTACCAAATAAACCTCAGCTCATTATAATACTGTGAATGTATAGTGTACTTTAAACTCACAGACATTGTAATGCATTTTTTTCTGGTTTGTGTAAAATTATTAGGAATATTACTAAACCAGTCTGTGGACCAGTGAGGTGAACTGGTTTAGTTTTAAGTCTCAGTTGAAATAAGTACTAGCTCGAGTGAAAGTGGAAAAAAGAAATGTGCATTTTATTGAGACATTTGAAAGAACACATAATTGTAGGAATATATAATTTTTTAAATCAGGAAAGACTATGGAGTTAGAGGGAGTGTACAAACTTTTGGCTGGTAGTGTCTATACACAATCAAATACAGCACCTTTACAGAAGTCAGGATACAGATTTAGATTCTTTATGTACATGTGAGAGGTGACAGTGCTGAAGAAATCATCTATGTGCTTTTACTTCACATTGACCATAACGTGTCCCAAATAAACAGAACAGATTGGAGTCAGCCTCGTCCTCTGATTGTTCACTACAGGTCGTTTTTATTTGAAATATGCATGTATAAAATTTTATTTTCATTTGATCTGAAACCCAGTCTACACTCACCGCTCATCAGCATCACAGCAAAAACCAGAGATAGGAACAGAATCTTCATCTTTATTCTACAGAATAAGAAAGATTTGATATTAAAAAAAACAAACATACCACAACAACAACAACAACTAAAAATCGAATGAGATGAGATTGTCCAAGAACTTACCCTTAGTGTTTGCGAGTGTAGTGAAGGGAAAAGGAGTCTCTGAGCTTCACCTGTCTATCAGTTCTGATCCCATTACATTATTGTCTCTTCTTTAAATCCATCTAGTGTGTGAGTTCCAGCCCTCCTGGTTTTCACAGTCACTACAGACTTTCAGACATCAATCAACTAAAGGATACATGATTTCACACTGAGGTACAAAACAAATCACGCTGTTACAGTTAATCATGTGGTTTCTTGCAGTCTGCTACACAATGTTATTCTATCTTTCCATAAGAATCACTCCCTTTTGTTATAATGTAGAGACTAAATGTCTACAGTAAAAACAAAACCATCTGTAACAAGTGTAACTATGATAACTTTCATATTCCAAATGTAGCCAACATAAGATATAAAACTAACTAACAAAGGGAATGGTGACTACAACTTCAAAAGACCCTGTACATCTGATGACTGATGGAAAAAGCTTTTTATGATATTATCTGGACATTTTGGTTCTGAGAGTCACATCTACTGGCACAGATTCACTGCTATGAAACTCTACATGAAACAGTCCGAAACAGTCAAATTCAAGGTCGAGTGAAGAACACATGCTGTGTTATCAAGTGTGAATGACGTTATCAAACTGATATCATGCCAAATTATTAGGCGTTCAAGTAAGCAGTTTGACTTTACTTTATACAATTAGTAATGAAGTAAGGAGGACTTTGTCCAAACCTTTAGTTATAGTTTAAGTATGAGAATATGAAAATATCAATATCAAAATATGAGACATGATAATGAAAAAATACATTCACTCTCACTCACTCATTGTCTGTACCGCTGTATCCTGTATTCAGGGCAGGAGCCTATCTCATGAGACTTTGGGCACAAGGTGGGGTACACCCTGGACAGGGTGCCAATCCATCGCAGGGCACACACACACTCACACACACACACACACACACACACACACACACGCACACACACACACACACACTATGGGCATTTTGGGAGAATGTAAACCCGTTGGACCAAGCACATAAAGGACACTCAGCAGTCAGTGCATGATTCTATACAGAACCTGATGTAATTAACATGCTTCTATTTAGATCAGGTGTGTGTGTTCGTTTGTGTGTGTGATTTAGTGCACATGTGCGATAAAAGGTGTTTTAGGATGAGAAGGATAAGGACTAATGTGGCACATTTTAACTCTGTTATTTTACAAATTTGTGCAATAAGATTTTGTGTGTGTGTGTGTGTGTGTGTGTGTGTGCCAAACAAACCTGTGCTAAAAAAAATTCTCTCCCTGCTCACTCTGAAGGCTCCCTACAGATGCAGCATCCCCTTGTGCAGGTGTGTGAACCTGCAGGGCCACCAGATTCAACACGGTGGTGAATTAAATTAAACAAATTATTTTAAATTAAGGGTGAATTCATGAATCTTGTGCTCCTGCCACATTATAAAAGCAGTGTGGGGAGCTTTATTCACGGTCCAAAGTCCAGAGTAACAAAATCACAAGTGTAACATCAGAATTTAAGGCTCAGAGTCTAATGTTGTTTGCGGCAAATGCTAAAGGTGATGTTTAGCATTTATCATTTTTCCTGTCTCACCTCCTTTTTATGAGTGCTGACATTGAACCCTGATAGGGATTCAGGTATTAATGAAATGGGCGAAAAAAAAAAATGTGATGGTGGTAACATTTGCATGATTGGTTTCATATTGCAATGAATAAATAAATCACCAGGTACTGAGTTTAGAGTAGGGATCCTCCAGTAGGGATCCTGACCTCAGCTAGGGATTGGCAGCTTTTGGTGGACCTTGAACGACAGCTGAAGTTCCCCAGCCACATTGCTGTTACCACCCTTCGACCAGACATTGTACTTGTGTCTGAGGCTACTAAGCAAGCTGTGCTGTTGGAGCTTACAGTCCCATGGGAAGACCGCTTGGAGGAAGCCTTTGAAAGGAAGCTATCCAGGTACGCGGGACTGGTCAGTGACTGTCAGCAGGCTGGGTGGAGAGCAAGGTGCCTTCCAGTGGAGGTAGGATGCAGAGGTTTTGCGGCCCGTTCCTTAGCCCGAGCTCTAAGTAGTTTAGGCATCATTGGAGAGCGAAAGAGAAGAGCTATCCGCAGTACCACCGAAGCGGCAGAGAGGGCCTCAAGATGGCTGTGGCTTAAGAGAGGCCAACCATGGAGTCATGGTAGCTAGTTAGCCATCTGGACACAAGCTAGGGTCTGATCAACCCTGGCTGGGTCACCTGGTTGAGGGTGTATGATGTTGAAAGACCCGAAACACCCAATGATTCCAGGAACATCACTGAAGATGTGTCCAGATGCATCAGCAGATGTATTTACATAGTGTACACCCTGAGACATCAGTGACAGCCAGGAAAGACTGGATGACAACCATGAATAGTGTGGTGACTACTGGAGAGACAGTGACAGCTTGGAGAGACAGCAACCAGGGCAGAGTGGGCTGGCAACCCATTCTGTGTCCACCGAGAGGAGGACACCAATCTAGCTACTACGAATTCATTAGGAAAATACCCCCAGGGGTGCCCGAGAGGGGGGGAGGATGAGCATCCCAAACTGATGGACACATTGGTAACAGACACAGGCAACGGACAAACGACAATGAGCAAACAGTGTACATGTGGTAAAGTCTGCAAGAACATCCATGGCTTAAAAATCCACCAAACAAAGATGAAGTGTTTGTTGGGAGCAGGAGCAACACAACGCACAGGTGCTCAACCTGGTGAGACGCAGGAGGAGCCTGGCCCGGAGTCACCCCACAGTGCCCGGAACCTCCAAGTGCTGTCGACTAATCCCTTAAACATCAAGTCAGGTCGGAGGCGGATTAAATGGCCTGCAGCCACCATGACGTCATTGTGGAAACAGTTTGACGATGATGTTGACCAAATGCTGGAGATAACAACAAAAGGAGAGGCTGACCGGAAACTTCAAGTTATGACTACCATTATTGTCAGCATTGCAGCTGAACGGTTTGGTGAGGAGGAGAAGCGAAGCTCCGGGACTTCTTACATAAAAAATCAGAGAGCAGCGAAGATACATGACATCAGGAAGGAGATGAAAGCTCTGAAGTCCCAGTATAAGGGGGCAGGGGAGGAAGGACGCATTGGACTTGCCCAGTTAATGTGTATCCTCCGGAAGAAGATTAGGGTTCTCCGCCGGGCAGAGTGGCACAGGAGGCGACGCCGCGAGAGGGCACGCAGACGAGCAAGCTTTATTGCCAACCCTTTCAAGTTTACTAAAGAGCTGCTGGGGCAGAAGCGCAGTGGAAGACTTGGCTCTTCTCAGGAAGAAATTAACCATCACCTCACGCAGATGTACAGTGACTCCTGTAGAATGCATGAGCTGGGAGAGTGTAATACTCTCATAGATCCACCAGAACCAGAGGTGCAGTTTAATACATCAGATTTGCAGCTAAAGGAAGTCAGAGAGGTTGTACACAAAGCAAGGGCGAGTTCTGCTCCGGGACCTAGTGGCACTTCATACAAAGTGTACAAGTACTGTCCCAAACTCCTACAGCGTCTGTGGAAAATTTTGCGAGTCTTCTGGAGGAAGGGAAAGATCCCAGATCAATGGCGAGTGGCAGAAGGGGTGTGGATTCCAAAGGAGGAAAACTCCACCCATTTAGATCAGTTCCGCATTATTTCCTTGCTGTGTGTGGAGGCAAAGATCTTCTTTAGTACCATTTCCAAGAGGCTGTGCACCTACCTTACAAAGAACAAATATATTGATACATCAGTGCAGAAGGGTGGCATATCAGGTATGCCTGGCTGTGTGGAGCATACTGGTGTGGTGTCACAGCTAATTCGGGAGGCCAGAGAGAACAAAGGCAACCTGTCAGTGTTATGGCTTGACCTGGCAAATGCGTTCGGCTCCATTCCACACAAGTTAGTCCAGCTCACTCTGATAAAACATCATGTTCCAAATAGGTGCAGAGACCTCATAGCTGATTACTACAACAATTTCAGAATGAGGGTCTCTTCAGGAACAACCACATCAGTTTGGCATAAGGTGGAGATAGGTATCATCACAGGTTGCACTATCTCTGTGATGCTGTTCTCCCTGGCCATGAATATGCTGACCAAGTCCGCTGAGTCAGAGTGCAGAGGGCCCCGAATGAATTCTGGACAACGGCAGCCATCCATCAGGGCGTTCATGGATGACCTAACAGTCACGACAGAATCGGTGCCAGGCTGCCGATGGATTCTAAAGGGACTTGAGAAGCTAATGGAATGGGCCCGGATGCATTTCAAACCTTCCAAATCAAGGTCTATGGTGCTGAAGAAAGGCAAGGTGGACGACAAGTTCCGGTTTTACATCAAAGGTATAGCCATACCAACAATCTCAGAGAAGCCAGTCAAGAGCTTGGGCAAGGTTTTTGACAGCTCTCTGAAAGACTCATCATCTATCCAGTCAACTTGTGCTGAGTTGGATGGCTGGCTGAAATCTGTGGACAAGTCTGGTCTACCTGGAAAGTTTAAAGCCTGGGTCTACCAGCATGGCATCCTTCCCAGAATCCTGTGGCCCCTCCTCATCTATTCTGTTCCAATTTCTACTGTTGAGATCCTAGAGAGGAAAGTCAGCAACCACCTGCGGAGATGGCTTGGGTTGCCAAAGAGCCTGAGCAGCATCGCACTTTATGGGCGTAACAACATACTGCAGCTGCCCTTCAAATCCTTGGAAGAGGAATTTAAGGTAACAAAGGCTAGAGAAGTGTTGCAGTACAGGGACTCTAGTGATCCAAAGGTGGCTAAGGCTGGGATCCAAGTGAGGACAGGCAGGAAGTGGAGGGCAGAGGAGGCAGTCCAGGAGGCTGAGGCAAGGCTACGGCAGAGGAGCTTGGTGGGAGCGGTCTCAAAAGGCAGAGCTGGCTTAGGATCCTTTCTAACTTCCCAAATAAACACCAGAGGGGAGGGTAGGCGGCGTCTTGTTCAAGAGGAGGTAAGAGCAGCAGTGGAGGAGACGAGATCCTGCAAGGCTGTAGAAATGAGGCTACAGGGGGCTTGGACAAGATGGGAGAATGCGGTTGAGAGGAAAGTGACCTGGACTGAGATCTGGAAAGCCGAGCCGCACCGCATTAAATTTCTTATTCAGGCAGTGTATGATGTGCTTCCAAGTCCATCTAATCTACACACATGGGGCATTGCAGAAACACCAGCATGCCCTTTGTGTTCCAAGAGAGGCACCTTAGAGCACATACTCAGCTGCTGCAGTACGGCACTTGGAGAAGGGCGATACCGGTGGAGACATGATCAAGTCCTGAAGACCATCGCTGAAGTTATCAGCACGGGACTGGTGTGGGCGAAGCAGTTTCGTCCCTCCAAGAAAACAATCGCCTTTGTTAGAGCTGGGGAGCAGGTAACCTCAGTCAAAAGAACTCCAGTAGGGATCCTGACCTCAGCTAGGGATTGGCAGCTTTTGGTGGACCTTGAACGACAGCTGAAGTTCCCCAGCCACATTGCTGTTACCACCCTTCGACCAGACATTGTACTTGTGTCTGAGGCTACTAAGCAAGCTGTGCTGTTGGAGCTTACAGTCCCATGGGAAGACCGCTTGGAGGAAGCCTTTGAAAGGAAGCTATCCAGGTACGCGGGACTGGTCAGTGACTGTCAGCAGGCTGGGTGGAGAGCAAGGTGCCTTCCAGTGGAGGTAGGATGCAGAGGTTTTGCGGCCCGTTCCTTAGCCCGAGCTCTAAGTAGTTTAGGCATCATTGGAGAGCGAAAGAGAAGAGCTATCCGCAGTACCACCGAAGCGGCAGAGAGGGCCTCAAGATGGCTGTGGCTTAAGAGAGGCCAACCATGGAGTCATGGTAGCTAGTTAGCCATCTGGACACAAGCTAGGGTCTGATCAACCCTGGCTGGGTCACCTGGTTGAGGGTGTATGATGTTGAAAGACCCGAAACACCCAATGATTCCAGGAACATCACTGAAGATGTGTCCAGATGCATCAGCAGATGTATTTACATAGAAAAGAAGGAAGAAAGAAGAAGAGGAGAAACAGGCAAAATATAGGTGTATACAGGTATTTTCTCTTTATGAGAATAACATTATGCATGTAATTAAATTTGCTAGAATATTATTCATTTACATTAAACTATGTTAAGATGTTGCGCAAAGTTTCATGCAGGAGAAAGTAAACACTGATTTCATAAACTTTCCCTTAGGTGAAAAACTTCCATTTATACAAAATTCCTATTTTTGCAATGATTCAAGATGGGCAGAACTGCGAGAAAACATCCTGCACTGTTTAGAATGGGCAAATCTTAAGGAGCCAGACGACAACGCCTTAAGCCAAATGAGTGTGTGGATGCACTGCCCTTGGCGGCAAGTTTATTTATGGGAACCTGATACCTGTGCATTTTGTGCAATCATTAAGTAGCACTGGTAAGGTATCAACGCCAAGAACAAAGACAAAACATGCATCAAGTTCAAGATAAACACAAAGGGCAAAAGACCCAGCCAAAGTCTCCTAAAGCAGCCAGTGTGATTGAGAGACAGAGAGCAGAACACCATCAGTTCAGCATGGCCTCTCAGTTTAAGTTAAAGGTGCAAAGCACAAACAAAAATCACACATAAACCCTTAGTAATGGTCGACTCGTCCAAAGTTTATTTTTAGTTTTCAGAGCCTCATTCAGTCTCAAGGAGATAGTGGAGCTCTGTTTATTTTGTGTTTCAGTTTTCTTAAGCTTCTTTTTAGTTCCTAAGTAATAATTTCATGCTATCTCCAAAAACAAGCAGCTAGGGCATTTATTGAACTAAAGAAATGATTCACCTCTTGCCAAATTCTTCTATAGTCTCACCCTTTCCTCCAGTTCATGGTCGAAGTGGATTCAACAGATTATATCGCAGTGGTCACCCGAAGACAGCAAGCTGCATCCATGCTGTTTCCTCTCTCACCGACTCTTCCATACAGATGGAAACTACAATATAGGTGTTCAGGTGCTATTGGCAGTAAAGCTAGCACTAGCAGAGTAGAGGCATTGGCTATAGGTTACAGCTATATGCTTCTGATTGGGACAGACCACAAGAACTTTAGATTCCCTGTGGTCCCTGTTTTTCTTACACTTAAATTTTCTCACCTCAATCAACCCTCTCTTTTTCTCTCTTAGATCTTTGCCTTTGTGTCCATTTGCTTTAAAACCAAGTGAACAAGAATAACAAACCCAAGACCAATTCAAACAAACCAAACGTGTGTTATACAAAACGTGTATTGAAACAAAAAGGTGCACCAACCAAGAAAACCAATAAAGAAAACAATATTTACAAAATATATACAGACGAAAACTGGATGTGTGTGAATGTGTAAAATGTCCAAAGTCTGTGTTATTGTAAGAGTGTGTAAGAGAGATGAATCAGTCTCAGCGGAAATGATGGAATGGATAACCCGCAAGGAACAGCCTTCGTCAGTCTCTTGTGTAAATCTGTGACAACAATATAAACAGCGCGCTGTATCTCCATAACTCTCCCTCCGCGAGTACTTACCCAGGCCGGCTTTAATATCCAGGTCATGTGATCCCGTGCAGCACCATCTTCTCATGCCGACCAGAAATGCAGCCTCGCGAGAGTGGGAGCGGGAACCAATACATAGGGGCAAATAAACCTACTCGGACACGATTACTATGGTACCGCAGCTCATTTTATCATTAGGCCGGTTTACTCTCGCCCTATACAAGTGTCTCTTATGTGGCTGCGCTACCAAATAAATCTTTGTTACCAAATTAATGTTAAAAATAAAAAACAAAGGTATGTCAAATTCTCGCCTCCACATGAGATCAGCGCCTGTACTCAGCGCTCAATTCACATGCAAGATTTCTGTAAACGTCTCTATTCAGATGTAAGTACAGTATTTAAACCCAATAATAAAGCTTTTTATCCTCAGGAGGGGACATTACATTGTTTTAGCATAGATCTGCTCCATCTAAAGCACTGTCACGCTAAAAAAAATCCGACAGTTCAGAAGCTTCAAATAGAATGAACGAACTAATAAATTTTCTCAAAACGTTATAAAATTAAGTAGAGCTAAATCCCTAAATCTCCTTATAAAATATTGCTGATTATCAATGCGGGAATGAATGGTGAATTGTCGATATTTCACGGAAGCATATATATATATATATATATAAACTGTATATATGGAATGAAACCTGAGATAGTTACATATACGCACTGAATGACGCATAGATATTATCCCTTGCCCCTTGAAAGGCAGGAAACGTCATGCCGCCGCGCAGCTGTCAGCAATTTCACGTAAATAAGAGCAAAATAGCTTTATACTGGCTTTTACTGATGCGATTTTGAAAATGTAAGCGTACAAGGTGATTAAGCTCACAGATTAAGGAAAAGTGATGAAAGGAAAGTCATGTTTTTTTTCCCCATAGCGGTCAAATGACCGCTGCTTGGCGCTTCTAGTGTTAATATTATCATTATTGGTCATAGAAAATGAAAAGAGCAGTTAAACACTTGATCATATGTATCTGTGGTAGTCTGTGATTATGTGACCCATAATCATTTTTTCTCAGTATATATAAATGTTTTGGGTTTTAAGAACTCCATCAAAAGAGCAAAGACAAACTTAGAAGGAGTGGAAGGTGAGAAACCTCAGTGGAGAGTACTGACTATGACATGGTGCTAATTGCTCTGTGTTTGTTTTTGGCGAGGGAAGGTGTTCTTTAGTCCTGTCTGTGCGCAAATGTGTTTGTGTTTAAAGCCAACGAAGAAATGCAGGAGCGCACACAGGCACCTCTCCATCCACAAATGCTTACATGTGACACTTTAACTGTTGTCTTGTAAATCGTTGATTAAACCTATGAACACAGCTGTTCAGCATCAGTCCTAAACACAAGCGCAGGGTCTGTTTTTGTCCTTAACTAAAAGACATTAATACGTTAATAATTTACACAATCATAACATTGTTTATTTTGCTGAATAAGGTAATAAGCAATATTTAAAAAGTATGTGCACTGGTGGGGATTGGAAGATGAATGAGAAAACCTCATTTACAAGACAAAAGACAGTCAGAGGTGTGAATGCGCATCTCTGCTTTGCTCTTCTGTGTGTGTTTGTGTTTTAGGTTTCTAGGGGTGTATTAAATTCAGTCTGTCTGAATCTTTATAAAAGTTGGGAAATCATGTTTAAGAAAACATGACTTGATCATTTGTCTCTCTGCTATTTTGTGCTTAAGTGACCCATATTTTTTTTCCGCAGTTTAAAAATGCTTTGGGTTTTAAGAATTACATTAAAAGAACAAAGAGAAACTTAGGAGGAGTGGAATGTGAGAAAGGTAAGGTGAGAAATCTCAGTGGAGAATGTACTGACTCCACCCACTACTGACTTAGATGGTGCTAAGACGGGTTCTTTCGACCTGCCGGCGCGCATATGTGTTTGTGTTAAAGCCAGCTCAGACAAACCTGATGAATGCAGGAGCACAACGTTGTCTTGTAAATAGCTGATTATGAACACAGCTGTTTAAAAGAAATATTAAACAGACATATTGTCTATTTTGTCGGCAAATGAAATACATCAATACGTTAAAAATTTACATCATGATAACATTAGTGCAGAAGGATCTAAAAAGATTTGTCTCTATTACATCATGACTTTGAGACGTTCAAAGTATATTCGAACCGTAGACAGTGTTTATTTTGCTGAACATTACAAAACAGCCATGTCCAATAAAACAGTGCGGGCTATGATGTGGTAAAAAAAAAAAAAAAAAAAAAACGATTAATAAAAGATTTTTTTTTAATCACACAATACACAACCCACTTATGCTATTTAAAATAATGAATTAAAATCACGTGATTGCAACTCAGTGCAGCTAAATTGCTGGCTTGTGTTAACGTGTTCTTGAGTACAAAGCACCATCTAGTGGTGGCACCGGGTAAATGAATAAATAGGGCTTGAATGGGCATGTTTACTGTGAAATCTTGACACGCCTTACTGGCAGGAGAAGAAGGAGGGCAAAGGGCAGCCACATGCCATTCACATGGCCACGGCTATTTGAGGTGTCTCACACTGTAGAAATTCGAGCAACACACAAGGCAGTGTTCAGAGAGGCATCCAAAATTTTAATGCACAGACAGAGGTATATAGAGAGCAGTACAAACAAGTATGTGCGTCACACTGTTTCTGGGCAGATAATGTAATCATGAGTGTACTGTACGTGCAGGTGATACAATGTCCGGGGTTCACAGAAATAAAACGGACATGTTATTCGCGGAACTACTGGTTCTGCTGCAGAGAGAGGTCCTGTCACAACCTGTACAACCTGTAATTGCACGCACATGAGAAGACAACGTCTGATACTTTGGGGGAAACAAAGAATTAAACTGTTCCATCTTTAATAGTTTTTAAAATTTATATTTTTAATATAAAAGAACCAGATAGAGACTGATAAGCAGCTGGTGTTATCCGGGTATTTTAATGACCTTTAAGCTAAAATTAAACATGTATTCACCTGTTTTATACAAATTACTGTTTTTCGGTATAAAATTTTTGGGGGGTTTTAAAAAGGCCATCAAAAGAGCAAAGACAAACTTAGGAGGAGTGGAAGGTAAGAAACCTCAGTGGAGAATACTGACTATGACATGGTGCTAATTGCTCTGTGTGTGTGTTTTTGGCGGGGGGAGGGGTTCTTTAGACTTACTTGTCTGTGCGCAAATGTGTTTGCCAAGAAAACCAATGGAGAAATGCAGGAGCGCGCGCGCACACACACACACACACACACACCTCTCATACACAAATGTCTTAACTGTTGTCTTGTAAATCGTTGATTAAACCTAAGAACACAGCTGTTCAGCATCAGTCCTAAACACAAGCGCAGGGTCTGTTTTTGTCCTTAATTAAAAGACACCAATATGTTAATAATTTACACAATGATAACATTGTTTATGTTTAATGTTTATTTTGCGGAATAAGGTAATAAGCAATATTTAAAATAAAACAAACCAGGAAGTAAGTGTTTCATACATTAAGGTGCTGTGTATAACCAAGTGCCCCAACAGACATAGCAACAGTGTGTGCGCTGTGGGGGATTGGAAGGTGAACGAATATAATCATTTACAAGACAAAGGACGTTCAGAGGTGTGTTATACCCTAACCCCCCCCCGACCCCCCCCCCCCCGGATTGCCCCCATTACACAATCGCTATCTTCAAAGAAAAGCCGCCGCCCCTTTTCATTCAAACGCGTTAGCGAGTGTTTTTCTTTCCCTCAGTCGCGTTCAGTAACACGATGGAACCAATCACCTAAACAGCAGCAACAACAACCATTATGATCACAGTTTGTTGAATGTATATTGCTTAAATATTTCGCAGCTCTGTCCTCTATGCATTGCTACGTGTTTATTTACTTCCTTTTCGTATCGCACGTATAATGCACTCTAAAATCGACACTATCAAACTTGGAAATTATATAATATTCAATCAAACATCACGTTATTAAAAGTAACGAATTTGTCACTACTCTTCTCTCATGCAGCACGGCTAAAAATATAATAAAAATTACACCAAAGTGCTGCAGGTTTGGTGTCTGTGAGCTTTTCCTAATCAGAGTTAGACGGGGGGCATTTTGTGGCTGCTCCAGTTACACTCTACTTAGATATTACACAGAGGAGAGTTCATTTCTGTTCTCTTCATCCTAGCTTAATTTCATCTCATGAAATAATAGTTAGTTTTGGAAAGTCTGAGTTCATCTCCCCAGCCAGTGTTGTGTATGGGCAGGGTAGCATCATGGCAGGATTGGTGTCATTTTTATTATCTTTTTAGTCGTGCTGCGTAAGAGAAGAGTAGTGACGAATTCGTTACTTTCGTTACTAGACTATTTTGTCTGCAAGTGAAATACATCGATACGTTAATAATTTACACCACGATAACATTACTGCAGAAGGATCGGAAGAGACGTGACTTTGAGACGTTCACAGTATATTCGAACCGTAGACATGGTTTATTTTGCAGAACATTACAAAACAGCCATGTCCAATAAAACAGTGCATCTTTAATAAGCCACATTGGTTTCGAGCCAGTAGTAAAATTAACGGAAGACTAAGAAGCCCCGTAAACTTGACCCTGACAATAATAGTCGATTGTTTTTATATTTATGGGTTTTTTATATATATTTTTAAATGTTCAACTTAATGTTTCAGAGTAGCCTATATCATTTGTCTTGTCATCCGTTTTCAGCGTTGGCTGATTTTGTGATTGAGACCCATGAGTTACATTTAAATATTTTTATTAGTAGTAGTAAGCCAGGCTTTAGTAACCTCGGATAAATCACAATATAAGCCCTCTCCCGCGCACACGATCTCTTTCTCTCTTTTACACACACACACATGAAATTGTGTAAAACCAAATGCAACTATGGCAAAAATATATAAGCAGTGAAAAATCCAGTAGTATCCTGTAGGTGATTCCTGTCCTGATAACAGGCGCTGACCCTCTGGAACTGTTTAGTTCTGTTAGTATTGTGTTCAAGTGTGAATGTTTGTGGGGATTTAATCTGTTTCTGCAGCCGCATCTATTCACCGTAGTGATAAGTGATTAATGTCCCATCAGATCTTTAATGGGAGACGTTATACTGGTTAAATGACTAAAGACATACTGATCCGTATGGACAGATATTTGTTCCAGATATTATGCGCCATTAATCGATTTGTTATGCCAATTTTTTACTATCTGCGAAACAAAACATCAGCGAAAACATAAAAAATATAACAAATACAAACCCAAGCAGAAGTTAAATTTTAAGCTTTACTTTGCAGCAAAATATTATCTACCAGTGTATTAAAGGGAAATAAATAAAATACACCGTAATGTAAAATACTGTACATACTGTATCCCGCACTCTTTTTTATTGATTGTTTTTTCCCTCTTTTTTTACCACATCATCTATTTATAAAACTATGTTGACGTAAGTTATGTCATATATATATTAAATATAGTAACCGGCTGCTTGGACACTGCAGTTAACTGAAGCAGTCAATGCTCCATCTGGCGGAATTATACAGCATTGCAACCATCTTTTTAGAAAGCGCAAGGGGGCGTTTATGGGGCGGGGCATCGTTAACTACGTCATCGCGGGGGATCACATTCCGTGCACGGATCGAGCATGGTCCTGTCATGGTCCCGTCATGGACCTGTCATGCTCCAGGTGGCTGTTTGACGTGGCTTCCACTGTACATTCATAAGAAGACTATAAGGTAAGGTAATTAAAAATTGTTCCTACAAAAGGAACTGATGCATCCGCGTGCAGCGATAGTGAGAGTGGATTAATTACCTGGTAAGGGTCTTGATGATGTTAGTCCCACAGCTGAAGGGAAATGTTGACAGACATAAGATTTATTTGTGTATTGTCTCGCGGTCCAATTAGCGAATTGCCAAAAGACATTATTGTGTTGTTGCGGCTGTATTATGTGTACGCTCAGGATCATTACGGCGAAAAGGCACTTCATTCAGAGGTGGCTCATAAGAACTACTACGGATGAACTATTTCCTTTCTTGACGCTACGGTGCTCAGAGTGCGGGCATGCCCAATCAGCACTCGTCTCACCTCACGAGACACTAAGACACCACCAAAACCAAAACTAAGGTTGAAAGAGAAAAGACACAATTCACAGTTGGACTGACTGCTATCTGTAGAGTTTCAACAGGAAGCCGCGGTCTCAGCAACAGGATGCTCGTACTTCCTCTTATGGCTTAAACCTTGTGTGTTGTCATAAAACAACACACAAGGCAGTGGTATAGATATAGAGCAGTACAAACAAGTATGTGCATCACACTGTTTCTGGGCAGATAATGTAATCATGAGTGTACTGTACGTGCAGGTGATACAATGTCCGGGGTTCACAGAAATAAAACGGACATGTTATTCGCTGAACTACTGGTTCTGCTGCAGAGAGAGGTCCTGTCACAACCTGTACAGAGTCTTCTTTTACCCTAAAAGGAAGAGGATCATAGTTTGCAAAAGTATGTACAGGGGTGCATTAGAATAATTGTACACACACACGAAGACACATTATGAATCATCCTTAGGAATGCTACTCATATTCCCTATATTTCCAACATCGACCAACTCCAGAAACTGTCTAACCTGCTTTAAAGAGACTAAAGTTAGTGTAGTTTTATCACTTTAGGGCTGCATCTGCCCTAAGATGCTTTTCACAATGATCTTTTGTACATAGTCATTGTATAATCTGCAAAGGAAAAGTGAAACTGACATTTCTGAGTCACACCTAGTTTTGGGTTTATATTCAAGACTTTAGTGACTTAGACTCACACAGCAGGAGCAACAGTGAACAGGTACAACTCTACAGGCTCTACTCGGTCATCGACTTCTTCTTCTAGTACAATTTCTAAATAGGCAATAAATGAAAAATATAAATATGCAAAAGAAAAAAAGACATTATAGTGTTGAATATTTATTCTTTTATTTGTAACTCACGTATAGGTCTCACAGTTGCTATGGGTCTTTGTAATGAAGAGGTATGCGCTGTAATTTCAACCTCGTCGTCGGAAATTACAACAATTTCATTTTCTAAAAGATCAGTAAACCTGGAAAACACCCTCACAGTAACCAATCAACAAGTTTTATTTTACTACACACATCTATGAGACAAAATAAATTACCTAGTAAGTTTGTGTTAATTTGTAACAATATCCTACGAGCAATCTTACTCTGTAATTAATAAATATATGAATTTAACAATTAGTTAAAAGTAAAAAGTACATGTAAATTTACAGCTATTTTAATGAGTCAACAGAAGATAGAAGTCAAATTCTTTCAAACTGTTTTACATCTCCATTAGGTTCTTATTGTAAAATAACCTAAATATCATCAAACAGGGAGAAGTGTTTCTTCTTACTGTTTAGAAAAACCATGGTCTCAGAGGAAAAGATGATGTTCTTTGGAGACTTGGTGAAAGTGAAGGCCTTGACTTGAATGGGTGCCGAGTTGACCAGCTCTCTACATTTAGAACATGTTTAGATTGGCTGTCGGTGGGGGGGGGGGGGGGGGGGGGGGGGGGGGGTACTGTACAGTAGATCACACCCACACACGCTTTTCCAAATAGTTAATTTTATAAAATATATATCTTTATTACAACAGTTACAGGAACGAGCAAACCAGGTAAAATGTTTTTTTTTTTGTCAATTTGTATTGATTGTGTAATATTTAAGCTGGAGGAATATGGAAATGATTAATGTGTTATTAATGCATAAGAATTTGCTGTTTCAGTAACAGTGATCTATGATTATTCTCATTCCCTTACCATCATTAACTTAGTGGTGTAGTTTATCCTAACATAAATTAAATTTTGTGTCATGCTTTTAAAGAAAGTTTAGGAAACATTAGATTGTGTGTAACATTAATGCGTTAATCTGTTTAATTAATTTTGCGGTAAAGGAGACACCAATTTTCTTAATGACTTAAACATGTGTTGACTTAAATTGTGAAAATTAGTTTGACGTTTTTATATCCCAGGTGGAAAAGAAGTAAAAAACTTTTTCTTTCACGGGAAAGGAGACAACTACCCTTATTGGCCATTCCATATGTCACCTTTGACCTTTAGCTGTCAAAATTAGTTTGATGTTTTGTATACCCCCCAGATGGGAAACATTTACTTTTACAGGAAAAGAGACAACAATTTTCTTAATGACTAACACATGTGTAAACTTTCACAGGAAAGACACAACTACTCTTAATGACTTTTCCTTATGACACCTTTGACCTTTAGCTGTCAAAAATTAAATATAGTAATCGTAATATAAATAATATCACCTTTGACATGATCTTTGACATAACCTCTGACATTTAAGCAATAAATCAAATTTATTATACTTTTGACGTTTTCACCCAGGTAGTCCTCTCTCCGAGGAGTTTAAGAGAGGAGAGGTTTAAGTGAAGTCGTCTAACAGTAGTAGACTAACTCCTGGTGTTGACGCCGAGTACACACCGCAGTGACGGGGTTTGATTCCTGATCTAACACGTTTATACCAGCTGATGTTATACACAACATAAAACAGTGGATCTGGACTGGTGGGTCGTGAGCAGCTTTAGGGTGGATGTTTAGTACATTCTTCAAATAAAAGAGTACATCTGCTTCTGTGTTCCTGCTGCACAGCCTTGAAATTCCTGTAAAAAAAAAAATACTCCTGTCTGGTTTGGAGCAGCAACAAAACAGGACAGGAACAGACTGCAGAAAAGAGTAAAAACTGCAGAATAAATCATTGAAGCTCCCCTGCCCTCTCTCCATGACTCCACTACAAGAACCAGGAAATGGGCAGAACAAATCTCTACAGACCCGTCACACCAGGACACAACCTCTTTCACCTCCTCCCTTTTGGGGAAGCACTACAGAACCCTGAACAACAAAACTGTCAGACACAGGAACAGTTTCTTTCTGCAAGCAATCACCCTCATAAACAATTAAACTGGATCTTACAAACATCTGTAAATCATTGTTATTCCCACACATTGAACATCCAGTATCGTACTGTATGTTGTGTATGTTCTACATGCACATTACATCACTAATACGTGCTTTTTTGCACTTCCCAGTATTGCACACAGGGCTACTTGACCTACCTTACAATTCCTTTTTGTACACTCTACTGCACATACTCAGGATTCCCCCACCTTATTTAATTTGTAAAGTTATTGAATGTTGTGTAATTACTGTGTATAGTGTTTTTGTACAGTATGTTGGTCTGTACTCTAAAAGATACAAACAGCCAGAACCAGATTCCTTGTGTGTTTCAACATATTTGGTAAATAAAACCTGATTCTGATTCTGATTACACTTTTAAAACTGAAATAGATGCTAAAATGAGTTTATTAAGAATTATTTTTTTCACCACATGATTTGATGAAAAAGATGCTCAGACAAAACTAATTAAATATCCTCCTGCTGTTGCTGAATACATGATTTAAAAACAAAAGCAACAAAAGTGTAGAGTGAGATGATCTTCCTTTAGGTCAGACTTGTCCATGGTTCTCTCCTAATTGCAGAAGTCCGTCTGACAGCACTTGACGTTGTAGATAAAACTTTCGTGGCATTTCTTGGGTGGCATGCATCGTTTCCTCACGAGTACAGCTACAGCTGTAGGACATAAAGAGCATCCAGCTGTGATCCTGGTGTGATTAGCATGCTTTCATTTAGATCAGGTGTGTGTGTGTGTGTGTGTGTGTGTTGTAAATGTTGATGTCATGTAAAATAATAAAATGTGCTGCCTTAAGATCAGCTGTACCGTTGTGTTAAATAACTGATAAATAACCATAAGATAAAACATACGGTGATAAGAACGAACTTCATAATGGCCACAGACTTCGCCGGCGTTGCACGCTACAGGAACGGGGTTACATTTTTCACGCACATATGGGATACACCAGTTGCATTGCAGAGCAGAACCTGCAACAGAGTGCAGAAGAATAACAAATATAAACTTTATATATAAAGTACTTCTAAAAAAAACTTGTTTATGTTATTCATTCATTCATTCACCCACCACTTAATCCATTAAATCAAATCATGTATGCGTTTAAATCACTCACATTACGTCACCAAATAAACCACAGCTCATTATAATACTGTGAATGTATAGTGTACTGTACTATAAACTCACAGACATTGTAATGCATTTTTTTCTGGTTTGTGTAAAATTATTAGGAATATTACTAAACCAGTCTGTGGACCAGTGAGGTGAACTGGTTTAGTTTTAAGTCTCAGTTGAAATAAGTACTAGCTCAAGTGAAAGTGGAAAAAAGAAATGTGCATTTTATTGAGACATTTAAAAGAACACATAATTGTAAGAATATATATATTTTTTTTAATCAGAAAAGACTATGGAGTTAGAGGGAGTGTACAAACTTTTGGCTGGTAGCGTCTATATACAATCAAATACAGCACCTTTACAGAAGTCAGGATACAGATTTAGATTCTTTATGTACATGTGAGAGGTGACAGTGCTGAAGAAATCATCTATGTGCTTTTACTTCACATTGACCATGACGTGTCCCAAATAAACAGAACAGATTGGAGTCAGCCTCGTCCTCTGATTGTTCACTACAGGTCGTTTTTATTTGAAATATGCATGTATAAAATGTTATTTTCATTTGATCTGAAACCCAGTCTACACTCACCGCTCATCAGCATCACAGCAAAAACCAGAGACAGGAACAGAATCTTCATCTTTATTCTACAGAATAAGAGAGATTTGATATTAAAAAAAACAAACATACCACAACAACAACAACAACAACAACAACTAAACATCGAATGAGATGAGATTGTCCAAGAACTTACCCTTAGTGTTTGCGAGTGTAGTGAAGGGAAAAGGAGTCTCTGAGCTTCACCTGTCTATCAGTTCTGATCCCATTACTTTATTGTCTCTCCTTTAAATCCATCTAGTGTGTGAGTTCCAGCCCTCCTGGTTTTCACAGTCACTACAGACTTTCAGACATCAATCAACTAAAGGATACATGATTTCACACTGAGGTACAAAACAAATCATGCTGTTACAGTTAATCATGTGGTTTCTTGCAGTCTGCTACACAATGATATTCCATCTTTCCATAAGAATCACTCCCTTTTGTTATAATGTAGAGACTAAATGTCTACAGTAAAAACAAAACCATCTGTAACAAGTGTAACTATGATAACTTTCATATTCCAAATGTAGCCAACATAAGATATAAAACTAACTAACAAAGGGAACGGTGGCTACAACTTCAAAAGACCCTGTACAGCTGATGACTGATGGAAAAAGCTTTTTATGATATTATCTGGACATTTTGGTTCTGAGAGTCACATCTACTGGCACAGATTCACTGCTATGAAACTCTACATGAAACACTTCGAAACCGTCAAATTCAAGGTCGAGTGAAGAACACATGCTGTGTTATCAAGTGTGAATGACGTTATCAAACTGATATCATGCCAAATTAATAGGCGTTCAAGTAAGCAGTTTGACTTTACTTTATACAATTGGTAATGAAGTAAGGAGGACTTTGTCCAAACCTTTAGTTATAGTTTAAGTATGAGAATATGAAAATATCAATATTCAAATATGAGACATGATAATGAAAAAATACATTCACTCTCACTCACTCATTGTCTGTACCGCTGTATCCTGTATTCAGGGTCGCAGTAGGGGCAGGCGCCTATCTTATGAGACTTTGGGCACAAGGTGGGGTACACCCTGGACAGGGTGCCAATCCATCGCAGGGCACACACACACACACACACACACACACACTATGGGCATTTTGGGAGAATGTTAACCCGTTGGACCAAGCACATAAAGGACACTTAGCAGTCAGTGCATGATTCTATACAGAACCTGATGTAATTAACATGCTTTAATTTGGCACATTTAATCTCTGTTATTTTACAAATTTGTGCAATAAGATTTTGTGTGTGTGTGTGTGTGTGTGTGTGTGTGCCAAACAAACCTGTGCTAAAAAAAATTCTCTTCCTGCTCACTCTGAAGGCTCCCTACAGATGCAGCATCCCCTTGTGCAGGTGTGTGAACCTGCAGGGCCACCAGATTCAACACGGTGGTGAATTAAATTAAACAAATTATTTTAAATTAAGGGTGAATTCATGAATCTTGTGCTCCTGCCACATTATAAAAGCAGTGTGGGGAGCTTTATTCACGGTCCAAAGTCCAGAGTAACAAAATCACGAGTGTAACATCAGAGTTTAAGGCTCAGAGTCTAATGTTGTTTGCGGCAAATGCTAAAGGTGATGTTTAGCATTTATCATTTTTCCTGTCTCACCTCCTTTTTATGAGTGCTGACATTGAACCCTGATAGGGATTCAGGTATTAATGAAATGGGCGAAAAAAAAAAATGTGATGGTGGTAACATTTGCATGATTGGTTTTATATTGCAATGAATAAATAAATCACCAGGTACTGAGTTTAGAAAAGAAGGAAGAAAGAAGAAGAGGAGAAACAGGCAAAATATAGGGGTATACAGGTATTTTTTCTTTATGAGAATAACATTATGCATGTAATTAAATTTGCTAGGATATTATTCATTTACATTACACTATGTTAAAATGTTGCGCAAAGTTTCATGCAGGAGAAAGTAAACACTGATTTCATAAACTTTCCCTTAGGTGAAAAAATTCCTATTTTTGCAATGATTCAAGAGGGGCAGAACTGCGAGAAAACATCATGCACTGTTTAGAATGGGCAAATCTTAAGGAGCCAGACGACAACGCCTTAAGCCAAATGAGTGTGTGGATGCACTGCCCTTGGCGGCAAGTTTATTTATGGGAACCTGATACCTGTGCATTTTGTGCGATCATTAAGTAGCACTGGTAAGGTATCAACGCCAAGAACAAAGACAAAACATGCATCAAGTTCGAAATAAACACAAAGGGCAAAAGACCCAGCCAAAGTCTCCTTAAGCAGCCAGTGTGATTGAGAGACAGAGGGCAGAACACCATCAGTTCAGCATGGCCTCTCAGTTTAAGTTAAAGGTGCAAAGCACAAACAAAAATCACACATAAACCCTTAGTAATGGTCAACTCGTCCAAAGTTTATTTTTAGTTTTCAGAGCCTCATTCAGTCTCAAGGAGATAGTGGAGCTCTGTTTATTTTGTGTTTCAGTTTTCTTAAGCTTCTTTTTAGTTCCTAAGTAATAATTTCATGCTATCTCCAAAAACAAGCAGCTAGGGCATTTATTGAACTAAAGAAATGATTCACCTCTTGCCAAATTCTTCTATAGTCTCACCCTTTCCTCCAGTTCATGGTCGAAGTGGATTCCACAGATTCTATCGCAGTGGTCACCCGAAGACAGCAAGCTGCATCCATGCTGTTTCCTCTCTCACCGACTCTTCCATACAGATGGAAACTACAATATAGGTGTTCAGGTGCTATTGGCGGTAAAGCTAGCACTAGCAGAGTAGAGGCATTGGCTATACGTTACAGCTATATGCTTCTGATTGGGACAGACCACAAGAACTTTAGATTCCCTGTGGTCCCTGTTTTTCTTACACTTAAATTTTCTCACCTCAATCAACCCTCTCTTTTTCTCTCTTAGATCTTTGCCTTTGTGTCCATTTGCTTTAAAACCAAGTGAACAAGAATAACAAACCCAAGACCAATTCAAACAAACCAAACGTGTGTTATACAAAACGTGTATTGAAACAAAAAGGTGCACCAACCAAGAAAACCAATAAAGAAAACAATATTTACAAAATATATACAGACGAAAACTGGATGTGTGTGAATGTGTAAAATGTCCAAAATCTGTGTTATTGTAAGAGTGTGTAAGAGAGATGAATCAGTCTCAGTGGAAATGATGGAATGGATAACCCGCAAGGAACAGCCTTCGTCAGTCTCTTGTGTAAATCTGTGACAACAATATAAACAGCGCGCTGTATCTCCATAACTCTCCCTCCGCGAGTACCAACCCGGGCCGGCTTTAATATCCAGGTCATGTGACCCCGTGCAGCACCATCTTCTCATGCCGACCAGAAATGCAGTCTCGCGAGAGTGGGAGCGGGAACCAATACATAGGGGCAAATAAACCTACTCGGACACGATTACTATGGTGCCGCAGCTCATTTTATCATTAGGCCGATTTACTCTCGCCCTATACAAGTGTCTCTTATGTGGCTGCGCTACCAAATAAATCTTTGTTACCAAATTAATGTTAAAAATAAAAAACAAAGGTATGTCAAATTCTCGCCTTCACATGAGATCAGCGCCTGTACTCAGCGCTCAATTCACATGCAAGATTTCTGTAAACGTCTCTATTCAGATGTAAGTACAGTATTTAAACCCAATAATAAAGCTTTATATCCTCAGGAGGGGACATTACATTGTTTTAGCATAGATCTGCTCCATCTAAAGCACTGTCACGCTAAAAAAAATCTGACAGTTCAGAAGCTTCAAATAGAATGAACGAACTAATAAATTTTCTCAAAACGTTATAAAATTAAGTAGAGCTAAATCCCTAAATCTCCTTATAAAATATTGCTGATTATCAATGCGGGAATGAATGGTGAATTGTCGATATTTCACGGAAGCATATATATGGGCATATGGCCCTCAGAACAGCAAGGGCCAAACTATCTCGGGCCATCAGAGAGGCAAAGCGCGCACACGCCCAGAGAATCCACAATCACTTCAGGGACAGCGGCGACACACGGCGCATGTGGCAGGGCTTACAAGCCATCACTCACTACAGGACGACATCACCTGCCTGTGACGGTGACGGCTCCCTCCCAGATGCGCTGAACAACTTCTACGCTCGGTTCGACAGGCAGAACGACATGGCGGCGAGGAAGTCCACCCCTCCTCCGAACGACCAGGTGCTGTGTCTCACTACAGCTGAGGTGAGGAAAACTCTACGCAGAGTCAACCCACGTAAAGCTGCTGGACCAGACAACATCCCAGGCAGAGTGCTCAGAGAATGTGCTGAACAGCTGGCAGATGTTCTCACCGACATCTTCAACATCTCTTTGAGCAGCGCCGTCGTTCCCACGTGCTTCAAAGCCACCACCATCGTCCCCGTGCCCAAGAAGTCTACTGTGTCCTGTCTCAATGACAACCGTCCCGTTGCACTTACACCCACCATCATGAAGTGCTTCGAGCGGCTCGTCATGAGACACATCAAGACGCTGCTGCCCCCTTCACTGGACCCACTGCAATTTGCGTATCGTCCTAACCGCTCAACGGACGATGCCATCTCCACTACACTCCATCTTGCCCTCACACACTTGGACAAGAAGGACGCATACGTTCGAATGCTGTACATAGACTTCAGCTCAGCATTCAACACTATCATCCCCCAACAACTGATCGGGAAGCTGAGCCTGTTGGGCCTGAACACCTCCCTCTGCAACTGGATCCTAGACTTTCTGACCGGAAGGCCTCAGTCAGTACGGATCGGGAACTGCACCTCCAGCACCACCACATTCTCCTCTGTGGGAATCGTCGAAAACACTAAATTCCTGGGTGTCCACCTGGAGAAGGACCTCAACTGGTCCCTCAACACCAGCTCCCTACACAAGAAAGCCCAACAGCGTCTCTTCTTTCTGAGAAGACCGAGAAAGGCCCAGCTTCCACCACCGATCCTGATCACCTTCTATAGAGGAACTATCGAGAGCATCCTGAGCGGCTGCATCACTGTCTGGTTTGGGAATTGTGCCATATCGGACCGCAAAACCCTACAGCGGATAGTAAGGACAGCGGAGAAGATCATTGGGGTCTCTCTTCCCTCCATTGAAGACATCTACACCACACGCTGCATCCGCAAAGCCAACAGCATTGTGGCTGATCGGACACACCCCTCTCACACACACTTCACACTCCTGCCATCTGGAAAAAGGTACCGAAGCATTCGGGCACACACATCCAGACTGTGCAACAGCTTTTTTCCACAAGCCATCCGTCTCCTCAACAAAAAGGGACTGAACTGATTATCACTATCATTATCACTCAGCTTAACTACTACAACTCAACTACATCAATACATCAAAACACTGTGACTGGACTGACAAATCAACACAAGCGCAGACACACTGACCCACACAAACTATCCTACACACATCTGTAAATGCCTCACTGTTTATCTCTTCTGCACAATATTCATTACTTTTTGCACAAATACCAATTCTTGCTGCTATGTTTTTTACTACCTCAACACCATATTTTATGTCTTATGTTTTATGTTCTGATATGTCGTTGTCGTCGCACTGTCACTTTGTTGTTGCTCGTTTTGCACATTTGCACGTGCACTTTATGTTGTTGTCTGTTGTCTGGGAAAAAAAAACCTGTAGATAGTCTTTTAGTTAGTTAGTCTTTTTTTTTTTTTTTTGTTAATTTAATTTATGTTGTAATTTATGTTAGGAATATCTGTCTTGTCTCTGCTAGCCAGCTAACTAGGCCTCCTAGCTAGCTAGTTTAGCTTCTCTGTTAATTTATGTTGTAAGTTTATGTTGCATGTAGCACCTTGGTCCTGGAGGAACGTTGTTTCGTTTCACTGTGTACTAACTGTATATGGTTGAAGTGACAATAAAGCCTACTTGAACTAGAACTTGAACTATATATATATATATATATATATATATATATATATATATATATATATAAACTGTATATATGGAATGAAACCTGAGATAGTTACATATACGCACTGAATGACGCATAGATATTATCCCTTGCCCCTTGAAAGGCAGGAAACGTCATGCCGCCGCGCAGCTGTCAGCAATTTCACATAAATAAGAGCAAAATAGCTTTATACTGGCTTTTACTGATGCGATTTTGAAAATGTAAGCGTACAGGGTGATTAAGCTCACAGATTAAGGAAAAGTGATGAAAGGAAAGTCATGTTTTTTTTCCCCATAGCGGTCAAATGACCGCTGCTCGGCGCTTCTAGTGTTAATATTATCATTATTGGTCATAGAAAATGAAAAGAGCAGTTAAACACTTGATCATATGTATCTGTGCTAGTCTGTGATTATGTGACCCATAATCATTTTTTCTCAGTATATATAAATGTTTTGGGTTTTAAGAACTCCATCAAAAGAGCAAAGACAAACTTAGAAGGAGTGGAAGGTGAGAAACCTCAGTGGAGAGTACTGACTATGACATGGTGCTAATTGCTCTGTGTTTGTTTTTGGCGAGGGAAGGTGTTCTTTAGTCCTGTCTGTGCGCAAATGTGTTTGTGTTTAAAGCCAACGGAGAAATGCAGGAGCGCACACAGGCACCTCTCCATCCACAAATGCTTACATGTGACACTTTAACTGTTGTCTTGTAAATCGTTGATTAAACCTATGAACACAGCTGTTCAGCATCAGTCCTAAACACAAGCGCAGGGTCTGTTTTTGTCCTTAACTAAAAGACATTAATATGTTAATAATTTACACAATCATAACATTGTTTATTTTGCTGAATAAGGTAATAAGCAATATTTAAAAAGTATGTGCACTGGTGGGGATTGGAAGATGAATGAGAAAACCTCATTTACATGACAAAAGACAGTCAGAGGTGTGAATGCGCATCTCTGCTTTGCTCTTCTGTGTGTGTTTGGGTTTTAGGTTTCTAGGGGTGTATTAAATTCAGTGTGTCTGAATCTTTATAAAAGTTGGGAAATCATGTTTAAGAAAACATGACTTGATCATTTGTCTCTCTGCTATTTTGTGCTTAAGTGACCCATATTTTTTTTCCGCAGTTTAAAAATGCTTTGGGTTTTAAGAATTACATTAAAAGAACAAAGAGAAACTTAGGAGGAGTGGAATGTGAGAAAGGTAAGGTGAGAAATCTCAGTGGAGAATGTACTGACTCCACCCACTACTGACTTAGATGGTGCTAAGACGGGTTCTTTCGACCTGCCGGCGCGCATATGTGTTTGTGTTAAAGCCAGCTCAGACAAACCTGATGAATGCAGGAGCACAACGTTGTCTTGTAAATAGCTGATTAAACCTACACTGTAAAAAAAAACCCCGTTGTTTTTACAGGAAAACGCTGGCAGCTGTGGTTACCAGAGAATTCCTGTAAAAAATACAGCAACACGGTAGAAAACTTTACTGACACAATATGTAAATTGATTTACAGTGAATGAAATCACAGCTAAAATCACATTAAAAACTTGTTAAGTCTACAAAAAAAACTTGTTTATTTATATACAACACAGTTATGCAAACTTGACTTTTCCTGTATTTTTTACATGTAATAATTGCTTATTTTGCATCAATAAATTATACAATTAACAGGAAAATATCAAACAATACTCATTTTAACCGGTAAAACAACAGTAAAACTTTGCATTTTAAATGGAGATGTTCTGTACATTATACATTAAATCTATTTATAATGTTCTGTATTCCTATTTTGTTTTAATAATAAAGTTAATGTGGAAAATTTCAAACACACATCTTGAGAAAAGACACGAGAGCAAAATATAACTTGAAAAAATTTATTTAACAGCCATCGTCAATAGTTGTAAACAACTTGATGAATTTGTATTCAAACAAAGTTTTTAAAGTTTGAAACAAAGTTTATGTGCCAGGCACATAACAACAATCCACACTTTCCCTGTCTGGAATGTTCCACAGTATGGCATGAAACTTATCTCCATGGAGACAATCAGGTGATACCAAAAGGCATAGTTACAGGTCAGATGTACAGGCGACGCCCCTCACATTTTTTACAAGTATTTTTTTCAATAAAAACAGTCCTAATTGAATAAATGCAAGATAGATAAGTTATATACCACATTGTGAAACATTCCTGCAAAGAAAGAGCATCTTCATAAAACAAGCAGGTGGCGGACTCGCTACCAGAAAAAGTTGGTGCACCTTCAAGCCTAAAAAAAAAAAAAAAGTATAATAATTGTAAAGTGCCCTTTTAACCATACTGTGAATTTAACAAAGAGAAAACTAACAGTACCTTTTCTCAAACAAACAGAGAAAGTTATTGCACCTTTAAAACTTAAATTATATAGTGCCTTTTTAACCATAATCCACACTGTGGATTTAACAAAGTGAAAAATAACAGTACTTCAAACAAACAGAGAAAAAGTTACTGCATCTTTAGGACTTGAAGAAAAAAAAAATAAGAATGATGTGCCTTAATAAACATAGAACACATTGTGGATTTAGAGTGCAAACTAACAGTACCTCTTCTTAAAGTCAGAGTCCACAGAAAGAGTCCATATTTAGGCTTAACACCACTCGTGATCGGAGAGTTCCTGTATCAGGGTGAGGACTCGAGGGTTCACACTGAGACGACGCTTTGAGTTTTTATTCTCTACTTTGGTTCCTTTTTCTGGGTTAATCGAGAAAAAACACCTGTAGAACAAAAGCATATTAGGCATTTCAATTTATTAAAAAAAAAAAAAAAAGACAAGAAACAACATACAACTAACAGTTAAAAATTTGGAAAGTGTATTATTCTGATTGTTTTTGAAGTCTCTTCTGCACAACAAGGCTGCATTTATTCATTCAAAACACCAAAAAAAAATTATTATTGTGAAATATTTTTACAATTTAAAATAACTTTCTATTTAAATGCATTTTGCAGTGCAAATGCAAGAAACACGTATTACCCATGTTAAAAACAATTGTGTACAATTTTTCAGGATTATGTAATGAATAAAGTTTAAAACAACAGCATTTATTTGAAATATAAAGCTTTTGCAACATTATAAATGTCTATACTGTCACTTGATCAATTGAACGCATCCTTGCTGAAAATATATGTATTAATTTAGGTTAACAATTACAAAATTTGTAAAAATAATCTTACCGACCCAAAACTTTTGAAAGGAATTACAAATGTTACAAAAGCTTTCTATTTCAGATAAATACTTTTCTTTTGAACTTTATATTCAAAGAATGAAAAAAATAAAATAATAATACATATAATTTAACACTGATAATAATCAAATGTTTCTTGAGCATAAAAATTATATTAGAATGATTCCTGAAGGATCATGTGACTCTGAGCATTTTAGTAAAGCTCAAAATTCATTTTTCCCCAAAAAACTCGTGGCTGGATTCGATCAAAAGGGCGCTTCTTTCAAATACTGAGCAAAGGGTCTGAATACTTAGGACCATGTGGTATTTCAGTTTTTCTTTAATCTGCAAAAATGTCAACAATTCTGTGTTTTCTGTCAATATGGGGTGGTGAGTACATTGACCTCTGAGCCAGACTCCAGGTCCCAGGGTCCCAGGTATAGGATCGTATATCGTACGATATATTATGCGCATCTTGTCACTGAAGCCGGTTCTTTAATTAGCTGTAAATCTTCATCAGCGGTTTTAAAATGCAGCGTCAGCTTATGAACAGAGCTGTAGATCACTGAGAAGCTGCGCGTTAAGTTCGCGGGTGATTCAATGGCGCAGCTTCTCAGTGATCTACGGCTGTTTATAAGCTGCCGTTCCTTTTGAAAACGGCTGATGGAGATTTACCACTAATCAAAGAACCGGCTTTATTGACGAGATGCGCATAATATATCTTTCGATATATATCGCCTAGCCCTAGTCCCAGGTCTGACAAAAGAGTAAGCCATGTTTACTCACCTTTGAAGAAACTCCAGAGTTGAAGCCAGCTCAGATGGATAGTGAATATTAAAACAGTAATAGCTCCCGAACATGAGGCACAATGCAGAAATGAAGGAGGAGATGTTCGTGTTGATAAGGTTTCGATCCAAACTCAGCATGTACCTTGTGGAGGAATAGCAGGACTGTCCTATGAACAAATTATTTAACAGGTTATGTTAATAACCTGCAGCACTCACATGACAAATTCTGTAAACAGTACAATAAAAAAATATATTAAAAAAAAAGGGTATGAAACAGACTTACCACAAACAATAACAACAGGTGTCAGAGGCACTTGCTCCATTTGGACCTCTTCTGCCAGGCACGTATCTTCTACATGGAAGAACATGGACTCCTCCTTCTCATCAAAGTAGCTGAGCAGAAGCAGGACCATCTCTATCAAATCATCTGAACAGCCACTCTGCAGTCCCCGCATCCTCTATATCCTTGCATAATTCTGAATGAATTTCTTGCTCTTGTTGACACAAACTGTGGTCATGTAGTCGAGAAGCCTTTTTCCTTTTAAATCCAAATTTCGTGTGAATGTCTCTTTGAAGTCAATGCCAGTGAGTTCCATAAAGTGGACTGACATGCCAAGTTCATCAAACCAAAACGGCCACTCCTCTCGAAGGCATTTGATACTTTTCCCCTGGTTGACATGTTGAGGATGAGTGTAAAATGTGGACTTCATTAAACATTTTACCTCCTCTGGATTGAAATCAGAGTGTTGGAACATTACCTTGAGTTTTTCCATCTTTTGCTGCTGGCTCTCTTGAGTTTCTTCAAGGGGCAGAAATTTCACGTTCCATTTAATGCATCCATAAGTGTCCTGCATTGCTGCTCTCTCTTCTAATGGGATCTCGTCTGTCTGGTCAGAATCATCGGTCTGATGTTTTCTCTTTCTTATTTTGGGTGTTGAAATGCGCCTCACATTCTCAATTCTGTTTTGCAACTGTTTGACAAGGGAATGGTAGCCTGTTCCAACAATATCACCATCTATTACATCTTGGAGAGAACTGGGATATTTTGCCACCATTTTTGTTGCAACATCAGTTGCATGCTTTTTACCTACATGAGGGCATTTTTGCATCATCTCAGTCACAACAATCCGGACCATTTGCCTCCTTAGTCTTGGGCCAGGCCTTTTTCCCTTCTCTAAAGCCTGCATCACTTCCTCAGGAAATTTACTCCATGGTATTTCAAAGTTGACATCCCACCGTGTGTCAAGTCCTAGGCTACTGGAGGAGCTTGACGATGAACTTTGGGGTGAAACAGAGCGCGATGGCAGCGATTGGGTAGGTGAGGCTTCCAAAGATGATAGTGAAGTCTTCTCGGGAGTGTGGTCTTTAAATGGCAAAAGATTGATTCACACTGTAAAATTCACAATGAACCTGTCTGCTTTTGATTTTGAAAAGTTGTGTGGATAGTGTAAAGCGTTTTTATTTACATTTCTGTTTCCAAGCAGAAAGAAGCTTTCTGGCTTCTACAGGTCTTAATGCGGTCATCAAATCAGTCTCTGTTACAAAGCGTAGATCATCATATGTCTCGACTCCAATGGACTGCAAGTGCTCTTCCAGGATGTTTTTGTTTAGTGCTTGAAGTTGTGGTAGGACTTCCATGATGGCATCATCTAGGAAGGTTCGCTCCGAGTCAGTCATGTTTGCACTGAAGACAAAATGGCACCTTGAAACAAAACAGAAAATATAAAGAGTACAACTTAACAGAGCAGGGACATGTTTCAAGTAACACAAATTAAATGTCAAATTATTTACAGTAAGAAGTGAGCTTTAATTGGACTTTATTTTTCCACAATACTGTGTTTTAGTGGAATGACTTGGTATCCATCAAGAATGTATGATACCAAAGGATAGAAATCGAGCAGGTAATTAATGTTGATTAACTGCAACCCAAGACTGTCCTTTGTCACAGAATACAGATGGTATTCTGAGAGGAAGGTGCCTTTGTGGATATCCATCAAAACATACACAGATGTTTCATTATGAATCTCCATATACTCATCATTTCTGTACACAAGAAACTGTCCTTTTTTATATGCAGTGCCCTTGTACTGAATGTCTGTGGTAACTGTGGTATTGCTTTCTGAAAAGGCTAACTCCCTGACTGCATGTTTAATGGTGTTACTGTACAGGCTGGGATAAAACGCACAGCTGTCCTTCACTTGCAGTAGTTTACTGCATTCTTGACCAGCTAAAAGATATGCTTGATACATCTGATGACGCTCTGACAAAGTTTGACAAATGTTTTAAAAGTTTTTCAAGTGTCTGGCACATCTTTTAAAATAACTGTGCTTACTTTCAAACCTAAGCGTCCATAACCTAATCAATGGACCAAATTTCAAGATCAGTGCTGAATAATGGCGCAAATAGTGGTGCTTGGGTTTTAGTTGCACTTCAGGAAACAACATCTTTCTTAACTCCAAATATTCTTGGATCAAAACGTCAAGATATGTTATCTGGGACAAGGAAATGTTCTGAGCACAAATAAGATCCACAATGTCTTTGAGCTGGAGAGCTAACTGCCATACGTCATCCTCATGATTTTGTCACCAATCAAAACTGGTAGCAATCTCAAAAGGTTCCAGTTTTGAATGGCTTGCCCTGATAACTTGGCTCCGTCCGGGTTGACAGCACATGGCTTTGTGAGTGTTTCAGATCCTTTGTACTTTAACTGTTTGATGCGCCTGTTTAAGAGAGAGTATGTGAACCATTTTTTCTTTTTTATAATGTTCTTTAGGTACAGTGTTAGATCATATGACAAGACACCTTCAAAGAGGTCATGACCTAAACATGGCGGGAGACCAGGCTGGGATACTTGAAAAGACTCAAGGACATTAAAGATAGAGTTTACCTTTATCCCCCTGATTCCTTGGATGTTTTCAGCCTGGAGATCCGCAACAGCTGCGTCATACGTCTCTGGGGTGCGTAGAGGACCACAGACATTCAGATCAGCCACAAACTCACTTCTTGTGATTTCACAGTACCTGCAAAAATATTGAGAGCGGCTGAAGTTCTCGTTAAACCCACCTATGCAATGAGAACCCAAGTTATCCCCAGCAATGCAGTAAAGACCTCCTTTTACTGTTTGTCCATCTACATTTATTCCATCTGTCTGATTTCAGATCTGCCAACAACTCTGAGAAAACTTTGGCTACTCCAAAACGCTTAAGGTCATCCTCAACACACAACAAGACTAAAAACATATTATCAGTATTTGAACGCAAATGAATGGGTAAATTTGCTAATGAAATATAAACTGCAAGAACTTTGTGCGTCTTTTTAGCAGAACCCAGGGGATTCACAATTTCAAATGAATCTTGGTACAAAATCAGTTTGAGGCTTTCAGGGTTTTCATTGAAGAATTGGTGACATTGGAAATTTTGTCCATCATATAAATCCGTAAAAACCTCTACATCAGGATCTCCAAAGTGTTGTGACTGTGTATTCCTCCCTAAATGTGACTGTAAAAAGCTCTTCAAAGTTTCTGCTACTGGTATGTAATAAGCAAATTTTTGTGTCATGTTTTCATCCATTCCCAGTGCCACTTTTTGGGGTTCTGTGTAATTAAACATTTGTGTGAATGTCTGATTTCTTGAGTATGTAGTTCTTAATTGTCCCTGATGACAAGCAGAGAATAAATCTGACTCTTTAATGCAGTCACAGATTTTAGAGACTGCTTCATCTGATAGGCTGATATCATTTTTTAAAAAAGAACTTACTCTAGCAATTGTATAGGCTTGACCTAACTCGTGCACATTCTGCATTTCCTCAACAATAGTCTGTATAGTTGAGGCTGGAATTAGCAGCTGTCCTTGCAGTTTAAGGTAAAAGAGACACATGTTTCTGACATAAGACTGACTATCATTCTCTGGCATGTCACTGGCTGCACTAGCTGTAGGCATGGCTTCATGCGTGTTTTCTGAATCATCTGTACTGGCAATGATATCTGGGGGATGAGGGCGAGTTTCCCTGTACATGTTATCGATACCATCTGGGGAGCATGCTTTATGCTTTCTAGACATGTGAGAAGTAAATGACGACTTTTTTGTAAACACGTGTTTATAACCACTTATTGGACACGAGACAGACCTGCCCTCTTCAATATGATCATTTAAGTGAGACAAGAGCTCTTTCACCGTGTGAAAATGGCGGGCACATAATGAAATTGCGCATTTTAAATCCGCAACAACAGCTTTAGGAGCAGCTTTAGGCGCATTGTGCACACGATAAAAATGGCCCTTGAAAGCGGAGTAAGTGGTAAATGTTTGACTACAGTTAGCGCCAACACATTTAAAAAGACAACGGGGCTCATTCCGATGCACTTTGCAATGTAGAACATAGCCTCTTAATGTATCCAATTTCTTTTTACAAAAAACACAGGTGATCATTTCTGGGATTTCAAGTGTTTGCCTGTGCTTTTTAGTTGAACCAAGTTATCACGCATTGATCTATCTAGCTAATTTACATCATGTGCTTTTAGCACACATTTTCGTTTCATCTCGAAAAAAGTAGGCTAAACACTGTGAATCTTACTGTGCAGACTTTTAATTTTTAAACTGAACAGCAGCAGGCCCTCTAAAAACTTCTTAAAATCGTAGATTAAAAGTTTTCCGAAGACTTCTGCTGTGCCTCTGTTTTCTTCCAAACGAACGCTGCTCTGGCTCACTCGTTACTGACGTCAGCCGCAGGTGAGCGTCTCCCGCTCCTCATGTCATTATCCAATCAGAGACAAGCTTATCTGCGAACTATGAAACTCAAAATTAGCAGATTATGCAGAGTACAAAGAGAGAGGAAATCTGGAGGCACTGGTCACAGCACAGGAGCCTGTGATAATGATACATTGCTCAAAACAATGCTGAAATAATTTATCAATATAAATAGAAAACATGTAGGCTAAGTGTAACATTACAATGTAAAGACTAAAAGAAACAAAGCATACAAGGATCATGGTTATGGCTGAACACCATGCACAGGCCTCAGTAATTGTAATTCCTTATACACTATAAATAAAGTAGGCTACAAATAAATCATAAAGCGATGTTAGTGAAGGCACTGTTTGGTTGTTTAGCCTGTGATAATGACACAATGCTCAAATTATTACTATTGTATCAATATCAATAGGCCTATGTAGGAAACCTGTAGGCTAAGAATTGCATAAAAATTTAAATACTAAAGGAAACAGGGCATATAAGGATTAGGACTGAACAGTACCTATTACTTTGCATATCAATAAATTTAATTTCTTATACACACTCTACAATATGTTACCAATAGCCTGAATTATAATGTTATTATAAAAAAAACAATGTTATTATAATTGTAGCCTATATTTTATATATATATAAATACAGACAGGTAACCTCTCAGGTTCACAATGAATTTTTTTGTAAAAACATTTTTATTACCTTAATTTCCATCAATCATGTTAAAATTACAGCATAAACTTTAGTGACTTACTTTAGTTGTATTATTAAGAAATACTGACTAAAACTTTAGTTTTTACAATATTTGCAAGTCAAATGAACAAAGTTGTTTTGTTATGAGTATTACAATATTTCTCAGTTTTTTATACCAATCTTTGTAGTTTTGACAAATAAATTTGATTATAATGGCATATTGTTGTTGTAAATATAACAAAACATTCTGTTTAATAGTTTACAAAAGTTCACTGTGATTTAAACAAAAAAAATATGCTTTTGGATTTACAGTACTTTTCTGTAGGAAATTTACATTGTTTTCCTGTAAATCTCACAGTCATTTTTTACAGTGTATGAACACAGCTGTTTAAAAGAAATATTAAACAGACATATTGTCTATTTTGTCGGCAAATGAAATACATCAATACGTTAAAAATTTACATCATGATAACATTAGTGCAGAAGGATCTAAAAAGATTTGTCTCTATTACATCATGACTTTGAGACGTTCAAAGTATATTCGAACCGTAGACAGTGTTTATTTTGCTGAACATTACAAAACAGCCATGTCCAATAAAACAGTGCGGGCTATGATGTGGTAAAAAAAAAAAAAAAAAAAAAACGATTAATAAAAGATTTTTTTTTAATCACACAATACACAACCCACTTATGCTATTTAAAATAATGAATTAAAATCACGTGATTGCAACTCAGTGCAGCTAAATTGCTGGCTTGTGTTAACGTGTTCTTGAGTACAAAGCACCATCTAGTGGTGGCACCGGGTAAATGAATAAATAGGGCTTGAATGGGCATGTTTACTGTGAAATCTTGACACGCCTTACTGGCAGGAGAAGAAGGAGGGCAAAGGGCAGCCACATGCCATTCACATGGCCACGGCTATTTGAGGTGTCTCACACTGTAGAAATTTGAGCAACACACAAGGCAGTGTTCAGAGAGGCATCCAAAATTTTAATGCACAGACAGAGGTATATAGAGAGCAGTACAAACAAGTATGTGCGTCACACTGTTTCTGGGCAGATAATGTAATCATGAGTGTACTGTACGTGCAGGTGATACAATGTCCGGGGTTCACAGAAATAAAACGGACATGTTATTCGCGGAACTACTGGTTCTGCTGCAGAGAGAGGTCCTGTCACAACCTGTACAACCTGTAATTGCACGCACATGAGAAGACAACGTCTGATACTTTGGGGGAAACAAAGAATTAAACTGTTCCATCTTTAATAGTTTTTAAAATTTATATTTTTAATATAAAAGAACCAGATAGAGACTGATAAGCAGCTGGTGTTATCCGGGTATTTTAATGACCTTTAAGCTAAAATTAAACATGTATTCACCTGTTTTATACAAATTACTGTTTTTCGGTATAAAATTTTTGGGGGGTTTTAAAAAGGCCATCAAAAGAGCAAAGACAAACTTAGGAGGAGTGGAAGGTAAGAAACCTCAGTGGAGAATACTGACTATGACATGGTGCTAATTGCTCTGTGTGTGTGTTTTTGGCGGGGGGAGGGGTTCTTTAGACTTACTTGTCTGTGCGCAAATGTGTTTGCCAAGAAAACCAATGGAGAAATGCAGGAGCGCGCGCGCGCGCACACACACACACACACACACACCTCTCATACACAAATGTCTTAACTGTTGTCTTGTAAATCGTTGATTAAACCTAAGAACACAGCTGTTCAGCATCAGTCCTAAACACAAGCGCAGGGTCTGTTTTTGTCCTTAATTAAAAGACACCAATATGTTAATAATTTACACAATGATAACATTGTTTATGTTTAATGTTTATTTTGCGGAATAAGGTAATAAGCAATATTTAAAATAAAACAAACCAGGAAGTAAGTGTTTCATACATTAAGGTGCTGTGTATAACCAAGTGCCCCAACAGACATAGCAACAGTGTGTGCGCTGTGGGGGATTGGAAGGTGAACGAATATAATCATTTACAAGACAAAGGACGTTCAGAGGTGTGTTATACCCTAACCCCCCCCCCTGATTGCCCCCATTACGCAATCGCTATCTTCAAAGAAAAGCCGCCGCCCCTTTTCATTCAAACGCGTTAGCGAGTGTTTTTCTTTCCCTCAGTCGCGTTCAGTAACACGATGGAACCAATCACCTAAACAGCAGCAACAACAACCATTATGATCACAGTTTGTTGAATGTATATTGCTTAAATATTTCGCAGCTCTGTCCTCTATGCATTGCTACGTGTTTATTTACTTCCTTTTCGTATCGCACGTATAATGCACTCTAAAATCGACACTATCAAACTTGGAAATTATATAATATTCAATCAAACATCACGTTATTAAAAGTAACGAATTTGTCACTACTCTTCTCTCATGCAGCACGGCTAAAAATATAATAAAAATTACACCAAAGTGCTGCAGGTTTGGTGTCTGTGAGCTTTTCCTAATCAGAGTTAGACGGGGGGCATTTTGTGGCTGCTCCAGTTACACTCTACTTAGATATTACACAGAGGAGAGTTCATTTCTGTTCTCTTCATCCTAGCTTAATTTCATCTCATGAAATAATAGTTAGTTTTGGAAAGTCTGAGTTCATCTCCCCAGCCAGTGTTGTGTATGGGCAGGGTAGCATCATGGCAGGATTGGTGTCATTTTTATTATCTTTTTAGTCGTGCTGCGTAAGAGAAGAGTAGTGACGAATTCGTTACTTTCGTTACTAGACTATTTTGTCTGCAAGTGAAATACATCGATACGTTAATAATTTACACCACGATAACATTACTGCAGAAGGATCGGAAGAGACGTGACTTTGAGACGTTCACAGTATATTCGAACCGTAGACATGGTTTATTTTGCAGAACATTACAAAACAGCCATGTCCAATAAAACAGTGCATCTTTAATAAGCCACATTGGTTTCGAGCCAGTAGTAAAATTAACGGAAGACTAAGAAGCCCCGTAAACTTGACCCTGACAATAATAGTCGATTGTTTTTATATTTATGGGTTTTTTATATATATTTTTAAATGTTCAACTTAATGTTTCAGAGTAGCCTATATCATTTGTCTTGTCATCCGTTTTCAGCGTTGGCTGATTTTGTGATTGAGACCCATGAGTTACATTTAAATATTTTTATTAGTAGTAGTAAGCCAGGCTTTAGTAACCTCGGATAAATCACAATATAAGCCCTCTCCCGCGCACACGATCTCTTTCTCTCTTTTACACACACACACATGAAATTGTGTAAAACCAAATGCAACTATGGCAAAAATATATAAGCAGTGAAAAATCCAGTAGTATCCTGTAGGTGATTCCTGTCCTGATAACAGGCGCTGACCCTCTGGAACTGTTTAGTTCTGTTAGTATTGTGTTCAAGTGTGAATGTTTGTGGGGATTTAATCTGTTTCTGCAGCCGCATCTATTCACCGTAGTGATAAGTGATTAATGTCCCATCAGATCTTTAATGGGAGACGTTATACTGGTTAAATGACTAAAGACATACTGATCCGTATGGACAGATATTTGTTCCAGATATTATGCGCCATTAATCGATTTGTTATGCCAATTTTTTACTATCTGCGAAACAAAACATCAGCGAAAACATAAAAAATATAACAAATACAAACCCAAGCAGAAGTTAAATTTTAAGCTTTACTTTGCAGCAAAATATTATCTACCAGTGTATTAAAGGGAAATAAATAAAATACACCGTAATGTAAAATACTGTACATACTGTATCCCGCACTCTTTTTTATTGATTGTTTTTTCCCTCTTTTTTTACCACATCATCTATTTATGAAACTATGTTGACGTAAGTTATGTCATATATATATTAAATATAGTAACCGGCTGCTTGGACACTGCAGTTAACTGAAGCAGTCAATGCTCCATCTGGCGGAATTATACAGCATTGCAACCATCTTTTTAGAAAGCGCAAGGGGGCGTTTATGGGGCGGGGCATCGTTAACTACGTCATCGCGGGGGATCACATTCCGTGCACGGATCGAGCATGGTCCTGTCATGGTCCCGTCATGGACCTGTCATGCTCCAGGTGGCTGTTTGACGTGGCTTCCACTGTACATTCATAAGAAGACTATAAGGTAAGGTAATTAAAAATTGTTCCTACAAAAGGAACTGATGCATCCGCGTGCAGCGATAGTGAGAGTGGATTAATTACCTGGTAAGGGTCTTGATGATGTTAGTCCCACAGCTGAAGGGAAATGTTGACAGACATAAGATTTATTTGTGTATTGTCTCGCGGTCCAATTAGCGAATTGCCAAAAGACATTATTGTGTTGTTGCGGCTGTATTATGTGTACGCTCAGGATCATTACGGCGAAAAGGCACTTCATTCAGAGGTGGCTCATAAGAACTACTACGGATGAACTATTTCCTTTCTTGACGCTACGGTGCTCAGAGTGCGGGCATGCCCAATCAGCACTCGTCTCACCTCACGAGACACTAAGACACCACCAAAACCAAAACTAAGGTTGAAAGAGAAAAGACACAATTCACAGTTGGACTGACTGCTATCTGTAGAGTTTCAACAGGAAGCCGCGGTCTCAGCAACAGGATGCTCGTACTTCCTCTTATGGCTTAAACCTTGTGTGTTGTCATAAAACAACACACAAGGCAGTGGTATAGATATAGAGCAGTACAAACAAGTATGTGCATCACACTGTTTCTGGGCAGATAATGTAATCATGAGTGTACTGTACGTGCAGGTGATACAATGTCCGGGGTTCACAGAAATAAAACGGACATGTTATTCGCTGAACTACTGGTTCTGCTGCAGAGAGAGGTCCTGTCACAACCTGTACAGAGTCTTCTTTTACCCTAAAAGGAAGAGGATCATAGTTTGCAAAAGTATGTACAGGGGTGCATTAGAATAATTGTACACACACACGAAGACACATTATGAATCATCCTTAGGAATGCTACTCATATTCCCTATATTTCCAACATCGACCAACTCCAGAAACTGTCTAACCTGCTTTAAAGAGACTAAAGTTAGTGTAGTTTTATCACTTTAGGGCTGCATCTGCCCTAAGATGCTTTTCACAATGATCTTTTGTACATAGTCATTGTATAATCTGCAAAGGAAAAGTGAAACTGACATTTCTGAGTCACACCTAGTTTTGGGTTTATATTCAAGACTTTAGTGACTTAGACTCACACAGCAGGAGCAACAGTGAACAGGTACAACTCTACAGCCAGAGCAGAACAAACAGTAAGTGACAGAAACACATTTTATGTAATATATAGGAATACCTTGATTGTGTTTCTGCCTTGGCCAGGGATTAAACTCACTGAAAAATAAGGCACAGTGATCTCTCTAGATTTTATTCTGCAGTTTAGCTGATAGACCCTCCACCATTCACTAAGTCGAAATAAAGCAACATGTCAGGTTCAGTTTATTTAATTATTAAAATTTAGTTTATCTTCAAGATTATCAGGTAAGGCCATGGCTAGGCCTTTATTTTATAGAGATGTTTCATATTTTCCACATGCCGCATGAATTGTTGATTACAACAGTTGTATTGCAGCAATTCTTACATATGTTTTGTCCTTTACTGCGTTTGTTTTTTTCCTATTATAGCACAGTTCTGTTTATGATGATTCACAATTACTTAACATGCTTTTGAACAAAATAAATGTGAAAAAAAATTATCTATTCGGTCATATTTATACACAGAACTTGAGCAGCAACACATTTGAGGTGACCTTCACAGAGGAGCAGTGTCATGAATTGGGTAAGAAAATTGAGAACTGAAAGAATAAACAGTTCACAAAACAATAAGTTAAGCTTTATTAAAATTATCATCATAATGTATGTGCTTGTCAGAATATATTGACAGTATTATGATGTTACTTATTTAAGTTTAGTAAAAGATAAGCAAAATATATTCTCTATTTATGTGGATTGGAATTTGATTTTATATTGCATTGACTTTTATAGCAAAGGAAATTTTTAGCTCCCCACAAAATCCCAACACCGAACCCAGACCCAATACCAGATCCTGGTGAGTTACTGTTGGAACATAATTGATAAGCAAAATCATAGAAAAAAATATGTATGATGTCATGAAAGTGTTAAAAATATTTATTTAATCTTGCTTGCTTTTTTTTTTTTTATATAGAATTGGATCGTCCATGGCGGCCAGTGACATGGAGGTAATACCAGTGACTACAAAAGGACAGAAATACAAAATCATTGTGTGCTTAAATCTGTAATTAATAGATTAAGAAAATATGTTAATCTCTTGGTTTACTTTTCAAACAGTGAAGATAACAAGATTCAGATGTTGAGGACAGTGAAGGATTTCCAGCCAGGTGCTGCAGAAGTCAGTGAGCTAAAGATTCTGCTTCATGGTCCAATTGGAGCAGGAAAATCAAGTTTAATTAACTCCATCAACACCGTCCTCCAAGGACGCAATACTGTCGGTGCACTGGTGGATTCATCAACTGGTACAAGTACGAGCTTCACTTTAGAGGTAACCAAACATCCATTTCAGATATTGTTTGTAAGAATATTATCTGTAATGCCTGTAAGTCTAGACCTTGTTTACTTGAACTTGTTGTTGTAAATATTTTAGTTCCAGTAAATTATCTTATTTATGATACCTTTATATATATATATATATATATATATATATATATACAGTGGTGTGAAGAACTATTTCAAATTCAAAATTCAAATTCAAATTTCAAATTCAAATTTTATTTGTCACATACACAGTCATACACAGTACGAAATGTAGTGAAATGCTTACACGACCGCCAGTGACCTTAAAAAGAGAATTTAAGTTTATAATAGTAATAAATATGAATAAAAGAAATACTATAGAAAATTTAAATAAAGAAATAAAATAAATAAAATAAAATTTAACTAGGAAAAATAGAACTAAAAATTGAAACTGAAAATAGAAATATACTGTACAGATAGAAATATAATGGTGTGCAAATATGCATAGAAAAAGTGACTCTGTGCCAAGGTTATTAAAGTGTCTTTGTGCAATGGTCCAGAATGTAAACGTAAACATAGTCCATAGTGTCCATGGTCCATAGTCCATAGTGTCCATGGATGTATAAAGATTGATTGATTGATTGTGAAAATTGTGAAAATATTGTGTTAGTTTTGCCTAGTGGTGTGGTTGAGAGACCTTATCGCCTGCGGGAAGAAGCTCCTCCTCAGTCTCTCTGTGTTGGCCCTCAGGGAGCGGAATCGCTTCCCAGACCGCAACAGAGTGAACAGTCCATTGTTGGGATGGCTGAGGTCCTTCACGACCTTCCTGGCCTTGGTCCAGCACCGCTTGGTGTAGATCGAGTGCAGGTCAGGGAGCTCGGTGCGGATGATGCACTCAGCTGATCGCACCACCCTCTGTAGAGCTCGTCTGTCCTGCATGGTGCTGTTCCCGAACCAGGTTGTGATGTTTCCCGTCAGGATGCTCTCTATGGTGCAGGAGTAGAAATTCCTGAGCACCTTGGAGGGCAGTCTAAAGTCTCTCAAGCGTCTGAGGTGGTACAGACGCTGCCAGGCCTTTTTTACCACGGTGTTGATGTGACAGGACCATGCCAGGTCCTGCGTGATGTGAACACCGAGGTATCTGAAGCTGTCCACTCTCTCCACTGGGCTCCTGTTGATGATGGGGGTCTGGTAGTTCCTCACCTGCTTTGTACTGAAGTCCACTACCAGCTCCTTTGTCTTGCTGACGTTCAGGAGGAGATTGTTTCTCTGGCACCAGTTCTCCAGATTTCCAACCTCCTCCAGGTAGGCCGTCTCATCGTTGTTGGAGATCAGGCCCACCACGACAGTGTCGTCAGCAAACTTGATGACGGTGGTGGAGTTGGTAGTGGCCACGCAGTCATAGGTGTACAGAGAGTACAGCAGGGGGCTCAGAACACAACCCTGGGGGGCTCCAGTGCTGAGAGTGAGGGAGGCTGAGACATGTCCGCCCATCCTTACTGCCTGTGGTCTGCCAGTCAGAAAATTGGAGATCCACTGACACATGGATGAGCTGAGTCCCAGGTGCTCCAGCTTGGTGGTAAGTGTGGAGGGAATCATGGTATTAAATGCAGAGCTGTAGTCGATGAAGAGCATTTTCACATAATTCCCCCTCCGAGTGTCCAGATGAGTGAGAGATGTATGGAGGAGATGTGAGATTGCATCGTCCGTGGAACGGTTTGGACAGTATGCAAACTGTAGTGGGTCCAGTGTGTCTGGTAGTGAAGAGATGATGAAGTCTCTGACCAGGCGTTCAAAGCACTTCATCACTACTGAAGTGAGGGCTACAGGGCGATAGTCATTAAGAGAAGCAGGATGAGGTTTCTTTGGAACAGGAACAATAATGGACTCTTTGAAGCATATGGGGATCACCGACTGAGATAAAGAGATGTTGAATATCTCAGTGAACACAGGTGCTAGCTGGTCTGCGCAGGCTCTGAGAATACGGCCTGAAATGCCGTCTGGTCCTGCTGCTTTCCTGGTGTTCACTCTCTTGAAGGCTCTCCTCACGTCATGCTCGGTGATGATGAACGCGCTTCCGGTGCTGGCAGTGACTTAGCTGCAGCCTTGAAGCGAGCATAGAAAGTGTTCAGCTCGTCTGCCAGAGTCACGTCCGCGTTCATCATACCGAATGTTGGTGCTTTATAATCCGTAATTGTCCTTAATCCCTGCCACAGGCTCCTAGAGTCACTCTGTTGGAGCTGTGACTCTGGTTTTCTCCCGCAGCACTGCTTCGCCTCTTTCACCGCCTTCCGGACGCTGTATGACGCAGCCTTGAACGGTTCCATGTCCCCCGACGCGAGTCCCGTGTTGTAGGCAGCGGTGCGAGATTTCAGAGCGTCGCGGATGGTTTTATCCACACACGGCTTCTGGTTGGGAAACGTTTTAATAGTATTTTTTTCCACGGTATCATCCGCTAGTTTCCTGATGAATTCCACAACCGCTTCCGTAAACACGCTGACGTCACCATCGGAGCTGTTTCTGAACATGTCCGTCCAGCGCGCGACCTCCCTCTGAACCGGAACCTCTTGCCCCCTTCCTGATTTCTTATTCTTTTGCATGTTTGTCACACTTAAATGTTTCTGCTTATCAAAAACCGTTAACTATTAGTCAAAGATAACATAATTGAACAGAAAAAGCAGTTTTAAAATTAAGTTTACGTTATTAAGGGAGAAAAAACACTCAAAATCTACATGGCCCTGTGTGAAAAAGTGATTGCCCCCCTTGTTAAAAAATAACTTAACTGTGGTTTATCACACCTGAGTTCAATTTCTGTAGTTACCCCCAGGCCTAATTACTGCCACACCTGTTTCAATCAAGAAATCACTTAAATAGGAGCTACCTGACACAGAGAAGTAGACCAAAAGCACCTCAAAAGCTAGACATCATGCCAAGATCCAAAGAAATTCAGGAACAAATGAGAACAAAAGTAATTGAGATCTATCAGTCTGGTAAAGGTTATAAAGCCATTTCTAAAGCTTTGGGACTCCAGCGAACCAGAGTGAGAGCCATTATCCACAAATGGCAAAAACATGGAACAGTGGTGAACCTTCCCAGGAGTGGCCGGGCGACCAAAATTACCCCAAGAGCGCAGAGACAACTCATCCGAGAGGCCACAAAAGACCCCAGGACAACATCTAAAGAACTGCAGGCCTCACTTGCCTCAATTAAGGTCAGTGTTCACGACTCCACCATAAGAAAGGCTCGTCTCAATTTTGCTAAAAAACATCTCAATGATTGCCAAGACTTTTGGGGAAATACCTTGTGGACCGAACTTTTTGGAAGGTGCATGTCCCGTTACATCTGGCGTAAATGTAACACAGCATTTCAGAAAAAGAACATCATACCAACAGTAAAATATGGTGGTGGTAGTGTGATGGTCTGGGGTTGTTTTGCTGCTTCAGGCTCTGGAAGGCTTGCTGTGATTGATGGAACCATGAATTCTACTGTCTACCAAAAAATCCTGAAGGAGAATGTCCGGCCATCTGTTCGTCAACTCAAGCTGAAGCGATCTTGGGTGCTGCAGCAGGACAATGACCCAAAACACACCAGCAAATCCACCTCTGAATGGCTGAAGAAAAACAAAATGAAGACTTTGGAGTGGCCTAGTCAAAGTCCTGACCTGAATCTTATTGAGATGTTGTGGCATGACCTTAAAAAGGCGGTTCATGCTAGAAAACCCTCAAATAAAGCTGAATTACAACAATTCTGCAAAGATGAGTGGGCCAAAATTCCTCCAGAGCGCTGTAAAAGACTCGCAAACACTTGTTGCAGTTATTGCTGCTAAGGGTGGCCCAACCAGTTATTAGGTTCAGGGGGCAATTACTTTTTCACACAGGGTCATGTAGGTTTGGATTTTTTTTCTCCCTAAATAATAAAAACCATCATTTAAAAAATGCATTTTGTGTTTACTTGTGTTATCTTTGACTAATAGTTAAATGTGTTTGATGATCAGAAACATTTTGTGTGACAAACATGCAAAAAAATAAGAAATCAGTAAGGGGGCGAATAGTTTTTCACACCACTGTATATATATAGTACAGTTTGATTTACCTGGACATATTAGTAACATTTTAAATGTGTGTTAGAAAATCTTAACATTATCTTTAAATATTATCTTGTATTTTATGTTAAGTTTAAAACTCACAAGCTGAAGAAAGCTGGACCTGGATCTTTCTATCCATTTGTCTTTATGGACATCATGGGTCTGGAACCAGATAAGTCATGTGGAGTACAAACCAAAGATATAAAGAAAATGTTAAAGGGTCATGTGAAAGACGGCTACACTGTAAGTTCATACTTTACTATAATTTTCTGGTATTTACAAGATGCTTTTTTATGTAAAACTCAATAATGAAAACTAATAAATATGATGAACACATAAAGAAGCATTTGAGAGCATCCTTATATGTTAATCCAGTGCACATCTTCTTATTCATGCTCCACCAGGGAGTAAATATAAGTGGATCTCACCCTAATAGGGATCAGGACTTTAAATAAAAGGAATATTAAAGGTTTGAAGTGGTAACATTAGATCGTCGTATATGTAAGTACTGTACATGTAGTGCATCAGGAATATCACAGTGGTAATACTACAGTAATACTTAAGTTCAGGTCACAGCACACACCATGTTGCATGACCATGAATACCTGTATTATGTTTTGGTCCAATTACCATGCCTATTTAAGTCACACATGGTACAGTATGGTCCTCTGTTTGTGTTACATGTCCATGTTACTATCTTGCCTTATTCATATTTCATGGTTTTCTGTTATCTTCCTTTCCCTGTAAATAAATATAATTGCCTTTGCTTCCATCTATGAGAAAGTGTAAAGAATTTGACAAGATAGTACTATGAGCACTCAGCTAAAATATATACATGGCAAAACATCACCAGTTCTGCAAAGAAAATGCCCTGAAGCCCAAAAGGTTCAGCCTTACAAATTTTGATAATATGCTGACGGCTTCTTAATTCCAGTCATTTCAAATCTCTGTAATTATTTTTGGTGCTTCTTGCAGGACAATAATTTGACCGTTCTGAAATGGTAATGTTTTGGCCAGTGTGTATACACAGTAAAATCACTAGGTGTGCAAGGACTATACCTGGCATAGGCCATTTTGTACTTAGTCTACTTAATCATACAACCATTTTAGTGACACTAGTGATTCTTGTGAATTCAGCAGTAATTACATTTTCTTCCTAAAGCATACTGTATTAACATGACTTATTGTTATAACTAATTTTTATGCAGTCGAACCTCAGATTACGAGTAACGCGGTTTGTTTTAATGAATTTTGACTTGGAAAACTAGCAAGTCTTGGTTTACGAGTACCGAGTATCATGCATCACGGATCATGCTTGTTTTGACGCTGAGCGTCACGTGATCACAACTGAGCCAATGGTTTTTCTCTCTTTTGTGCTGAGGAATTGTGGGTAATCGTCTCCCCTGCTGGGTCCTAGTGCTTGTCTCTTACTGGTATAATCAACATCTGTGCACGTGTGTACTGTTTACTATAACACTGTGACCACGTGTGTGTGTGTAAAACATCTTTTATTTTGTGTCTGTATGTGTGTGTGTACAGCGTGCGTATAAAGCAAAAGCAAGTCTCAATAGAGACGTTAAAGATCCATTTTCTCTCTCTGTATCAGCTGCTCTTTGTGTCCGTGTGCGCGCGTCATTGGACACCATGAAAACTGCAAAGAAAAATACCCGCCTACGTATGTCCAGAGAGAGAGAGAGAGCGATTACTCTGTGCAATGCATTTTTATTTTTATTTTATATTTTGTGTTAATTATTTTTATGTATTTTTTTTGGGGGGGGGCGGGGGCTGTGGAAAGAATAATTAGCGTTAACATTATTTCTTATGGGAAAATTTGGTTTACGAGTGTTTTGGAATACGAGCTGCTTCCGGAACGAATTATCCTCGTAATCCAAGGTTCCACTGTAACTTTTTATAACTCAGAACTTCTACAAAATACTGTACAAGTTATCATTTTAGCTCCTGAATAATTCATAAGTTAATATTAGTACACTGTAATATTTAGTTTAATGTATTTTTAAATATGATTTGAGGTGTTCTCTGCTCTAAACATTAAGTATGTCACTCTTTCAGTTTAATCCAATAAAACCAATTGATAAAGGTGATGTGAAGTACAACAGTGACCCTAGTCTGAATGACAAAGTGCACTGTCTGGTGAGTGTTCTACCAGCTGACAAAATCTCCCTCATGAGTGATGAAGTTATCAAGAAAATGAGAGATATTCGGGAAAAGGCACGTGATTTAGGTAAGTTAATACATACACTATAGTGCCAAAAGTATGTGCACCCATTCACTAGGGTCTGGGAACCATTTCGAAGAACACTTGACCCCAGGACCAGTTGATTTTGGTCAGTGAGAATGCATTCATTTCACGCTCGAGAACCGATTCTTCTTTTTATTTAAGACAACTGAAACAAAACATATACATTTATAATAGTATTAACAAATATGAATAAACATGTGTCAAACAGAGCACAAACAGTGAAAAACACTCTCAATTACAAATACAAAAAGGGTCTCTTTATTCCTCTTCTAATAAACCAAGATCTCTTCCAGTAATTTTTTTGCCTTTTTTACCTTTTATATGCTCCAAGGATGGAAAGTAACTACAAATAAAATATTCTTATTAAACCGGTGTCTTAAAAATTCAGATGACAGATAAATACTATTAAATGTTTAAAGTGAGTGTAAGGATTTCTTGAATTTTGGTAGACCTCCTTTTGTCTACTCAGTGCTCAGCCTGTATTCTGCTTGTCCCGCCTGGTACCAGGGAACCCCTCAATGATACACACAAGTCAGTGCTCAGTGAGACGTTCAAAGTTTATTGTGGGAGACAGGAGTATATATACGCACACACACAAAGAACCAAAGAAAAGGTGGATGCAGGAGTGTTTACATCCAGTCTAGAATGCTTTTAACAGATAAGGTAAGGAAGAACATAAATTTAGGAGTAGCTCTCAATTTACGAGCGTTTAACAGTTTTACGACCTTTAACATAAACTTCCATAGGATGTGTTTTTGAAAGCACAGCTTATGTCATGAGAACAGGACGAAAATCACTCTGTTCTCATGCACACAGAATACAATGAAACATACTAAAAATCAAATATTCCCTACAATTCCCCCCTTTTATTCATAAGAAATATCGTTGAATAAAACTCAGAGCTTTCAAGAAGTCGCTGGCGGATAATAGGTCATCGGACGCGGCGCAGGAACATAACCTGAAACATATTTGTACAAAAGATTTTGCACATAGCGAAAAATACACAGATTTGACAGGTTGAGTGCAAACTCATAAATAACTACTAGTGGTGAACTATTGCCTTTCTTGACGATACAGTGCTCAGAGTGCGGGCACGCCCAATCTGCACTCGTCCCACCTTACGAGGCGCTAAGACACCACCAGAAATGCTACACTAATAGCAGAAGTAAAGTCATTCAGTGGCAACCCCAGGCGATCCCTCTGTGTCACGTCACTCTCTCTATGTCACATCACGGGTTGAACATCACTGCAGCACGTCTTTAGTCTAGGAAACAAAAATCACAGAGACAGAAAGATAATAATACACACGCATTTATTCATCCTTTGGTCTCACGCCGACAGGACATCTCTTCAGCCTAGTAGCATGGATCCACTGTGGAAAAAGATCAGTTAAGACAGCAGTACGAGTAATTGCGATTATTTCTGCTGGTCCATCATATTTACAATCTCCCAGTTTTCTGGGGGTCAAAGATTTTACCAGAACAGTATCTCCCACATTAAAAGGATGTGTGGGTTTTGTTGAGGGTATTGGAGTCACATTAGCAATTTGTTCATAATGTTTAGTTAGAGTATCTATTAGAGCAGCAGAATATTCAGCAATATGTACATCAAGATCAGTTGTTCCTATCGCGGGTTTACCTTTCCTCCATGGCACGGGAAAGGGTCTGCCAAATATAATTTCATGTGGGGACATGTGCACGTCTTTTCTTGGTGTCATTCTCATTTCAGCTAGAACAGCAGGTAACAGATCAACCCAGTTTTTACTTCCCATGGTTTGCATTGCTTTAGTCAATTTTTCTTTCAGTGTCCTATTTGTTCTTTCTACTATACCTGATGACTGTGGATGATAAGGAATGTGAAAATACCAGGACAGTGAAAGATATTTACACAAATTCTGTGTTACCTGAGATGTAAAAGGTGTTCCTTTATCTGAGTCAATAGCATGAGGCACGCCATAACGAGGTATTATTTCTTTCGCTAAAACTCGGGTCACCACCTTTGCATTCTCATGAGCACACGGGAAAGCTTCCACCCACCTAGAAAACTTGTCTACCAAAACCAGAAGATATTTGAATGTGCCACATGCAGGCATATGCGTAAAATCAATTTGCCACTCTGCAAACGGGGCAATAGGTAATGGAAGACTTTCGTGTTTACCTAAACCCTTTGTCACATTATTCTGAGCACACACCAAACATCTAGATATTAATGAATCAATTGTTCCAAGCATGTTGGCTATGCAAAAGAGTTTTTTCATATCTTCCTTAACCCCCCTTCGTGCGCGATGTGTAACACCGTGGAACTCGCGCACGAGGAACGGAAGACAATGAGATGGCAGGCACAAACGACCATCAGCACAATACCATAAACCATCAGAAGCAACATAGGCACCTTGAGCTTGCCAAAAAGAGGAATCATTCGGCGTGGCTGAAGCTTGCAAAGACCATAAATCTACATCAGGAATCAAAGAGCTAGCAAGAAAGGATGTATTGATCAAATCAGAACCAGAGTCAGGAAAGAAAATCTGTTTTTGAGCTGCTTTTTTAGCAATACAATCAGCTAGAGAATTACCTCGCACTTCCATAGAGTCCCCAGAAGAATGACCCTTAGTTTTTACAATAGCGAGAGTACTAGGTAGATGACATGCGTCTATCAAATCCTGAACTAGAGAAGAATGAGAAATTGGCTTACCCTCAGCAGAACGAAAACCCCTGGATTGCCAGATGCGGCCAAAGTCATGAGCGATACCAAAAGCGTAACGAGAATCAGTGTATATAGTAACATCTTTTCCCTCAGAAAGAACACACGCACGAGTTAGAGCAAAAAGTTCAGCTGCCTGAGCAGATGAGAAAGGGAGAGAGTAAGCTTCAATGGTTATATCTGGCAATGCACACACAGCATAACCACAAAGAAATTTCCCATCATACGGTTTTGAACAAGAACCATCTACAAACAGAGTGTCACCAGTTGCTAATGGAGTAGAAGACAGATCAGGGCGTATACTAGTGGAGTGAATGATCTCTGAACAGCAGTCATGATCTGTATCTACTAACGTGTCGTCCTGTGCATTGATCAAGCGTGCCAGAGCATATCCAAGGGTGTCAAAAGAAGAGGTGGATTTTATCTCTAAGTTACTTGTAGAACAAAGGATAATCTCATACCCAGACCTTCTCTGAGCCGTCATATGTTGTGTTTGAAGGTTCTGTAGCACTTGTTTAACCTGATGTGGAGAATACAAAATTAAAGGATGAGAGAGAACAATCTTCTCAGCATCTTGTACCATCACCGCACAGGCAGCCACAGCCCTGAGACAGGCAGGCAAACCTTGTGCCACAGCATCTAAAGTTTTAGATAAGAAAGCACATGGTCTCATCCCCCCCCCATGCTCCTGTGCCAATACAGCAGAAGCGGTGCCCCCGTGCTCACACGCATATAGATGGAACGTTTTCTGATAGTTAGGCAGGCCCAGTGCTGGAGCGGAACATAGGGCCTTTTTTAGTTCCTTGTAAGCCTCAATCATGTCAGCAGTCCATGTCAGAGGTTGTTGGAGCGGATCGTTGTGTGAGATAGCCGTCCTGATGCGTTTATCATGAAATGAGCAGTCAGGAATCCACTGACGACAGTAGTTGATCAGTCCCAGGAAAGCCATGAGAGCATGTTTAGTGCTTGGACGTTTAGTGTCGAGAATAACCTGGATTCGTTCCTTTGAGAGCCTTCTTTGGCCTTGGGAGAGCTCAAAACCCAGGTATTTTACAGTGTCTCTGCAAAACTGTAATTTAGTCTTTGATCCAGGTGTTTCAGGAGACAAATGGTGGCTTCTTCGCAGACAGCAGGCTAAGCGGCGGACACCAGTAGATCATCCGCGTAAGATAGGACAACAGAATCAGTGGGGAGAGTTAGATCACCAAGTGCATCTCTTACTACAGCCGAAAAAACAGCCGGAGAGTCAACACAGCCTTGAGGAAGACGCGACCAGGTGAACTGACGCCCCCTGTGGGTGAAGGCGAACAAGGGCTGTGTCTGCTCTTCCACAGGAACACTGAAGAAGGCAGAGCAAAGGTCAATAACAGAAAAATGTGAATGATGACAAGGTATAGAAGAAACAATGGACAGCACATCAGGCACAACAGGTGCTACAGGGATAATTATGTCATTTATTTTTCTTAGATCTTGTGTAAATCTCCACGTACCATCAGGTTTCAAGACTGGGTTAACAGGTGTGTTATAAGAACTTACACATGGTTTAACAACACCCTGCTTGAGCAGTGAGCTTAAAATCTCATCTATTCCTGAAGCCTTGGCCTCAGAGAGTGGATATTGTTTGATGTACACAGGTTGCAAGTGTTTTAATTTAGCTTTATAAGGCACACAGTGAACTAACCCCACCTCATCCTTATGTTCAGCCCACAGACTGCTTGGCACACATTCAAGGGCAGCAGGAAGAGAGCTGTTCTGTGAAGAAAGGAAACAATTATTTACACGCATATTTGTAAGGTGGGAGAAAGAAACTGAATCAGGCACTTCAACAGTGAGTTTCGCTCCAGAAAAAGTCAGGGACATGTGTAGCCTGCTCATTAAATCACGACCTAACAGATTAAAAGGACAATCAGGCATGCAAACAAAACGATGAGAAAGATGAATTCCCTTATCTAAAGGACATGTTACAGTTAACTGGGGAGTAAAATAATTCCGTTGAGAAACCCCTTCAATTCCCACAGAGCTGATACTTTTATTCGAGAGCGGCCCCTCGTAATCACGACCCAAAGACGACATTGTGGCTCCCGTATCAACCAAGAAAGAGAATACGGAACCATCTATACATAATTCTATAAAGGGCAACTCATTAACCTGAGGTGACTCGAAAGTACAAAGTAACATTGCGGGGCTGGAACTCTGCGGGCATCCCTATGCATCATATGCTCCTACCTGCATCCCTGAGAAGGGATTGGGTCTATATTGCTGTTGTTGTTGTTGTACTCGCTGTGGTGGCTGCTGGGAAGGATTAGGAGAAAACACCTCATTAGCATCATTCAATTGATTATACACATTTTGTCCACTACGTCCCTCATCTCGGGCCTTCGTGTGACATTCACGAGCCCAGTGACCTTCTTTATAACAATAATAACAATAACCAGATCTACGGGGTACACTCTGACCCTGCAGACCTCCTCTACCTCTTCCACGGCCTCTTCGGCCTCCTCTACCTCCCTTTTTTCCACCTCTGTATCCTTCACTTTCCACAAACAAACATGCCACTTGTTTATTTTCTAAAATACCATCTCCTTCTAGTGTTCTCACACGCTCACCTAATTTTTTAATAGTCATTGTAGAACGATCTGACAATTGAAACTTTAAAATTTTCACAATTTCTGGTCGACAATTATTCAAGAAGGTTGTAAGGAAAAGTGGGTTAGGATTTTCTTCAGGGAGGGGCATACCACCCAAAAGGGTCCAGGTCTCTCGAAACCGCTCCAGAAACCTGGATGTAGTCTCACTCTTTTCTTGTCTACAATTAGTTACCTGTGACAGATCTTGACTAGCTTGTTGACGTGCAAGAAGATAAGTAGTTAGCTCATCTTTTAAAAGTTTCATAGCCTCATTAGAATTACCCCAATGAAAGTCATATTCCTTCTTTTTCCGTCTTCCCCCACCCTCTACATCTTCCTGTTTCACCACTACAGTCCATGTGTCTTTTTCAGGGTCTAAGCATTTTACTGTTTTTATCAAATCAGCCTCATCGTACCCATCTCCCAAAACCGATTGCAAAATAAAGCGGTAATCCGCACCCACGAGCTGACAGTGCCTAGAAGCCTTTATCAGCATATCAACAAAATGCAAAGGTTTGTTGGGAGAAGGGAGCATCTTAATAATGTCCTTCAGCGTGCTTACGGATGGTGGAAGGATTTTTGGACCCTTTGGTCCCATAGAGAAAACAAACGCAGTATTTTCTTGTCGAGGTTTGGGGCGAGACCTCTCATCCGGACCTTCATCGTCCGAATTATCATCATCCTCACCATCAGTATCCTCGGGATCATCCGATAGAGGGCTGTCAGAAGTTCGTCCTGACACCTTCTTGGGAGTCTTTCCCTTTCCTGAGGCACACACTTCCGACGAAGGTGAGCACGGTTTTGTGGGTACAGGGGAGACAGGCACAGATGGGCAGCTCACAAAAGGATTAGTGGGATTCAAATTAGGATAGATTTTCTCAACAATTAGTTGGTTAGATGCTGACGTTACTATGTCAACAGGATATGGAGGAGGAATCGGAAAGGTTGAGTGAACAGGTGGCTTGAATTTGGTTTCAGATGTAACCTTTGGAATCTTTTTCTTCTGTATTTTAGTTTCTTTTATGTCTAAATATTTATCCCAAAGAGCTTTCATTTCTACCCATTTTTGATAACATGAACCCATATAAGGATAATCCCAACCTGGATCACCCATACCCTCATATATCTGAGAGTAAGCAGAGGCTAGATATTCAGGCTTAAAAGTACCTCCTCGTGGATAGGTTAAAAATTGAGATTGTGGTTCAGTCCACCCTGATAAATTATCAAGCCAAGGTGTGGTAAAGTAAGTAAGTCCACACCTATTCATCCAGTCACGCGGAACCTCTTCTGGGTCCGGCTTTGGATAAGTAGTTGTGTTCTTATTACCCATTTTATAAATGTGAATAAACCCGCGACAGAAAAAACCAATATCTTCAACAAACAACACACAACACTTTAACAAAGACAACAACAAAGAGCTCAACAAAGACAATAACAAAGAGCGGGCAACAGAATACAGCTTCCACACTATGCTTCAGTTCAAGGAACCTTTCAGAAGCGAGCGCGCGCTAAACAGGCGTAAAAGCCCCAAGACAATCCTCCCCCGTACTGTATATGGTCCAGATACCAAAAACCAGGGAGCGTGCTTGCTCTATGCTTATAGAGAAAAAAATTTAAAAGCAGCACTCACCTGATTAGAGGTATCCCGGACAGAGCCCCCAAATTGTAAGGATTTCTTGAATTTTGGTAGACCTCCTTTTGTCTACTCAGTGCTCAGCCTGTATTCTGCTTGTCCCGCCTGGTACCAGGGAACCCCTCAATGATACACACAAGTCAGTGCTCAGTGAGACGTTCAAAGTTTATTGTGGGAGACAGGAGTATATATACGCACACACACAAAGAACCAAAGAAAAGGTGGATGCAGGAGTGTTTACATCCAGTCTAGAATGCTTTTAACAGATAAGGTAAGGAAGAACATAAATTTAGGAGTAGCTCTCAATTTACGAGCGTTTAACAGTTTTACGACCTTTAACATAAACTTCCATAGGATGTGTTTTTGAAAGCACAGCTTATGTCATGAGAACAGGACGAAAATCACTCTGTTCTCATGCACACAGAATACAATGAAACATACTAAAAATCAAATATTCCCTACAGTGAGTTTCCTGTGCTTTAGGAGCCACTGGAAAGCTAATCTAGTGTATTGTATCTGCAATATTATAATAGTTGGTTTATCACAAGTTTGTTAGATATTGTTATAATATAATGATGCTGGATGCTTTTAAGACACATTAAAATTGCTAATGTAGTACGTTGTATTTAGAACAGAAACCACTGAATGACAACAAGCTCCCATCCTCATTTATCAAGTGAATTGACCCAACCCCTTTTTTAAGCCAATGCACTGTCACGACCCGTCAAGCTATAGCTCTGCCATGATCATATGAGCACTCCTGTTCCACATTCCCAACCACAACTTACATCTCACCACCTCACTTTCCGATCTCCACACACCTGTGCGCTATCAACAATCATCCTCCTTACCTATTTAAACCGCTCTTTGTCACAGTCACATCGCCAGATTATTGAGTGCTCTCCTTAGCCCAATTTACGCTCACGGACTATTCACAAAATTGTTCGACCATTGCATGTGTTTAATGACTACGAACTCGGATCACGGACTCTCTCTTGCCTCTTTGGCTTTGAATCCGACTCACATTCAACCACGAGTGAATGCTGTGTAACCAGCCACTAACCTGTGCAGTTTCTCCTCGCTGCCGCCGGTTCTCCTTGCGTCCGCATTTCTGCACGAGCCACGCCGCACACAAGGCTCTCTCGCCAGCTCTTCTCGATTCTGCATTTCTGCACGAGCCACGCCGCACACAAGGCTCTCTCGCCAGCTCTTCTCGATTCTGCATTTCTGCACGAGCCACGCCGCACACAAGGCTCTCTCGCCAGCTCTTCTCGATTCCGCATTTCTGCACGAGGCACGCCGCACACAAGGCTCTCTCGCCAGCTCTTCTCGATTCCGCATTTCTGCACGAGCCACGCCGCACACAAGGCTCTCTCGCCAGCTCTTCTCGATTCCGCATTTCTGGATCCATCATGCCCTCTAGTGAGCCTGACAGAATAATCTGGCCAAAAAATGGATCCAGCAGAAGCAGCTCACCTTAGGGGGCACTGGAGAGTCAAGGAGCTCTCCTAGGCACCCACCAGCAGAAAATAAGACAAATTACAGAAACCCTCCAAACTATCACAGAAACTCTACAGTCTCTTTCCACCCAGGTTCAGAATCAACCACCCCCTGTGCCCATTCCTCGACCCCCCGTCTCTCCTAGCCCAGAGTCCCGCTTGCCTACCCCACCCACCTATGATGGAGACCCAGCCCCTTGTCATTCCTTTTTATCCCGGTGTTCCCTCGTCCTAGAACTACAGGCCACGTCATTTCCCACGGAGCGATCAAAGGTCGCATTCATCATCACCCTCCTTTCAGGAAAGGCGAGAGAGTGGGGAACAGCGTTATGGAATGCCCAAGAGCCATGGGCATGACCCATGACCTTCACAGATGAAATGAGAAGAGTCTTCGACCGCTCCTCTACGGAGCATCAGGCGGCAAGTCAAATAGCTACGTCAGGGAATGAGAAGAATGAGAAGGCATTGTTTGATTGTTTTCTCTATGGACTCTTGGACTCAATTAAGGATAAGCTTGCGGCCCGAGAGTTTCCCTCAGATCTCCAGGGGCTCATTGAACTAGCTGCCCACATTGATGGCCGTAAACGGGTACGACGAAACGAGCATCAGACCTGTCACGAACCACTCACCTCTGCACGACCTTGGCCACCTCCCTGAGCCCATGCAGATAGGCCGTGCGCGAATCTGTTTCTTGCCTGGACCAGCGATCATGCTTCTCCGTAACCCTGACCCATGACAACCAATCCTACGTCACTCATGCGTTGGTGGACTCCGGGGCTGATCAGAATTTAATCTCCTCTTCCACTGCCTCTGAATTCAATATTCCTCTCATGCCCTTGCATCAGTCCTTCACGGTTCAGGCTCTTGATGGCAGCAAACTAAACCCCATTACCCACCGCACTGCCTCCATCACCCTACAGTTTTCAGGAAACCACACAGAGATCATTTCTCTCTTAATTGTTCAAAAGGCCCATGCACCCATTGTTCTAGGCCTCCCTTGGTTAAGGCTGCATAATCCACACATTGATTGGGTTAAAAGAAGTGTCCTGGATTGGTGTTCCACCTGTCTCTCTTCATGTCTACGCTCCGCCCCTATGGGCCGAACCTTGTCCACATCATGAGAGGAAATCACCGACCTAACCAAGGTACCCACAGAGTATCATGACCTACGTGAGGCGTTCAGTAAGTCACAGGCTGTCTCCTTACCTCCACATCGCCCTTATGACTGTGCGATTGACCTTGTTCCTGGCACCTCTCCACCCAAGGGGCAACTTTATTCCCTCTCTTGCCCTGAGAGAGAGGCCATGGATCAATACATAAAAGAGTCACTTGCCTTGGCAGTATGTTAGGTGTCATTGTCATGCTGAAAGACCCATCCACAACCCACCTTCAGGAGGTTCTCATCCAAAATTTTACAACACATGGCCTCATCCATTGGACCCTCAGGGCAGCAAAGTAAATCTGTACCTTAAGCAAAGAAACAGCCCCAAAGCAAGATGTTTCCAGCTCAGGGCTTGACTGTAGGAACTGTATTGTTCATAGTGTCATAGTCAGCATTTTTCTTCCTCCAAAAACATCAAGTAGAGTTAATGACAAAAAGCTCAATTTTGGTCTCATTTTACCACAGCACTTCTAGTCTAACCATCCTAATCATCCTAATTTCACTAAAGGTGAAATCTTGCATATAGCTCCAGACTAAGGGCCATTAATGGTTACTTTGTATTTCTTCTATTTGTGAATAATCGCTCCAGTAGTTGTCTCCTTTTCACCAAGCTTCTAGCCGATGGTCTTGTCGCCCATTCCAGCCTTGTGCAGGTATAAAATCCTGTTCCTGACTTGCTTTGATAGCTCTTTGGTCTTGCCGATAGTGGTGAGGTTTGAATGAAAGATAGAGATTTTGTGGACAGGTGGCTTTTATACACATACCACATAGCATAATGTGTACCACAAGAGCACATAACCAGTCTGTGGGAGGCAGAATTATTGTTGGTTTGTAGGGGATTAAATACTTATTTCCCTCATTGAAATAAAAATCAATTTATAACATTCGTATCATGTGCTATTTCTGGATTTTTGGTTGATATTCTGTCTCTATCCATTACCATAAACCTATGACAAAAATTAGAAACCCTTTATTTCTTTGTAAGTGGGCAAACTTACAAAATCTGGAGGCGATCAAATACTTATTTCCCCCACTGTAAATAGAATAAATCTATTGTTCCACTCTGAGGTTTGGTGTGGGGTGAAGTTATGATTGATTGTATAATAATTTCCATTTCATTACACTTTAGTCAGTATATTGTCTCTGTAACCAGTATAGTGGTCTCTAAGACCCACGCTCATCTTGGACTTTACAGTGTACAGTGTTACAAAAATACAATATAAACACCAGACATACTGTTAAAGACAAAACATTGATTGATGCATTGTAAGTTATCTGACTGAATAGTTCTAACAACTTAGCCACTGTAAGTTTGAAAAGCTACACATAACAAAGGCAGAAAAAAAGAGCACAAGCATCCCTCTTATGTTGTCTTCTTGATTGGAAACTTTGGCAGCCATTCCTGGTCTCTCCAGGCCACAGGGACATGCTGCAATAACACACCAAACCTCACTTCGGAGAACCGAAAATACATGATTAAATTTTTAATGTATCTATGCTATTCTTTGTACTTTATTATAGCAGGTATTATATTTATTTGTAGCATTTCTTATATTTCACTGTACTTAATTGTTTTTCTTGTATTTACTAATTGTATTTTTTTATTTTAATGTGTAAATTTGTATAATAAATTCACAGTGTACATTAACAATAATATTATATTGTAATAAAAAAGTATATTTTTTAAACAAACAAATGAATATATAAATAACACTCATGTTCTATGACCAAACAAATTAATGTTCAATGAGCACTTTTTCAATGTCCCTTTGGAAATCAGAAAAGTAGAGTTGTAAAGTCATTCCTCAGTGCCTCCTGTCATATCCGTTAAGCGCACGCCCATTTCACCCTCTAAGCTGCGCGATAGATGTAGCAGTAGGAATGACACCCCTGTAAGATCAACAAAGCCAACTTCATGGAGACAGGGTGAGTTAAGAGTGTGTTGAAGTGGAACACAAAGCCTGCAAACAGCCCTGACTGGAGCCTCCTGTACCCCTTTTCCACTGCTTTGTTTCCCGTGCCAGTTCCGTGCCGGTTCCCAATTTTGGAAGCAGTGCCGCACTTTTCCACAGAAAAAAATTGGTGCCAGTGCCCTAAAATAAGCACCGGACCGGCCCCTAAACAGGCCCCTAAATAGCCCAAAGTCTGTTAATGTGAAGTGCGGACGAAACAAAAAATGCTTTAAGCAATTTGAACATCCGCCGAGATTCAGCAGAAATTGGAAAGTGCTTTTAGAAAAAAAAAACGGTGTAGCGGAAATGAGGTACTGGAGCCTCCTCCATCAGCTCCTGAGCTCATTAATGCTCCTGAAGCGTGGGTAAATCAACACAAACCCACACACACAATCCAACATCTAGTGGAAATCTGAAATAGAATTTTCATCCACCACATACTGTATGTCTGATGGTAAGGTGTCCACATACTTTTGCCCATGTACTGTAATTAGGTAAAAATATCTCGTCATTTATACAACAGTTTGTACCACTGTCATGATGTCTATTTGTTTGTTTGTTTGTTTGTTTGTTTCCATGAAACATGCCATCTTTGTAAGTACAAGCTCAATATGAACTAATAGTTTGTGTTTCTGGTGGTTTAAAAGGAATTCCTCAAGTTGTTGTCATGCCGATGGTTGATAAAGCATGCCCTCTGGTTAACAAGAACCTGAGGAAGATCTACACCAGCAAAAAAGTTAAAGAGCAGGTAAAAACAACAGCAGTATCCATCTCTTCCTCTATTATTTCCTGGCTTTAGCTCTTGTATCACCTTTTTGGTATTTTACAAGACTAGAGAACATTTTATCAGCCATGGGAATTTTTATATGAACCTTTACCTTCATTGTAATAGTCATATACAAATGAAACTGTTTGTCTCTGACTTCTAACCCAATCTGACCGTTTATCTTTATCTTAGATGAAACAGTGCAGTGACAAACTGGGAGTCCCGATGAACTGCATCTATCCTGTGCAGAACTACCATGAGCAGATTACCAACGACTTGGACATGGATATTCTGATTCTCATGGCCATGACTGACATCGTTAGATTTGCCAACGACTATATTGAAGACCAGGTCTACAGCAAAAGTAAACCCGAATGAAGATTCCCATGTGTCTTGTTTAATTTCGACCATGCAAACAGATTGTTTCAAAAATGCAAAGATGTATTATTTTCATAGGGAATCAACTTATATTACTTATATTATTGTTTTAATGAAGGTCACTTTAAGCATGATTCTGATTTTAATATGTACAATATGACAGATTTACAAGCGAGAAACAGTAGACGTAATTATTTCATTTAACTTTATCAGGTTTGTACCCCTTTTATTTTGATGCAAAGATTACATGTACTTTACTTCTGATTCTGATGATTTCACTACATAAATAATCATCTTCATTTATATCAACAATCAACTTTAAGAAATAAGTCAAATAAATTGCTCATCAATTACCAAGCAAACTTCTCACAAGTGCTTTCTTCTCACCTCATTTGTGACTGCTTTACCAATCAGCTCTTCACACAAAGAAATACAACAGTAACTCAGCATACGAAATTTGCAAGAAATGTGCCTTGGCATGCAAAGCATTTTCGACATATGTGTCCGGGAACCGTTCAAAACTCAATTGCATCAGTGGAAAGTCAAGCAAAGCGAGTTACATATTTTTTGTGGGTTTCTTTCATTTTGTTTTAGATTTTGTTATATTAGTAATATTTTGGGGGGCTGGAACGGATTATCTGCATTTACATTATTCCCTATGAGTGCAAAATGTATCAGACAAACATTATTGTTAACATAACAATATTTGCTGGCTGTTGTTGCTTCACTGTAATTAATGTTAGTCCTGTTAGTACTATTATCTACTCCATAGTAAGAGTTTAAATATAAAACCAGATGTTATGTCTATAGTTTATATTCACACATGAAGAACGAGAGTGTAGAAAAAACTATAAAACAACTTCACTGGATAGATGCAGTTCATCAGGACTCCCAGTTTGTCACTGCACGGGTTTATCTAAGATAAACAGAAATAGACAGATTGGGTTGGAAGTCAGAGATAGTCAAAGATATAAGAGCTACAGGCAGGAAATAAAGGAATTCAGTGTGTAATGTGTGTAACGCTCTGCTTTTGGCTTTCTCTGCTTTAATTGTGCATTACATTATGTGTCACAGACACAGATCAGCTATATCAATACTTAAGGGTTAATAAAATGATTTAAAGAGAGATAAGGAGTCATACACAGGAGTGTAGTCGTTTTAATGTGGACAAAATTCCCAACGCATTCTCCACCAATAAATGTAGGGTTTACATAATAATGACAACGAATAACTGTTGCATTCTTTAACATTAATACGTAATGTTTAGCTCTGGGTCAGAGGAATCTTTAGTGAATCAGGGTAATTTGTTTAACTGAATCAAAATTTATAATGTACACTTTATCGACTACCCGACCCGCGTTTAGCACAATTTAGTGTATCTTACCAGTTCTGCTTATCACGTGGCCAAGGATGATAACACAAAATCTAGTATTTAGCAATTATGAGCAAGGTAACAAGATCTGGGCAAATGTTTAGACTTTAAAATACATGACCAAGACAACAGTTCCTTATAAAGAAACAAGCATTTATTAGACTAATCTACGACACATGAAACTATGCTACTTGAACGCACACACACACACACACACACACACACACACACACACATACAAACAGTTTGGAAGGTGAAAATTAATTAATTCTTCTAGTATTGTTTACTAGATTACAGAAAGTCACAAGAGCAGAGTCTTGGGTTTAATCTTACGGTTCAGTTATGAAACGAGCACCAACTTCAGTAAGGTATGCAGCTTTGTTTGTTTACTTGCGTTAAGTTTCGTTCTCATCCGTTGGTTCGCCTCCAGTGAAGGAAAGCATTGCTGATTGGTTGGTGCGCTGTTGTAGAGATGACGTCTTTCGGGAAAGCCCTTCGGTGAGAAGATGGTTGCCTGGTTACCGATGGCTCGCTCTGGAACTTCTCCTGAGGGTTTCTTTGTTGAGGGACTTTGTAGTTCTGGCACGTAGTCTCGTTGATAGTTCTTGAAGAGCGGATGACGCCAGCAGCGGCAGCGTAGCGCCCGCAAGGGTGGAAGCCCGAGCTGCTTGGACAAGGTTGTTGGAGGTTGCAAGTTGTAGTAGAGGTTGTTATCGTAGATGCTGCTTGAGCATGCTGGTTTTGCCCGTTCAAAGTCTGTCCATCCCACGGTTGACTGGTTCATTCGGATCTGGTTGCAGGGCTTAGCCACGCCTCACGTGGTTAACCGTTTCATGCATACATTAGCCCGGTGTTTCGGCTGTCACGTGGAGCCCATCCAGTTGGAGTTTTTAATATCTTTTATAAATTAATGTTGCATGAGCACTGTTCATGCTACCAATTTCCCGTGTTCACCAACGTTCTTTGAATAAAGCCAGCTTTAGATTGATATCAAGCATTACATATTTTACCCACTTATTCCTTCCTTTATCTAATGAAAGGGGTTTGTAAATGCTGATTACACCTTTTAAGTTATGCAGAATAATCAAACATACACACAGGAATAAAACATACTGAATAAATGTATGTAAATACGTTTTTGCCCTACTGGCACACTTTAAAGATGTTTAAAATAGTGTCCATGCCATATGTATCTTTAGTTAATTAAAAGGCATGTGCTCTGGAGGTCAATGAGAGTGTCAAAATGTGACTTGGTGGTTCCCCTCCCACAACTCGGGGTGAAGCGATTAAACTCTCCGCTTTGTTTACCAGATCGCCGATTTACACCCTTGTTTTTGGGGTTTATTTTAAGGCATCTGGTCTTAGAGTGGCTCCAGGCACAGTTAACCTCCTGTCCCATGCATTGTGAAGTTTATGTTCATGGATCAGATAAGATTATCGGAATGGTGCCATGCAGGCAGGGATGTAATCAATTGATAGCTCTCTTTGGGAGCCTTGTTCATCCCTACAGAACTTCACAACAACACCTCAGAACTTACAGAAAGTGAAAGTAAGTAAGACCAGTTTTAGCTTTTTAACATTGCACTGTTAACTCTGTTAACTGGGTAATGGTGTGGGTGTGGTCTTATGTCTATATACAGAGTTTTACCACTTCATGTATAGTTGATTTATATAAGGTATATAATGTATAAACATATAAATAATATTACAGTAGGAATTCTTTGATGCTTATTTGAACCTCATAGAGACTCCTCCCTGCCACTACAGACTCCCTTAACATGTAATGCCCATCTCCTTTAGTTATGGGTTTCTGCTGAACACAGAACTGGTTCAGCAGAAACTCATGACTAAAGCAGTTGGGCATTACATCAAGAAATGTGCCTTGACATGCAAAGCATTTTTGGCACATGCGTCCAGGAACCGTTCAAAACTTGTTTGCATTAGTGAAAAGTCAAGCAAAGCGAGTTATATATTTTTGTGGAGTTTTTTCATTTTGTTTAAGATTTAGTTATATTGTTATAATTTATTGTTAGTTATTATTTAGTTATAGTTATATTGCGAATATATTCGCTCATTAAACGTGTGAAGCCCTGAGTTACATCCATCAGAGTGTGGACTGGAGAGACTGACACTATACTTCAGGACCGATTCCATCACACTGACTGAAGTAGGTTTGCCTTTCAAGCTACTTCTGACTCTCACACGGACATTAATCTGTACACTTCTTCTGTTTTGGACCACATCAAAGCCACCATTGACAGTGTAACAACTGTGAAGCAGATTACAACATACCCTAATCAGAAGCCATGGATGAACAGGGAAGTTCGGCTCCTGCTCAAGGCCCGGAATGCTGCCTTTAGATCAGGGGATGCGCAAGCCTATAGTGCATCTAGAGCTGACCTGAAAAGGGGTATTGATAAGGCCAAGTGGAGCTACAAGTTGAGGATCGAAGATCATTTCAAAAACTATGATCCTCGGCGTATGTGGCAGGGCATACAGTCCATCAGTGACTACAAACCCACCCACTCTGCACTCATATCCACTAAAGTTTCCTTCCTCAACGAACTTAATAATTTCTATGCTCATTTTGATCGGAGTCACCAAGGAACAATCACTACGTTGATACCACCTGTGAACTTTCAGCCTCTCTCACTTTCCACCGCAGAAGTCTTTGCTGCCTTCAGCAGGATAAATAAACGTAAAGCTGCTGGCCCTGATGGAATACCTTCCACCCACACTGGACCCTCATCAGTTCGCCTACCGTGAAAATAGGAGCATTGAAGATGCTGTCTCCCTAACACTACACACGGTATTATCTCACCTGGATAATAAGAACACTTACACAAGAATGCTTTTTGTGGATTTCAGCTCTGCGTTCAATACAGTCATCCCCTCCAGGCTGATTACGAAGCTCGCTGATCTCGGAATCAACACCTCTCTATGCAGCTGGATACTGGATTTTCTGACTAACAGACCACAGAATGTTAAATCCAATAACATTCTCTCCTCAACCATCATTCTAAACACCGGCGTTCCACAAGGCTGTGTACTGAGCCCCTTCCTGTTTTCACTGTACACGCATGACTGCAGTCCTATGTATGGTTCCAATACCATAATTAAGTTTGCTGATGACACAACAGTGATTGGCCTCATCAATGAGAACGACGAGACCAACTACAGGGCAGAGGTAATGCACTTGGCCAAGTGGTGTGCTGACAATCACCTGCTCCTGAACACCAGTAAGACCAAGGAGCTCATTGTGGACTTCAGAAGGAGAAGAGGTAATACACACACCCCTGTCTACATCAATGGGACAATGGTTGAACGTGTTACTACCTTCAAGTTCCTGGGGATACACATTTCTGAGGACTTAACCTGGTTCACTAATACCTCCAGTCTCCTCAAGAAAGCTTCCCAGCGTCTCTTCTTCCTGAGACTACTGAGGAAGAATCACCTTTCTAAGGACATAATAAACAATTTTTATCGTTGTGCAGTAGAGAGCATCCTAACCAGCTGCATTACAGTCTGGTACGGTAACTGCTCTGTTTCGGACCGTAAATCCATCCAAAGGGTGGTGAAAACCGCCCAGCGCATCATTGGTACCCCTTTTCATGGCATTGAGGAGGTGTACAAGAAAAGGTGTCTGCGTAGGACCTGTAGCATCGTGAAAGACACCCCTCACCCTGCACATAAACTGTTTTCTCTCCTTCCCTCTGGAAAAAGGTTCAGATGCCTAAAAGCCAAGAGCAGCAGGATGAGAAACAGTTTTTACCCCTCAGTGGTTACCTTATTGAACACTTCACCAACCACCTAACCCCTTTACATGCACGGCATCATCACTGATAACCCAACATCCCTGTATAATATTTCTGTAAATATTCCCTGTACATTCACTTGATATATGTATGAATATATGTGTGTATAGATATACTCTCTGCATTCCCTTCCAAGTTAAGTTATTCATATTTATTCGTATATGTTTTCATACTATTGCACATCCTGTAAATTCAACCATATATAGTCTCTGTATATCTTTATCCCATATACTTATATTTAGACATATCTGTATATCTACACTTATTCAGTCAATTAATTCATCCATCTCCGCTCACTTTACACTGTATATTCATTTAAATATATACATCCTGTATATTCATCTGTAAAGCCAATTCATACATAGCCTTTATTTTTATTTATTTATGTATAGTATATATAGATCTGTATATATGTTTATACCCCACTGCTAACTTATATTTCTGGTTAGATGCTAACTGCATTTCGTTGCCTTGTAACTATGTGCAATGACAATAAAGTTGAATCTAATCTAATCTAATCTAATATTTTGGGGGGCTGGAACGGATTATCTGCATTTACAATATTCTCTATGAGTGCAAAATGTAGCACACAAACATTATTGTTAATATAACAATATTTGCTGGCTGTTGCATGCTTCACTGTAATTAATGTTAGTCCTGTTAGTACTATTATCTACTCCATAGTATGAGTTTAAATATAAAACCAGATGTTATGTCTATAGTTTATATTCACACATGAAGAACAAGAGTGTAGAAAAAACTATAAAATAACTCCACTGGATAGATGCAGTTCATCAGGACTCCCAGTTTGTCACTGCACGGTTTCATCTAAGATAAACAGAAATAGACAGATTGGGTTGGAACAGTTTCATCTGTTTATGACCCTTAACAGTAAAGCTAAAGGTTAATATAAAAAATCACATGGCTAATAAAATGTTCTCTGGTGATAGAAAATATCATAGAGGTGATATAAGAGCTACAGGCAGGAAATAAAGGGAGAAGAGATGGATGTTGCTGTTATTTTCATTTTTACTTTAATTTTTTTTTGCTGTTGTACATTTTCCTTAGGTTCATACTAACCATCGGCATGACAACAACTTGAGGAATCCCAGTTAAACAGCGGTTTCCTCATTTTTTAAAAGAATTCGTTTTATACTTTCCTACAATCATTTATTACAGCTGTTCATATTTTATATTTATATAACAGCATTACTAGGGGGGGAAATCCCCACTAGTGGGGATTTTAGACATGACAGGTGGGGCGCAATGAAGGGAAAAATAAATTAGAAATTAGTGGAAAATAATAGGAACGTACCTATTCTAATTCATGCTTTTCTTTATTGACAATGAAGAGCATACACTCAAAACAAAACAACCTCACACAAAGAAATGGATCATTAATACAAGTAAATTAAAATAACATCAGCCGGGAGAAAAAGTGAAATCATAGTGCAACAATAACAGTTTAACGTCGGCATGTTAATTGCCGAGGAACAATATAGAGAAACTTTCGGTATTATATATGTAATTATTATTCATTTCAATGTGTATGCTGATGTTTCTGTATTTTTGTTAAAAATTAATATTCTATCAGGCAGTACTATTCTGGCATTTCTAGTTTCCAGTGTGGCAACAAAGTTGCTTTTTGGTCCTTCAGGCGCTGAACAGAAGGGAAGATCAATATTGTTCTACGCTTTTTGCTGGTGTGCGACATTTTGCGATGATCCCTAAATTATTCGTTGCGACGTAGAGAATAATGACGTTTATGCTTTTAAACATGAATAATTTAAGCGATTAATCGAGAAAAAAATATGCGTATAGCCTAAAGACAATGTAGAAAGGAAATATATGTATATGTTAGTATCTTATTTGTGGGTTTATTTACACAGCTATTAAAGCTGGAAATGCGAATATGCAAATATAAAACTAACTTTACCGCGGTCACAAACCAGCAAAAAAGCAGGCGATTCACCACTATCAGTCTAATCAACCAAACGACCAACCGAGAAGAAAATATGATGAAGCCTATCTTGTGCTCGGATGCATGGTGGGAATGGTGGGGGCAGAGTGTGTTCCTTTTCAAAGGCTACACTTGATGCTGCGTGAAAACGCTATGGGAACATCTTTCTGTGTTGCCGGTTGTGAAGCATGTGTGTATCAAACACGCCAAATTTTGGCATATATAACCTCGTCAGGTAACGTCATCTGATGAAGCGCACCAACAGGTTATAAATATGAGTCTGAGAAAACATTCCTCAGATCTTTTTGTCTTCAAGGACCATATTGTGATCGCGTGTGATGTGTGCAAGCGAATTTAAAAGTATTTACACCGATATAGTGGAGTTTGTTAGGAGATCCGTACCTCCGCTCTTTCAGAGCGCGATTTCCACACCATGTAAACCAGCAAAAATAAGGAAGTGTTAAACTCACCAATATGGCTGAGTTTCAAGCAAGATGTGTCTCTCCGTGTGATAAATCCATCCCGGTGGGGCGATCTCCACACTTACTGTTTCGATTAAAGTGCTTCGCATGCGGCTCGCATTCTTTACAGTGAAGCTACGGGCCGCGGCGCATTCCTGGGGCTTAAAACGACGTGCATCGGGCAGAGCTGCGAGAGACGGATTCTCCTCCTTTCTTTTGCGGTCTCATCGGATCGGGAAATTCCTCCGTCCGCTTTTTAAGTGCGCCCTGTCGCTTCTTGTGAAATGGGCAGGATAGACATTTTCTCTCACTCCCGCGGAGATGGAAATAGCCTCCAAGCACGACAGGTTTCTCAATGATGCTTTCTCTCTTTCCTTAGCAACCTCCACGACAAGTTAACCCTTTCATGGAGTAAGTTTATTCATCCCGTGTTTTCGTGCCATTGACTTATTTATTTATTTAAATATAGTTGATGTGGAAGCGCGAGGTTATATGATGACGCCCCAGATAGAAGAGACATGTCCAGGCTATCTCTCTCCTGGGACATCATCCTCCCTGAAAAGCTAACACTTCCTTCCAAGCTGTGTAGACTTTTATCTTCCCTGGAGGGAAAAGCTTTTCAGGCAGCAGGTCAGATTGGTGCTCCACTGCACATCATGACGGTTTTGCAAGCCTACCAGGCTGACCTGATGAGAGACTTGAACACTGGCGGGGCTCTTAAAGATAGGGGATGAGGATGGGTTCCCTGTTGAGTCTGGTTCCTCTCAAGGTTTCTTCCTACTATCATCTCAGGGAGTTTTTCCTTGCCACTGTCGCCCTCGGCTTGTTCACCAGGGACTATCTGACCATTTTGATTCATACACATTCAAATTCCATACAAACTTAAATAATTATTTTAAATTGTGTAAAGCTGCTTTGGGACAATGCCAATTGTTAAAAGCGCTATACAAATAAAATTGAATTGAATTGAATTCTTCAGAAAGAAGTCCTGAGGCTCAGGTGCCCAGAACCGTGGGGGTGGCCCCCCAACGGGAAGAGGCATGTAAAATTCCTTTCGAGAATGAAGTGTTCTCCCTGGCACCCCCAGGAGATCTGTTTTCATGCTCCACCACCACTGGTGTTTCGGGCAACACCCACTCCAATAAAGTGTTAGTTCTTCGGCTTTTTCCTGCCATGCCGAACATCTAACATCCCCCCCGTTTAACCAAGCCGCTGAGACTTTTGCCCCTTTCGGAGAAACTGGCAGCATGGAAGCTACTGCCAAGTATGTCTCCTTGGGTACTAAGCACTGTAGAGAGAAGCTACAGGATCCAGTTCTCACATCAACCTCCGCGTTTCAACAACGTGGTCTCCACTTCCGTGAAACTGGAAAGGGCGCATCTGCTGACAGAAGTTGCTGGGAATAGGGGCCATAGAACATGTTCCCCTACCAGACAGAGAGTCAGGCTACTACAGTCGGTATTTCTTGGTTCCCAAGAGATTTTCGGGGGCTGAACCGCTATCTAAAAAAATAAATAAATACAGCTTCAAAATGTTGACTGTCAAAGTGATCGTTCTCAAATCCTACCAAGCGATTGATTTGTGACAATCGATCTGAAGGACGCATACTTTCACATAGAAATATTGCCACAACACAGGAGGTTCCTGGGGGGCGAAGCTTACCAGTATCGGGTCCTTCCATTTGGTCTAGCTTTCTCACCCGCACGACTGGCTGGCCCAGTCTCAGTAGCTAGCGCTTCGTCATCAGGATGTCGTCCTAGCTTAACTTTTTTCTTAGGATTGAGACCCAACGCCATGAAAGCGTGCTCTTTCCTGTTCAGAGGACAACATATTTGGGTGTCACATGCGATTCAGTCGTAAGGCGGGTACAGCTGTCTCTCGCTCGTCTCGAATCCATTCTCAACACCCTCAGGGAAATTAAGCTAGACCAGAAAGTGACTGTTCATCACTTTCAGAGATCTTAGCTCTCATGGCAGCTGCATCCATGGTGATACCTTTGGGCCTTCTGCACATGAGAGCATCTCAGTTGTGGCTAAGAACCGGGGGATTTCACTCGATGGCCAGGGGCTTAATACCCTTTCTATGTGGTTCAGTCACTCTAAGTCCGTCTTGTCGTCACAGGATGCTAACGACAGATCCTCCCCTCACGGGCTGGGGTGCGGTCTTAGATGACCGTCCAGCCCAAGGGAGCTGGAGAGGTCATCTTCTCGCGCGGCACATCAATTGCTTAGAAATGATGGCTCTATTTCTGGCCGTAAAGCACTTCCTCCAGCAGTTGAGGCTACCATGTCTTAGTGCGGGTGGACAACACTACGGTAGTCTTATATATTAATCGCCAGGACGGACTGCGCTCGCGCCGCTTGAATAAGGCCGTTTAGGCTTCTCCGTCTTCCTGGAGGGCATTTCCGGTGGTGACGTAGCTTCCTGTTTTCGTATCGTTGGCGCGAAAGTTTCGCGTTTGTATCAGCATTTAAATTATATAGCTTTTCCATTTATACAATTATACGTTAATTAATAATATTAATAGCAACTAGTTCTTACATCTTTATACTATTTGGCTTCGCCTTTTTCCCCGTTTTTTGCGCTTTTTGGAGAACGCGCAAGTTTCTTCTAAGGACAACAAACGGAATCCAGCTCAGAACAACTAAATTTCGACTCAGGTACGATATAATGGATAATTTTCAGCTCGGTTAGTGTGTTGAGTGCAGAATGTTTAGACATTCTTTCTCCATCTTAAGTGGTAATTTTACTTGTGATAGGTGTGTGTTAGTTAGCACTCTGACAGAGAAGATATTAGCGTTAGAGGAGCACATCCAGACTTTAGAGGGGGTTAGAGAGCGCAAGAGCAGCGTTATTCCCGTAGCGGAAAGGCTGAGACTAAGAGTATGTAGCTCTAAATGAAGCTAGTCCTCCTGGATACAGCTACATACACCAGCCTCGGTTAACTGGTAGAGGAGGAGGCGTCGCAGTTATTCACAGTGATAATTTGACTATTATACAAAAACACGGACACAAATTTAATTCATTTGAAGTTCTTTATAGTAACATAACAAGTGTAGCTACAAATATTAAGTCAGCTCAGTCAATTCCACTAATTCAAATTTACAGACCTCCAGGGCCGTACTCTGAATTTCTTAGTGAATTTGCAGATCTCCTCTCAAACCTAGTCGTTTCTGTAGACAAAGTGTTAATTGCTGGAGATTTTAATATTCATTTTCAGAATCCAGAAGACGCTCTGCGTAGAGCATTTATGTCCATACTGGACTCAGTAGGAGTAAATCAGTATGTAGTAGGACCCACTCATAAAGCAGGTCACACTTTAGATCTAATAATATTCTTCGGATTAAGTATAAGAAATTTATTTACAACTCCATTGTCTGAAGTTATATCAGATCATTATCTTGTCTCAATTCAAGTGTGTCATAGTAATAACGTAGGCACAGCGTTGCGCTACCATATTAAACGTACATTCACATCAACTACCAAACAGAGCTTTATCGGTAATCTCCCAGAACTACCAACTTTGATTAGATCACTGTCTGACCCCACAGAACTCGATCAGGCGACTGAATATTTAGAATCGACATTTTAATACACCTTAGATAATGTAACTCCAGTTAAAAGAAAAATTATTGGGGATAAGAAACTTGCTTCCTGGTATAACGATCATACACGCACTTAAATCAGACAGCTCGTAAATTAGAACGTAAATGGTGTCAAACTAAATTGTTAGTATTTTAAATAGCATGGAAGGAGAGCATCCTGAACTATAGAAAAGCTCTTAGTGTAGCTAGATCAACGTATCTCTCCACTCTTATAGAAAATAACAAAAATAATCCTAGATCTTTATTTAATACCGTAGCCAAATTAACCAGAAATAAGACCACTTTAGAAATCTCCACAACAACATCATGTAATAGTACTTTTGAAGAGGACTTCATGAACTTTTTAAATAAGAAAATTGTAAATATTAGGCATAAAATTGAGGCTTTGAAACCAAACAATGTAATTTATGCAGATGTTAAACTAGCCATGTCAGATCGGAACCTAGAATACTTTACTCCTCTTGAAGAGAATGAACTAATTTCACTCATCTCTTCTGCAAATTCATCAACCTGTATGTTAGATCCTATACCGACACATTTTCTTAAACAGATAGTACCAGCAATAACAGAACCCCTGTTGAGAATAATTAATTCTTTACTTAGCATTGTGTATGTTCCAAAATCTTTTTAAAATAGCAGTTATTAAACCGATTATTAAGAAACCTGACCTTGACCCCTGTCAGCTGTCCAATCACAGGCCAATATCAAACCTCCCCTTTATCTCTTAGATTCTGGAAAAGATAGTAGCGGAGCAGCTATGCTCATATCTACATAGTAATAGTTTACATGAACTGTATCAGTCAGGATTTAGGCCTCATCACAGCACAGAGACAGCACTCGTTAAAGTAGTAAATGACCTCCTATTGGCCTCTGATCAGGGTTGTGTAACCATGCTTGTGTTACTCGACCTCAGTGTAGCTTTTGACACCATTGATCATAGTATTCTTCTTCACAGATTAGAAAATGTAGTTGGAATTAAGGGTACAGCCCTCTCCTGGCTCAGATCCTATTTGACCGATCGGTATCAATATGTAGACTTAAATGGTGATTATTCTGCATGTTCTCTAGTGGAGTTTGGTGTTCCACAGGGTTCAGTTTTAGGCCCACTGCTTTTTTTCCTTTACATGCTTCCTCTGGGCAACATAATCCGTAAGCATGGTATCTGTTATGCTGACGACACACAGTTATACATCTCCACAAAACCTTATGAGATAAACCAGCTTAATAAAGTTGATTAATGTGTGCAGGACATAAGAAATTGGATGCTAATTAACTTCCTTCTGCTTAATTCAGATAAGACAGAAGTTCTAGTCATAGGACCGCATACAGCTACAGTGGTTACCTAATCGGAATGTTGGTTCTACCGTCGCGGCGCTCGGCGGTAGCATTTGGCTTTGTGCGTTTGCTGGCTTTTACCGCTGAGTGGCGCTATATAACTACAGACTGACGCCTCATGCCTTAGTTCATTCTCTGCAGGATTAATGAGACGCGCTCCTTTAGCACGTAGTAGCGGATAAAATAAAGTGAAATACGGTTGTTAAACGAATTCATAATCACAGAACTAAAATACAGTACAAATGTAGAATTCAAATTAAATCAAATCTTATTAGGATTAAATTTAAGCAAAATAAATGTTAACACAGTGAGCCTTTAGATTTTATCACGTGTAATTAGAAAAGAAGCGTGTAGGGTTTTGTGTCATCTTATTTCTTGTGTTCTTTAAATTTATAGTAGATTTATTAACTGAAATAAATGACCATAAAATTAAAACATTGTCAGGACGTTCTACTGCATCAGCTGATGTCGGTCATTCAGCCCCACTTGTGTTTTTGCGTTATTATAAAAATGAAATGCAGTAGGCTGTTATGATCTGTAACGGGTTCGACCCATGTTGCACGGGTGGCACCATAAAGCATGGACATGAGGCGAGGTCTAACGGGGAAAAGGGTAATTTAGATCAAAGGGCGGAATTCCAGTGTCCTTGTTTAAAGTCCCTGGGCCGCGTCACATCACCCCACTTGCATGCCATTCTGCTACAGATGTGGCCATTAAGATTGCGGGTGTTTTCCCGCGAGATGCTGCGATTTAGTGCGAGGCCTGCCGCGACTTGCTGTAAGCAACATTCGGGAATATAAATAAATGTGTTGTGCTTTACTGAATATTCGCCAGATGGCGCATGGAGGGACTTTATCTAAAAACCGGACCAAGTACTGTACAACGAAGAATTGTGTATAATTACTTAGCCTAAAACAATATTGTTTCCAATGCTGAAGCAAACATGAATTTTATTGTTTTACAACAGATCTTTCATGATAAATGTGTGTATATATGCTTCATATTATTTTCACAATGATGAAATGAGATGCACAAATTCGTGCTTTAAAAGTTTCTTAAATAGTTTTTGTAATGTCTTAACAGGGACAAAACAGTGAAAGACATGGCAATGCCTCGGTTTAAATGGTGTTGAAATTAATTTAATTTTCTGATAGTAGGCTATCTGATAGTGTTAACTATGTGAATGTCCTGATTCGTTAATATGCCAACATATCTTATTTAAAACGTAAAAATGTGTCGACATCATCAGAAGACATAAATGAACAATATATATATATTATCATAGTAAGTAAATATTATTTTATGAACACGAAGTTCTTCGGGCTTTTTATAATAATCATCATATTTGCTGTTTGTGTCCAGCATTGAATAATTATTTCATCCATTATTTAACCACGGCTGGAAATAATAGCTGGAATGTGATGTGATTGTGAATTCATAACTGAAATAAAGCTGTTTGTCTTTTGTAAAATACTTTTACTTTACAAAAGGCAGTGTTTTTATCAAAAGGTTGATAAACGCGTGTTGTACAGTATATACACCGCGACAGCGCGCTCAGTTACTCACTTCTCACCTTTCATGTAGGTCTGCTCGGACTTATTAATTCGTTTTAAACCCCTCAAAAATGTGTGTGTATACAGCCCAAAACCTCCATCAGTTATTAAAGATAGCATCTATTTAGAAAAAATGCCCCAGTGATTTCGGAGCTTCAGGAAATCTCCCGGCGCACTGCGCATAACACCGGGCCAACTCATGTCGGAAAGAATTTATAAACGTTTTCTAAACGTGGGCTATTGTTTTTTTACTTATAGTATTTGCTAATTTAATTTAAATGAGGTTTGGGCCCAGGACTTCGATTCGGCATCGTGATTCTCCTCTTTAATTTACTCCATACTTTTAATCAGCACTCAGCCGCAAGCATAAAGTTTTTCAGGGCGCACCGGCAGAAGTGGACTAATGATTATGGATGCGTCGGGAAAACAGCAAGCAGACTGACTCTGACCATTTAAAAAAAGTTTGCGTTCATTTTCTGACGCGCTCAAGTTCACCAAAAACAATACAGAACAGCGCACCTTATTTGCTTTTAAACATTTACAAAATCACAACGTTTTTTCGTTATTGTGAGTGCGCTTAATTAAAAGTTGAGTCTTATAAAGGCTACAGTATGTAGTCTTATAGAGTTTTATTATATAGTTTTTGCACATTAATCTGAGTCCTCATCTGTTACATTTTTAAGGACAATAGTTTTTTCAGCCTGTCACGGCGTGCGCCCAAATCAATATCGCTCCTCGCTCACTAGTTAGGCGGCCTCCCCTTCAGATATGCGAAGCAGCGGGGCCGCGGAATTAGGCACGGATGGTAATAGTTAAAATATTAACAAGGGGAATGTTTGATGTCATGTGGGAATTATAAGATTTGTACTGAAAACTTCTAACTAAAAAGTGGCAGCTGGCACGCCTAAAAATAGACGCAGGTTAATTTTTTATAGTCTAAATAAAAATCCTCCTCTTTAGTGCCTCCAATTTCTATTAATCCTAGGTTGTTGTTCTTTTAGTGTTACTGTGTGTGCTTTACAATGCCAGACAACATTCAAATGCAAATTATTCACTCTCCCCAAGTGTGAATCAGCTGTTCTCACCTATACATTCAGAGGAACTTTAATGCACCTCTCCACACTTTAAAAACCTCTTGAATCTGAGGCTGTTCTGAAGACTTTCAGTGATTAAGGCCTCTTTTTAAATTTGTGTAAATTTTATCTTCTGGATTCTAGATTCTAAAGTTGACATTGTTACCGTTTTTAATCCTTGGAATGGAAGAAATTGAGATTTTCCTTATGATAGCATAAATTGCATTGTTTTTAATCAAAAAGGCCAATTAGTCTTTTCCTCATAAAGTGTTTAGGTGAAATTCCACCTATACAAGTGTGACAAATATGCAAAGAAAAAAATTAGGAAGGGGCAAATACTTTTTCATGGCACTGCACATGTAGTCAAATTGTTTCACTGGGATACATATATCTGTGTACTGACTGGGCTGGCCCACATTGGCCAGCTGCCCACCGGGAAAACTCCCGATGCTCCAGATGGTGTGGAAAAAAATTATTGATCTATAATTGAAGTTGAGTGGAAGGTACCAAATACCCAGAAGGCCTTAGTTCAAGAGGCCTCAATCCGCGCAGTACTTGTTCAAAGAGACGCCTGCACGACAAATTGAGGAAGTGAGAAAAACAGGCAGGCAGAAGGCAAGGGTTAGGTAATAGAGCAATAAGAAAACTAACATCAGGAAAAATAATAACCTGTAATCTGTAATAATAATACTAATAATATTTACTACGATTACTCTTAAGATGGTTAATGATGGTTAGGTAATGTAAATTAAGAAAATATGCAAAATGTGACCCAAGAACAACCCGTACACACATGGTGCAAGAAATTAAGGAACTTTATTGGAATGGAAAATTCAAAAAGGGCAGGCAGTAATCCAAAATATAAAAATAAACTTTCGGTTCTGCTTTAACTGGGACAAAGTGCAAAAAGCCAGACTTCAGCTTTGAAAAACAGATAAACAACATAAATCAGACTTATCAGATTGGGAAGAAAAATATAAGAAGTAAATCGGTTAAATCAAATCACTGATCTTCAGCAGTATCCCCATCCTCAGAAGAATGAGGATAATGAACTGGAGAGTTGGGATTGAGGCTGACGCTGGGTGAAGATGGAAGAGAAGCAGAAGTGATATCACTGGGTGGTGGAACACCTGTGGACCTGTAGTAAGGTCGCACTGGGGGACGTCTTGGGGGAGAGAGGGCCTCAATCTCGGCAATTACAATTTGCAAACTAGAACAAGAAAGAGAATTTTGGTAAACATGGGCCCAATAGAAAAATCTGAACAAATGCACTTTGCACATATTAAAAGAAATATAACAAAACAAAGCATACTGCAACATGCTACAACTAAAATTAACCGTTACTTTAACAAATTAAACTAATATACACAATAATAATCTACTATATATGCATGCATGTAATTACGTAATCTTGATTTTAGTAGTGTAGGCTCAAAACTAGCAATACAAATAATCATGCAATGATCAGATTAATGTAATTGTCTTAACCTAACCTTATATTCCCACATAATATGGGAATAGTAGTAAGTAAACGAAAATAAATATTAAAAAACATGATCAACTGATTGAATTAATCTGATTAAAGTCATTTCAATACTTATCTTAGTTAAAATATAAGGGCAAAATCATTAAAATAATCTGTTAAATTAATTAGTTAATCCAAATGAATAACCAGAACATATGTTAAAGTACTAATAGACAAATAATCTCTATAAATGGGAAAAATATATGTAACGGACAGTTAAAGACAAATAAGACAAAATATACTGTGATGGGAATAATAAAAATAATTAGATATAATTATATAAATAGAACACTTACACATCTTGATGAGGAAAATTCAGAAAAATTGATTGTGGCTTTAACAAAACCCCAAGTCACCAGCGGTGGTCAATGGTCTGGTCAAGAAAAAAGGAACAAACCAAATTTTCTCCAAAAAAGGAAAGCATAAGACTTCTTAGGCCCAGACTTAAATAACTATGAGATGGAAAAAAAGGAAAAGAAGAGATTATGCAATTGGGAGGCGCTACATCAATCTAACCTAGGCAAAATTGGCTTACATCTCATGAATATTAAGTGATTTCTTGACTTAAGGAGGAGCAAACAATGATGTTATTGTTAAATGAAGGTATATAAACCATGTAAAATTAGGGAAGTTAGAGAAGGTGAGGGAGAGATAACTTTGCAGTTTGTCAGTTTGTCTTTTGTTTGGCTGGTCCAGTGCTGTCCATTTACTTTTGGCTGCAATAAACTCTTTTGCTATTTCAGTGCTTGAGTAGTTATTGATTTTGTTTGGTAAATTGGCATAGGTCACAGAAAATTTGCCACGACAATGGCCAGTCCGCCACTGCTCCTCTTTACTTTCCTACTGTACGTAGAATCAGCGCTTAACCGCACACATAAAGTTTTGTAAATTCGTTTATTGTTTAACTTGTTTTCATAAGGTTTTGCCAGCGGTGGTACAGCGCAACGGGGGTCATTATTTGCTATTTAAGAAAATTATGATGATCTGTCAAGGCGTGCGCCTGTGATGGGTGTGCGTCCAAATTTACTATCGCTACTCGCTCACTCCGTAGGCTCCCTGAATAGGCGGCAAAGGGAAATAGAAAATTGACTTCAAATGAACAGATTCTGCCTATAACAGGTCAGGGACAGTGAGGCTGGACCCAGCAGCGCACCACATCCCACATCATAATACAATGGCTCATTAAAGTGGAGATACATTTTTTAAAACTACTTACTATAAATATATAACACAATACAAAAACGTAAAACAAAGTTTCACTGAACATATATTGGGTCATATTTGTAAAACAAAGGAAAGAATAATAAGACAAACAACATATAAAACTACAATATTTTCAGTGTCCAGTAGCACCAGTCTCACAGAGACCCAGGAGGCTTATAAACAGTTTGACAGCAAAATGAGACATTTTGTCAGTATTGTGATTTTTTATTTATTTATTTATTTCAAAAGATGCAAGACAATACTGCCAAAATGTATTATTTACATGCTGTTAGAGAATATTCTTTGCATTTTCTCTTATTGAGTCACGAGGGTGTTAAAAAGCATTCATCATTCAAAGTTATTCATATATCAGTGTAGTTAGTATGATTTTGAAAGTGCTTTAACTCCACCTGGCACAGTTTAATCCCAGTGGAACAATCTGACTACATGTGCAGTGCCATAAAAAAAGTATTTGCCCCTTTCTTATTTTTTTTTCTTTGCATATTTGTCACACGTGTATGGGTTGAATTTCACCTAAACACTTTATGAGGAAAAGACAGATTGGCCTTTTTGTGAGTTATCATAAACATTTTGCATTTCAGGGGTATCATCTTGATGCCTTGTAAGACATACCACTCATCAGTGTAAGCAAGTGCAGCAGGTCAGTGATGATGAACCAGTGCCTGCTGATGATGACCAACACGTCTCCCCTGATCTACCAGAGCCAAGTAAAAAGAATGGCAATTAAACTGAATAAAATTAGTAGCAGCATTAACTTGTGCTAGTTATTATTATGGTAGTTAATATTAATTCAAAATAATGTTTTTCAGCATTATTTTGTATTAATATTGACTACCATAATAATTAAAATAAGTAACTACTTTACTAGCGTGAGCTACTGCTGCTACTGATTTTATTTCAGCTTACCTGTTCAGTTTATTGCCATTCTTTTTAAAATATTGCCTTTATAGATTTATATGTTGTTGGTCTTGATGTTCTTTCCTTTGTTTCTTTGTTTTACTAATATGATTCAATGTTCAGTGATACTTCAAATAATATGTTGAAGTAGCATTGATTTCTGTATTATGTTATATTTTTATACTAGTAACTGGTGTTAACAATTTATTTCAATGAGACAATGTATTATGATGTGGGCTGCTGTGGGCCAGTAGGTCCAGAGCCACTTTTTGGTCCCAGTCCGCCCCTGTAATAACGAATGGAGAAAGCGCAGTCGAAGCCCGGGGATTCTGTGTTCCGCGGGGGCCAGTCGTGAATAGCTGACACTCAGTGACAGCCAATGAAATTGAAGCATTTTTCCGGCTTTCCACGTAGTGTGGCGTTGCTTAAATAATAGTATAAAATCGTCCAGACCCTGGTTCGAATCCTGCTCTGGGTGAAAATGTAATAAATGTGAATCCTTTGTTTTACACTTTTTGCTTATAGCAATTATAGCAACTGTGAGGTGAGTGCTAATGTGTTTCATAGCTTAAGAAAAAAAAATATCAATTCCAAACATGCATTTAGTACTGAAGCATAACTTGATAATGTAATGGCATGGTTATATCGTGGCACCTACCACTGAGCCACCAGTGCCATGAACATTTGTAGTCCTTTTGCACTTGTGCTTTACAATAATAATAAGAATAATAACAATAATAAATTCGGAGGACTACTACTACTAGTAATAATAATTCTGAATGAAAATGAACAATAAATACATATCAGTTTGAGCTTGACACGTTTATGAGCTCTGTCGTTTGCTGTCAATGGGCGCCTAGGAGACATAACACATTTTTCGGCTTCAGTAGACACACAATACCTCAGACTGAAACACGACTGCCCCCTACAGGTAATGAAGGGCATTTTCACAGCTTGCGGGATCCCTTTTCTCAAAACGTGCGTTTTTAAAGGCCAGATCTGTATTCTCCACCACACCACATAGTCCCGGACCTTGGACTAAACTCCGTGCCTTGCTTTTATAATGCGGAGCAAGCCATCATATTCAAATCATATTAACGTTAATTATCGCCAGCCGGAACGAATAGGTGGCTTCGTCCCTTTGCCGCCTACACTGAAAAAAGTAAACTGCTGTGTCATTGATACAAAGTATGTTTTCTACATTGATCTGATGGAAAAAAATGAATTTCCTATACGAAACTGATATTTGTACGTTGCTTAAAAGCAAACATTTCAGCTCCTGGTTAAACTTAAATTTAATTCGTTCATTCAAAGGACAATTTCTACTTCAAACCTAAAGGTCGCCATGTCACGTGACCTCATGACGTAGTATTATCGAGGACTGAATCCCGTTCTGCTGGCGGCCATCGTTTTTTTAAAGAAAATAACAGGTAAGAAAGCAAACTCATGTCATTTCTATGTTAAATGTATCTCTTCCATGAGCAAACGATTGATTTATGTCAGGAACAACTACTTTGTAGATTAAATTTTGCGTCCGTGTTTGCTGGCTAAAAACACCTATACAGTATTACTTAGCATTAGCAAACTAACGCGGTTATTTTCAAAAACAACGGAGTTTCTACACTAAGTCGGCTGTGCCGAATAAAATAAAATTAATTATATTTAACTACCGTTGGTTAACGATGTAAAAATTAATAGGAAAGTGACCTAAACATAGAACAGACAGTTTGGGGTGAGTGATGTTTGTACTGTACTTATAGTTATGATTAAAACCTTCTGGACTTGCTAACGTGTAAGTAATGTAATATCGCTGAAACTATATTCCTTCGTATGAAACGGGGCATTAGCACATGTTCCTGGCATACTGGTAACACTTTATCACACGTTTGTAACGTTATCAGTATATAATCCCTAATACTGGCAGCAATTTTACACGTTGATTTAACGTTACTAAAAGTAAAAGTCCACAAGTCGACCGATTAAATTAACCATGTAAATTAAATAAAATGTGAAATAAAACACAAAAACAGTGTATGTGTGTGTATATATATTCCAATTTGCTTGGTATTAGTAGCATGGATTAATGGGCGGAGCACTGTCCCACTTTGAGCTAGTGTTTACACAGACCAACAAGCTGAGGTTAGCCATTACTATGAAGTTTAAAAGTAAACATGAAATCTTTATTCACTTTTGTGTTTAAAGGTCTGTTAGCTTTTCTAAAAGGGCATTACTTTACCCATACTGCAGACATTGGTAAGTCCCAGAATGCACAAATTAAAACCCTATGTGGATAAATTTTGAAATGGAAATGATACAATAGAATTGCCGTGAATTTATTAAATGTCAGTGTAATCTAAATATCCTAAAATAAACTCTCTCGAAATGACAGAGCACTGAAAATTAGTAGTTGAATTATCTGATAATATCAGAGAATAATTTTAGTTATCTGTGCAAAACTGAATTATGTTTATTGGTTTATTGTATTATCAGTAGTGAGCACTTACAAGGCAACAGAATGCAGTTATTTTAAAGGTGTGTGTGGGGTGGTGATTCTTTCTATACATACTGTAATTAAGATTTGCTAAGAACTTGAGCCAGTCCAATTTTTGTTTTTACTTTTTTTTTTTTAAGATCAATTATGAGTTTCTGAGGATTACAACTGCTCCACTTCAAGCAAGATTGCTGGTTTCCTTGAACAAGCAACACTACAAACTCATTGAGAGAAGACCAGAGATATAATCTTCATCTTCAAGTTCTTGATCTGGTATGTACTCACTTAAAAATAACAGAAATTAGCTTGGTGTTAGATGTAATATTGTGAATGGAAGCCACAGGAGCTGAGCAAGGCATTCAAATCAAGTTGGCTGTGACACACTAAATTAAAACAAAACTAGCAGAATACCCCGGGCCAGGGGTAGCTCAGTGGTTAAGGCATTGGACTACGGTTCGGAAGATTACAGGTTTAAACCCCACAACCACCAAGTTGCCACTGGTGGGCCCTTGAGCGCGGCCCTTAACTCTCAACTGCTCAGATGTGTAATGAGATAAAAATGTAAGTCGCTCTGGATAAGAGTGTCTGCCAAATGCCTAAATGTAAATGTAGCAGAATAAAACATTTTAGTTTAACTTGTTTACAGGTTAGTGAATGCTGTCTGAATACAGGTTTCAATGCCATGTTCATTTTATTACGCTTTAAAAGCCTAACATAATACTATGTTTGTTTTTACATGCCTAGAGCCTGGAGGTGAATGTATGAAGAGAGTATCTCCTGAAATGTCTTATGGTGTATTTAGTGGAAGATGTGGACCAACTGTTTAAACACTGGTAAGCATTTGTTCATGAAGCATTTCAACCTTAGAACTGAAAAATGTTACGAGGTCAGTGGCATTATCAGCTGCAGCACAACCTTCACACAGGGCCATTATTTTTTTTTTAAATCATAGTATGTATTTACATTAGTTACATACATGCTCCTTGAACTTGTAAAAAGACTTTACAGAAGAGCTGAAGCTGTTACGTGCTAATGATTTGGTCTGCTGTGTTTGTGTGTGTGTGTGTGTGTGTGTGTGTGTGTGTGTGTGTGTGTGTGAGGTGTCGTGGTCTTGAAATACGCGGTCTTGAACATACTCATGAAAAGTCGTGGATTAACAGTGAAACAGAGGCTCAGCTAAAAAATGTTAGGCACATCAGTCACTTAACCCCAAATAAAAGGTTGTTCTGAGTGTTATGATAAAATAACAGATGTACAAACAGTGCGCACTGGATACTAAACCTAAACCAGGCACGAGGATTAATAAACCAAGATAGCCCAAAAAAAAAAAAAAATACCAAAGAATATTATTGTGTATGGACTAATTAAAACAATGTAATTTATGCTATCATAAGGAAAATATCAATTTCTTTCATTCCAAGGATTAAAAAAAGGTAACAATGTCAACTTTAGAATCTAGAATCCAGAAGATTAAAATTACACAAATTTAAATCATTGAAAGTCTCCAGAAGAGCCTCAGATTCAAGAGGTTTTTAAAGTGGGGAGAGGTACATTTTAGTTTCTCTGAATGTATAGGTGAGAACAGCTGATTCACACCTGGGGAGGGTGAATAATTTGTATTTGAATGTTGTCTGGCATTGTAAAGCACTATAGTGACACTGAAAGAACAACAACCCAGGAACAAATTTCCTCAGCGCTCGGGAAAACTTTGTGTAGATTGAGCACTGATTAGGCTATAGGAAATTAAAGAGGAGGATTTTTATTTAGACTATAAAAAATTAACCTGCGCCTATTTTAGGCGTGCCAGCTACCACTTTTTAGTTAGAAGTTTTCAATACAAATCTTATAATGCTCACATGACATGACAGAATTAGGCACGGCTGGTGAGCTATCCTTGAGCTAATTTTACTATGCGGTGTGATTGCGACGGCCATCTGCGCTCGCGCTGACTCTGCTCTCCGCTATGACCGGACCGGCCCCTCCCACCTCTCGCTTCTTTGGTCCCTGGGGCGCGTTCCATTCACCCCGCTTGCATGCCGCACTTCCGCATTGTTGCGCGCGCGCTGCACTTACACCGCGTAGTAAAATTTCCTGTAACCCAACAAACCCCGAGTATTTTATAGCGTGTGGTGCAAGCCTGGGATCATTAGCAAGGATAGCTCACCAGCTCACGTGTCTAATTCCGCGGCCCCCGCTGCTTCGCATATCTAAAGGGGAGGGTTACTACCGCCTAACTAGTGAGCAAGGAGCGATATTGATTTTGGGCGCATGCCGTGACAGGCTGAAAAAAACTATTGTCTTCAAAAATGTAACAGATGAAGACTTATATTAATGTGCAAAAACTATATAATAAAACTATATAAGACTACATAGCCTTTATAAGACTCAACTTTTATTTAAGCACTCACAATAACGAAAAAACTTTATAATTTTGTAAATGTTTGAAAGCAAATAAGGTGCGCTGTTCTGTATTGTTTTTGGTGAACTTGAGCGCGTCAGAAAATAAACGCAAAAGTTTTTTAAAATGGTCAGAGTCAATCTGCTTGCTGTTTTCCCGACGCATTCATAATCATTAGTCTACTTCCGCCGGTGTGCTGTGGAAAACTTCATGCATGCTGTTTAGCGCTGATTTAGACTACGTAGTAAATTTAAGAGGAGAATCACAATGCCGAATCGAAGTCCTGAGCCCAAACCTCATTTAAATTAAATTAACAAATATTATAAGTAAAAAACAATAGCCCACGTTGAGAAAATGTTTATAAATTCTTTCCGACATGAGTTGGCCCGGTGTTATGCGCAGAGTGCCGGGAGATTTCCTAAAGCTTCGAAATCGCGGGGCATTTTTTCTATCTTTAATAACTGATGGAGGTTTTCTGCAGGCTGCCATTTGGAGAAACAAAAGAATAATGAATAAACCAGTTGTTGGGTCACAATAACCCAACCAGGTGTTAATTTGTAAACTACATCTTATATGAGCCAACATGAGCAACCCAACAATGTGTTTAAAGTACCTGAAATAACCCAGAACTTAAATACCAATAAACAGATACGGAGATACGCTATATAAAAGTTTATACTTTGTACAAATCAAATTGTCAGCTAGCGAACTTAATCTAAACAACATTTAACCAATGTTTTTTTTTTTACTCATTATTGTACAGTACATATCAATAGCTCCAGTTCAGATTTTTCATGTTTGTTGTGTAAAGTACTCATGTGGAAATTACCATCACTATTGTATTTACTGTGACGAGTGAAAATGTCACTTTGCGCCACCTGGCGGCCATTTTAGGAATGATTTGGAAATGCAACTGATTTATTTTGGCCGCTGTTGTCTTTACACAGCGGTGAGCGCGACGGTAATAAACATTCCGATTGGGTAACCACTGTAGAAGTAAGATTCTAGATCACTCTGTAACTTTAGATGACCTTTCTGTTCCATCAAGTGCAACAGTGAAAGACCTCGGTGTGATTATAGATTCCAGCCTTTCATTTGAAGCTCATGTAGATAATATTACCAGGATAGCATTCTTTCACCTCAGAAATATTGCCAGGATAAGAAATTTATTGTCGCTAAACGATGCAGAAAAACTAGTTCATGCTTTTATCACCTCTAAGTTAGACTATTGTAATGCCTTACTGTCTGGTTGTTTAACTAGGTGCATAAACAAGCTTCAGCTAGTTTAGAATGCAGCAGCGAGAGTCCTCACTAGAACTAAAAGATACGAGCACATCACACCTATCTTATCTTCACTCCATTGGCTCCCTGTGAAATTTCGCACTGATTTTAAAATACTACTTTTGACATATAAAGCATTAAATGGTCTCGTGCCGCAGTACCTGAGCGAACTGCTAGTGTCTTACGATCCGCCACGCCTACTTAAAACAAAGGATGCAGTCTGCTTATCAGTACCGCGTATTATGAAAACTACAGCTGGGGGCGGAGCTTTTTACTTACAAAGCCCCAAAGTTATGGAATAGTCTTCCAAATAGTGTTCGGGACTCAGACACAGTCTCAGTGTTTAAGTCCAGGCTAAAAACCTATTTATTTAATTAAGCATTTTTATAAATAGATTTGCCTTAGGTAAAGGAGCAGATCTGGGGGACTCATGGACGTAGAGTATTATGGTGAACTGGTATGTTTAGATGCTGTCTTCCCCACTCTCATTGATCACTCAGGTTTGTTGACGGTGAGGTGATTGGTTGTTTTCATCTCAGGGAGCCCTCATGTCTGTGTTTTCTTCTGGCTCTCCCTTTTAGTTATGATGTCATAGTTAGTCCTGCCGGAGTCTCTGCTTGCAATCTACAGTTAATATACATTCACTTTATACAATATGTGACTGTGACCATACCTAACTGTTATCTCTCCTCTTCTGCTCTCTCTCCCACTTTTTCTCTCTCCTCTCTCCCCCTCTCTTTTTTTCCCTCTCTCTGTCGAGCTACACATGTCGTTCCTGAGCTGCCAGTGATCCAGACTCCCTCTGCCCTCCGGACCTGTCTGACCCATCCTGGTGCCCCGCTTCTGGCTGAAGATCTCGTCGCATGGATGCCCCGTGTGTCTCTTTGGGATGCGTCTCGTGTCTGGAGATGGATCTGGCTACCTAGAAGACAGTTCTGGCCTCGACTGGTGTTGGCACTGTTTCTCTGAGGACTTAGTTAGGATAGTTCATACAAGTCTACCTGAGTTTTCAATAACTAACTGGACTCCATATTAACATCAACTGTTATGCTGAACTTCATGCCAACTAACACACAGTATGAATACAGATCAATTCCTGCTCTCTGTTTCACCCAGATGAGGATGCTACATACACCAGCCTCGGTTAACTGGTAGAGGAGGAGGCGTCGCAGTTATTCACAATGATAATTTGACTATTGTACAAAAACACGGACACAAATTTAATTTATTTGAAATTCTTTATAGTAACATAAGTGTATTTAACTATATTAAGTCAGCTCAGTCGATCCCGCTAATTGTCATTTACAGACCTCCAGGGCCGTACTCTGAATTTCTTAGTGAATTTGCAGATTTCCTCTCAAACCTAGTCGTTTCTGTAGACAAAGTGTTAATTGCTGGAGATTTTAATATTCATTTTGAAAACCCAGAAGACCCTCTGAGAACAGCATTTATGTCCATACTGGACTTGGTAGGAGTAAATCAGTGTGTAGTAGGACCCACTCATAAAGCAGGTCACACTTTAGATTTAATAATATTATTCGGATTAAGTATAAGAAATTTATTCACAATTCCACTATCTGAAGTTATCTCTGATCACTATCTTGTCTCAATTCAAGTGTGTCACAGTAATAATGTACACACAGCGCCGCGCTACCGTATGAAACGTACATTCACATCAACTACCAAACAGAGTTTTATCAGTAATCTCCCAGAGTTCCCAACTTCGATTAGATCGCCGTCTGACCCCACAGAACTCGATCAGGCGACTGAATATTTAGAGTCGACATTTCGCTATACCTTAGATAATGTAGCTCCAGTCAAAAGAAAAATTATTAGAGATAAGAAACTTGCTCCCTGGTATAACGATCACACGCGCACTTTGAAACAGACCGCTCGGAAATTAGAACGTAAATGGCGTCAAACTAAATTGCTAGTATTTCAAATAGCATGGAAGTAGTGTATCCTGAACTATAGAAAAGCTCTTAGTGTAGCTAGATCAACATATCTCTCCACTCTTATAGAAAATAACAAAAATAATCCTAGATTCTTATTTAATGCTGTAGCCAAATTAATCAGAAATAAGACCACTGCAGAAATCTCCACAACAACATCATGCAATAGTGAGGACTTCATGAACTTTTTTAACAATAAAATTGTAAATCTTAGGCATAAAATTAAGGTTTTGAAACCGAACAATGTAATTAATGCAGATGTTAATCTAGCCATGTCAGATCAGAACCTAGAATACTTTACTCCCCTTGAATAGAATGAACTAATTTCACTCATCTCTTCTGCAAATTCATCAACCTGTATATTAGATCCTGTACCGACACATTTTCTTAAACAGATAGTACCAGCAATAACAGAACCACTGTTGAGAATAATTAATTCTTCACTCAGCATTGGTTATGTTCCAAAATCTTTTAAATTAGCAGTTATTAAACCAATAATTAAGAAACCTGACCTCGACCCCTGACAGCTGTCCAGTTACAGGCCAATATCAAACCTCCCCTTTATCTCTAAGATTCTGGAAAAGATAGTAGCGGAGCAGCTATGCTCATATCTACATAGAAATGGCATACATGAACTGTATCAGTCAGGATTTAGGCCTCATCACAGTACAGAGACAGCACTCGTTAAAGTAGTAAATGACATTCTATTGGCCTCTGATCAGGGTTGTGTAACTATGCTTGTATTACTCGACCTCAGTGCAGCTTTTGACACCGTCGATCACACTATTCTTCTTCACAGATTAGAAAATGTAGTAGGAATTAAGGGTGCAGCCCTCTCCTGGCTCAGATCCTATCTGACCCATCGTTATCAGTATGTAGACTTAAATGGTGATCATTCTGCATGTTCTCTAGTGGAGTTTGGCGTTCCGCAGGGTTCAGTTTTAGGTCCACTGCTTTTTTCCCTTTACATGCTTCCTCTGGGCAACATAATCCGTAAGCATGGTATTAGTTTTCATTGTTATGCTGACGATACACAGTTATATGTCTCAGCAAAACCTGATGAGAAAAAACAGCTTACTAAAATTGAGCAATGTGTGCAGGACATAAGAAATTGGATGCTAATTAACTTCCTTCTGCTAAATCCGGATAAGACAGAAGTTCTAGTCATAGGACCGCATACAGCTAGGAGTAAAATTTTAGATCACACCGTAACTTTAGATGGCCTTTCTGTTCCATCAAGTGCAACAGTGAAAGACCTTGGTGTGATTATTGATTCCAGCCTTTCATTTGAAGCTCATGTTGATAATATTACCAGGATAGCATTCTTTCACCTCAGAAATATTGCCAGGATAAGAAATGTATTGTCGCTAAACAATGCAGAAAAACTAGTTCATGCTTTTATCACCTCTAGGTTGGACTATTGTAATGCCTTACTGTCTGGTTGTTCAGCTAGATGCATAAATAAGCTTCAGCTAGTCCAGAATGCAGCAGCGAGAGTCCTCACTAGAACCAGAAGATATGAGCACATCACCCCTATCTTATCTTTACTGCATTGGCTCCCTGTGAAATTTTGCATTGATTTTAAAATACTACTCTTGACATATAAAGCATTAAATGGTCTCGCGCCGCAGTACCTGAGCGAACTGCTAGTGTCTTACGAACCGCCACGCCTACTTCGATCAAAGGATGCAGGCTGCTTGTCAGTACCGTGTATTATGAAAAATACCGCTGGGGGCAGAGCTTTTTCCTACAAAGCCCCAAAATTATGGAATAGTCTTCCGAATAGTATTCGGGACTCAGACACAGTCTCATTGTTTAAGTCCAGGCTAAAAACCTATTTAAATAGCCAAGCATTTTTATAAATAGATTTGCCATAGGTAAAGGCTCAGATCTGGGGGACTCATGGACGTAGAGTATTATGGTGAACTGGTATGTTTGGATGCTGTCTTCCTCACTCTCATTGATCACTCAGGTTTGCTGACGGTGAGGTGATTGTTTGCTTTACATCTCAGGAAGCCCTCATGTCTGTGTTTCCTTCTGGCTCTCCCTATTAGTTATGCTGTCATAGTTAGTCCTGCCGGAGTCTCTGCTTGCACTCTACAGTTAATATACATTCACATTATACATTGTGTGACTGTGACCATACCTAACTGCCATCTCTCCTCTTCTTCTCTTTCCCCCCTCTTTCTCTTTCCTCTCTCCTCCTGTCTCCCCCTTTCACTCTTTCTCTCTCTCTCTGTCGAGCTACACATGTCGTTCCTGAGCTGCCAGTGATCCAGACTCCCTCCGCCCTCCGGACCTGTCTGACCCATCCTGGTGCCCCGCTTCTGGCTGAAGATCTCTTCACATGGATGCCCCGTGTGTCTCTCTGGGATGCGTCTGGTGTCTGGGGATGATTCTCTCTACCTAGAAGATGGTTCTGGCCTTGACTGGTGTTGGCAACTGTTTCTCTGGGGACTTGACAGTTCGATAGTTCAGGACTGGAACTTCTTACAAGTCTACCTGGGTCTTCAATAACTACCTGGACTCCATATTAACATCAATTAACATCAGCTATTATAGCTGAACTGCCTCCCACCCTACACACTGTATAAATGAAGATCATTTCCTCCTTTCTGTTTCACCCAAATGAGGATGGGTTCCCTGTTGAGTCTGGTTCCTCTCAAGGTTTCTTCCTATTACCACCTCAGGGAGTTTTTCCTTGCCACTGTCGCCCTCGGCTTGCTCACCAGGGACAAACTGACCATTTTGATTCATACAAATTCACATTTCATACAAACTTAAATAATTCTTTTGACTGTGTAAAGCTGCTTTGCGGCAATGAAAATTGCTAAAAGCGCTATAGAAATAAAATTGAATTGAATTGAATTGAATTGAATTGAATGGGTTCCCTGTTGAGTCTGGTTCCTCTCAAGGTTTCTTCCTAATACCATCTCAGGGAGTTTTTCCTTGCCACTGTCGCCCTCGGCTTGCTCACCAGGGACTATCTGACCATTTTGATTCATACACATTCAAATTCCATACAACTTAAATAATTCTTTTGATTGTGTAAAGCTGCTTTGGGACAATGTCAATTGTTAAAAGCGCTATACAAATGAAATTGATTTGAATTGAATTGAATAAGCTAGCGCACCAGGTTCTGCTTTGGGCACAGGACAAGTTCCTGTCCCTCAGGGTGATTTCAGGTAGCAGAGGTGGACCTCTTTGCCTCGCAAGAAACAGCAAATGTCCCCTTTACTACTTTCTGACTCTTCCAGCTCCCCTGGGTCTGGACGCCAGATTACGCCTTTATGCATTTTTCCCGATAGCTTTGCTCCCGGGAGTCTTGGCGAGGGTCGACAGTGTTTGCGCCTCTTACTGATAGCGCCCCGTTGGCCGACCAGAGTGTGGTTCTTAGATCTAATATCTCTCCTCAATGGCTCACCGTCTGTGATTCCAGTGAGGAGGGATCTTTTGTCTCAGGCGCAGGGGACAATATTTCATCCCCGGCCCGAGCTTTGGAACCTTCACGTTTGGCTCCTGAACGGGACCAACTAAGTCAAGCTGGTCTTCCAGCCAGCGTAATTGACACTATTCTAAGTGCTAGGGCTCCCTCCACTAGAAGAGCTTATTCCATCTGATGGAATGTATTTTAAAGTTGGTGCATGACAGAACATGTAGACCCAGTCCACTGCTGAATTGTTTTAGTGCTGGAGTTTCTGCAGGAAAAAGTTTTCCTCGGGCTTATGCCCTAGTATTCTCAGAACGTACGTAGCCGCTATTTTAGCCTGCCACGTTCTGATTGATCGGGTTTCCGTGGGAAAGCACCCTTTAGTTGCTCGTTTCATTCGTGGAGCTAAACGGTTGAGGCCACCCACTAGAGCCACTGTCCCTTTGTGGGATTTATCTATCATGCTCAAAGGTCCAATTGACACCCCTTTCGAACCACTAGAGTCAGCACCTCAGGTTTCTGACCTTTAAGATGGTTTTTCTATGGCCATTACCTCTCTGAAGAGAATTGGAGATCTGCATGCCTTGTCAGTCTCCCCATCCTGCCTAGACTTTGCCCCTGGGCTAGTCAAGGTCATTTTGCATCCTCACCCGAACTATCTTCTGAAAGTTCAATTTTTAACCATGCACCCTGTTGTTCTTAAAGCTTTCTGTCCTCCGCCTTTTACAGCTCCAGAGCAGGAGAGACTTCATTTACTGTGTCCAGTACGTGCTCTCCAGATTTACGTCCACCGCACCAGCTTGTGGCGTAAGTCAAAGCAGCTTTTTATATACTATGGGGGCTGCAACCGGGGGGCGGCCGCCACTACACAAACCTTGTCACACTGGGTGAGAGATGCTATTGCCCTCTCCTATCGGGCGCGTGGGCTTACTTCGCCTCTAGGAAATAGGGCTCATTCAACCAGGGGGATCGCCTCATCTAGTGCACTGGCAAGAGGTATTCCCCTGCAGCAAGTGTGTGATGCGGCAGGTTGGTCCTCTCCGCACATATTTGTTAGATTTTATATTCTGGATGTTCATGCTACACGGGCTCACGGGTCCTCGAGTCAGCCTCCCAGAGCTAGCTCTGAGACCTTCTTGGCCTTTTGCACACACGCTACACAACCTTGGGGGTCCAGACACTTGCAGTGCGGCGGCGTTGGTATTCTCGTTTCCATAGCGATTTCACGCAGTTCTGACTGTAGCTTTTAAAAAGGAACGTCTCGGGTTACTTTGCTGTAACCCTGTTCCCTGAAAAGGCGGGAATGAGATGCCGCGCTCCAATTCCGCACTGCCTGCATGACTGGGCGTCCTTTCAGACAAAATTGATCTAAGGAATGTTTCAGGTTCACTCCTATTGATAACCTGCAGGTGCGCTTCATCAGATGACGTCACCTGACCAAAGTTATATATGCCAAAATCTGGCGTGTTTGATACACACATGCTTCACAACCGGCAACACAGAAAGATGTTCCCATAGCGTTTTCACGCAGCATCTTGTTCCCGCCTTTTCAGGGAACAGGGTTACAGCAAAGTAGCCCGAGACGTTTTGAGTATTAAACTGCTGGCAGCAGACAGCATGAGACCCAACAAATTAGAAAGACACTTAGAGACAACACACCCCAGTCACGTTAATAAGCCACTTAAGTTCTTTGAAAGAAAACTGGCAGAATACAGACAGCAGGAGACAAAGCACAAATGGCTTCATTCAAAGTTGTCGGCAGAATTGCCCAGTGCAAAAAAAATCCACAAACGATTGCTGTGCAGCTAATTCCCTCCCAGTTCCATAGACAAATAGTGTAAATTATGCAAAAATAAGTAACAAAGTAAGGCTGTTATAACAATGGCACGTGAATTTTATCTGTTTAGAATTTTTTTTTTGTTGATCTTATTGGTTTGAAATTGATACTTTAATTAATTTTAAACTTGACCGATTTTGTTATCATTTTGTTGACACGTGGGGCTTGAAAATTCGCCCACCCTCTTAAGTGGAAAATGTTTGCGAACCACTGCTTCAGTGTGTAATGTGTGTAACGCTCTGCTTTTGGCTTTCTCTGCTTTAATACAGTTGTGCATTATGTGTCTCAGACTTAGCTATATCAATATTCAAGGGTTAATAAAAAGAGGTAAAGAGAGATAAGGAGTTATAAACAGTAGGTTCACACTAAACAACAGCTCAGAACTTACAGAATGACTGACTGTGTCAGTCAGAATGACTGACTGTGTCAGCAGAACTGAGCACGCGGAGGCAGCGCTCCTGCACGCTCCCTCGTGACGGCGCTTCTCCCGCTGTCGATGGCCGGCGCGAGTTCTCGCTGACGCAAAAACCTAACCACACTTTTCCTCTTCGGCAGCGGGGCTGCGAGGGCGCGCACGGTGCGGGAGTGAAGATGCCGCGGGAGCTCGCGCAGCACTTTCTTGCGCTGTCCTCAGCGCGGAGATCAAAGGGCGGAATTCTAATGTCCTTGTTTAAAGTCCCTCGGGCGCGTCACATCTCCCCACTGACATGCTTCTTTCATATTCTCCATTACATCACGTACTTCCCAGACCTCAGACAAACCTCCGCGCCTTGCTTTTATAATGCGGAGCAAGCCCGAGATCATATTAACGTTAATTATCGCCAGTCGGCACAAATAGGCGGCTCCCGTCCCTTTGCTGCCTATTCAGGGAGCCTACGGAGTAAGAGAGTAGTTATAGTAGATTTGGGCGTACACCCATCACACGCGCACGCCGTGGCAGATCATCATAATTGTCCTAAACTTGTATTTCATAAGGTTTTCCGAGCGGTGGTACAGCGCAACGGGGGTCATTATTTACTATTAAACATCAAACGAATTTACAAAACTTAATGTGTGCGATTAAGCGCTGATTCTACGTAGGAAAGTAAAGAAGAGGATCCTGATGCTCAACATTCCGGAGACCAAACCCCATTTAAATTAAATTAACAAATATTGCATGTAAACAACAATAGCCCACGTTTAAAAAAGCATTTTATTTAGATTATAAAAAAATAATCCTGCATCTGTTTTAGGTGTTCCAGCTGCCACTGTTCTAGAATTTAAATTAAATCAAATCTTATTAGGATCAAATTTAAGCACAATAAATGTTAACACAGTGAGCCTTTTGATTTTATTACTTGTAATAAGAAAAAAAGCGTGTATGGATTTGTGTCATCTTATTTCTTGTGTTCTTTAAATTTATAGTAAATTTATTAACTGAAATAAATTACCATAAAATTAAAACAGTGTTAGGACGTTCTACTGCGTCAGCTGATGTCGGTCTTTCAGCCCCGCTTGTGTTTTTGCGTTATTATAAGAATGAAATGCAGTAGACTGTTATGATTTGTAACGGGTTCGACCCATGTTACTCAAACAACTCAGTTCAGGTGTAGGTAAATGGATAGAAAGTAAATGTCTGTGCTGTCTGGGGGAGGGACGTGCTAATGATTTGGTCGGCTCTGTGTGTGTGTGTGTGTGTGAGAGAGAGGGGGGTGTCGCGGTGGTTGATTATTCAGTAAAACAAAGGCTCAGCTGAAAAATGTTAGGCACATCAGTCACTTAACCCCCAATAAAAGGTATTTGAGTGTTATGATAGTTGTAATATAACAGATGCGCACTGAATACTAAACCTAAACCAGGCACGGAGATTAATGAACCAAGATAGCCCCCATACCCGTTTTTAAAAAAAAAAAAAATAAAAACACCAAATAATATTATTGTGTATAGACTGATTAAAACCAATGCAATTTATGCTATCATAAGGAAAATAACAAGTTCTTCCATTCCAATGATTAAAAAAGGTAACAATGTCAACTTTAGAATCTAGAATCCAGGAGATTAAAATTACACAAATTGAAATTACTGAAAGTCTCCAGAAGAGCCTCAGATTCAAGTGGTTTTTAAAGTGTGGAGAGGTCCATTACAGTTTCTCTGAATGTATAGGTGAGAACAGCCGATTCACACCTGGGGAGGGTGAATAATTTGTGTTTGAATGGCATTGTAAAGCACTATAGTGACACTAAAAGAACAACCCAGGATTAATAGGAATTCTTATACTGCATAAACATTATTTAGCACAAAAAAATTCCTCGCGCTCGGGAAAACTATGCGTGCGGTTGAGCGCTGGTTAGACTATAGGATATTAAATCTGAGGGTTTTTATTTAGACTATTAAAAAAATAACCTGCGTCTATTTTTAGGCGTGCCAGCTGCCACTTTTTAGTTAGAAGTTTTCAATACAAAGCTTATAATGCCCACATGACATGACGGAATAAGGCACGGCTGGTGATGATTGGGGTTTGTTGGGTTACAGTGGATTTTACTATGCGGTGTGAGTGCAATGGCCATCCGTCTGCTCGCGCTGACTCTGCTCTCCGCGGATGGCCCCCTCCCACCTCTCGCTCCTTTGAAGTCACCGGGGCGCGTTCCATTTGCCCTGCTTGCATGCCGCACTTCCGCGTTGTTGCACGCTGCATACACAGCGCGTAGTAAAATCCACTGTAGCCCAACAAACCCCGAGTATTTTTTAGCGCGGGGTGCAAGCCCGGGCAACGATAGCAACGATAGCTCACCAGTCATGTGTAATTCTGCGGTCCCGCTGCTTCGCATGTCTGAAGGGGAGGCCGCCTAACTAGTGAGCGAGGAGCAATATTGATTTGGGCGCACGCCGTGACAGGCTGAAAAAACTGTGTCAGATTAATGTGCAAAAACTATATAATAAAACTATATAAGACTACATGCCTTTATAAGACTTAACTTTTATTTAAGCGCACTCACAATAACGAAAAAACGTTGTGATTTTGTAAGTGTTGTGATTTTGTAAGTGTTGTAAGCTGTGCTGCTCTGTATTGTTTTTGGTGAACTTGAGCGCGTCAGAAAATGAACGCAAACGTTTTTTTAAAAGTCTGCTTGCTGTTTTTCCGACGCGTTCATAATCATTAGTCTACTTCTGCCGGTGCGCTCTGGAAAACTTCATGCATGCGGCTGAGCGCTGATTAAAACTATGGAGTAAATTAAAGAGGAGAATCACGATGCCGAGTCGAAGTCCTGAGCCCAAACCTCATTTAAATTAAATTAACAAATACTATAAGTAAAAAAAAAAACAATAGCCCACGTTTAGAAACCGTTTATAAATTCTTTCCGACATGAGTTGGCCCGGTGTTATGCGCAGAGCGCCGGGAGATTTCCTGAAGCTCAGAAATCACTGGGCATTTTTTCTAAATAGCCGCTATCTTTAACAACTGATGGAGGTTTTGAGCTGTATACACACGCATTCCTGCCTAAACAACTCTTAAAACTACACCTGTGACACAATAACAGTAATATTTCAAACATTCTGCAGGCTGATATTTGGAGAAAGGAAAGAATAATGAATAAACCAGTTGTTGGGTCAAAATAACCCAACCAGGTGTTCATTTGTAAACTACATCTCATATGAGCCAACATGAGCAACCCAACAATGTGTTTAAAGTACCTGAAATAATCCAGAACTTAAATAACAATAAACAGATACAGAGATACGCTGTATAACGGTCACTGTTGTATTTACGGCAACGAGCGAAAATGTCACTTTGCGCCACCTGGCGGCCATTTTACGAATGACTTTGAAATGCAACTGATTTATTTTGGCCGCTGACGTTTTTACGCGGCGGTGAGCGCGACGGTAATAACCATTCCAATTGATCAACTACTGTACAAATACAACATTACTGCAGTAGCACAATGAACACATACAGGAAGTGACATCTACAGATAAAAATGTGCAGGTTGGAGTAAAGTGTATAAACTTCACATGGAGCTCATACTGTACATTTTACTCCAACCTGCACATTTCAACTGCACATTACCTGTACAGGTGTTACGATGCATGGCATGAAAATATATCAAAATATGAGTTTATCATCAGTCCATCACTCCGTCAATACCAAAATCCAACAGAACAACTGAAGCTCATTATTTTTTATGTGAATGTACAATCATTCATATTTTAGGTGTTAATTGTATATGTAACTCACAATAAGTTGTTTATAGGTGATTCGTTTTTAAGTTACTAAGGATTTGGATTAAACCCACAGTGAGCACTGAAACAGACTTTTAGAAGAAGTAAATAATAATTATAATTATGATAATCATGAGATGTGATTTCCTGAAAGTCAAGTGGCAGGCTGCTTTCACACCAGACACGACTTATTGGTACTGTACCCCGTCCCCTAGGGTGTGAGATCAGTGCATTTTACACACACTGACATCATGATGACATCGTGTCCTAAACAGCGGTCCACTTCCATGTTCAGGTTCAGCTGGATACAGAGTGTTCCCGTTACACAAACGTACTAGAGACGTGGATCCTCCGGTCCAGGCCTGAAACTGAAGCCTGAGACAGCGATGGCAATACCGTGTGTGTGTGTGTGTGTGTGTTAGTGAGGATGCTTCTCCAAGTATCCTTTACAGGCAGGACATGAATGATGAACATCCTGGAACTCTGTCATGCAGCAGGGGATTAAACAACATCCACAGAAGAGTCTGAAACAAACAGTAGATGCCCGTCAGTGTTTCTCTCATTAACACTAGAAGCGCCGCGCCTGTGTCACCTACTTATAACACAGTTCACTATTGTTTTGAATGGGAAGCTGTCGCTGACACACAATGATCGCTAGATGGCGCTTTCACCCAAAGCAAGTAGTTTAGCTCCAAGATTAACTTGCACTTGGACAATGCGCCATTTATTCCCACGCTAATAATCAGCGATATTTTTTTTATATTGCACTGAGAAAACCTACTACAGCGTCTCTAAGGGGACAAAGGAAGAGAAAAAAACGGCAAAAGAAAAAAAACAAGTCATGTTTTGCATTATAACTCAAAGTTTTTGGCATGACTTTTTTCTGCCGTTTTTTCTCCTCCTTTGTCCATCTAGGGGCTTCGTACTATAACAAAAAGGAAAGCTCTACTTAATTTTATATCGTTTTGAGAAAATTCATTAATTTGTTAATTCCCGGATGGAGCAGGAGCAACAATTTAGTTCTGAACTCGCTTCCGTGAAATTATCGCTAAAACAATATTGAATTTAAATAAATCAGATCTACCACAACAGATAATAAACTATGATATGGCATAGCCGAAGCAAACACCACGATTATGCCTCGTTTCGTTCAGTGTTGCTAGGCAACGGACCACGAGAAAAAATAAATAAAATAAATAAATCTCCGTACATCTTGTAAATTAATCGAATCGAATTTTCGATAAGTTATAAACGTTTCAATACGTTATATATTTTATAACTGTATTAGTTTTTGTTTTAATAAATATTCTATATTTAATATCCGTAGCATAAAATTTCCATAGCAGCAGCGAAAGGTATCCGAGGTGCTTATGTTACCATGTTATGGTACCATATTGGAAAAGTGGTAGATCTGATTTATTCTGAATTTTCTTAAAACGTTATAAAATTAATGGAGTGGGAATAAATGGCGAATTGTCGATATTTCACGGAAGCGCATATATATATATATATATATATATATATATATACTGTTAATATATACTGTTAATATATATACATATAGAATGAAACCTGAGATAGCTACATATACGCACTGAATGACGCATAGATAGTATGTGCAATCCCTTGCGCCATCTGCTGAGTGAAATGAGAATTGCAGGTTGGAAAAGGCAGGAAACGCCTTTAGCTTTATACTGGCTTTTACTGGTGCGATTTTGAAAATGTAAGCATGCAGGGTGATTAAGCTCACAGATCTAGGAAAAGTCATGAAAGGAGGGTTCTGGATTTTGATCGAGTGTGAAGTATTATTTTTTCCCCCATTGCGGTCAAAATGACTGGTGCTCTGCGCTTCTAGTGTTAAATCATCACAGCAGTGACAATCATTCATATCGAAACCGTGTCAGTGAGGTGGGGGAACCTGCGCTCTCAGCTGTAATTTAGACTAATGTCTGCAGGAAATGTTGCTGGATTTGTTGTTTTTATAAATAATTAAAGTCAGTACACAGGCACTAAGTCTAACAACAGCATGTCTAATCCCACAGATCTGCCCTGTCTCACCTCCACTCTAACTGCTCAGTGCTGTCTGGACCTGATCATGTGACCTGTTTCAGCACTTACTCTGATGTTGTGTCTTACCCCAAAAATGCGAGCAGACAGCACATGGTCCAGGCTGCACTTCCAGGCTTATTATGCACCATGGTGGTAATGAGACAATGGCAGTTAGGGCAGATAATGGCAGTGGGGGCGTCTCCCAGTGCTCCAACCACCTGCTGCTGTGGAGTCACATGATGGGGTGAAGGCTGGACGGCCACTGAGGGACAAAATAACAGACATTATGAAAAAAAACCTCTTTTTGTGTATCATCAGGGTTGCCATGGTTACACCTTTTACGCCACATTAGGCCAGACTTAGAACAAGGGTTCAGATAGAGGTGCGAGTGTTTGTGTATAATTAAAAAATAACCAGCAGCTGCTAAGATCCACTTTTGTTATGATTCTGAGATTCTGTTTGTACCTGTTTGATCTCTCTGCTCCTGTGTGTTGGATCTGTCTGTCTGAAAGAGAGTTTGAATGTTATAATTTTTGTTGTCTTTGTAAAACCCCATACTCTCATATTTATTTATCTGAAACGTTGCCTGTTTGACTATGATGTGGATTCCGATTCGGCTGTATGTAAGCTCTGACGCTTCGTAAATACTTTGTAAATAACTTGTTTCTTTACATACGGGAAGTAAGGGGTTAAACGGCATTTCTTTTCATACGTATATTTTATCATTTTGTTTATTGTTTAGGGAGGTAGGTAAGCTAATTTATATTTTATTTTTTTTTATTTTAATTTCAGGTTAATTAGTTTTGAAACAAAGTCTGTTTTGTTTATTGTTTTGGCCTTGTCTGCCACTGAAGAAAATCCTGTATAGAAAAAAACCTGAAAATAACCTATTGAACTTATCTCTCTGGTCTAAGCTTACTCAGTTCTATTTTTCTGTTGCAGCAACTCCTAAAGGTCATAACAGATACTTCAAAAATAACCAGCAGCTGCTAAGATTCACTTTTTTTTTAATTTTACTATTTTTCTTTGGATTATTACCCGATATTTCCCCCTAATTTTTAGTGGTGTCCAATTCCTCCCAGTCACTAAGGGGCTCCCACATTAAGCTTCTACTACCATTTAGTCGGGAGGGATGCAGAATATCACGTGTTTTACACACTCTGAGGACAGCGTTATCCGCTTCCTCCGGCCTTTTGATTTTCGGTTTATCAGCCTTTTGATCAAAAAGCCACACGTGCAACTCACTTCCACTTTGCAAAAGGCAGTGTTTATGGTTTAGTGTATATTTAAAGCGCATAAACACAATAAAACAATATTATTTTAGGCTAACATGTCATACATTTTTGTATTATTAGTTGTACTTCGTCTTTTTGCACACACACGCGGGTGCGTTACAATAATAATAAAAGAGCACTATACTACCACTACTACTACTACTAATAATAATAATACTGAATGAAGAAAGTGCAGTTAAAGAAGTATCATCATTGAAGGAGAGAAGAAAATGAAGAATAAATACATATCAGTATTTACAGTTTGAGCTTGACACGTTTATGAGCTCCGTTGCTTGCTGTCAATCAGCGCCTAAGAGAGATAACACATTTTCGGCTTCAGTAGACACACAATACTTCAGATTGAAACACGACTGCTCCCTACAGGTAATAAAGTGCTTTTTCACAGCTTGCCGTGCATAGCCACGGCAAGTCGCGGGATCCCTTTTCTCGAAACGTGCGTTTTTAATGGCCAGATCTATACAGGTTGATGAATTTGCAGAAGAGATGAGTGAAATTTACTCCCCTTATTCTCTTCAAGGTGAGTAAATTATTCTAGGTTCTGATCTGACATTACATTGTTAGTTTAACATCTGCATCAATTACACTGTCCAGTTTCAAACCCTCAATTTTATGCCTAATATTTACAATTTTATTATTAAAAAAGTTCATGAAGTCCTCACGACTGCACGGTGTTGATGTGGAGATTTTTGCAGTGGTCTTATTCCTGGTTAATTTGGTCATGGTGTTAAATAAAAGTCTAGGATTATTTTTGTTATTTTCTATAAGAGTGGAGAGATACGTAGATCAAGCTGAGTGGTTCTCAAACATTTTCTGTCATTCCCCACTTAAGGGGGTGGGCGAATTTTCAAGCCCCACTTGTCAACAAAATGATAATGAAATCGGCCAAGTTTACTATTTATTGACATATCAATGTCTAAACCAATAAGATCAAATAACGCCAAGTTCAAAACAGATTAAATACACGTGCAATTGTTATAAAAGGCTTACATTGTCACTTATCTTTGCATAATTGACCCCATATCTATGGAACCCGGAGGAATGAGCTGCTCAGCAGTCGTTTGTAGTTTTTTTGCACTGCACAATTCTGTATGCAACTTTAAATTTGTGCTTTGTTGTCCACTGATTCATATTTTACCATGCAATTATTCTGCTGTCTGTATTCTGCTAGTTTTCTTTCTAAAGTCTAGTGGCTTATTAACGTGACTGGGGTGTGTTGTCTCTAAGTGTCTTCCTAATTTGTTGGGTCTCATGCTGTCTGCTGCCAGCAGTTTAAGACACAAAACACACATGGGTCTCTCCTCTGCCCCTACCATTCCCATCATGAATTCAAGCGCAAGATCATAGTTTCTTTTCGGCTGGCTTTTTGGTTAATTAGGCTGATAGTGCTGAATTGCCTGCTTTTTTGTGATCCATGTAACAAATGTATCCATTGACATTATTATACCCCCTACGTATGCTATTGACCCGGTTTGTGACCGCGGTCATCTCTGGCTTCAATAACTGCGTAAATAAACACGCAAATACGATACTCACATACATTCCCTCTCTACATTATCTTAAAGCTACACCCACCTTTTTTCTTGATTAAGTATCTAAATTAAAGCATAAATATCATTATTCTCTACAACGCAACAATGCCTTGGGGATCATCGCAAAATGCCACACACCAAAAAAAAACATAAGAAACATAATTACAATTCCATTGTCTGAAGTTATCTCAGATCACTGTCTTGTCTCTATTAAAGTGTGTCATAGTAATAATGTACGACTATTTAGCTATAGTATTAAATAAAAATCTAGGATTATTTTCTTTATTTTATATAAGAGAGGAGAGATATGTTGATCTAGCTACACTAAGAGCTTTTCTATAGTTCAGGATGCTCTCCTTCCATGCTATTTGGAATACTAACAATTTAGTTTGACACCATTTACGTTCTAATTTCCGAGCAGTCTGTTTTTAAGTGCACGTGTGATTGTTATACCAGGGAGCAAGTTTCTTATCTCTTATAATTTTCCCTTTAACTGGAGTTACATTATCTAAGGTATAGCGAAATGTCGACTCTAAATATTCAGTCGCCTGATCGAGTTCTGTTGGGTCAGACGGTGATCCAATCAAAGTTGATAACTCTGGGAGATTACATAAAGTTCTAAAGTTCTAGTTGATAAAGTTCTGTGTGGTAGTTGATGTAAATGTGCGTTTATTACGGTAACATGGCGCTGTGTGTACATTATCACTATGACACACTGTCACAACCCGCCAAACAATGCCTACACCACAGACAAGCCTGGCTTCTTACCGTCCATACTCCAGTCCGCGTCTTACCTTTCGCTGATCTCAGTCACCGCACTGAGCACACCTGTTGCCCGTTTACTCTGATCTGTTCCTCTATTTTAGTCACTCGGAAAGTTCGGCTCGCCGCCAGATTATTGTGCCTTCCTTGCCAATATTCCCGCGTTTATTTTGCCAAGTGTTTTCCGTGCTATCGACCTCGTTTTGTTATTGACCTCGTCTTGTTCAGCGATTTGGATTATCTGCATGTATTATACCGGCTTCTGACTACCGCATCGTTTATCGTCCACGAGAACGGCTCAGCGATTTGGATTATCTGTGTGTGTGTGCTGGACTGCAAACCTTCATCCTCTGAATCATCTGGAACTCCTCTCCTCCCCAACAAGAACTGTAAGTGCACACGATTATTGTTCTCTGCTCTTGGGTTCTTCCTTTCTCTTTCTGCCGCTATACCCCGGCGCGTGACACACACTTTAATTGAGACATGATCTCAGATAACTTCAGATTGTGAAATTCTGGTTAATTTCTTATACTTAATCTAAAAAATATTATTAAATCTAAAGTGTGACCTGCTTCATGAGTGCGTCCTACTACACACTGATTTACTCCTACCGAGTCCAGGACATAAATGCTCTACACACAGTGTCTTCTGGATTCTCAAAATGAATATTAAAATCTCCAGCAATTAACGCTTTGTCTACAGAAATGACTAGGTTTGCAAGGAAAGCTGCAAATTCACTAAGAAATTTAGAGTATGGTCCTGGAGGTCTGTAAATGATGATTAGCGGGATCAACTGAGCAGACTTAATATTTGTAGCTACACTTGTTGTGTTACTAGAGAGAACTTTAAATGCATTAAATTTGTGTCCATGTTTTTGTACGATAGACAGATTATTATTGTGAATAACCGCGACGCCTCCTCCTCTACAAGTTAGCCGTGGCTGGTGGATGTAGTTGTATCCAGGAGGACTAGCTTCATTTAAAGCTACATACTCGTCCTGTGTAATCCAGGTTTCTGTTAAACAGAGTATATCAAACTCCTGATTCGTGATAATTTCATTAACTATAACTGCTTTAGATGCGAGAGATCTAATATTTAACAGTCCTAGCTTCAGATCAGAGGTGCCGGCTGCGCATTCAGTGTGATCCGAGTTTGTGGTCTTTATGTTAATTAAATTACTAAAACAGACTTTCTGGGTCTTTCTACATTTTTGCTTAACTCGGGGAACAGACACAGTCTCAATACAGTAAACCCTGAGTGACGACTCTATGCAGCTAGCAGACGGTTGGTTTAACCTGTCTGTCTGCTCTCTGGCCTGGGCTCTGGATTGTCACTGATTAACTAGGCCTCTACAGGGACTATGAGCTATACTACAGGAAATGCGAGCAGCACCTTCCCGAGTGGGATGGACACCGTCCTGCCCTAACAGGCCAACTTTGACCTCAAACATCTTTCAATTATCTATAAAACCCACATTATTTTCGGAGCACCACCTGGACATCGAGTGGTTCAGCAACCATAACCTGCTGTAAGTTATGTCGCCACGTCTCATTGGGATGCAATCAGAGCATATTACTTTATCGGACATCGCCTTTGCTAATTTAAACACCTCTGTAAAGTTACTCTTACTAACCTTTGACTGACGAAGGCGTATATCATGTTCTCCAAAAAGCGCAAAAAAACTTACAAAAGGCGAAGCCAAATTGTAAATGTAAACGTAAAAACTAGTTGGTGTTAATATTATTATTATAAAAAAACAGAAAAAGCTATAAAATTAAAACGCTGATACAACGCGAAACTTTCGCGGCAACGATACAAAAACAGGAAGCTACGTCACCAACAGTAAGCTATGTCACCAACCACCGATCCAAGGTTTGAAAAATATTATATTATATATATTTTTAAAAAATACTTTTTTATTTTTCTAAAACAACACACCTTGATGTGTTTTATTTGTTACTTAATGTAACCGCAAAATAATCCTTCACTGCAAAAAAAAAAAACTAATTGGGTAAACTTTAATTATGTGTATAAACAGAATGGGAATATTTGTATTAAATTAGATATTAAATGTAAGTAATAGGGAATAACTTTCACCTTTGCCACAGGAAAGACCTAGCAGCACTTCTTTTACAGGAAACTGAGGAGAACTAATCTTTCTCTGCAGCTTCTGGTAATCTTTTACTATTGTGTTATAGAGAGTATGCTGACATATGGACTCTTAGTGTGGTTTTCCAGCTGCACTAGGGCGGAACATCAGGCACTACAGTGGGTGCACCAGAGATAAGTACCATCTACACTACACGCTGCCTTCGTCGAGTCCACAACATCCTGTGGAATTAGCATCACCCTGCACATCACCTGTTCCAGCATCACCGACAGGTAGAAGTAACAGGTCTATACGGGCCAGAACCACCAGACTGTCCCACCGCCTTTTTCCTACTGCTGTGAGGTTGCTGAATGATCAGTCACCCCCCTCTCGGACCTTGCACCCATCTATTCTTACATATCACACACCATTACAATAACTGTGAACTGGACTTTGCATTGATGCAGCACACACAATACATACATACATACAATACATGCATATTTCCGCGTTTGGATTCACCATCCACACTACATGGGCTAACTGCTAAGTGTTCTGTTTCATCTTCGGTTAGTTTGTGACAGAATGACTGAGCCAACATCTGCAGCGGATTAAGCTCACCTCTGCGATGTGGTGAACAGATACGCCGAGTTGATCGAGCAGCTGAACAGCGAGATCGCGGCTCTTCACAGCAGCGTCCAAGACGTCACTGCCTTGCGCCGCAAGGTGGCAGAGCTGCGGCGGGAGAACGCGGCTCTCAGTGAGGCTGTGCCTCTTCAGCCTAGCCTGCCGCCCGTCGCAGCGGCTGCTGAGCCACAACCTTCATCCCCTCCTGATGTTTACCTAGCATTACCAAATAAATAGGATGGCAGAGATGGGAAGTGTAGTGTCTTTCTAACCACACTGGATCTTGTGTTTAAGTTCAATTCCACCAGATACTCCATGGACCGGTTGTGCATCACCCTTCTCGTCTCGTTGCTATCCGGGCAGGCAGCTGAGTGGGCCACGGCGGTTCTGTGCTTGGATTCAGACACAGTGCACTCCTACAATGAATTCACCTGCCAACTGAAGCTTCCTTTTGAACATCCTGCCAGCGAGGTGGAGATCGACACCATGCTGTATCATCTGCGGCAGGGAGGGTCGTCCGTGAGCCGTTACACCGCCGACTTTCATACCCTTGCAGTCCAGACCATCTTCATTTACCTGGAAGACATTCTTATTTACTCCCAGTACAGTTGACGAACACGTCCAACACGTCAGGACGGTCTTAAAGAGACTGCTCGCTCATCAGCTGTACTGTAAGTTGGAGAAGTGCGCTTTTCACGAGCACTCCACCACGTTCCTGGGCTTTGTCATCCCGCCCCAGGGTGTGGCCATGAACCTGCAGAAGCTGAAAGTTGTGCGTCATTGGTCCCTACCCAAGACCCTTAAGCAACTTCAACAGTTTCTCGGGTTTGCAAATTTCTATCATCGCTTTATCCGGGACTACAGTACAGTTGCAGCGCCCTTAACTGCTCGTCCATCATCTTATCCCTTCAGCCTTAACCCCACCCCATCTCCGCCTTCAAGGAACTCACTGCTTCACCACTGCTCCAATTCTTCTCAATCCAGATGCAAGCAAACCATTCGTTGTGAAGGTGTTCGCCTCAGATGTGGGTGCTGGGGCTGTCCTCTCCTAGCAAGGTCCAGATCAGAAACTACACTCATGTAGTTTCTTTTTCAAAAAGTTTGACACCAATCAGAAGCAATACGGGGTAGAGGACCGCGAGCTGCTGGCCATAAAGTGGGTTTTGGAGGAATGGCGTCACTGGCTCCAGGGCGCCAGGGAGCCATTCATCGTCTGGACCGACCACCAAAACCTAATCACCATCCAGAACCAGAAAAAGCTTAACCCAAGACAGGCGGTGGGCACGCGAGGGACGTCAATAAGTTCATCCAGGCATGCCCAGTGTACGCCAGGGCAAAAGACACCAACCAACTGACGCCAGGGGAACTGGAGCGCTATCTGAGATGCTTCAACGCCAATTGCCAGTGCTCCTGGGCTCGCTACCTCATCTGGGCGGAACTCTCTCACAACCTCCATGTCTCATCCACCACGAAGCTGAGCCACAGTTTCCAACCTTCCATGTACAATTACCAAGAACCGGAGGTTGATGTACCATCAGCCCAACAGTTGGCTGTGGAATCAAGCAAATTGGGCTATCCAGCAAGCTAATGCCCACTACGCCATCCAACAGTATGGCTCTCAACAAGAAATCTTCACCTTCACATTTAGTCACGAAAACTTTCACCTAGATTCATTGGTCCCTATCGCATCACCCTCCAGATAAACCCTGTCACCTACCGGCTCCAGCTGCATGCAGCACTCCGGGTCCATCCGGTATTTCACACCTCTCAACTTAAACCCTTCACTACCTCCCCGATGGTTCCACCTACCCCTCCTGTACCTGGTCGATTAAGAGGGCTACAGCTACGAGGAGTGGTCTTGGATTCCGGCCCGGTTCATTCTCGACCCCAAGCTTATTCGAGACTACCTTTGTCGGGTATCCTCCACCCCAGTCAGGAGCCGGTCCTGGACAGGAGGGTACTGTCATGCGCACTCGCTCCGCGACCGGCACTAGGACCCGGAAGTAGTATGGTCGCGACTCAGGAAGCATAAAAGAAAACAAAATGCCGTACCACATCGCTCAGTCATTGAGTTGCCCATGCTGGTTCCGACGCTTTGCATGTTATTCGTGAGTACTCACCTATTTTGGGTTTATCTTCCTGACGAGTGTGTGTTGTTAGAATGCGGGTTTATTTGTGTAAACTCTTGCTCTTACTTCGAGAGAGTTCTAATAATAATATGCGTGGTTATCCTACCGATTCGCGCTACTTCCGCATTTGGATTCACCATCCACACTACACGGGCTAACTGCTAAGTCTTCTGTTTCATCTTCTGTAAAATCTAAAGACCAGTTGTTTTGTTCTACTATAATTCTATAATTATACATGCTTCAAAAGGTCACATTATCTATCTCTTGTCTTTCTCATACAAACACACAACTGTAGGTGTTGGTTAGTGGCTGAATGGATGAGTGAAATGTCAAATTGCAAGATCGGCGTGCTTATCACTCTGCTCACGTAGATATGTGGCTGTATTTTGATTATATTTTGATGATTTCTTACAATATTATAGATTGATAGTGATATTACTAGAAATTATTTACAGTTTAGTAATTATCTATCTACAGTATATATAGTATTACTGCACTTTAAACTGTATCTCTAGATTTTTTTTTTCATTTCTTACATTACATTAGTAACACTTGATACTTTTGTGTTTTTTACACAAAGAGAAGAAAATTGGCTTTTTATAAACATGTGAATGCAAAATGTTTACACCAATTTTAGAATTGTTAAAAGTGATGTTGTAATTCTGCAACAGTGGGCTTCACAGGGTTAAAAGCCTGATCACAGAACCATAGCATGTGAATCCAGTAGCCCTTTGTTTTGTGTCATGTTGCACTTCAGAAAAGTAAATACATAAAGTTAATTTAAGTTGTAAATGTATATATTAACAAAATAAACTTGTTCAGTTAAGTTATTTGCACTAAATCTGACTAAACTTACATGTGAAATTAAGCACAGTATTACAACCAGTGTTGCCAACTCGTCAGTAAGGAAAGTAGCTATTGGCTGTCGTAGAAGTCGCTAAAAGTCGCTAGATGACGTCATCACGTAATTTGCATAATGCCCGCTGCACAGTGTGAAAAAGCAGCTTTATATGCTTCTCCAATGTGATCACATGCCAGCATAGAACAGTGTTCAGCGATAACTAATGCCATGGTGGCTTTCAGGCTTTTTTTTACCATAAATGGCAGTTTGTTTTGTGTGAAACTATTGTAAGGCTTTGCCTTTTGTGTATGTTTCTGAGTTGACGTGTTTTTTTATATCGCAAAGTTTGGCATAAGAATAAGTCTTGCAATACAGACAGTATGCCCGTGTATTATCTCCAATAAAAGGCTTCAACCATCCGTTGAATTCAGGATTTGATTTCCACTCCTTTCTGAATTTCTGAGACTATAGTTTTGACTGAGACATGATGAACTAGCGAGCTATACAGTATGTTTATGCTAAAGTCACAGAGAAGCACACACACAGTGGATGAGGTAAGTAATGAGGCTGTTTGAGTCAAATGCAGCGATTTATTCTTGTGCAGCAATTTATTTTAGACAAAAAACATTTTTTAATATGCATCGGAACAGGATATTTTAAATTTACATCCCCCTTACAAGCCAGGGCGGGATCACTTAACGGCGGATTCGCGCATGGGCAATTCATTTGCAGTCGAGACTCGTAGGAGTGAGCATCTCCTGCTGTAACTGCAGCTGGGGGGGGGACTCCTGCGAGAGGACAGGCCTGTCTGTGAGTGCTTTGGGACGGGGGAGGGGCCGGCGGCGGCAGCTGCTGTGGCAAGTTGAGAAGAGTCAGTACAGACACATCAGAGTCTCCAAAAGTCTCCAGTAACACAAGAAAAAGTCGCCAGATTTGTCGCTAGTCGCTTTTTAAAAAAATTGTCGCTAGAGGGATTTGAAAAGTCGCTAAATATAATATAAAAAGACGCTAAGTTGGCAACACTGATTACAACACTGTGTTAAATTTATTTGCATGAAATGACAAAGATAGAGAGGGCAATGACCAAATCCTTTTTTTGAGTTGCTTGAATGAGTGATGTATTGTAATTTTTGGACATGTTATATAAAGACAAAAAAAAAGAGAAAAATCGAGTCTGCAGGCACAGACTTCAGTTTGCATCATAACATTAAGCCATGTAGAGTAAAACTGTTAATGCGTTGTGGAAAATGTCCGGATAACAAGGAAACATTCAGTGGTCTGATAATGTCCAAATAGTTAGGCACAAGCCTATGATAATTTCCGACCAACTCCAGAGACTGTCTAACCTGCTTTGAAGTCAGTGTAGTTTTATCACTTTAGGGCTGCATCTGCACCTTTTGTACTTGGTCATTGTATGATCTGCAAAGGAAAAGTGAAATTGACATTTCTGAGTCACACCCAGTTTTGGGTTTATATCCAAGATTTCTTCTGTGACACAGAAAGACAGCAGGAGCAGCAGTGTACAGGTACTAGTACCAGTTGAAATAAAGCTCCAGTTTAGTAAGGGGGAAAATTTTTGTTTTTTTCTATTATAACACAATTAAATCTGTTCATGATGATTCACAATTACTTAACATGCTTTTGAACGAAATAAATGTGAAAAAAAATTGATCTATTCAGTCACATTTATACACAGAACTTGAGCAGCAACACATTTGAGGTGACCTTCACAAAGGGGCAGTATCATGAGTTTGGTAAGAAAATTGAGAACTAATAGAATAAACAGTTCACAAAACAATAAGTTAAGCTTTATTAAAATGATCATCATAATGTATGTGCTTGTCAGAATATAGTAACAGTATTATGATGTTACTTATTTAAGTTCAGTAAAAGATAAGCAAAATATATGCTCTATTTATGTGGATAGGAATTTGATTTTATAATGTATCGACTTGCAGTGGGAATGGTTTTCATCTGGCCACAAAACCCAAAAACCAACCCCGAACCCGAGACCAGATCCTGGTGAGTTACTGTTGGAACATAATTGATGAGCAAAGTCATAGAAGGAAATATGTATAATGTCATGAAATTGTTAAAAACTTTTTTTTTTAAAGAATTGGATCGTCCATGGCGGCCAGTGACATGGAGGTAATACCAGTGACTACAAAAGGACAGAAATACAAAATCATTGTGTGCTTAAATCTGTAATTAATAGATTAAGAAAATATGTTAATCTCTTGGTTTACTTTTCAAACAGTGAAGATAACAAGATTTAGATGTTAAGGACAGTGAAGGATTTTCAGCCAGGTGCTGCAGAAGTCAGTGAGCTAAAGATTCTGCTTCATGGTCCAATTGGAGCAGGAAAATCAAGTTTAATTAACTCCATCAACACCGTCCTCCAAGGACGCAATACTGTCGGTGCACTGGTGGATTCATCAACTGGTACAAGTACGAGCTTCACTTTAGAGGTAACCAAACATCCATTTCAGATATTGTTTGTAATAATGTTATCTGTAATGGCTGTACGTCTAGACCTTGTTTACTTGAACTTGTTGTTGTAAATATTCTAGTTCCAGTAAATTATTTTATTTATTTTAAACCTTGGATCGCGGTTTGCGAGTGTTCCGCAAGACGAGCAAAGATTTTTAATAAATTATGTCTTGGAAAACGAACAAGTCTTGGTTTATGAGTACCAAGTATCATGTATCACTAATGCGTTTCTTGTTTTGACGCCAAGCGTCACACAATAATCACAACTGAGCCAACAGTTTTTCTCTCGCTTGTGGGTAATCGTCTCCCCTGCTGAGTCTTACTGGTATAATCAACATTCGTGCACGCGTGTACTGTTTACTATAACACTGTGATCCTGTGTGTGTGTGTGTGTGTAAAACGCGTGTAAAGCAAAAGCAAGTTGTGTGCGGGCTCGTCATTAAACACTGTGCCACACACTCTCACACACACACACACACACACACACACACACACACATACCCCTCCTACTTTTGCCTTCACAGACACACACACACACACACACACACACACACACACACACAGACCCCTCCTACTTTTGCCTTCACAGACACACACATACACACACACACACACACACACACACTCTTTCTCTCTGCTCTACACAGAAACACTGCTCTGTCGCAATTCTTTTTAAAGGTACATTGCAGGTAAATTTTTTTTTTTTTTACTTTATAGCAGTGATTCCGTTAGTGTATTGCTCAATCAAGTGTCATTAGAGAAATTTCTTGTTTATTTTTCCAATAAAAGTATTTCTGTTGTGTGTAAAAAGAGTGGAGGAAGGGTAACGATGTAAGACGAGAAGGGGGAGAGGGCAGCTTACTTTATACACACACACACACACACACAGAGCGCCTGTGCCTCCACAAACACTTAAACAATTATTTGTCGGGATTTATTCTTACTTTTTTTTTTAAAGGTAAAGTGCAGGTCAATTTTTTTTTTTTTTTACTTTATATTTTGTGTTAATTTTTTCATGTATTTATTTTTTGGGCTGTAGAACGAATAATTTTATTTCCATTATTTCTTATGGGAAAATTTGCTTTGATTTACAAGTGTTTTGGAATACAAGCCTGCTTCCGGAACGAATTATGCTCGTAATCCAAGGTTCCACTGTATTTATTTTTTTTGGGCTGTGGAACTTATAATTTAAGTTTACATTATTTCTTATGGGAAAATTTTGATTTGGTTTATTGTGTTTGGTTTAGAAGTGTTTTGGAATGATAATAATAATGATATATATACGTATATATGTGTGTGTGTGTGTGTGTGTGTGTGTGTGTGTAGTACAGTTTGATCTATCTGAACATATTAGTAACATTTTAAATGTGTTACAAAATCTTAACATAATCTTTAAATAACATATTGTATTTTATGTTGGGTTTAAAACTCACAAGCTGAAGAAAGCTGGACCTGGATCTTTCCATCCATTTGTCTTTATGGACATCATGGGTCTGGAACCAGATAAGTCACGTGGAGTACAAACCAAAGATATAAAGAAAATATTAAAGGGTCATATGAAAGACGGCTACACTGTAAGTTCATACTTTACTATAATTTTCTGGTATTTACAGGATGTGTTCTTATGTAAAACTCAGTAATAAATAAATATGATGACCGCATAAAGAAACATGTGAGAGTATCCTTAGATGTTAATTGAGTGCACATCTTCTTATTCATGCTCCACCAGGGAGTAAATATACTGTAAGTGCATCTCACCCTGATAGGGATCAGGTACTTTTAATAAAAGGAATATTAATGCTTTGAAGTAGTAACATTAGATAATTGTATATGTACGTACTGTACATGTAGTGTGTAACAAACCACCTACTATTATTAAAACAATAGCTAGCCGCTAACAGAATTCAGGAGTGAGTAAGGACCACCAGAGATGTCATATATAATCAAAGTGTATATACATTTAATGTAGTGCTGTACATCATTCACACACACCGCTTCATATTCCACAAAAACATACACCGACAGATTCTATTGACTTTATGCACTGATCAGAGTCATTTCTCTCTCTGCACAAGTCCCAAAATGCAAAATAACCAAAATCAGAGAACGCCCGCTCCATGCCCGATGTCCTTCATGAGCGACGTCTCTTTAATGACGGCGCGATGGCGGCCTGGGATTCGGTCCCGCGCGCATACTTCCGCTGGCGTGGTTTTCCCGGGGGAACAGCCAACACACACCAGCTCCCGGGAGATGCACAAACATAAACAAAACAAAACAGACAAAGAAAACCCTCATGCGCACCAGACAAGTATATCCCGCATTCGGGTTCATAACATATATAGTGTGTAGCTTTTAGCCTTGGCTGTGATATTGCTGCTGCCTCCTAGGCCCAGCCTCTCTTCTTCTTTTATTAATTTTATGGGGAAAGCCCCTACTGCGCCCCTGCTGGCCGGGAGCCTGTAAATAGGCAACCGCCTGTTACACTCCCTCCCCCTCGGAAGAAGGCATGACTTTACCGTAAAAGGGCTTCAAATTAGCCACGTGGACCGTGAATGGCCCTGCTTGATTAATTATCTGCACCTGGTAATTTACCTTATTAAGAACTTTGATGATTTTGGCAGGTTCCTTCCATTTTGGAGCTAGCTTGGCCATGTGAGAGTCCTCTGCCCAAGACTGAGGAAAAGTACGGACCCACACAAGGTCACCCACATTGTATGTGACAGCCCGTCATCTGAGGTTGTAGTACTTCTCCTGGCACTCCTGTGCCTTGGCTATGTTGCTCAGGATGACGTGGAACAGGACTTCCTGACGCTCCACTGTGGAATAGGAAGGATGATCAGGTGGGATGGTTCGATGCAGCATTCGCTCCAGTGGTCCCTTTAGCTTGCGTCCCAATGCCATCTCCACTGGGGTATAACCAGTGCTTTGCTGCCAGGCCATGTTGATGGCAAAATAGAACTCAGGAAGGCATTGGTCCCACTGCTTGTGGTTTTCCTTGACGAATGCTGCGATCATGAATTTTAATGTCCGGTTAGTCCGTTCAGGGATGTTGGTCTGTGGATGGTATGCAGCGATGAGCTTCTGGGTGACGCAGATGGTGTTGAGTAGCAGGGACGTGAACTGTGGCCCCCCCATCAGAGACCAGGTAAGCTGGTGTGCCCCATCGGGGGAAAAACCTCCCTAGTTAAAATGTTGGCTCTGTTGGGAGCCTTAGCGGTCCTTAACAGAAACATCTCTACCCACTTGCTGCAGTAATCCACAACCACCAGCAGATGTTCGTTGAGCGAACGTGGGAAAGGACCCATGAGGTCTACCCCCAACATGAACCCAGGTTCCACCACAGACGTGCTTTGCAGTAAACCAGCCAGCTTACTTATGCAAGGTTTGTACTTCTGACAGGTGATACAGTTCCTGCAATATTCCCAGACCTCTCGATGTATCTCTGGAGGAGACTACACCCAGCCTGCTTGGGGATCTGACGATACAGGAACTGGTTTATTATGCAATAATGGATTTTTTAACGTCAAGATCCAACCTTGCCTGTTTCCACAGTGTATAAGGCATCTCGTCTGCCTTCTGGGCCTTCTCCAGCTCCTCCCAGTCACAGGGCAGACCCCACTGCAGATTATCGCCTCTGGGCACGGCCAAATGGGCGTTCATGATTTTTGCCCCCAGGCCGAAGTGGCTGGCGCCTGTCTGCACCTTGAACGGACAGCTGAAGTCAGGAGCTGTTGAAACTAGAGTGTTTTGCAGAGCTGTTCTTATATCTTTAAAGGCTGACTGGCATTCGGGGCTCCACACCCACTTGGTTCCTTTCTTCTTCAGGGCGTGCAAAAGAGCAGCACGCTCTGAGAAGGGGGGTATGAACCAATGGTACCAGCCAGCCAGCCCTATGAAGCGTTGAAGCTTCTTCAGGTTGCGAGGAATGGGGTAAGTTTGAATCACCGCTATTTTGGCTTCTTCTGTTTTTATACCATCAGCCGATATAATGTGTCTCAGAAAGGAGAGAGATGACTGACAGAGGTTGCACTTTTTTAGATTAAGGGTGAGACCAGCAGCTTCAAGGATTGTGAATATTTGTCGGAGGTGATCGAGGTGAGAAGTGGTATGCTTTGAATAAACAACGATATCGTCAATATAAACGAAGCAATACCTTCCAATGGTGTCTGCCAAAACAGAAGTCATTGTTCTTGGTGACAAACGCCGTTTTAGAAATGCTGTCTGGATCCATCTCCACTTGCCAGTAGCCACTTTGCAGATTTAACGAGCTGAACACAGTAACCCCGTAGAGCGCCTCCAAGATTTCGTGGATCTGGGGCATAGGGAAGCCGTCCAACGGCATTTTGCTGTTGAGGGCTCTAAAGTCTACACAAAAACTGGTCCCACTGTCCCTCTTACCCACTAGCACGACCGGAGCAGCCCATGGCGAGGTGGATGGTCTAATGACCTAATGGTCTATTTTCAGCATCTTGGTGACCTCCTCCTCTACTACCTGCTGTTTGTGGACAGGTACGGGGTAAGCCTTTTTTTCTGACTGGTCTTTCGTCGGTGGTGTATATATGGTAGGTTATGGCATTGGTATGGCCAATTTGGTCAGTGCACACTGTCGGCCACTCTAATAACTCCTGCAACTGATATTTGTGTTCTTCAGACAGGGGGGCGTTGCTTACCAGGCTGGAGATGGCAGAGTTGGTGGCATCAGACACTTGGGCCAATGGATTGGCCACATACAGGGAGACTTGCTTTACCAGGGGTTTGGAAGTAGGAGGGTGTAAGCAGCTACTAAGAGAGGGAGAATGAGGAGTGGAGGTAGCAGCCGGTTGCGCACTCATCATTGCCCCTAACTGTGAGTCTCGCCTCTTCATGCACTCCACCATGGAATGGCCAAAGTTGTTTAATTGCTCCTCACACTGCTGTTTCATTGTCTGACACAGTTGCTGCATCTCCACCTGGGCATGCTCCAGTTTACTTTGGTAGGTTAATACCTCGGTGTTTTGGATGCGTTGCAGCCCATCCATCCGCCGGGTGAGCTTGTCTTCCAGCGCCTGCAGAGCCATCTCTATCTGACCGAGGCGGGCTGCTATTTCCATGGAAATGAGGCTTTGGTCGTCTTCAGTGTCGACGGGAGGAGGAGCTGGAGGCAGTTCTTCATCAGTGAGCGTTTGCTCTACCCTATCGTCACCTTGTTGGCCCTCGTCTTGAATGGGCTTACGACGCTTCATGAAAGGGCCTGCTGTGAAGCTGTGAACTACCAACACTTCCTCAGCTCGTGCATAACTTGCCCCAATCTACCTTTAATAAAACAGTGTAATTAACCAAACCCTTGAGTGAGTGTTTTGCGGAATGTAAGATGGTATAAGAGAAGGCTGGCTAGGTGACAGCTAACAGCAATAATAACAACACATGAATGTAAAATACACACAATATGAAAACTCAGATGGCCCCACATTGGGTGCCACTGTAACAAACCCGCCACTATTATAAAAAACAGTAACCAACCCTTAGCAGAAATCAGGGAGTGAATAAGGACCACCAGAGATATCATTTAATATAGTGCTGTACAAAATGCCACTCACACTCCGGCCTTTCATATTACATTCACTGCGAATATAGAGTCTATATAACTTGGTTAAGATTCAGAGTCTCTTTCTCTCTCAACACAAGTCCATGAATGTAAAATAATGTAACCAGCGAACGTCCTGCCCCGCGCATGATGTCCTCCGCGAGCGACGTCCCCTTTGATGGCGGCACAGTGGTCACCAAGGAAGCGGTCCCGCGTACACTCGGCCGCTAGCGTGGTTTCCCAGGGGGAACAGCAGCGACACACGTCAACACCCAGGAAAACACACACACCAAACATAAACAAACAAAAACAGAACAGCCAAAAATCCCTCCTGCATGACCACAGCAGGAGGGATGCCATGAGTGCACAGTAATCACAAACAGTAAGATAAATGCGCCTCAACACCATCTGTCGGCACTGGGGCCTCACCCAGAAGCTCACTACCGCATATCATCCACAAACCAATATCACAGAACGGACTAACCGGACATTAAAGTTCATGATCGCCGCATTTGTCAAAGAAAACCACAAGTAGTGGAACCAATGGCTTCCAGAGTTCCGTTTTGCTATCAACGCAGCCTGGCAGGAAAGCATTGGTTATACCCCAGCAGAGATAGCATTGGGACGCAAGCTAAAGGGACCACTGGAGAGAATGCTGCATCCCACCTGATCATCCTGCCTATTCCACAGCGGAGTGTCAGGGAGCCCTGTTCCAGGTGGTCCGGAGGAACATAGCCCAGGCCCAGGAGCGCCAAGGAAAGTACTACAACCTCAGACGACGGGCTGTCACATACAATGAGGGCGACCTTGTCTGGGTCCGTGCTTTACCTCAGTCTCGGGCAGAGGACTCTCATATGGCCAAACTAGCTCCAAAATGGGAGGGACCTGCAAAAAATTACAAAGGTCCTTAACAGGGTTAACTACTGGGTGGAACTGGTTGATCAAGCAGGACCATTCACGGTCCACGTGGCTAATTTAAAACCCTTTTTTTTTGGCGAAGTCACGCCTTCTTCCGAGGGGGAGGGGGTGTAACAGGCGATTGCCTAGTTACGGGCTCCCGGCCAGCAGGGGCACTGTGGGACCTAATTAGGCAAATTCAATAAAAGAAGGAGAGAGGCTGGGCCAGGTAACAGCAGCCATATCACAGCCTTTAGCTAAACGCTAAATGCTAAACGCTAAATGCTAAACGCTAAAGACTTTGTAAACCCGAGTGCAGGATAAACATATCCGACGTGCATGTGAGTATGTTTGGGTTTGTTGTGTTGTTTGTTGCTTACTGTGCACTCATGGCATCCCTCCTGCTGTGGTCATGCAGGAGGTTTTTTTTTGTCTGTTCTGTTTTTGTTTGTTTATGTTTGGTGTGTGTGTTCTGGGTGTGAAAGAGACTGCATCTTAACCAAGTTATAGAGACTCTATATTCTGAATGAATGTGGTGTGAGTGGCTGGCGAGTGAGTGGCATTTTGTACAGCACTATATTAAATGTAAATATACTTTGAATTCATATTGATATCTCTGGTGGTCCTTATTCACTCCCTGATTTCTGCTAATGGCTGGTTACTGTTCTTACAAATAGTAGGTGGTTTGTTACAAGTGCATCAGGATTATCACAGTGGTAATACTACAGTAATATTTCATTTCAGGTCACAGGCTCACAGCACACACCATGTTGCATGACCACAACGACCTGTATTATGTTTTGGTCCAATTACCATGCCTATTTGAGTCACACACAGTATGGTCCTCTGTATGCATTGCATGTCCATGTTACTATCTTGCCTTGTTCATATTTCATGGTTTTCTGTTATCTTCCTTTCCCTGTAAATAAATATAATTGATTTTGCCTCCATCTATAAGGGAGTGTAAAGAATTTGCCAAGATAGTGCTATGAGCACTCAATGAGCTGTGAAATATATACACGGTAAAACATCACCAGTTCTGCAAAGAAAATGCCCTGAAGCCCAGAAGGTTCAGCCTTACAAATTTTGATAATATGCTGACGGTTTCTTAACCCAATTCAAGTCACTTCAAATCTCCATAATTATTTTGGTGCTTTTTGCAAGACAATAATTTGACCCTTCTGAAATGGGGATGTTTTGGCCAGTGTGTATACACATTAAAATCACCAGGTGTGCAAGGAAAATGCCCTGGCATAGGCATTTTCTACTTAGTCTACTTAATCATACAACCATTTTAGTGACACTAGTGATTCTTGAGAAATTCAGCAGTAATAACATTTTCTTTCTAAAGCATACTGTATTAACATGACTTACTGTAATAACTAATCTTTATAACTCTTTATAACTCAAAACTTCTACTAAATACTGTACCAGTTATGTTAGCTACTGAATTATTCATAAGTTAATATTAGTACACTGTAATATTTAGTTTAACGTATTTTTAAATATGATTTGAGGTGGTTCTCTCCTCTAAACATTAAGAATGTTGCTCTTTCAGTTTAATCCAGTAAAACCAATTGATAGAGACGACCCATACTACAACAGTGACCCCAGTCTGAATGACAAAGTGCACTGTCTGGTGAGTGTTCTACCAGCTAACAAAATCTCCCTCATGAGTGATGAAGTTATCAAGAAAATGAGAGACGTTCGGAAAAAGGCACGTGATTTAGGTAAGTTAATACATACACTATAGTGCCAAAAGTATGTGCACCCCTTTACTGGGAACCACTTCCAGGAACACAGGACATGCTGCCATTACACACCACCCCTATCTTGAACCCAGATGATTCTGGGGAGAACAGAAAATACATGATTAGATTTTTATTATTTATTATATGTATCTATGCTGTTCTTTGTACTTTATTATAGCAGGTATCATATTTATTTGTAGCATTTCTTATATTTCGCTGTACTTAATGTAATACTATACATTGTAATTGTATCTCTTCTATTTATTTAATTGTATTTTTTAGTTAATGCGTGCATTTGTATAATAAATTCACAGTCTACATAAACAATAATATCATATTGTAATAAAGTAAAAAAAATTTAAAAGGAAAAGATGAATATATAAATAACTCTTATGTGCTATAACCAAACAAATTAATGTTCAATGAGCACTTTTTCAATGTCACTGTGGAAATTAGAAGAGTAGAGTTGTAAAGTCATTCCTTAGTGCTTCTTGCCGTATCTGTTCAGCACACGCCTATTTCACCCTCTAAACTGCGCAATAAATGTAGCAGTAGGAATGACGCCCCTGTGTGATCCATAAATCCAACTCCATGGAGACAGGGTGGGTTAAGAGTGTGTTGGAGTGGAACACAGAGTCTGCTCAACGTGTTCTCCGCGCGCGCTAGACTGTCTGCATGCGCATGCAACATTTATTTTCTGCGCGCGCTCGACTCTGCCTGTACGCTCGCTCAACATTGTCCAGCGTTACAAAACTGTCACAAAACCAGCCAATCACAGACTTCCACACACTACTTCTAATTGGCTGTTTCTCCTCCAATCAAGTGGCACCACTATCGACCGCTTAACGTGTAGCGCAGCCACATAAAAGGGCATTTTAAACAAACAGGGAAATGGATTAAGGAGCTAATGCGGCTCACCTGTGCTCGTAAATTTGCCCGATCTGGTTTTATTTGTCCCCATTGACTGTGTTGGTCACTCGGTAAGCTCTCGCGAGCATGCGCGATCGCAGCGCGAGGGAACCCGGAAGCGGCGTCGGGTCACGTGTGCCGGTATAAAGCCGGAACCGGCAAGTGGCTCAACACGGAGAGATTTACCCAGCGCGCTGTTTATTTTTGAGAGAGAGTTTGTTGATGAATCTAAAGGAGTACTTTTCCCCGGTTGGATTATTCCTCATAGACACTCACAATTCACCTCTCGTTCCGTCGCTCGAGCTCCCGGATTTGTCATCGATACCGGTGAGGCCGAGCCAATCTCTCCCGTGCATCATTTCACTCACTGCAATAACCTTAACTCTGGACAATCATACACGCACTCACACCCCCGCATACACCCTACACATTGTTCATATTTGTATATATTTTGTATATATTGGTTTTGGTGCACCTTGTTTGTTTGTTTGTTGGTTTGTTTGCTTTAATACACTTTGTTTTGGTTTATATATAATTATTGTGTCGCGTCTTTACTTGTCCTGTCTTGATTGCGCAATACCGGAAGTGTTGTTTAAAAGCCCGTATTTGGATTCTCGACCCCGTAGCAACGTAACTAGTGGTTTAATTAAATCCAAGTGTTACATAGTGGTGGCCCGTACGGGGAATCGTTGTTTTCGGGTATTTTCCGGTTTTGTGTATCTTGGCAGAACAAAATGGATGCTAACATTGCTAATGCTAATGCTAGTGGTGCCGTGCAGGCCGACCTTGCTGTAGCTAATAATGTGCTGGAGGATGTAGATGATGCATTTGTTACACGCCGTAACCCTACAGCGGAAATAACCTCATTGATTAGTTCACTATATATATCTGACAGACATGATGATGATAATGATGATGATGATGATGTTGTGTCTGATATTAATGTTGTGCATACATTGCAAACTGAACTGAATCAATGCAAGGAGGATATGGGGGCGCTTACTGACAAAGTGAACACGTTGGAGCAGGATTTTAGACAATCCGTAAACAGCAGTTTGAACAGGGAAACCAGTTTTCGGGACGCAGTGGACGCTAGCTTAGAAGGGCTGGAGCGCTACTGCCAAGAGGCCCTGGAGAAACTGGAAAGAGCTGTCACTGACTGTTTTCTGCGACGTGACGTAATCTGGGAAAACCAGATGAAAAAACTACGGCTCACAAGTACGCCCACCATCCAAAGGTTAAAGGCCTACACCCCTGCATCTCCCCAATCTCCTGTTCTACATTCTCCCAGCACGGCGATCACAGCATCTACGGCAAAGGTAAAGCACATAAGCAGTCATGAAACATACGACATTCCTCCTTGTGTTCAACCACACGCTTCTGCTCAGCTTACCTCCTCAGTTTCACCCTCTTCTTCTTCCTTTTATGGCCGACCACCCATCCGCCTGGAGTTTCCAGCCTTTGGCGATGCTTCAGAGACAGCGGATGTTCTTAACTTCATCGAACAGTGTGAAAACTATTTGGAGATCAGACCACTGCCCAGCCCAGAACTGTTAGGAACCCTCAGCACGGTGCTACGAGGACCTGCTCTGAGCTGGTGGAAGGCAGAGAAAGGCAAGGTGAAGGACTGGAAGTCTTTTAAACAGGCATTTATGGCGGCTTTCTTACCGGATGACTACCTCACAGAAGTTGAAGAAAACTTAAGGTCTCTGGTACAGCAGCCCAGTCAACGCCTTAGAGACTTCGCCTATGACTACCGCGCCCTCTGTATGAAGTGGAAGCCTGATGTCTCCGAGGAAGAACTAGTGGGTCGAATCCTGAACAACATCAACCCAAGAGTGGCAGGATGTCTGAGAGGAACAGTGAGCACCGTGGAACAGCTTGTGAAGATAGGTTCTAGGGTGGAAAAAGACTGCAAGAGCTCCAAAGACTATTGGCAGAAGGTGGACTCCCAGCACAACAAGGAAAAGAGTCATAAGAAGGCAGGGGAGCGAGTTCCTACAAAGCACGCAGCAGGACTCTCCATTGCTCAACCTCTGGCAACTCCTTCGCTTCTCCTGGTTCCAGTAACAGTGCAAGGAAGGAAGGTGAATGCTGTGGTCGATACAGGAAGCTCCTACACGCTGATGAGGGAACATCTATGGAGACAGCTCTGCGAACAGGAAGTCAGGTGTGATGTTCCTTCTCCTCAGAAGTTTGTTATGGCTGATGGGAAAACACACCAGGCGCAAACCCAGAGAAGGCTTCATTACATCTGGCACACCATCGAATGTGAGCTGGACACATACGTCCTGAGCAATTCTCACCTGGCTTTCCCTCTGATCGTGGGGCTGGACTTCTTAAAAGCCACAGGAGCCACCTTGGACGTCGCACGCGGGGAGTACGGGCTGAAAACAGAGGAGGGAGTCACTAATCATCCCTTTATAATGTCCCAACCCCACTCTGCGCCATCTAAGTCAGCTCAAAGGACACACACACATCTCCTGGCTACGGCTAACCTGTATCTAGCCTTACCTGTGACTCCTGAGGATCTCCTATGCGTGGAGGAAAACACAAAAAGTGTGACATCCTGGGACACCGACAATGAAGAGGAGCTGCTGAAACTAATGGCCACTTGGCCCCGCACCACCTCCAACATCTTGGGCAAAACAGCATTAGAGAGACACAAAATCACTTTATCTGACGACACCCCTTTTAGATCCAGAGCATACAGAGTTTCACCCTTAAAGAAAAAAATAATAGAAGATCAAGTCGACCAGATGCTGAAGGACAACATCATCGAACCTTCATGTTCATCATGGTCGTCACCTGTTGTTTTAGTACCTAAACCCGATGGGACTTACCGTTTCTGTGTAGATTTTAGAAAATTGAACAGCAAAACCAAACCTGATGCATATCCAATGCCTTTAATACACGACATCATTGAATCACTGGATGGCGCCTCCTGGTTCTCAACATTGGATCTGCAATCTGGTTACTGGCAGGTGGAGATGGAGAGAGACAGCTGTGAGAAGACCGCCTTCATCACCACCAAAGGTCTGTTTCAATTCCGGTCCATGCCCTACGGACTCAGAAACGCAGCTGCAACGTTCCAACGACTGATGGAGAAAGTTTTGGCGGATCTAAGAGGAAAGTATTGCTTCGTCTATATAGATGACATTATTATTTACTCACAATCACTAGAACAACATAGAATGCATCTCAACGCAGTACTTTCCAGACTCACCCAAGCCAATCTCTCCCTCAACATGAAGAAGTGTCATTTCTTCAAAAGGCGGCTGAAGTTCCTCGGGCATGTCATCTCTGAAGAAGGTGTGCAGTTAGACCCGGAGAAAACCAAGGCGGTGGCAGAATATCCTCCCCCACAAGACTTAAAATCTCTTCAACGTTTTCTGGGTCTCGCGGGCTGGTATCACAAGTTCATTCCCCACTTTGCAGACATAACAGCTCCATTAAATAATTTAAAAAGGAAGGGAGTAAAATGGGAGTGGACCGACGAATGCCAGAACAGCATGGATGTCATCAAACACGCACTTCAAAACCCACCAGTACTAATACAACCGAACCTAAATCTGCCATTCCAATTGCACACCGACGCCAGCGAAGTGGGCCTGGGAGCCATCCTCACCCAAACTGCAGCAGAAGGAGAACGAGCAGTAGCTTACGCCTCACGAATGTTGAGAGGAGCTGAGCAGAATTACTCCACTTCAGAAAAGGAGTGTTTGGCCGTGGTCTGGGCTGTAGAAAAATGGAGGCACTATCTAGAAGGTCGTGCTTTCGAGGTCTTTACCGACCATGCCGCCCTGTCATGGGCCTTCAACTGCCCGAAAACCAGCTCTCGTCTCACCCGATGGACGTTACGCCTACAACAGTTCGTTTTTACAGTACATCATAGAAAAGGCTGCTTAAATCTGGGACCAGATGCGCTATCCCGGGCGGCCCCGCCGTTAGAAGTGGGCACAGCTCCATGTCTCGCCATCACAACCTCTAAATTTTCATCCGACTTACCAAACGACCTGTGCGAAATAACTCAAGCCCAACAGGAGGACCCCACCATCACGAAGCTGCTCTCTAATGCCCAGCCACGAAGCACAAGAGAGCAGAGGGTCTCTTTCGAGCATCACCAGGGGGCGTTATATCGCCGGGTACCGGTAAGACACGGAGAAAAATTTCAACTAGTTGTCCCCCAGTCATTAATAAAAAACTTTTTACACTACTATCATGACAATCCCTTGGGAGGACACCTGGGGCAACTAAAAACCCTGCTGAGGTTACTAGATGTAGCATGGTGGCCCACGGTGCGGAAAGACGTCTGGCACTATGTGAGAACTTGCAGCGTGTGTCAACAGTATAAAACAGAAAACACTAGACCTAGTGGGCTACTACAGAGCACGGAGGTTCCAGAGCCAGGACACACCGTGGGATTGGACATCATGGGTCCTTTTCCCCGAAGTAAAAGGCAAAATGAATATCTGCTGGTGGTGGTAGATTATTTCACCAAATGGGTGGAGATGTTTCCCCTCAGGGATGTAAAGACGCCAAAGCTGGTGAAGGTACTAAGAGAGGAAATCTTTACTAGATGGGGAGTCCCCAAATATCTAGTTTCCGATCGAGGACCCCAGTTTACGTCTCAGCTGCTGGCACACCTCTGCCAAACCTGGGGGAGCGTCCAAAAGCTAACTACAAGCTACCACCCACAAACGAACCTGACGGAACGAGTTAACCGAACTCTGAAGACAATGATCGCTTCTTACGTCGGGGACCATCAGCAAAACTGGGACCAATGGTTACCCGAGCTTAGATTCGCCATCAATACAGCCCAACAGGAAACTACGGGAAAGACACCTGCAGAACTCACGCTGGGTCGGCAACTAAAAGGGCCACTCGAAAGGCTCATGAATCACCCTCCAACACCTGATCACACCGCCTACTCACTACTGGACAGACAACGACTTATAACGGAGGAGGTGAAACAAAGAGTGAAACAACAACAGTCCAAACAAGCTAGATACTACAATGCCCGGAGAAAAGATGCGCACTTTAAACCAGGAGATCTAGTTTGGATAAAAACTCACCCACTCTCCTCCGCAGCGAAAAGATTTTCTGCCAAGCTAGCGCCCAAGTGGGAGGGACCAGCAGAAATAAAGAACAAAAAGGGACCAATTAACTACACTGTGTCTTGGGGCAATCCACAAAAAACTGATATAATAAACGTGGTTAATCTGAAGCGCTTTTACGGACGTTCTCCTCAGACGCCGGAGGCTTGGGGGGGGGGTCTATGTAGCGCAGCCACATAAAAGGGCATTTTAAACAAACAGGGAAATGGATTAAGGAGCTAATGCGGCTCACCTGTGCTCGTAAATTTGCCCGATCTGGTTTTATTTGTCCCCATTGACTGTGTTGGTCACTCGGTAAGCTCTCGCGAGCATGCGCGATCGCAGCGCGAGGGAACCCGGAAGCGGCGTCGGGTCACGTGTGCCGGTATAAAGCCGGAACCGGCAAGTGGCTCAACACGGAGAGATTTACCCAGCGCGCTGTTTATTTTTGAGAGAGAGTTTGTTGATGAATCTAAAGGAGTACTTTTCCCCGGTTGGATTATTCCTCATAGACACTCACAATTCACCTCTCGTTCCGTCGCTCGAGCTCCCGGATTTGTCATCGATACCGGTGAGGCCGAGCCAATCTCTCCCGTGCATCATTTCACTCACTGCAATAACCTTAACTCTGGACAATCATACACGCACTCACACCCCCGCATACACCCTACACATTGTTCATATTTGTATATATTTTGTATATATTGGTTTTGGTGCACCTTGTTTGTTTGTTTGTTGGTTTGTTTGCTTTAATACACTTTGTTTTGGTTTATATATAATTATTGTGTCGCGTCTTTACTTGTCCTGTCTTGATTGCGCAATACCGGAAGTGTTGTTTAAAAGCCCGTATTTGGATTCTCGACCCCGTAGCAACGTAACTAGTGGTTTAATTAAATCCAAGTGTTACAAACGGAAGCGCTGTAAATAAAGGTTTATAAGTAAAGCGACCGATTTGTCCGATTTGAATTTTAGGCAATGTAGTCTAACAATGAGCTATATGGATAATTAGATAAGTAAATAAAAACACACAATGGACAAACAAAACTGGTATATACTAATACTTCATTTAATAAAAAATTTATAATATAATATTTGTTTATAATATTTAAATAAATACAACTTTATTTACATTGCTTCCCTTATACAATTTCTTTTCATTTGTATATAATTATATAAAATAATATAATTTTAATTTCTTTTTTTTTTTTTATTTTGTAAAGCGAAGTGAAGACACTGCACGCGCTCAGAATTGTGGCAGGAATATAACGCCAAACTTCCGTCTCTTGACAGTTCCGTTCCCACGTTGTCATGCTTTTACCCTAACCGATTCTCTCGCGTTTATTTTGATTGTTTTCCCATTGCCAAGCTTTCCTCATTTCTCGTATCCCTCCTTTTTGATTTACGACTCGGATTTGTTTGCTTCGCTGACGGATTTACGGCTTTCGACCCAATGCTCGCGCTCTCCCGACTACGGCTCAGCTTCACGTCTCGGCATTGACAATATACTCACGGATTTCACGGTTCTGAACCACGCTCGCGGTATCTCGACTACGGCTCATTCACTTCCCACTCCAGCCAAGCCTGAGGAGACTCCAGATATCTCCAATGTTCCCACTGAGTACCACGATCTCAAGCAGGTCTTCAGCAAGAACCGGCCATGTCACTCCCACCACATTGACTGTATGGCTGCTCGATCGACCTTCTCCCAGGCACTTTCCCACCAAAAGGTTGACTGTACTCCTTAACCCACCAAGAGAGAGGTGCCATGAACACGTACATCACAGAAGCCCTCGCTGCAGGAATCATCTATCCATCCATCCTCCTCCCCTGCAGGGGCAGGATACTTCTTTGTGAAAAAAAAAAGACGGGTCCCTACACCCCTGTATTGATTATAGGGGGCTCAACAAAATCACTGTCAGGAACCGCTACACACTTCCACTCCTGGCCACCGCCTTTGAATTGCTCCAGGGAGCTGATGTCTTCACAAAACTGGATCTACGAAATCCTTGGCACGGATCCCACACTGACGGATTTCACGGCTCCGAGCTCGCGCACCTGTTTAAACGACCAGACTTTCTGGGCTCAACCAAAGCCACTCATGCCCTGCACCTGCTTCTGGGTCCATATCTCAAGCCCAACAGCCACGCCCCTGACACTTATCACCTTTTTGGTATTTTACGTCACTTCAGAACATTTTATCAGCTATTTGAATTTTTATATTAACCTTTAACTTCATTGTTAATAGTTATATATACACATATACACATGAAGTCTCTGACTTCTAACCAATCTGTCCATTTATCTTCATCTTAGATGAAACAGTGCAGTGACAAACTGGGAGTCCCAAAGAACTGCATCTATCCTGTGCAGAACTACCATGACCAGGTTACCAACGACCTGGACATGGATATTCTGATTCTCATGGCCATGACTGGCATCGTTAGATTTGCCAACGACTATATTGAAGACCAGGTCTACAACAAAAGTAAACCTGAATGAAGCTTTCCATGTGTCTTGTTTAATTTCCACCATGCAAACAGATTGTTTCAATACAATCAAATCAAATGCAAAGATGTATTATTTTCATAGGGAATCAACTTATATTACTTATATTATTGTTTTAATGAAGGTCTTTAAGCATGATTCTGATTTTAATATGTACAATATGACAGATTTACAAGAGAGAAACAGTAGAAGTAATTATTTCATTTAACTTTTTCAGGTTTGTTAACCTTTTTTATTTTTTATGTAAAAATTACGTTTACTTCTGATTCTGATGATTACATTACATAAATCACTTTCATTTACATCAACAATCAACTTTAATAAATAAGTAAACTAAATTGTTCAATTACCAATCAAACTTATTACAAGTGCTTTCTTCTCATTTAATTTGTGACTGCTTTACTAATCAGCTCCTAATACCTGCACCAATACTCATCACACAAACAGATACAACAGTAACTCAGCATATAAAATTTGCAAGAAATGTGCCTTGGCATGCAAAGCATTTTTGGCATATGTGTCCAGGAACTGTTAAAAACTTGTTTGCATCAGTGAAAAGTCAAGCAAAGTGAGTTACATATTTTTTTGCAGTTTTCTTTTGTCATTTATTTAAGATTTAGTTATAATGGTCATATTTTGGGTGGTTGGAACGGATTATCTGCATTTACAATAACAAACATTATTGTTAATGTAACAATATTTGCTGGCTGTTGCGTGCTTCACTGTAATTAATGTTAGTCCTGTTAGTACTATTATCTACTCCATAGTATGAGTTTAAATATAAAACCAGATGTTATGTCTATAGTTTATATTCACACATGAACAATGAGAGTGTAGAAAAAACTATAAAACAACTTCACAGGATAGATGCAGTTCATCAGGACTCCCAGTTTGTCACTGCACGGTTTCATCTAAGATAAACAGAAATAGACAGATTGGGTTAGAAGTAAGAGACAAACAGTTTCATCTGAAATTTGAAACAGTTTCAAAAATTCACATGGCTGATAAAATGATAATGATAGAAATGATAAAAGCTACAGGCAGGAAATAAAGGGAGAAGAGATGGATGTTGCTGTTATTCTCACCTTCACTTACATTTTCTTTGCTGTTGTAGATTTTCCTCAGGTTCTTGCTAACCAGAGGGCATAATTTAACAACCATCAGCATGACAACAACTTGAGAAATCCCTGTTAAACAGCGCTGTTTCCTCATATTTTTAAAATAATTCCTTTTATACTTTCCGACAATTGTTTATTACAGCTTTTTATATACATTGGAACCTTGGATTATGAGCATAACTCGTTCCGGAAGTGGCTCGTATTCCAAAACACTCGTGAAACCAAATTTCATTTTTCCATAAGAAATTATGGAAATTCAAATAATTCCTTCCCCAGCCCCCAAAAAAATAAATACATAAAAATAATTAACACACAATATTAAGTAAAAATGAAACAAATTAACCTGCACTTTACCTTAAAAAAAAAATAAATAAATAAATCCCGACAGATAAGTGTTTGAGAGAGAGTGTGTGAACCGGCATGGTGTCAAATTACGCACACGCATAAGAGAGGCTAAGGGAGAAAATGGACTTTTAACCTACTAATAAGACTTTCTTACACAGTAACCTTTCTCCTTTCTTATTCGAATTTCACATAAACACACATTAACGGAAAGACTGTTTTGCTTGAAAAATTAGCAAGGAACATCACTAATGACACTCGTGTGAGCACTTAATAATGGAATCAGTGGCGGTTTTAGGCATGGGCGAACTGGGCAGTTGCCCAGGCCAGCATTCTTTCATGGGCACACGAACTTGGAGAAAAAAAAAAAAATTATCCTTGCCGCCAAGCGGTTTTCTATTATCTCTGATACCAGCGGAAGCTGAGCAAGCGGAGAGTAGAGTGGATGGGGGGGGGGGTGTGAACTGGAGAGTCGATGACGGGTGGGGGGCACCAGGAGGGAGTCTCGCAGGGGAGCAATTCAGTGTAGAATCGTCACTGAATGGAATCACTGCTGTAAAGTAAAACAAACAAATGAACCTGAACTTTACTATTGAAAAGAATCGTGACAAAGCAGTGTTTCTGTGCAAAGCAGAGAGTGTGTGTGTGTGTGTGTGTGATGCAGAGAGGGGGTGCTTTTCATACACACTCGCACACAAACACACATACACAAACACACACACACTTAAGGCGAGAGAGAGAGAGTGTAAGACCCAGCATGGTGACAAATTACGTGCGCACACACACACATAACCTCAAACAGGCTGAAACAAAGAGGGAGAGAGAAAATTAATTTTTAACCTTTAAAGAGACTTTCTTTTGCTTTACACATGCGCGAACACATGTGTTACATACAGTACACACACGCTGTACTGTACACACACATAGAAACACAAAGTAAAATATGTTCCCTTTCAAAGGCTACACTCGATGCTGCGTGAAAACGCTATGGGAACATCTTGTCATGTTGCCGGTTGTGAAGCATGTGTGTATCAAACACGCCAAATTTTGGCTTATATAACCTCGGTCGGGTGACGTCATCTGATGAGACGCACCTGCAGGTTATAAATAGGAGTGAACCGGAAACATTCCTCAGATCTTTTGTCTTCACTGACCTTGTTGTGTTTGCGTGTGTGTTTAAACCAGCAAAATAAGAAAGTGTTTAACTCACCGATATGGTAGAGTTTTAAACGAGATGTCCCTCCGTGTGTATAATCCATATCGGAGGGCGATCTCTACACTTTACTGCTTCGATTAAGTGCTACGCGCGCGCCTCGCATTCCGAGCCGCCGCGCATTTCTGGGGCTTAAACACGTGCATCCGGCAGAGCAGTGAGAGACGGGTTTTAAAACTCCTTTCTTTCGCGTTCTCATCGGATCGGGAAATCCCTCTGTCCGCTCGCAAACGCGCGCCGCGCTTCTTGTGAATGGGCAAGGATAAACATCCTCTCTTGCTTTCGCGGAGATGATAATAGCTCTAAGCACTTAAAAATAATATTTAAAAAAAAAAAAAAAAAAAACAGACGGCAGGTTCTGTCGGGTGGCCGGGGGCGGAGCCTCAACGACGCTCTCTCCCCTTTTCTTAGCAATCTCCATATAAGTTAACCCTTTCATGGAGTAAGCTGTATTCATCCCGTGTTTTCCTGCCATCAACTTATTTATTTATTTAAATATAATTGAGGTAGGAACGCGGAGTTATATGATGACACCCAGATAGAAGAGACGCTTCCAGGCTATCTCTCTTCTGGGACATCATCCTTCCTGAAAAGCTATTACTTCCTTTCAAGCTGTGTAGACTTTTTATCTTCCCTGGAGGGAAAAGCTTTTCGGGCAGCAGGTCAGGTTGGTGCTCCATTGCACCCGCACATACACAAAATACATGGATGTATTTTTGGCTCTTACGACTCCAGAGCATCCGTATTGAATTACATGACTGGCCGGCCCAGTCTCAGTAGCTAGCGCTTCGACATCAGCATGTCGTTCTAGCTAATCTTTGTTTCCTAGGATTGAGATCCAATGCCATGAAAGCATGCTCTTTCCTGTTTAGAGGACAACATTTTTGGGTGTCACATGGAATTTGAGCGTAAGCGGGCACAGCTGTCTCCCGCTCGTGTCGAATCCATTCTCAACACCATCAAGGAAATCAAGCTAGACCAGAAAGTGACCATCACTTTCAGAGATCTTAGCTCTCATGGCAGCTGTATCCACGGTGACACCTTGGACCTTCTGCACATGAGAGCATTTCAGTTGTGGCTAGGAACCAGGGGATTTTACTCTAGGGCCAATCCCCAATAAGGGCTACGCGCCAGGTGCTTCGTACCCTTCCTATGTGGTTCAGACCCCGGTTTCTGACTCTGGGTCCCACTCTAAGTTCGTCTTGTCGTCGCAGATGCTAACGACAGACGCTTCCCTCATGGGCTGGGGTGCGGTCTTAAATGACCGTCCAGCCCAAGGGAGCTGGAGAGGCCATCTTTTTGCGCGGCACTCAATTGCCTCAAAATCATGGCTCTATTTCAGGCCCTAAAGCACTTCCTCCAGCAGTTGAGACTACCATGTCCTAGTGCGGGTGGACAACACTATGGCAGTCTCGTATATTAATCGCCAGGGCGGACTGTGCTCGCGCCGCTAAATAGCTAGCGCACCAGATTCCTGTCCCTCAGGGCGATCTACACTCTTGGAAAATTTCATGTAGCGTAGGTGGACCTCTTTGCCTCGCAAGATCGGCAAATGTCCCCTTTACTACTCTCTACTCTAAGTCAAGCTGGTCTTCCAGCCAGCGTAATTAAGACTATTCTAAGTACTAGGACTGCCTCCCCTCAAATAGAATGTATTTGAAAAGTTGGTGCATGACGAAGCAGGTAGACCCAGTCCACTGCCGAATTGTTTCAGTGCTGGAGTTTCTGCAGAAAAAAAAAAAAAAAAAAAAATTGTCCTCTGGCTTGTGCCCCTTTGAACCACTAGAGTCAGCGCCTCAGGTTTCTGACCCTTAAGATGGTTTTTCTAAATGGTGTTACCTCTCTAAGAGGAGCGGACAGCTATTGCCCTCTCCTATGAGGCGCGTGGGCTCACTTCGCCTCTAGGAATCAGGGCTCATTCAACCAGGGGAATCGCCTCATCAATTGCATTAGCAAGAGGTATTCCCTTGCAGCAAGTATGTGACACGGAGGGTTGGTCCTCTCCGCACACATTTGCCAACATGCATCCTATTGTTTTGAAGCCTTCTGTCCTCCGCCTTTACAGTTTCGGAGCAGGAGAGACATCACTTACTGTGTCCAGTATGTGCTCTTCAGATTTACATCCACCGCATTAGCCAGTGGCGTAAGTCAGAGCAGCTTTTACATGTTTTGAAGCCGCAAGCTCCGTGAGAGATGCTATTGCCCTCTCCTATAAGGCGCGTGGGTTCAATTCGCCTCTAGGAATCAGGGTTCATTCAACCAGGGGAATCGCCTCATCAATTGCACTAGCAAGAGGTATTCCTTTGCAGCAAGTCTGTGATGCGGAGAGTTGGTCCTCTCCGCACACATTTGCCAATATGCATCCTATTGTTTTGAAGCCTTCTGTCCTCCGCCTTTACAGCTTCGGAGCAGGAGAGACTTCACTTACTGTGTCCAGTACGTGCTCTTCAGATTTACGTCCACCGCATTAGCCAGTGGCGTAAGTCAGGGCAGTTTTTACATGTTTTGAAGCCGCAAGCTACGTGAGAGATGCTATTGCCCTCTCCTATGAGGCGCGTGGGTTCACTTCGCCTCTAGGAATCAGGGTTCATTCAACCAGGGGAATCGCCTCATTAATTGCACTAGCAAGAGGTATTCCTTTGCAGCAAGTCTGTAACGCGGAGGGTTGGTCCTCTCCCCACACATTTGCCAATATGCATCCTATTGTTTTGAAGTCTTCTGTCCTCCGCCTTTACAGCTTCGGAGCAGGAGAGACTTCACTTACTGTGTCCAGTGTGTGCTCTTCAGATTTATGTCCACCGCATTAGCCAGTGGCGTAAGTCAGAGCAGCTTTTACATGTTTTGAAGCCGCAAGCGGCGTGAGAGATGCTATTGCCCTCTCCTATGAGGCGCGTGGGCTCACTTCGCCTCTAGGAATCGGGGTTCATTCAACCAGGGGAATCGCCTCATCAATTGCACTAGCAAGAGGTATTCCCTTGCAGCAAGTCTGGTACGCGGAGGGTTGGTCCTCTCCGCACACATTTGCCAATATGCATCCTATTGTTTATGAAGCCTTCTGTCCTCCGCCTTTACAGCTTCGGAGCAGGAAAGACTTCACCTACTTTGTCCAGTACGTGCTCTTTAGATTTACGTCCACCGCATCAGCTAGTGGCGTAAGTCAAAGCAGCTTTTACATGGTCTGGGGCCGCAACGGGGGGTGGCCCCCACTACACTGGGCTATTGCCCTCTCCTATGAGGCACGTGGGCTCACTTCGCCTCTAGGAATCAGGGCTCATTCAACCAGGGGGATCGCCTCATCTATTGCAAGAGCTGGCAAGAAGTATTCCCCTGCAGCAAGTGTGTGACATGGAGGGTTGTCCTTTCCGCACACATTTGTTAGATTTTATAATCTGGATGATCATGGCACTCCGGGCTCACAGGCCCTCGAGTCAGCTTCCCAGATATAGTTCTGAGACCTTTTTGGCCTTGTGCGCACACGCTACACAACCTTGGGGTCCAGACACTTGCAGTGCGGCGGCGTTGGTATTCTCGTTCCCATAGCGTTTTCACGCAGCATCGAGTGTAGCCTTTGAAAGGGAACGTCTCGGGTTACTTTGCTGTAACCCTGTTCCCTGAAAAGGCGGGAACGAGATGCTGCGTCCCAATGCCGCACTGCCTACGTGACCGGACGTCCGTTCAGACAAATCAATCTGAGGAATGTTTCCGGTTCACTCCTATTTATAACCTGCAGGTGCGTCTCATCAGATGACGTCACCCGACCGAGGTTATATAAGCCAAAATTTGGCGTGTTTGATACACACATGCTTCACAACCGGCAACATGACAAGATGTTCCCATAGCGTTTTCACGCAGCATCTCGTTCCCGCCTTTTCAGGGAACAGGGTTACAGCAAAGTAACCCGAGACGTTTTACACACACGTAGTCACGGTGTTATAGTAAACAGTACACGCATGCACGACGATTACCCACAATTCCGCAGCGCAAGAGAGGGAAAAACCGTTGGCTCACTTGTGATCATGTGACGCTTGGCGTCAAAGCAAGAAGCGCATACGTGATAAATAATACTCGGTACTCGTAAACCAAGACTTGTTCATTTTCCAAGTCAAAATTTATTATACATCCTTGCTCGTCTTGCAGAACACTCGCAAACCGTGTTACTCACATTTCAAGGTATTTTATATTTATATAACAGCATTTCTACAGTGTGTAATGTGTGTAACACTCTGCTTTTGGCTTTCTCTGCTTTAATACAGTTGTGCATTATGTTTCACAGACACAGATCAGCTATATCAATATTCAAGGGCTAATAAAAAGAGGTAAAGAGAGATAAGGAATCATACAAAGTAGGTACACACTGAACAACAGCTCAGAACTTACAGAATGACTGACTGTGTCAACTTAGCAAGTGTCTTTATTTAGAGTACAGGACACTGTGTCCTCCAGTGGTGTACTGTAAATCACCCTGAACAAGCTGGATGCATTTAGTCTTATTCAACACGACTAGTTGTGATATGTAGACCAACAGGTTTTTTTGTACAGTAGGTGTCTTTTTCTTGAAACAACGTGAAACAGCCGGTTTCTAAAAGCAGGTTGGTGGGGACTAATTTGTCCTCAGACAAACACTACATGAGTGAAGATCTCAACTGCCCCAATGTTGTACCCAACGTTATTCCTGTGTTTTTAGGTATACTGCAAGTCTTATTTATAAAAGACCCTGACGCAGGTAGACACACACACACACATACACACACATACAATTGCACACACACACACAATTGCACACACAGTCACAGACAGTGAAAGTGAAAGTAAGTTAGACCAGTATTGACTTTTGAACTTTGCAATGTTAACGCTGTTAACTGGGTAATACAATAATGGTGTGGGTGTGGTCTCATGTCTATGTACAGAGTTTTAACACCTCATGTATAGTTGATTTACAGTGGTGTAAAAAACTATTTGACCCCTTCCTGATTTCTTATTTTTTTGCATGTTTGTCACACCTGAATGTTTCTGCTCATCAAAAACCGTTAACTATTAGTCAAAAATAACATAATTGAACACAAAATGCAGTTTTTAAATGAAGGTTTACGTTATTAAGGGAGAAAAAAAACTCCAAATCTACATGGCCCTGTGTGAAAAAGTGATTGCCCCCCTTGTTAAAAAATAACTTAACTGTGGTTTATCACACCTGAGTTCAATTTCTGTAGTCACCCCCAGGCCTGATTACTGCTGTAGCGCAGCCACATAAAAGGGCATTTTAACAAACAGGGAAATGGATTAAGGAGCTAATGCTGCTCACCTGTGCTCGTAAATTTGCCCGATCTGGTTTTATTTGTCCCCATTGACAGTGTTGGCCACGGGTAAGCTCTTGCGAGCATGCGCGATCGCAGCGCGAGAGAACCCGGAAGCGGCGGCGGGTCACGTGTGCCGGTATAAAGCCGGAACCGGCAAGTGGCTCGGGACGGAGAGATTTACCCAGCGCGCTGTTTTTTCTGAGAGAGAGTTTGTTGGATGGTTCTGAAGGAGTACTTTTCCCCGGTTGGATTATTCCTCATAGACACTAACAATTCACTTCTCGTTCCGTTGCTCGAGCTCCCGGATTTGTCATCTATACCGGTGAGGCCGAGCCAATCTCTCCCATGCATCATTTCACACACTGCAATAACATTGACTCTGGACAATCATACACGCACTCACACACCCGCATACACCATACACATTGTTTATATTTGTATATTTTTTGTATATATTGGTTTTGGTGCACCTTGTTTGTTTGTTTGTTGGTTTGTTTGGTTTAATACACTTTGGTTTGGTTTATACATAGTTATTGTGTCACGTCTTTACTTGTCCTGCCTTGATTGCGCAATACCGGAAGTGTGGTTTAAAAACCCGTATTTTGATTCTCGACCCCGTAGCAAAGTAACTAGTGGTTTAATTAAATCCAAGTGTTACACTGCCACACCTGTTTCAATCAAGAAATCACTTAAATAGGAGCTACCTGACACAGAGAAGTAGACCAAAAGCACCTCAAAAGCTAGACATCATGCCAAGATCCAAAGAAATTCAGGAACAAATAAGAACAAAAGTAATTGAGATCTATCAGTCTGGTAAAGGTTATAAAGCCATTTCTAAAGCTTTGGGACTCCAGCAAACCACAGTGAGAGCCATTATCCACAAATAGCAAAAACATGGAACAGTGGTGAACCTTCCCAGGAGTGGCCGGCCGACAAAAATTACCCCAAGAGCGCAGAGACAACTCATCCGAGAGGCCACAAAAGACCCCAGGACAACATCTAAAGAACTGCAGGCCTCACTTGCCTCAATTAAGGTCAATGTTCACGACTCCACCATAAGGAAGAGACTGGGCAAAAACGGCCTGCATGGCAGATTTCCAAGGCGCAAACCACTTTTAATTAAAAAGAACATTAAGGCTCATCTCAATTTTGCTAAAAACATCTCAATGATTGCCAAGACTTTTGGAAAAATACTTTGTGGACCGGCGAGACAAAAGTTGAACTTTTTGGAAGGTGCATGTCCCATTACATCTGGCGTAAAAGTAACACAGCATTTCAGAAAAAGAACATCATATCAACAGTAAAATATGGTGGTGGTAGTGTGATGGTCTGGGGTTGTTTTGCTGCTTTAGGACCTGGAAGGCTTGCTGTGATAGATGGAACCATGAGTTCTACTGTCTACCAAAAAATCCTGAAGGAGAATGTCCGGCCATCTGTTCGTCAACTCAAGCTAAAGCGATCTTGGGTGCTGCAGCAGGACAATGATCCAAAACACACCAGCAAATCCACCTCTGAATGGCTGAAGAAAAACAAAATGAAGACTTTGGAATGGCCAAGTCCTGACCTGAATCCTATTGAGATGTTGTGGCATGACCTTAAAAAGGCAGTTCATGCTAGAAAACCCTCAAATAAAGCTGAATTACAACAATTCTGCAAAGATGAGTGGGCCAAAATTCCTCCAGAGCGCTGTAAAAGACTCATTGCAAGTTATCGCAAACGCTTGATTGCAGTTATTGCTGCTAAGGGTGGCCCAACCAGTTATTAGGTTCAGGGGGCGATTACTTTTTCACACAGGGCTATGTAGGTTTGGATTTTTTTTCTCCCTAAATAATAAAAACCATCATTAAAAAAACTGCATTTTGTGTTTACTTGTGTTATCTTTGACTAATAGTTAAATGTGTTTGATGATCAGAAACATTTTGTGTGACAAACATGCAAAAGAATAAGAAATCAGGACGGGGGCAAATAGTTTTTCATACCACTGTATATAAGGTATAGACATATAAATATAAACATATAAATAATATTACAGTAGGAATACTCTGATGTCCATTTGAACCTCATAGAGCCTCGTCCTGAAGTGGATGTGTGTAGCTGCCACTATAGACTCCCTTAACACAGAACTGGTTCAGCAGAAACTCACGACTAAAGTTGTTGCACAGTGACTGGAGCATAGGGGTGTGCCAAAAAATCGATTCACAGAAAAATCTAGATTCTCTTTTCCAACGATTCAGAATTGATCTAAAATGTCCAAGAATCGATTTAATAAATAAATAAAATCAGCTAGCTGTTTTTAAATTAGCCTCCATTTTTGTAACTAGCCCACTGGTCTGTACTGATGTCACCACGCAGGCAGTTTTTGAACGTAAGCGTGCGCGGCAAATCACTAAAACAAAGAGGAAGCAAATATGGATGAGAGGGAGATCCAATCAGCCCCGTCTTCACTTAAAGCTAAAGTTTGGCGTCATTTCAGTTTTTACCGAATGCCTGGAAGCACTGCGCTGGACATGACACACACCATGTGCAAGCTTTGCGAAACGAAGACCAAGTACTTCGGCAGCACAACAAATGCGCGTGCTCATATTACTAGGCATCACCCGGAGCTCAGCAACACGGAGCAGAGTCAGCCGCCAGCTGGAGACCAACGCACACTGCAGTGCTTCACGAAACTCCCTGATGTTATTTTTTGTCTTCTCCGGTTGTGTTCTACATGATATTTGTGGTAAACTTTCCTAAAAATGTATCTATTTTCAACCATTTTGTATTATAAAGAAGCACTTTATTTTTGTTCCAACTTTTAGCAATTGTGAACCAGACAATGTTTTTGATAAAAGGCACTTTCCTGAGAATTTAACTTAATAAATGTGAAAAAGACACTTTAATGTCTCCGTTTGTCATTCTGTATAGCAAAGCAGATGAGAGTAGATCATGGTCAGAAACCCGATTAGAAATCATTATGAATAAAATCTAATCATTTTGAATCGAAAATCTTTTTGAATCGAAAATCGATTTTGAATCGAATCGTGGCCTCAAGAATCGGAATCGAATTGAATCGTGAGATGGTAAAAGATTCCCACCCCTACTGGAGCAGCCCTGTAGTCTTGGGACCCAAGATTGAAAATTGTACATCAAAATTTATTGTGTACCCATTGACCCAAATTAATGACCTGGTGAGGTGTGGATCGATTTTACGCGACACTAAATCTCACAAAGAAATATTTCCTTGACTCATATATCTCATCTATAATATACACTTTATATACCTGTTCTCCCATTGCATTCTAATAACTCTGTAACGACGCGGGTCTTATGAGGGGCAAAATAAAAGGTGCGCATAAAATGTTCAGAATAGGTAGATCCGCTGGCTGCTACCCCGCAGAGTTCTTAACAGTTTATAGACACGCGGTTGCCAGGCAAAGCCGCGATCAGCCTGAGAGCGCCACACCTGGCAGTGTGTTTCTTTAAGGGCCCTAATACCTCCGCACTTCGTTCAATCATTTAGGTAGCACCGGTAAGGGATCAGGGCCAAAGAACCAAAGAAAGAAAGAGAAAAAGACAGAGAGAAAGACAGGAAAAGAAAGACAGACAGACGAGCGCCCTCAAGAGAGGGAGAGAGGCAACGACCCAGCCTCTGAGGCATGTCTCTTTAAAACGCCGGCATGAGAGAGAGAGAAGGAAGAGAGAGAGAGAGAAAAGCCTCAGTTCAGCATGCACTCTTAGTTAAGTGCAAAGCTTGAAGTAAAAAACTGTCTCTCCTGTAAATCATCGGTAAGCACTCAAGGCCCAGAGAGAATCTTGTAAGTTTTATGTTTAGTTATCAGAGCCCAGTCCATTCTCTCATAGACAGCGGAGCTCTGTTTATTTTTGTGTTTTCAGTTTTCTTTTGTTTCCTTTTGAGTTTTCTAATTAATAATCCCACGCCATTTCCAAACAGACAGGTCTTCATAAGCTCTCTTATAGGGCTCTCACAAACATTAAAACATCTCGTGGTGCGGCTCTTAACCATATAACAGACTCATCAATAGAATCCTTTCTCTATAGTGTGTATATTTATAACTAAGGGCTCTGGGATGTAGTGAGCAACAGGGCAGATTTGATTGTTTTCAGATGGCCAAGCTCCACTCTGACAAAATTACTAATTAGTGTGTGTGTGTGAGAGAGAGAGCAAGACAGAAATCAGAGCTCAAAATCCAGCAACCATGAGCATGTGTGTTGTGTGATTAAAATGTAACAGTCCACAACTAGAACTTAATAGGATTGAAAAAAATTTTATAAAACTATAATCAAGTCACATCAAATCCTGCTGTCTCCATCCTGTTTGATCAGTTCTTTATCAAACAAACTGACAGAATAAAGAAATAGAGCAGACTTTACGTCTTAAGGAAGCTCAGGTCCGTTATTGTCTTCAGCAAAATGTTGCTGATCTTTTATTAGTCTCTAGTGCCAAGTGCATCACAGTAAGTGCCCTTTGAGTTACAAATTTTCAAAGATTCGAACAAGCTGACAGAAGTAAGATCACATGTCGTGCATGTTTCACGCATGCAGTAGGCATCCCAGAATGTTTGAAAGCAAGTGCGAAAGCAGTGGCAATGAGGCTTGTACGGCTAATAAATGCCAATCAATAACGATGGACACAAAAATAAAAATGATTGAGAGAATGGAGTGAGGTGAAAAGATGGCAGACATTGCTTGTTCTTTTAACATGAATTAACCACGATTCTAAAAAAAAAAAAAAAAACATGTTAGTTTTATACTGTGTATAGCCAATTATGTTAGTATCAGTACCTAGACAATGTTTGCTGGACTTACAAACAAATTGGACTTATGAACAAGCTCTTGGAACAGAACTTGTTCATATGTAGGGGACTTACTGTATTCTTTGCTGCGATCTGCCGGGGCAGCAGCATCAGAAGCAGTCATTCTAAAAAACTTAACAAGCTAATCAAGGAGGCTTGCACAATATTGAGCACTGCCATAGAGTGTTTGGAGTAAACAATCATAGAGAAAACCTCAGATCCCCTCCACGACCTACTGGCTAAACAGAGGAGAACATCCAGCAAGAGAATGCTTCAAAGAACTCTACAGGAATTCTTTATTGCAAACGGCACTTTCTAATAACTCTGCTCTGTGTTAGGACTGGGATCTCCTCCTCTGACCTCACTATTAATAGGTTCATATATATTCTTTCATTGCACTAATATGATTATTTCTTTTGATTCTTTCTTTTATTGAAATTTCAACTTGCTGGTGCACCTTGTGTACAGTTATTTAAGTTCCCACCTGTATATACAATCATCATACACATGTACATAGTATATTCTTATTATGTTACACCATGTTTGCCATATTAATGTACCTTATGTTAGTTTTTTTAACCTTACCGTTTTCTAAGCTAAAGGGTTAATTTAAGCTGGAGTAAGAAGTAATATAAACTACACATTATTGGGTATATTTCTTAATAAATTCAGATTCTGTTCATATGTGTGTCACCGGGATGCAGCTTTTTAGACTGTTGATTAAAAATAAACTGCAATCTGAAACACACTGCATGTGAATGACATGTGGTGGTGAAGACGATGATTTCAACTCTCTCAAATGAAAACCTAGCATTTGTGGCTTTAATGGCAGGTTACCCCCTGCTATGTGGAAAGTCTTAGATCACAACACACCTTAAACCCCAGTCACTGAATCTGGCATAAAAGCTGTGCCAAAGATGTTGTGCAGATCTGATGGTGGCGACCCCTCGTTAGGAGCAGGCGAACGACAGAGCGTATATAAAAAGTCAGTCAGAAAAAGAAAATATATTATATTAATATATTATAATCATAATATTTCCATATATCTCAATATATACAGTATAGCAATAAATCTAGTATTAATTTTTATTTTATTAAAAAAAAATTTCCTGCAGTGTGTATAGATTTCTTTTGGCTAACTATATACAGGTTTATAAAAGTTACTGTAAAGTATATAAGGTTTGAAATCATAAAAAATGTGTGTCTGGGCTTCTCTTTGAAACATTAAGATCTTTTGCATATCCTGCTTTCAATTGGCTTGGAGACGCTGCTTTTTTCCGAACTCCGCCAGACTGACCTATTTCTCAACTTTTTCGTCCTCTTACGAAGTGTGAACATATAACAGATAAGTATTTTTCAGTATCTTTTAATATATTCACTCGAAACGCCTGTTATATCGTTAGGTTTTAATTGTTTTGCAGCACACCGCTTCTAGCCGGCTTTCCATTAGCATTGCTAGCCTGTTAGCCCGACTATCATAAGTTTGTTTACGCTCTTGCACACCGGTTATTTCCGTTTCTATACACCATGTCGGTTGTGTCTGTGCCTCTGAGTGCAGGTAAGGAAACATTGGAGTTGCACTTGGTGGATGTGGAGCTGGAGGCCGTGCAGAAGCTGATCCGCGATCTACAGGTAAAGCTGGCCCGCTACAGCAGTGGAAAGCCATGCTGGGATCATCGCGGACCGTCGCTCACCTGTCCCAAGGCAAGGCAAGGCAAGTTTATTTGTATAGCACATTTCATACACAATGGTAATTCAAAGTGCTTTACATAGAAGAAGAAAAACATGAAATGAAATAAAAGATAATAGCAATAAGACATTTTAACAAAAACTTTTAAATTTCATTTAAAATAAAAATAAATGCAGTTTGCAACAAAACTTTAAACTAATTAAAATTTAATTAAAATAAAAATAAAAGACTAAGTAAAACTAATAAAAACATAATTTCAAATAAAAATAAAACAGTTTAAGAAATTAGATAAACATAAGATAGTACAGTCAGTTCGGACGTAGCACAGTGCTCATTGAATAAATGCACAGCTGAACAGATGAGTTTTGAGTCTAGATTTAAATGTGACTAATGTTTTAGCACATCTGATCTCTTCTGGAAGCTGGTTCCAACTGCGGGCAGCATAATGGCTAAAGGCGGACTCCCCTTGTTTTGTGTGAACCCTTGGTATTTTTAACTGACCCGAACCTAATGATCTCAGTGGTCTGTTAGGATTATATTCAGTAAGCATATCTGTAATGTATTTAGGTCCTAGGCCATTAAGTGATTTATAAACAAGTAAAAGTACTTTAAAATCTATCCTGAATGTTACAGGAAGCCAGTGTAAGGACCTGAGGACTGGTGTGATGTGATCAGATTTTCTGGTTCTAGTCAGAATCCTGGCAGCAGCATTCTGGATGAGCTGCAGCTGTCTAATGGTCTTCTTGGGAAGGCCGGTGAGGAGACCATTACAATAATCCACCCTGCTGGTGATAAAGGCATGGACTAGTTTTTCCAAGTCTTGATTTGAGACAAAACATCTAATTCTTGCAATGTTTTTGAGATGATAGTATGCTGATTTAGTTACGGCTTTGACATGACTACTGAAACTAAGGTCTGTCTCCAGAATCACCCCAAGATTCTTGACTTGATTTTTAGTTATCTGACCCCTAGAGTGAAGGTATGCATTCACCTTCAGAGCTTCATCTTTGTTTCCAAATGCAATGACTTCAGTTTTCTCCTTGTTTAATTGAAGGAAATTCTGGCACATCCAACTGTTAATTTCATCAATGCATTTGCAGAGGGAGTCTATGGGGCTAAAATCATTTGGAGATAAGGCTAGGTAAAGCTGGGTATCATCAGCATAGCTGTGATAGGCAATTTAGTTCTTTCTCATTATCTGACTTAGAGGGAGCATATATAGGCTAAACAGGAGCGGTGCAAGAATTGAGCCTTGTGGGACTCCGCATGTCATGGACGTCCACTTGGACTTGTGCTCTCCTATACTCACATAATAACCTCTCCCTTCTAAGTATGACCTGAACCATTTGAGTACCATGCCAGAAAGCCCGACCCAGTTTTCCAGTCTTTCTATTAGTATGTTATGATCAACAGTGTCAAACGCAGCGCTAAGATCTAGCAGTACCAACACTGATATTTTGCCGGAATCAGAATTTAAACGAATATCATTTATTATCTTTAGGAGCGCTGTCTCTGTACTGTGATGCGCTCGGAAACCAGATTGAAAACTGTCTAGGTATTCATTTGAGTTTAAATGGTTGTTCACCTGATGAAAGACAACCTTTTCAATAATCTTACCTATAAAAGGAAGATTTGATATTGGTCTGTAGTTATTTAATACGGAGTTATCAAGATTATTCTTTTTCTTTCAGGTAAATTCTCGGCGTGACACAATCTCTCCGACAACCTCAACCCCGCGTGTTTCTCTGCCCAGGTCCAACGCACCACGGACGCAGCCTGCCCAGGTTTTCTTCACCCCGGCGCCGGGATACCACGAAGCCTGGATACAGCAGCAGCGGAAGGCCCACGCCATGCACCGGGCAAGGACCTCTCCCCGAAACCGTTTCGTTCCTCTCCGGGAGACGGTACACAACGCGCTGGTCATCGGAGACTCCATCGTCCGGCACGTGCGTGCTACCACGGCTAAAGGTAAGGCGTACACACGCTGTTTACCTGGTGCACGTGTTCTTGATGTTGCTGCACAGGTGCCTGCAGCCCTCAGGAAGAACATTCGAGCTGTGGTCCTTCATGTTGGCTCGAACGACACCAGGCTGAGGCAGACGGAGATCCTAAAGAAGGACTTTGAGAAGGTTGAGAAGGTCCGCAGCACATCATCCACGACAAAGATCGTCGTATCTGGACCGCTTCCCACATTTCAGCGAGGAATCGAGAGGTTCAGTAGATTATTTGCCTTTAATGAATGGTTACAATCTTGGTGTCAACAACAGAGATTACCCTTTGTTGATAATTTGAATGTTTTCTGGGAGCGTCCTAGGCTCTACCACACCGATGGCCTGCACCCTAGCAGAGCTGGAGCAGCGGTCCTTTCAGACAACATCTCCAGGACACTACGAACCATCTGACTGGCGGTAAGTCATACCTTAGACATTAGCCACAATACAACTCACCATACTGATAGACGCACACACATAGCCTGCCCTATAGAAATTGTGTCTGTTCGCCGAATAGTGAGAAAGAAAAAAAATTCGCTAAATCCAACCGAAACAATCTGATAGCCATTTAACCAGAAAAAGGCCAAATAAGTCATCGAAATCTACCTCTAAAGTTTGGACTTCTCAACATTAGATCCCTTGCGCCGAAAGCACTTATTGTTAATTAAATAATATCAGATTATTGCCTTGACGCACTCTGCCTCACCGAAACCTGGCTTAAACCAAATGAATATATTGATCTGAATGAGCCTACTCCATCAGGATATTTCTATAAGCATGAGCCCTGTCTAACTGGTCGTGGTGGTGGTGTCGCCACTATCTACAATGATGTACTCACTGTTACTCAGAAAATAAGGCCCAGGTTTAACTCATTTGAAGTGCTCATCATTAATGTTGCATTTAATGAAATACATAATAAACCCGCGCTATATTTTACAATGGCCACCGTGTACAGACACCCAGGGCCATATGTTGATTTTCTTTCTCAGAACATTAGACACTGTTGCTCCCATCAGATTAAAAAAAGTCAGAGATAAAACACTTGCTCCTTGGTACAATAGTCATACTCGTGCCCTAAAGAGAGCAACCCGTAACCTCGAGCGAAAATAGAGAAAAACTAAATTAGAAGTTCTTCGAATTGCGTTTAAAGACAGTATGTGTAGCTATAGACAGGCTCTAAAAACTGCTAGGACCGAGCATCTTAGCCAACTGATAGCAAGAAACCGAAACAATCCCAAGTTCTTATTTAGTACAGTGGCTCGCCTAACAAAACCTAAGATGCCCGCAGAGAGTATCCCATCACAGTTTAGAAGTGAAGACTTTATGGATTTCTTTAATGAAAAAATCGATAGCATCAGGAAGAAAATAATGGAGGTTCAACCTCTAACAGTATCTCATGATCTAGTTCAGCCTATAGCTTCACATTTAGATTTTCAGTGCTTTACAGGTGTACAGTGGTTACTCAATCGGAATGTAGGTTCTACCGCCGCCACGCTCGGCGGTACCGTTTGGCTTTGTGCGTTTGCTGGCTTTTACCGCTGAGTGGCGCTACAACTATATAACTACAGACTGACGCCTCATGCCTTAGTTCATTCTCTCCTGGATTAATGAGACACAGAGTTTTAGAACTGCACGTAGTAGTGGATAAAATCAAGTAAAACATTGTAGTTAAACAAATTTATAATCTGTTATAAAACTAAAATTACAGTACAAATGTAGAATTCAAATTAAATTAAATCTTATTAGGATCAAATTTAAACAAAAATGTTAATACAGTGAGCCTTTGGATTTTATCATGTGTAATTAGAAAAGATGCGTGTAGGGTTTTGTGTCGTCTTATATCTTGTGTTCTTTAAATTTGTAGTAGATTTATTAACTGAAATAAATGACAATAAAATTATAACATTGTCAGGACGTTCTACTGCGTCAGCTGATGTTGGTCATTCAGCCCCGCTTGTGTTTGTGCGTTATTATAAGAATGAAATGCAGTAGACTGTTATGATCTGTAACGGATTCGACCCATGTTGCACGGGTGGCACCATAAAGCACGGACACGAGGCGAGGTCTTACGGGGAAAGGGTAATTTATTTAGGTAAAATGGGAAAGGGAAAGTGTTCAAGGAGGAAGAATGGAAAGAATGGGATAAAGGTTGTGCATGGGGGCTGTGCCACACTGGAATGCGGGCACACAGCTAACGATAAGTGTTGGTGCGCGGAGTGGCAGAACTGAGCACGCGGAGGCAGCGCTTCTCCCGCTGTCGATGGCCGGCGCGAGTCCTCGCTGATGTAAAAACTTAACACAAACGTCCTCGCAGCCTTTTCCTCTTCGGCAGCGGGGCTGCGAGGGTGGGCACGGTGCGGGAGTGAAGATGCCGCGGGAGCTCGCGCAGCTCTTTCTCGCGCTGTCCTCAGCGCGGAGATCAAAGGGGGGAATTCTAGTGTCCTTGTTTAAAGTCCCTGGGGCGCGTCACATCGCCCCACTCACATGCTTCTTTCATATTCTCCATCACATCACGTACTTCCCAGACCTTGGACAAAACTCCGCGCCTTGCTTTTATAATGTGGAACAAGCCCGAGTTTATATTAGCGTTAATTATCGCCAGCCGGCACGAATAGGCGGCTCCGTCCCTTTGCTGCCTATTCAGGAAGCCTACGAAGTGAGCGAGTAGCGATAGTAGATTTGGGCGCACGCCTATCACAGACGCAAGCCGTGGCAGATTATCATAATTGTCCTAAACTTGTATTTCATAAGGTTTTCCGAGCGGTGGTACAGCGCAACGGGGGTCATTATTTACTAATAAACATTAAACGAATTTACAAAACTTTTAAGCGTGCGATTAAGCGCTGATTCTACGTAGGAAAGTAAAGAAGAGGATCCTGATGCTCAACATTCCGGAGACCAAACCCCATTTAAATTAAATTAACAAATATTGCAAGTAAATAACAATAGCCCACGTTTTAAAAAGCATTTTTATTTAGATTATAAAAAATAATCCTGCATCTATTTTAGGTGTTCCAGCTGCCACTGTTCTAGAATTCAAATTAAATCAAATATCATTAGGATCAAATTTTAGCCCAATAAATGTTAACACGGTGAGCCTTTAGATTTTTTATTGGGGGTGTCGCGGTGGTTGATTATTCAGTGAAACAAAGGCTCAGCTGAAAAATGTTAGGCACATCAGTCACTTAACCCCCAATAAAAGGTATTTAGTTGTAATATAACAGATGCGCACTAAATACCAAACCTAAACCAGGCACAAGGATTAATAAAACAAGATAGCCCCCATACCCGTTTTTTTTTATAAAAATACCAAAGAAGATTATTTTTTATAGACTGATTAAAAACAATGCAATTTACGCTATTATAAGGAAAATCTCAAGTTCTTCCATTCCAGGGATTAAAAAGGCAACAATGTTAACTTTAGAATCTAGAATCCAGAAGATTAAAATTACACAAATTTAAATCACTGAAAGTCAGCCTCAGATTCAAGAGGTTTTTAAAGTGGGGAGAAGTGCATTTTAGTTTCTCTGAATGTATAGGTGAGAACAGCTGATTCACACCTGGGGAGGGTGAATAATTTGTATTTGACTGTTGTCTGGCATTGTAAAGCACTATAGTGACACTAAAAGAACAACCCAGGATTAATAGGAATTATTATACTGCATAATTATTATTTAGCACAAAAAAATTCCTTGCGCTCGGGAAAACTATGCGATTAGACTTTAGGAAATTAAAGCGGAGGGTTTTTATTTAGACTATAAAAAAATAACCTGCGTCTATTTTTAGGCGTGCCAGCTGCCACTTTTTAGTTAGAAGTTTTCTAAACAAATCTTATAATGCCCACATGACATGACGGAATAAAGGCACGGCTTATTATGATCCCGGGCTTGCACCCCGCGCCATAAAATACTTAGGGTTTGTTGGGTTACAGTGGATTTTACTACGCGGTGTAAGTGCAATGGCCATCCGTCCACTCGCGCTGACTCTGCTCCCCGCGGATGGCCGGACCGGCCCCTCCCACCTCTCGCTCCTTTAAAGTCCCCGGGGCGCGTTCAATTTGCCCCACTTGCATGCCGCACTTCCGCGCTGTTGCACGCGTGTTGCATACACAGAGCGTAGTAAAATCCACTGTAGCCCAACAAACCACAAATATTTTATAGCGCTGGGGTGCAAGACCGGGACCATTAGCAACGATAGCTCACCAGTCGTGTGTAATTCTGCGGTCCCGCTGCTTCGCATGTTTGAAGGGGAGGCCGCCTAACTAGTGAGCGAGGAGCGATATTGATTTGGGCGCACGCCGTGACAGGCTGAAAAAACTGTGTCAGATTAATGTGCAAAAACTATATAATAAAACTATATAAGACTACATGCCTTTATAAGACTCAACTTTTATTTAAGCGCACTCACAATAACGAAAAAACTTAATGATTTTGTAAATGTTTGAAAGCAAATAAGCTGCGCTGTTCTGTATTGTTTTTGGTGAACTTAAGCGCGTCAGAAAATGAACTCAAACGTTTTTTTAAATGGTCAGAGTCAGTCTGCTTGCTGTTTTCCCGACGCATCCATAATCAAACTTCATGGAAAACTTCATGAGTGCTGATTTAGACTATGGAGTAAATTAAAGAGGAGAATCACGATGCCGAATCGAAGTCCTGAGCCCAAACCTCATTTAAATTAAATTAAATTAACAAATATTATAAGTAAAAAACAATAGCCCACGTTTAGAAACCGTTTATAAATTCTTTCCGACATGAGTTGGCCCGGTGTTATGCGCAGAGCGCCGGGAGATTTCCTGAAGCTCCGAAATCGCGGGGCATTTGTAGCGTTTTTACGCCGGGAAGAGGTTTTGAGCTGTATACACACGCATTCCTGCCTATACAACTCTTAAAACTACACCTGTGACACAATAACAGTAATATTTCGAACATTCTGCAGGCTGATATTTGGAGAAAGGAAAGAATAATGAATAAACCAGTTGTTGGGTCAAAATAACCCAACCAGGTGTTCATTTGTAAACTACATCTCATATGAGCCAACATGAGCAACCCAACAATGTGTTTAAAGTACCTGAAATAATCCAGAACTTAAATAACAATAAACAGATACAGAGATACGCTATATAACAGTCACTATTGTATTTACTGCAACGAGCGAAAATGTCACTTTGCGCCACCTGGCGGCCATTTTACGAATGACTTTAAAATGCAACTGATTTATTTTGGCCGCTGACGTTTTTACACGGCGGTGAGCACGGCAGTAATAACCATTCCAAATGATCAACTACTGTAGGACAGGAAGAGCTGTATAAACTTATCACCTCAGCTAAATCAACAACGTGCCTGTTAGACCCAATACCAACCAGATTTTTAAAAGAAGTGATGCATACGATTGAAGAGCCACTTCTAAACATTATTAATTGTTTCTAATATCTAGGTCACGTCCCTAAACCTTTCAAGTTGGCAGTTATTAAGCCGCTTCTTAAAAAATCTAATTTGGACGCGAATGAAATAAATTAGACCGATTTCAAAAAAAAATTTTTTATAAAAAGTAGTATCAGCTCAAATGTGCACATTCTTGCAGGAAAACAACATCCTTGAAGAATTTCAGTCAGGTTTTAGGCCCCATCATGGTAAAAAACTGCACAAGTTAAGATTGCGAACGACTTGTTTTTAGCTTCGGACCAAGGCTGCATATTTTTAAAATTAGTCTTGCTTGATCTTAGTGGTGCATTGGACAATATAGATCATAATATTCTCATAGATCGCTTACAAAATCACATAGGTATTCAGGAACCGGCATTAAAATTGTTTAGATCATACCTGTCTGATCGATACCATTTTGTAGATCTACAGACGAGGCATTTAAAAATTAGCGTTTTTTTCTACGGCATGACACAATTCATCTTGCTGACTGCCGCGCTATTCTGCAAGTGCACGCCTTGCGATTTTCATCCAAGTGTTGTACTTCACAGAATTCCCACGAGGTGACACATGGAAGAACTCTGCCAGAGCACATTATATGTATAATCATTTAAAGTCTGCAATGTACAGTATAGTATTGTCTATATGCACATGTAACTTAGTGATTGTGTGAAAACAGCTACAATAAATTCTGAACAAATAGACACAGTTCTTACATATTTGTCTATTCGTTCAGAATTTTACACCAAGCTTCTTCTTTGGGTTCTGCCAAAGTCGCGTGCAGGAAGAGGAGCCACGCAGGTTTTATGTGACGGACTGATGTAAAATAAATCAAATATCTATATATAATAATATTGTTGTTGTTGTAACAGTGTTTTTAAAAATACACACTACATTAATGTTGGCAAACAGTGTTTAATCTCAACAGAGGAAACAGTTGTGTGAGGACAGGTGAATGCAGCGAAACTTCGCGGGGAAAAAAAAATGGAAACCGCGATTAATGCTATACAGTGTGTATATATATATATATTGTGGCGTGGGCGGGGCGGCGGCTGACGACCAGCATGCTTTGCGGGAATGTCGGTGTGTTCACCATGATGGGGAAAGGTGTTTGGGTTAGTGACTTCGGCCCTGTTGTGTGTGTTGAGGTGTGTGACGTGTGAAATGTGCTCCAGTTCAAGCTAGTGCTGAATTGGAGGTAGGCTCCTGAGTGAAGGTGCTGCTCATGCCATACCTGCTGTGTGCTAAATAAAGTACTCCCAGCCATTGCATTGGGCAGCAAATAAGCTCACTCGTCTCTCCAGCATTCTTCCCGGCGTAAAAACGCTACATTGGTGTCAGAAGTGGGATGGAGAGTAACGGGTTCGAGCGCACAACGGAAGACCTACTGAAAATCCAAGCGGGCCGCCAAGTAGCGGAGCGACTACTCGCTAGGAAGAAGCACTTTCCCGACAGCGCTAAAGCGAGCACACCACGGCAACCAACACGGAGCGGCGAGGTAAAAATCCCGGCGCTGGATCTCGGGGCGGAGGCTGGCGCAGCGCAAGCGCCGGAGCAAGAGACAGCTCCGCGCGCCGTTAGCCGGCAAAGCGACCTGCCGCTGCGCGAGGCCGAGCGCGCTGAGCCCATATCGGCGGTACATCACGGCGGAAGAGCCGAGCGACCGCCTGCAGCTCAGTGGCGCTCCGTTCGTGAACCTAGCCGGGGACAGGGCTACCCGTCGCGGCTAGGCAACGAGCAACTCCCCGACGTTTCGCGGCGAGGCCGAGGCACGGGACAGCGTACACCAGCAGCCGCTAAACTAACGCCGGGAGGACGCTTGGGATGCCGCGCTGGGCTCTACATCGACTGTGTGCTGGATGGCGTCTTACTGCGGGCGCTCGTGGATACCGGCTCCACTGTTTCGCTGCTGCGCACTGGATTACTGGGGCAAAGCAAGCGTGTTTGCGGACGGCCTGATCCTGCCTTCAGCATCTGCACCGTTGCTGGGGGCTACGTGAAGGTAAGGGCGTGTCGCACAGTGCGAGTCCAGGTGGGTGGACGAACTTATTCACACGGGTTCATTGTGGGGGACGTCGAGGAGGACTGCATTTTGGGTTTGGATATTTTGGAGAGATGGGGTGCAGTGCTGAACTTGTCCAGTGGAACTCTTCGTGGTAACTTCGGGGTAGCCAGGTTGCTCGGACCCAAACCACGGCCGGACAGGTTAGCAGCACACACCCGGGGGGCGGAACTTCCGGTAGCAGACCGAGCGGGAAATCTGCGCGCTAACATCGGCGCTTTCCCTCGCCGGCCGGGCAGCAAAGCGCGTGGCCGGTACTGCGAGCAAGTGGAGCGCTGTCGCGACGTAGAACCCTCGACGCAGGACGTTCCCCCCGTGCAGTCCTTCAGGTCCTCCGGTGGTGATCAGCCGCCCGAGCCAGCGTGCAGCCGTCTTACTGCGTCTCCCAGTGCGTCACCCGCAGTCGCTCCACCAGTCTCACAGAACTGTGAACCGCTCATCGCCAGGCAAAAGGGCCCCACCCAGCGCTCGCGGGCACCGCTGCAAGACTTTCGGGTGGGGGCACCCATGGAGCGAATGGGCGTGGACACTCACAGCCAGGGGCGAGATTTTGCTGCTGGCGAGCAGGTGTGGGTGTGTTCCTCCGGAAGGAGAAGGAGGGGGCTCTCGGCCGGGCGTGTGTCTCACTGGGTGGGCCCCTGTACGGTAATAGCTCGGCTCTCCGATGTCATCTACCGGGTGCGGTTGGCGGGGCGGGTACGAGTTTTGCTCCACCGGGACCGTCTTGCGCCTTACCAGCCGCACGCCGATGAAACATCGAACTCTGTGGAGGCCGGACCGCCTCAGGACTATGTTCGCGTTCATCCCTCACCTGCCAAAGGACGCCGGCGTTCCCACTGTCAGCGCCGACCGCCTCCACGCCTCCAAAACAAACTTCGTCATGGTGACCAGGGACGGTCACAGCTCGGGTGGGGGCAGTGTGGCGTGGGCGGGGCGGCGGCTGACGACCAGCATGCTTTGCGGGAATGTCGGTGTGTTCACCATGATGGGGAAAGGTGTTTGGGTTAGTGACTTCGGCCCTGTTGTGTGTGTTGAGGTGTGTGACGTGTGAAATGTGCTCCAGTTCAAGCTAGTGCTGAATTGGAGGTAGGCTCCTTAGTGAAGGTGCTGCTCATGCCATACCTGCTGTGTGCTAAATAAAGTACTCCCAGCCATTGCATTGGGCAGCAAATAAGCTCACTCGTCTCTCCAGCATTCTTCCCGGCGTAAAAACGCTACAATATATATATATATATACTAACACTATGAGTCAAAAGGAGTTAAAACGTGAGTAAAAATAGTCGGCATTTTTGTGTGTTTTTGTTTAGCGACAATAAATTTCTTATCCTGGCAATATTTCTGAGGTGAAAGAATGCTATCCTGGTAATATTATCTACATGTGCTTCAACTGAAAGGCTGGAATCAATATTCACACCAAGGTCTTTCACTGTTGCATTTGATGGAACAGAAAGGCCATCTAAAGTTACGGTGTGATCTAAAATTTTACTCCTAGCTGTATGCGGTCCTATGACTAGAACTTCTGTCTTATCCGGATTTAGCAGAAGGAAGTTAATTAGCATCCAATTTCTTATGTCCTGCACACATTGCTCAATTTTAGTAAGCTGTTTTTTCTCATCAGGTTTTGCTGAGACATATAACTGTGTATCGTCAGCATAACAATGAAAACTAATACCATGCTTACGGATTATGTTGCCCAGAGGAAGCATGTAAAGGGAAAAAAGCAGTGGACCTAAAACTGAAACCTGCGGAACGCCAAACTCCACTAGAGAACTATGGCGTTATATTCCTGCCACAATTCTGAGCGCGTGGTTTGACATTTTGAGAGCAGACAAAGCACTCTATGCGCGTGCAATGTCTCCCCTGCTCGCTCAACATATTCTCCTCGCACGTGCGACTCGCTCAACTTTGTCCAGTGTTACAAAACTGCCACAAAACCAGCCACTCACAGACATCCACACACTACTTCTGATTGGCTGTTCCTCCTCTATAAGCTGGCAATATCGACCGCATAACGCATACTGTATTTTGTATAGTGCTTTTAAAATGGCCATTGTCTCAAAGCAGCCTTACAAAATCAAAATAAAATGATAAGAAATTTAAATTATATATAATTATATAAAAATAAATTATATAAGGGAAGCAATGTAAATAAAGTTTTTATTCATAAATATTATAAACAAATATTATAGTATTTATTTTTCATTTAATGAAGTATTAGTATATACCAGTTTCGTTTGCCCATTGTGTGTTTTTATTTACGTACCTAATTACGTTACCATATAGCTCATTGTTAGACTACATCGACTAAAATTCAAATCGGATAACTTTACTTAAAAACCTTTATTTACAACGCTTTCGTTAAGCGGTCGATAGTAGTGCCACTTGATTGGAGGAGAAACAACCGATCAGAAGTAGTGTGTGGATGTCTGTGATTGGCTGGTTTTGTGGCAGTTTTGTAACACTGGACAAAGTTGTTAAGTCTGGGCCTAAGAAGTCTTACGCTTTCCTTTTTTGGGAGAAAATTTGGTTTGTTCCTTTTTCTTGACCAGACCATTGACCACCGCTGGTGACTTGAGGTTTTGTTGAAGCCGCAATCAAATTTTCTGAATTTTCCTCATCAAGATGTGTAAGTGTTCTATTTATATAATTATATCTAATTATTTTTATTATTCCCATCACAGTATATTTTGTCTTATTTGTTTTTTAACTGTCCATTACATATATTTTAGAGATTTTATATAAATTATTTGTCTATTAGTACTTTAACATATGTCCTGGTTATTCATTTAGATTATGCTTATAACTAATTAATTTAACAGATTATTTTAATGATTTTGCCCTTATATTTTAACTAAGATAAGCATTGAGATGAATTTAATCAGCTTAAATCTGAATAAAGTATTGAAATGACTTTAATCAGATTAATTCAATCAATTGATCATGTTTGTTAATATTTATTTTTTGTTTACTTACTATTCCCATATTATGTGGGAATATAAGGTTAGTTTAAACAATCACATTAATCTGATCATTGCATGATTATTTGCCAGTTTTGAACCTACACTACTAAAATCAAGATTACGTGATTACATGTATACATATATATAGAGAGATTATTTTTGTGTATATTACAATATTAGTTCAATTTGGTTACTGGTTGGTAAAGTAATAATTAATTTTTTAGTTGTGCATGTTGCAGTATGCTTTGTTTTGTTATATTTCTTAATATGTGCAAAGTGCATTTGTTCAGATTTTCTTATTGTTCTAGTTCGCAGGCAGCGCTCTTCTCGTACACCTTCTCGTCTAAGATTCCTTCTGGGAGCAGGTGGCTACACCTTCCCTTACCCAAATCGTCACAATTTGCGTCTGATTCGAGCTCTGATGGGTGAGGATGATATCGCTGAAGATCATTGATTTACTTTAACAATTTACCTGATATACTTATATTTTTCTTAACAATTTGATAAATCTGATTTATGTTGTTTATCTGTTTTTTTTCGAAGCAGAAGTCTGGCTTTTTGCACTTTGTCCCAATTAAAGCAGAACCGAAAGTTTATTTTTATATTTTGGATCACTGCCTGCACTTTCTGAATTTTCCATTCCAATAAAGTTCCTTAATTTCTTGCACTCTGTGTGTACGGGTTGTTCTTGGGTTTACCCAACCATCGTTAATCATCTTAAGCGTAAATGTAGTGAATATTATTAGTATTATTATTACAGATTACAGGTTATTATTTTTCCTGATGTTAGTTTTCTTATCTTATTGCTCTATTACCTAACCCTTGCCTTCTGCCTGCATGTTTTTCTCACTTCCTTAATTTGTCGTGCAGGCGTCTCTTTGAACAAGTACTGCGAGGATTAAGGCCTCTTGAACTAAGGCCTTCTGGGTATTTGGTACCTTCTACTCAACTTCAATTGGGTCGCCCTCGGCTTGCTCACCAGGGACAAACTGACCATTCTGATTCATACACGTTCACATTTCATACAAACTTTAATAATTCTTTTGATTGTGTGAAGCTGCCTTGCGGCAATGACAATTGCTAAAAGCGCTATACAAATAAAATTGAATTGAATTGAATTGAATTAGCTTTTATCCCCATGTTTAGCACATATTAACGCCCAATACTAATACCATTAGATTCTATTCACACGAAGTACAAATGGTTTTGATACAATGACTTTGATAACTACAGTACAACAAGGATAATTACAAGTGCAAATAGTGATACTGTAGTTGTCCTAACTATTTCACAGTCATTCGAGCTGGTGATCCGGGTTTTCTTTTTCGTAAATCCAGTTAATACCAAAACATTCACACTAATTTAGGAGGGGAGGTCCTAAGATATAAAATGCTATATCAAACTAGCCTAACTACAGTGTATGCATTTGCAGTTCGCATAAAATTGGTATTACACATTGGTTGCTGAATTTAATCTTACAACAGGCATGGAGGCAAAGACATTCTATAAGAAAGTCGCAGTTTGCGCTAGCAAAAAGCAAGGGGTAAGAATCCATTTTATTTTCACTATTTATTATTAAGTTTGTGTTGTCCTTCTGTTTTAACTTCAAAATCGCTCTACAGAAATCTGGAAAGTAGAACAAGCCATGCCCAGGCAGGAAAGCAACAGCAGCAACTCGGCTTGTAAAAAAGAAATCGGTATGTACAGTAATTGTTTTTTATTATAACACTGATAAATACTCATGTACTGTACATGTCCATGTTGTAATAAAGGTATTAAATTACTCTTAAAATTGGTTTCTTTAGGCTGCACTGATTAAAAACCAGTGTCCCAACAGAGTGAAAGTTTCGAAGCAGGAGTTAACGACTTTGACAAGAAAGCTTTTGAATTCGGAGGCAAGGGTTGGCTGGTTGGAGGAGTGTTTGAAAGAAAAAGCACACCAGTCTCGGCCGCTGACAACAGATAAGGGCACCTCCACAGACGGCTTTCCCGCACTGATGTCGACTCTTTTGGAGACTCCCACTCTAGAGTCTGATGCAAATGAATCGTTTCCTCATTATTCTGCATTAGAAGAGAAAACAACTTCAGCCAGCGGACACTTGGATGATGCAGATGTAAGTCTAGATTTTCCATCAGCGGCCTCTACACCCCTCGTTGACCGCTTTTTCAGACAGCAAACTCTATCGGAACACATTTTGTCAATGGACTCGCAATCAAACGCAGAACATTCAAACCATCGTTTAACAAAATATGTTGATGGTTAGTTGCACACCAGTTCGAGAAAATTCTTCTGTGTCCAACACAACGTCCTTTTGTTTGAGACTGCCTGAAACACAAACAAACGCCTCACATTATCATGTTTGTCGGTCTCTCATACAGGGAATAATCCAACCTGACATAACTTTAAATCACAGTCCCCTGGAGACAGAGCAACGAATGTATCTGGATACAACAGGACCAGATGGCAAACCAAGAGCAGATCATTTTGCTGTTAATCTGTTTAGACGGTTAATTCCTCTTCGCGTCTATCAGGACTGGGTAGGATTGGTGAATTTCGATGGTTCCAGGGGAAAAAACGCTAAGAAATTTCACGCCACAGCCCAGGACTGGAAGCAAATAAAAGATAGAATTAACGAACTACTCAGAAAGAAACAATTAAGTTTTCCTCTGTTTTAAGGTGTTGTGCAACAAGCACTGTTTGATTTATTTACTGTTTATTTTCCCTATAAATAAATACTTGCTTTAAATTTTATACTGTCTTGTGATTATGTGAACAAACTGACAGGACATACGGGGCATACAAAGTTCCTATCAAAAAACAGATGATAACAATGTTTAAACATAAGTTTTTTTAGAAGACAGTTTTTCCAGAAAAAGTCAAACAAAATAAAAGTAGACAAAGTAGCAACACTATGAGTGAAAATGAGTAAACTCGGGCCAAAATCCATATAAAAATAAACAACTATACTTAATTTATTGCAAATGTTTTATTTAAAATATATTTTTATATTAAAATGGATACATTTTAACTACAGACTGAGTGCTTTTTAATCTAAAACAAATAAACTAAACTATAGTTTGCAACTATTTAAAGTATGTAAAACCTACTTTGTGGGTGTAGCACTTTTTATAGTGTCTGTACTAAGCTCTATGTACATAGCACTTGTTAATATATCACATATATTTAAAATATCGCCAACCCATTGTCATATGATTCACGCCCCCAGTGACATCATAAAATCTTAAGGATAAATGCATTGCTCCACATGGACTATAACAGCATTTTAAAATGACAAAGATCAGCAAGATTCAAATTCAAATTTTATTTGTCACATACGCAGTCATACACAGTACGATATGTAATGAAATGCTTATACGACCGCCAGTGACCTTAAATAGAGAATTAAAGCTTATAATAAGAAATAAATATGAATAAAAGAAACACGATAGAAAAATTTAATTGAACTAGGATAAAAATTGAAATAAAAATAGAAATATGCTGTACATAAAAATAAAAATAGAAATATACTGTACAATAGAACATTTTGAGATTTGTTGAAAGAAAGATGGTGTGCCAATATGCATTAAAAAAGTGTCTTATTAAGGTGCCATTATTAAAGTGTCTTTGTGCAATGGTCCAGAATGTACATGTAAACATGTAGTGTAGATGTGAGTGTAGATGTGCGTGAATTTGTCCATAGTGTCCATGGATGTAAAAAGATTGTGTTAGTTCTGCATAGTGGTGTGGTTGAGAGACCTTATCGCCTGCGGGAAGGAGCTCCTCCTCAGTCTCTCTGTGTTGGCCCTCAGGGAGCGGAATCGCTTCCCAGACCGCAACAGAGAGCAGGATGGGGTTTCTTCGGGACAGGAACAATGATGGACTCTTTGAAGCATGTGGGGATCACCAACTGAGATAAAGAGATGTTGAATATCTCTGTAAACATAGTCGTGCTCGGTGATGATGAACACTTTTCTGGGGGCTGGCAGTGTCTTCCTGTCTGCAGCCGTTAGCGCTGCTAGCATTAGCATTGCTAGCGTCTTTAGCTGCAGCCTCGAAGCGAGAATAAAAAGTGTTCAGCTCGTCTGCCAGAGTCACGTCCGCGTTCCTCATACTAGTTGTTGTTGCTTTATAATCCGTTATTGTCCTTAATCCCTGCCACATGCTCCTAGAGTCACTCTGTTTGAGTTGTGACTCTAGTTTCTTTCCGTAGCGCTGCTTCGCCTCTTTCACCACCTTCCGGACGTTGTATGACGCAGCCTTGTACGGGTCCATGTACCCCGACGCAAGTCCCGTGTTATAGGCAGCAGTGCGGGATCTCAGACCATCGCGGATGGTTTTATCCACCCACGGCTTCTGGTTGGGAAACATTCTGATGGTCTTTTTCTCCACTATATCATCCGCTAGTTTCCCGATGAATCCCACAACCGCTTCCGTAAACACGCTGATGTTATCGGAGCTGTTTCTGAACATGTCCCAGTCTGCATCATCAAGTGCGTCCTGTAGCGCGGCCACCGATTGGTCCGTCCAGCGCGCGACCTCCCTCTAAACCAGAACTTCCTGTTTCAGCCTTTGTTTGTATTTAGGCATGAGAAAGATGGCGGCGTGGTCGGATTTACCAAACGGTGGACAAGATTGCGCCTTGTAGCTGTCCTTGACCGTAGTGTAACAGTGGTCCAGTGTCCTTTCACCCCTGGTGGGGCAGGTGATGTGCTGATAAAAGTTCATGCAGCTCGCATAAGGCAGTTTCCGTGTCTGCTTGTGGTGGAATATAAACGGCACTGATTATGACCGATGTGAACTCCCGAGGTATATAAAAAGGACGACACATGATGGACAGTAGTTCCAGGTTTGGTGTGCAGGAGCGTGTAAGAGGAACAACGCTCGTGCTGTTGCACCAGCTGCAATTCACACACCGCCTACCCTTGACTTCCCCGAGTCCTGTGTCCTGTCCATGTGGTGAACCGAAAAGAACTCGGCCGGCTGGATGGCGTGGTTCAGCACCGCTGGGTTTAGCCATGTCTCGGTAAAGCAGAGGAGATTGCAGTCCCGAATGTCTCTCTGGAACTTTATCCTGGCCCTGAGGTCATCGAGTTTGTTTTCCAGTGACTAGACGTTGGCAAGCAGGATGCTAGGCAGAGGTGTGCGGTGTGCACAGGCTCTCAGCCTGTTCCTGACGTCGGCTCGTTTCCCTCGTGGCCGCCGCTTCACGTCACGTCCATTGTTCTTTCTCAGGATCTCACTCGGCCAGCTCAGATCAGGAGTTAAAAACATTGAATTGTGAGTACATTGTACACTAATAGAAACAAGAGTGTCTCTATCATACCTAATGTACTCAATAGTGATGATTTGACTGGTTTTAAAATGCTAAAAACTAACTTAAAAAACAAAAAACAAAGAAAAGGTGGTCGGAGCAGTCGTGACGGCAGCCGACCTCATTCCCAAGACATCAGAACAATGAGATCTGCAGGATGTTCCACTCGAGAGATACATCGCCATCTGAATTCTATTGGTGTTCATGCAGCCCTCTGCACAATCAGAAGACATTACAAAGAAAAGACAGCACGCAAACGTAATCCTCGCAAAATTACTCCGTAAGTTATTTAACTTAGCGCTATCACAAATGATACAACAGTAGTATTTTTTGTAGTTTTTTTGCCTAACGTGTCAAATATTTAATATCTTTCTCTTGTTTTTAGGGACATTGTCTCAGCCATAGAGAACATCACTGATCAAAACGATGAAATGGCTGCAAGATTGGTAAAAAAGACCGCAATCCATATGCAGTGTCAGAAAAAAAACTTGGATGGAGGTATGGGAAAACTCAACATTGTCCCATGATCCGTGACAAAAATAAAGAGCTTTGTCTTCAACAAGCTCAAAAATGGATCGAAGAGAAAGAGCTGTTTGATGACGTAATTTTCACCGATGAAACAACGGTGGCTTTGAATCCAAAACATCCTTTGAAAGTTCATGTTTGGGGAGCAATATGCAGACTTGGACCAGGACCGATTGCAATATTTGAAGGGATAATGGATTAGTCTTTCTTTAAAGAAGTTAAAAGAAATCTCTTTTCTTTTCATAAAAGAAACCATTGCCCCATACATTAGGGAAACATTTGGAGTTCACCACCATTTTTTCCAGGACAATGACCCGAAGCACACTGCTGCGAGAAAAGTCATTGCCGCAGGGGGCATTAACTGGGTCAAGACTCCAGCTGAATCCCCTAATATGAATCCCATTGAGATGGTATGGCATGCAATAAAAGACTATATTAGAAAAACAGCAAAACCAACTACAAGGACCGATTTAATTGCTGCCATAGAAAAGTTCTGGTTTGAAGAACTAAAAGATACTATATGTAACAACTACATAAATAGACTGTTTAAAGTTCTTCCAGTCGTGGTTACGAATCAGGGTGGACTTACCGGAATGTAGTAGATGTACAACAAAACACAAATTAAAGTGTAATCCATCTTAATCTGTTTTTCTGCCTATGTAATCACTCAATAAAAACCTTACAGTAATGACAACGTGGTCTGATTGCATTAAATAAAAATGTAAGTAAAAAAGCATCTTCAGCTTGTTCTTTTAGTTGGAAAATAGCATATTAAACTGATTAAACTAACTAATGACAAGATTGTGAAAATAGTGAAGAGTTATCACAGATCATCTGAGCACCGGTCGAACTGGTTTTTACATGTAAATTATATTTCACACCTCATTGGGGGAAGAGATGGCGAGAAGAGATTGAGTCAAGAGCATACTAAAACCTTCCCCCAATTTAATCCACTAACAAACATCATGCAGTCTACAGTATATTGAAGCTGTGAAGCAATCAAGGTACAATATTAAATCAGATCAAAACAGATCAGTGCATCAAAACTATTGTGGCGTGGGTGAGGTTTGACAGACGACCATCATGCTTTGCAGGAGCACCTGCCGTCCTACAACGGCGCTGTCGAGCCCCACGCATTCATCGCCCAGGTGGAGCTAGCCGCTGACTTCGCGGGCTGGTCCCCGGAGGAAACAGCCGTCCGGGTGGCCCTCTCGCTGGAGGTCGAAGCCCTCCGGGCGTTGGAAGACCTCCGGCCGGATGAGCGGAAGGACTGGGCGAAGTTGCGGGAGTCGCTCCACTTCCGGTTCGGCGCGAATTACCGTAACGAGGCCGCGTGCGAGGAGCTGGCAACCCGCGTGCGGAGCGCCTCCGAGCCACTAGGGGCGTTCGCCATGGACCTGAGATCTCTCGCACGCCGGGGCTACCCGGAATTCGGGCCCGTCCAGCAGGAAGAGCTAGCACGGCGTGCGTTCCTGCGGGGAATTCGGCCGTCGCGGCTTCGCGAGCACCTCCGGTTGGCGGCACCGGCTTCCCTGTTTGAGGCGCTGCGCGAAGCCGAGCGCGCAGAGCCCATCATGACAGACCACCACGGCAAAAGAGCCGAGCGTTTTCCCGTGGCTCGGGGCCGCTCGGTAGGTAAACCTAGCCGGGGACAGGGCTACCCGTCGCGGCTAAGCCTCGACTCAGCCTCCGAGATTCCGCGACCACGCCGAGGTCAGGGACTGACGGACTACCGCTGCGACGTTCTCAGGCCTGAGGACAACGTACTCCAGCCGCCGTTAAAACTAGCCGAGGAGAAGCCGCCTCCTACAGCCGTCTTTGCTTCCCCAACGGCCGGGTTCAACTTCCGGTCAGGACGCGTAGGGAATCGCGCGGGTGTCTACGTGAACTGTGGCCTGGACAACGTTTCGCTACTGGCGCTCATGGACACTGGCTCTACGGTTTCGCTGCTGCGCTGGGGAATATTAGACCAAGGCGAGCGCGGTTGTATGCTGCCGAACCCGGCCTTGAGCATTCGTACCGTATCGGGAAGTTATTTGTAGGTGCAATCATTCTTTCCCATCCGTTCTTTGTGGCAGACATCGAGGATGATTGTATCTTGGGTTTAGACATTTTGGAAAGGTGGGGTGCGGTACTGAATCTCGTGGACGGAACTCTGCGCGGTAACTTCGGGTTAGCCAGGTTGCTAGTGCCCAAAGCGCAGCCGGACGGGTTAGAAGCACGCACCAGGGGGGCGGAACTTCGGGTGAACGCGCCATGTAAACATCTGGTAGTTGACCGAGCTAGGATAATGGCCGAGCTAATGCAGCGTAGCAGTGTAGGGCTTAGCCAGTCACAGACCGACACCGTGAAGTCCCTTTTGCACGAGTTCGCAGATATTTTCGCGGTAGATGAGCGCGAGTGCACACATACCAACCGTTGTGTCGTTTACCTGGACGATTTATTGGTGCACGGCAAGGAGTTTGAGGTTGCGCTAGCTAACTTACGTAAAGTATTTTTGGCTATCCGGCGCGCGAATTTGCGGCTCAACCCCAAAAAGTGCCAGCTGTTGCGGCGGGAGACGGGTTTTCTAGGACACGTAATTAGTGCTAGAGGTATTGCCACCGATCCAGCAAAAATTGCGGCGGTACAGAATTGGCCTGAACCGCTAAATGTCTCACAACTGCGCACCTTCCTCGGGTTAGCCTCTTACTATCGCCGGTTTGTGAAGGATTTTGCCACGATCGCCAGTCCGCTGCACGGGCTCACAAGAAAGAATCAGCCGTTTCGCTGGGACAGGGTGCACGCGCGTGCTTTTACTCGGTTACGGGAAGCTTTGGTCACGTCGCCCGTTCTCGGATATCCTGATACATCTCGTATGTTTATCCTCGACACGGACGCAAGCGATGTAGGGCTGGGGGCCGTCCTGTCTCAGGTTTTCGAGGGTAAAGAGCGTGCTATAGCTTACTTCAGCCGCGCGTTGTCAGGACCGGAGAGGAACTACTGCGTCACCCGGCGCGATCTGCTAGCGGTCATCGCGGCCCTTAAACATTTTAGGCCGTATTTATACGGGCAATCCTTCCTGCTGCGGACCGATCACGCTTCGCTGATGTGGCTGCTTAGTTTTAAAGAGCCCGAGGGGCAGTTAGCGCGATGGCTCGAGCGGTTGCAGGACTACCATTTTACCGTTCAGCACCGAACGGGAAAACTGCATGCTAACGCCGATGCTTTATCGCGCCGGCCGTGCAGCAAAGAGCGTTGTCGGCACTGCGAGCGGGTGGAGGAGCGCGTGGGTGATCGCGACAACACTCTCCGACCCCTGTGAAGCCGAATGTTCTCCCTGCGCAGTCCTCCGGAGCCCCCGACGGTAATCAGCCGTCCGATCCGGTGTGCAGCCGAGTTATCGCGTCGCGTAAACCATCGCCTGTAGCCGTTTCGCCTGTGCCACAGATGGACTGTGATCAGCTAACTGCCGAGCAGGAGAAGGATCCGGCGCTGCAGCGGGTACTGGGGTGGGTTAACGCGGGCCAGAGACCGAATTATGCCGCGATTGCTCACCTGGTTTCCCGAGGAAAAAGCTCTCCACTCTCAGTTCAACCGACTAGTGTTGCGGGGAGGTTTACTCTACCGTCACTGGGAACGACCGTGCGGCGCTGGCGAATCTTTTCAGCTGCTGGTGCTGCGGAATCTGCGGTCACGAGTGTTGGGAATGGTACATGGGCATGCGGGTGCGGGACACTTCGGAGTCACTAAAACGCTGCGGCGGTTGCGCGCTCGCTTCTACTGGCCGGGCTGCCAAACAGATAGTGAACTCTTTGTGCACAGATGCGACGTCTGCACGGCAAAGAAGGGACCTACCCAGCGCTCGCAGGCACCCCTGCAAGACTTTCGGGTGGGGGCACCTATGGAGCGTATGGGCGTGGACATTCTTGGGCCGTTTCCTATCTCCGATCGCGGGAACCGGTATGTGCTGGTGGCCATGGATTATTTCACCAAGTGGCCGGAGGCGTTTGCTGTCCCTGACCAGAGCGCTTCCACCACGGCTCGAGTGCTGGTGGATGAGGTGTTCTACCGATTCGGCGCCCCGGAGCAGTTGCACAGCGATCAGGGGCGTAATTTCGAGGCGGAGGTGTTTGCGGCGGTGTGCGAGCGCCTCGGGGTGAAAAAGACCTGCACCACGCCCCTTCACCCGCAGAGTCACGGCCTCGTGGAACGCTTCAATCGTACGCTCACCACCCAACTCGCAACGAACATTTGCCTCTCGTGCTTTGGGCTTATTGCACAGCAGTGCAGGAGTCCTCACAGCTGACGCCAGCTGCGTTAATGTTCGGTCCCGAGTTGTGCACGCCCGTGGACCTTGTGTTCGGGTCCCCCCCACAAGTGGATTTACCCACGAAGCCGGGGCTGGATTATTTTTTTTTACTGAAAGACAAACTGTTCCGTGTCCACGAGTTGGCACGTAGACACTTGGCGGACGCCGGTGTTAAGCAGCTCCGCGTGTATGACACTCACAGCCAGGGGCGGGACTTTGCTGCTGGGGAGCAGGTGTGGGTGTATTCCCCCCGAAGGAAAAGGGGGCTCTCGCCGAAGCTCATGTCTCACTGGGTGGCCCCTGCACGGTCATTGCCCAGCTCTCCGATGTAGTCTACCGGGTGCGGTTGACGGGGCGGTCGCGAGTGGTCGTGCTCCACCGAGACCGTCTCGCTCCCTATCGGCCCAATGCCAGTGAAACATTGAACTCTGTGGAGGCCGGTCCGCCTCGGGAGGGGGGCTGCACCCCTCCTTCCCCCGCGGAAGGACTCCGGCGTTCACAACGCCAGCGCCGGCCACCATCACGCCTCCAAGACTGAGTTCGCCATGGTGACTGGGGATGGTCACAGCTCGGGTGGGGGCAGTGTGGCGTGGGTGGGGTTTGACAGACGACCATCATGCTTTGCAGGAGGCGTTATGATGTGTTCACCGTGTTGGGGAAAGGTGTTTGGGGTAGTGGCTTCGGCCAGGTTGTGTGTGTGTGTGTGTTAGATGTCTGTTTAGTGACTGTGGAATGTGCCGTTGCTCAATAAAATACTCCCAGCCATTTGCATTGGGCAGCCAGGAAGCTCACTCGTCTCTCCAGCATTCTTTCCGGCGTAAAAACGCTACACTATTATAGTATGAGGAGGCTCCTGTTTTGCAAATCACTTTGGATGAAAAACATTTTTCGGCCAGGAAAGCATGGCAGCGGGCTTGGTCTCGGACACTTCGTTCCACCGTGGGGTGATGGATTCAGCGAAATAATTTGTTGACAGTGGGGGGAATTTTGAGCACAAAAATGAACACGTTTTATTTTAAACTTACAATATCAGTGAATGAAAGGTGAGAAGAGATTCCGCAAAATCTTCTGACACAGTGCTTGCTTTAAAGGACTATACTCGACAAGAATATAGAGGATAAGAATCATATTTATAATAAGATAAGTAATTAAATAATAAAATTATATCAAATAAGAACTTTATCGACCAAATTTCTCGTTCCCTGCTGAAGTAGTTAAATATGCTTATACTGTAGATACGTAGGTTACATTGTAAAAGGACAATCGCAAGTAAATTACAAACTGCATGTAATGTTAAAATATGAATAAAACAGTAGTAGACACAAATATATGATATGGTAGTATATAAAATGAAAAAGCTATTTACACGAGTGCTTAAATTTAAAGCGAACGCAATTATTAATTTATTGTGTTTATTTAACTTCATTCAGCCATTTAAGTTATATGAAAACTTTGAGCGCCCCTCAAATAAACATCTTGCCCCCTCAAATCTAAATTTTGAAATGTTGAGAAAACACATGTTAATATACTCACAAAATGAATATATTACAAGTTGATAAAATGATCTGCGGCAGCGGAAAATTTGTGTATTTATTCACAGGCTGCAACGCACGCACGCACACACACACACCAAACATCTAATCACCGTCCGTATACAAATACGTCAAGACGTAGCCTAACGTAGTGTCGTGTAGACTGTTGTTGTAGAGTGGATTGGAGAAAAGAGAGCTGTTCATTTACTCTAAAATACTGTATATATATATATATATATATATATATATAAACATAATATGATCTGTTCTATAGCCCATTTGATTTAACTTAGTTTTTTTTATTATTCATAAGACAACCTTTCAGTTTTGTAAATATTCTAGTTATAGTGTGTTAAGTCTTACTTTAGGTTAAACGTTTTTGAGAATTAGACCATCCAGCTAAGATAAATGTTATGTCAATGATTGATAAAATCTGGATTAAGAATATTTTATTTTTATTTATTGAAATTTTATTTTTCCGTTTCCCCCCTGAGGGATTGGCACCTTATTGTGGTCAGGGGGTTTGTGTGCCTTAGTGACCTTAAGAGCTATACCAGCAGGAGCTTAGTCTTCAAGTGGGACACCCAAGTTGGACAGGTCTGAAGGTAGAGGCCTGACAAAGTGCAATCCACTTTTCCAGACTTTGGACGCAGCTAACAACACAATTCAGCAAGGACAATACTGTTACTATAAGCACAGGGAGAAAACAGTGCTCGAACATGATGTGTACACATGATGCCCCCTTCACATTTCTCATGTTAATTTCTTCATTTCTTCATGTTAATTTAAATAACTTCTGTTATATTGAACTTTTATCTGCATAACACACATGGTGTTATATCATCTCTATCCGTTATCACCCAGATGAGGATGGGTTCCCTGTTGAGTCTGGTTCCTCTCAAGGTTTCTTCCTATTACCATCTCAGGGAGTTTTTCCTTGCCACTGTCGCCATCACCCTTGGCTTGCTCATCATTCATTCATTCATCTCATTATTATCTAGACACATTTTTCTTACACATACAAAATGTATTATTATTATTCTTAAAATTATTATGGGTTTATATATATATATATATTTTTTTTTTTCTTTTAATTAAAATTAAATTTCTATTATTTTTGTGAAGCTGCTTTGAGACAATGACCATTGTTAAAAGCGCTATATAAAAAAAATTGAATTGAATTAAATTGAATATGTTTTACACTGTTTAAAAACAAAACACATTCATATGTTTCATATACAAATACAACATTACTGCAGTAGCACAATGAACACATACAGGAAGTGACATCTACAGATAAAAATGTGCAGGTTGGAGTAAAGTGTATAAACTTCACACGGAGCTCATACTGTACATTTTACTCCAACCTGCACATTTCAACTGCACATTACCTGTACAGGTGTTACAATGCATGGCATGAAAATATATCAAAATATGTAAATAATAAGTTTATCATCAGTCCATCACTCCGTCAATACCAAAATCCAACAGAACAACTGAGGCTCATTATTTTTCATGTACATTTATAATAATTCATGTTTTAGGTGTTAATTGTTTATGTAACTCACAATAAGTTGTTTATAGGTGATTTGTTTTTAAGTTACTGAGGATTTTGATTAAACCCACAGTGAGCACTGAAACAGACTTTTAGAAGAACTAAATAATAAAAAAAACTAAAAAATAATAACTATAATTATGATAATCATGAGATGTGATTTCCTGAAAGTAAAGACATTAAAATATACACTGTGTCGTGTTGCTCAAGGGAAATGGAAGCAATCTGTAATTTACACATTTTATATCTTCCTCGTTACACTGGGGTTTTGATCAAGTCTTTTAGTTTGGATAATTTATTGTTACAGATGGTTCCATGAATTCATGAAGGATTTGAGTAATAACGCTATTGTTTGAAGTCACGTGGCAGGCTGCGTTCACACCAGACACGACTGATTGGTACTGTACCCCCTCCCCTAGGGTGTAGGTCAGAGGATGAGATCAGTGCATTCTACACACACTGAGACTTCGAGGAGGACAGACATCATGATGACATCGTGTCCTAAACAGCGGTCCACTTTCATGTTCAGGTTCAGCTGGATACAGAGTGTTCCCGTTACACGTGGGTCCTCCGGTCCTGGCCTGAAACTGAAGCCTGAGACAGCGATGGCAGTACCGTGTGTGTGTGTGTGTGTGTGTGTGTGTGTGTGTGTGTGTGTGTGTGTGTGTGTGTGTGTGTGTTAGTGAGGATGTTTCCCCAGGTATCCTTTACAGGCAGGACATGAATGATGAACATCCTGGAACTCTGTCATGCAGCAGGGGATTAAACAACATCCACAGAAGAGTCTGAAACAAACAGTAGACACCCGTCAGTGTTTCTCTCATTAAATCATCACAGCAGTGACAATCATTCATATCGAAACCGTATGACTAATGTCTGCAGGAAATGTTGCTGGATTTGTTGTTTTTATAAACAATTAAAGTCAGTACACAGGCACTAAGTCTAACAACAGCATGTCTAATCCCACAGATCTGCCCTGTCTCATCTCCACTCTCACTGCTCAGTGCTGTCTGGACCTGATCATGTGACCTGTTTCAGCACTTACTCTGATGTTGTGTCTTACCCCAAAAATGCGAGCAGACAGCACATGGCCCAGGCTGCACTTCCAGGCTTATTATGCACCCTGGTGATAATGAGACAATGGCAGTGAGGGCAGATAATGGCAGTGGGGGCGTCTCCCAGTGCTCCAACCACCTGCTGCTGTGGAGTCACATGATGGGGTGAAGGCTGGGCGGTCACTGAGGGACAAAATAACAGACATTATGAAAAAAAAAAAAACTCTTTTTGTATCATCAGGGTTGCCATGGTTACACCTTTTATGCCACATTAGGCCAGATTTAGAACAAGGGTTCAGATGGAGGTGCGAGTGTTTGTGTATAATTAAAAAATAACCAGCAGCTGCTAAGATCCACTTTTGTTATGATTCTGAGATTCTGGGTGTACCTGTTTGATCTCTCTGCTCCTGTGTGTCGGACTCGTCTGTTCTAGGTGGGTGTGGCCTGTTAATCAGCTGGAGCTGGTGATTGGTTCTACTCTGAATCCTATCCTGATATAAGGACCGTCCCAAACACTCAGCTTCCCCCCTTTTGAGTCTCATTAAATCCGATCTGTCGTGTTCTAGTATTTTTGAGATTCTGATTGACTGTTATATGTTATGTCATAGAGAGAAAGAGAGTGTGTGTGTTATAGTCTTTGTTGTCTTTGTAAAACCCTTTACAGACCGACTCTCCTGTTTATCTGAAACATTGCTTGTTTGACTATGATGTGGATTCCGATTCAGCTGTATGACAAAATAAATCAGGAACCGACTCAAAACATGGAAATGTCTGGGCTAAGTGTTCCACCGTACAGTATTTGGGTATCTAATAGTATTATTGTGAATTATAGTTATATTAAATGAAATAATATTGTTTTATAATTAGCAATATCAGTAACCTACAGCAGGGGGAAAAACAGGGTCACTTACCTTGCTGTGTGAGCTGTACGGGCGTGACCGCTGGGGGAATGTAGAGGATGGGATAAGGAGATGCAGCATTGTCCAACTGCAGTGGCGGGACACCCACTACAAATTAAAATATAAATGGAATATTAAGATTTATACCACAATGTTGTTCTGGACTGTGATTGGCCAGGAGGAGTTGATTAATTGTCAGCCTTGACAGCGCTCGCTCTGATACGGTATAGTTTCTATAGTAACAGGTCAGTCACATGTACAGATATGAATAAAGTGAGCATGATATGAGACATTTATGTAACATTAGTGGAAGGAGTCTCCAGTGTGAGTGGCGTGTAAGAGGTAAACCTGGAATTGTAGGTTTTCTCTCATCTTCAGGAGAGAGAAAATTATACTTCTTTACAGTCACATGACCAGCTGAGATTTTGTCATAAACTTAAACAGAGAATAAGAAGAGAGGCTGCAATCACATATGTGATGATAAAATCTAATTTAACTGACATTTCAGAACATTAAAGGGCAATAAAACTCCTGAAACTTAAAGTCATGTGGGTACCCCGAGCAAGATGGCGGCTTGCTAGATTGGCTCCTGCCCACTTGTTAATAATTATATAATTAATGAGGCCTAATAGTTGACATTCCACTTAAAAAAATGTTTGAAAAATGTCCATTTAGATGGATATTAGAGACCTAGCCACATTTTTCACGGCATTATAATGGCAACAACATCTCGTGGAAGTGAATGGGAGGATGCGAAATTATCCGTGTTTCCCGATATGACGCAGGAGCTGGCTGAAAAGCAAAAGATGTTTCTGCCTGCCAAGAAATCGCTCCAATAGCTAAATGTGAGCTACATGTCTGCTTTCCCTGCTACCCTGAGATTTACGTGGAAAGGTAATACCCATAATGTTACCAGCACTGAGGAGGCGGAGCCATTTATTAGCACATTGTGCAATGATAAGACATAAACAGGCATGCCCTTAAAGACAGTAGTGCTTATGGACGGTGAAGAATATATATGTATGGGTTTTAGGCTTTGGATGGTGGATTGCCTGAGCGGTTCACCAAGGACCAATAGGAGTTATTTTTTTGTTGTTGCGTGTTCAGTTTGCAACTTTTTCTTTCTTTCTTGTTTTCATGCTATGGCTTTAAGACAGAGATTGGTCTAAGCTCCCAGCGGGTGTTTTGATGGAGCATTTTATGTTACTTTATTGTGTTTGTTTTGTTGGCTTTCATATTCCCTAATTTTTCTTTCTTGGTATCACATAATTCACAATAACATGCATGTCCTGGAGAATAAAAGGCTGTGGGAATGTTAAAAAGAGGCAAATTTATGATGTACTTAAAACATCATAAAGTAGATATTGCATTTATCCAGAAAACAAACTTCAAAGGGGAAGAGGCGCTAAAACTAAAGTATGGGTGGGTTGGACACGTATTCCACAGCTCCTTTCTCAGAAAGCGGAATGTTGTCGCTATATTAGTTAACAAGAACCTAAACTTTGTGTTGACTGGAGAGATTAAAGACAAGGAAGGAAGAATGGTGTGCCTACAGACCATGATAAATGGCACCATAAACAGATCGCCAAATAATATTAGCTGTAGATTTTAACCAAGTGTGGGATGCTTTTATAAATAAAAGTTAATTTAGTGGCCAAACATATCCCAAAGACAGAGCAGCAATTCATATGATGAGTGTAGATAATGGGTTAACGGATAGTTGGCGTTTGAAGAATCCATGTAAGAGGGAATACACCTTACACTCACATTGTCATAAATCCACTCTGGAATTGATATGTTTCTGATCTCCAACACCTTGGCAAAACAAGTTACCCACTGCAAAATAAACACTATCGCTTTGTCAGACCTCGCAGCCGTGTTGTTAGGTATCCCTCCTCTTTTAATAACACTCTGATATCGATGGTCCCTAAGACAGATGGAGATCCCACTGAACCCTCAAATGATTCATTCAAGATTCAAGATTTAAATAACTTTATTGATCCCAGAGGGAAATTGCTTATGCTCGGTTACAGGAGCTCACAGTTGTTAACTAAGAAAAGGTAATAAAGGTAATAAATAAAAATAATAATAATTATTATTATTATAATAATAATAATAATTATAATAAAAATAATAATAATAATAATAATTATAATTATAATAAAAATAATAATAATAATAATAATAATAATAATTTAAAAAAAAACAGTAAGTATCATCAGAATATGACTCAAGGCCACTTGTAAGTATTACACAGTAATCTAGTATTGTTTATGTAATATTGTATTACATATTTTATTGGGAAGTAGTATTGCAGTAATCATATTATTAATATGGGAAGTGATAATGTCCTGTTGTGTAACAGTTAGTGAAAAATCCACATACATGTGTGTATGAGTTACAGAGAAGAGTTGTAAATCTCTCCTGTGGCGCTCTGTGGAACACTTGATAGTAATCAGTCTCCGGCTGAAACTGCTCCTCTGTTCAGTGAAGACACTGTATAGCGGGTGAGAAGGATTGTTCAAAATGGATTGTACTTGGGACAGAATCCTCTTCTTCGCTACTACATCCACAGAGTCAAGCTCCATGGCTAGCACCGATCCGGCCTTTTTAATTGACTTGTTCAGTTTGTTCCTATCAGACACCTTAATGTTACCACCCCAACAGACCACAGCGTAAAAAATGACACTCGCCACAACGGTTTCATAGAACATCCGCAGAATGGTGTTACAGACGTTAAAAGACCTGAGCCTTCGAAGAAAGTACAACCGACTCTGTCCTTTCTTGTAGAGTGCCGTTGTGTTGAGTGACCAGTCAAGTTTGTTGTCCAGATGGACTCCGAGATATTTGTATTCAGAGACCATGTCCACTATCTCTCCCTTTTACAGATATAGGAGTCACAGGGGTTTTGCTTCTCCTAAAGTCTACAACCATCTCCTTTGTTTTCCTGATGTTCAGTTGTAGGTGATTACGCTCACACCAGGAAACGAAGTCATCCACCACAGACTGGTACTCCGAGGTGTCACCCTCCTTTATCCACCCAACAACCACAGAGTCGTCAGAGAACTTCTGCAGGTGGCATGACTCTGAGTTATATCTAAAGTCAGATGTATAGAGGGTGAAAAGAAACAGAGACAGTACCGTCCCCTGGGGAGCTCCAGTGCTGCAGATCTCGGACACACAGTTTCGGACACACAGTTCTGTAGTCGGACATACTGGGGACGGCAGGTCAGATAGTCCATGATCCACGAAACCAAGCGGGTGTCAATGTTTATGTTCATTAGTTTCTCCCCCAGTACTGCCGGTTGGATGGTGTTGAAGGCACTGGAGAAGTCAAAGAACATCATCCTTACGGTGGTCCTAGGCTTGTCAAGGTGAGAGTAGGTACGATGTAGCAGGTGTAATATGGCGTCATCGACTCCCATGAACGGCTAATAGGCAAACTGAAGAGGGTCCAGAGTGGACTTCACCAGGGGACGTAGTGTATCCAGGATCAGTCTCTCAAACACCTTCATAATGTGCGATGTCAAAGCAACAGGCCTGAAGTCGTTCTGGGCACAAGGACGTGGTGTTTTGGGTACGGGCACAATGCATGATGTTTTCCACAGTGCCGGGACTTTTTGCAGAGACAAGCTCAGGCTAAAGAGGTACTGGAGGACACCACATAGTTGGGGAGCACAAGATTTCAGGACTCTCGGATTGATCTTATCCGGACCTACAGCTTTTGTAGGGCTGATTTTTCTGAGGCCATGTTTCACCTGATCCACTGAGATATTGATTGCTGGGAGTGCAGGAGTAGTGACTGAGACTGATCTCTGTGTAGGGGAGGTCATAGGAGCAGGAGAGTGTGGATTGGGGCTGAAGCCGGGAGAAGCGTGAGACATAGGGACATCAAATCTACACTGTAAAAAAGCCAACTTATGAAAAGTTATCTAAATAAAGTTTAAAAAGTAAACTGAACTAAGATATTTTATTTTAAAATGTTCAGAAATAATACTTAGTTTATTCAACAAATATGTTGCTTCAATGTTAAAAACTGTATAATACTAAAACTGTTTTGTTGAACTTAAATGTAAATTTTAGTTTTGCGTTAAAACGTGCGTTTCTTGTTGGCGCGTGCGCATATGGAGCGCATGGTAATTTGAAACTTCAACTGCCGGGGTTACTGAAAGGGCAGCATCACGCCAACAATTCAAAGCAGTCCAGCATTTCTGCCAAATCATAGGTAAGTTATGTATTAATCTTTTTTTTTTTATTATCATCTAACTTAAAGTTATATTATTTGACGTGTAAGTTTGGATGTTGGTGTCCCAAAATAGCTATCTTTTCAAATTTAGCTGCTTGTTAACGATTTCGCGGGGTTATGTTAGCTGTTTAACTAATTTGGAGTTTTGAGTGCTTGTGTGAGTTTGAATAGCGAATTCAAACGAGTCATGAAAAAAAAAAAAATTCACGAGTATTGCAATAAGTTCAACGTGACGTTAGTTAGTCATATGCATTTGCAAAACAAGGAATATAACTTTAACTTTAAGTCCTGTCTATCCTGTCGGCACTGTTTAAACGTTGCGTTGCAGACAGTGAGAACTAAGTATATCAAGAACGTCGTGTGACATTCAGGCAATGTATATCACATTTGTTAATCGGTTACCTCGACTAAAGGGCCAATAAATTGTATTGTGGCACTGGCTATCAAGGCCAACTTAACCTGCCTTAAGACAGTTCACTAGCTGGAAATTACACTTTAAATATGTGAAATGGCTGGAAAAAAAAGGTTTTTGCAAGTTTGTAGTGCAGAAATAAAATGCAAATTTTGTAAATTTTCAAATCCTGGCACAGAGAAAATGTTAAACTACATTTAAAGTTGTGTGAAATGGCTGTATATTATTATTATTATTATTATTATTATTATTATTATTTTGCAAATTAGTTGTCCACTAATAAAACAAAAGTAATGCAATGCAAATATTGTAAATTTTCAAATCCTGATACAGAGGTCTTGGTAAAGCATTACAGGCTTCATCATGGACGAGGTCACAAAGGGGCAAACTGGTCCTGCCTATAATTAGACTGTGTCTGCTCATTTAGGACACAAGGCGCTTTAAAATCACATTTATCACGGAGCCACACCACCAGAACCATTACAAATGTAAAATTTGTCAATGTAAAATTCAAATGTGAGCTGTGTGAGTTTGAAACTTTTTGCAGTGAAAGTGAGTTTTTTTTTAGACATCTTGGAGGACATCTAAGGACTCATGAAACTGTACAGTGTCCCTTTTCTGGCTGTGAGTATAAAACCAACAAGCTCACAAATTTTACCTCTCACAAGAGTCGGAAACACAAAACTAATACAACAAAAGATATAAAAAATTCAGTCAGGACTGTAACCGAGAACCTTTACAATGATACAGACATGATGACAGTGGGGATGATGTTGAGCAGCCCTCCCAATCTGTTCAGGAGGCAACTGAATTTGGTTGTGAGAGTGTTGATATTGAAACTCTACAGCACAAACTGGCCTCTCTGTTTTTGAAAATGCAAACCGTCTTGCATGGATCCAAGAGTGCCATTGATAGTATTATTGAGGAAATTCATGACATATTGCACTTTTCCAGGTCTCTTGCTGTTGAAAGCATCAAAAATATTTTTGTTAAACGCAAAATTGATGTAGATGCTTGTATCATCCAGGAAATTAGCAGTGCTATTTTTGAGGCCAATCCTCTTCTCCTGACAACAACAGAAAAAGGTAGTTTATCTATAGATCACAGAAGAAACACAAAAAAAATCACTTTGTTTATGTGTCTTTATATCATGTCTTGGAACGCCTACTTGATCATAAAGATATTTTGGAAAAGATTGTGTTCAGTGGAGAGTCTACTCCTGGACATTTTGAGTCTTTCCAAGATGGTTCTTACTTCAAACAGAACAGACTTCTACATGACCAAGACCTTGCATTATCTCTGGGACTGTATGTGGATGAATTTGAAGTTTGCAATCCCTTAGGAACTTCAAGAAAAATTCACAAGATGGTTGCCGTTTATTGGGTCATTCTAAACTTGCCTCCCAAATTTCGTACTAGTCTTCATTCCATTTAGCTTGCTGTTCTTGGTAAAAGTGATGATGTGTGACAGTTTGGATATGATAAGTTTTTTAATCCGTTGCTGAAAGATGTAAAGTGTTTAGAGCAAACAGGTGTTTTTGTCTCTGCTCTGAGTCGGTACATAAATGGTACAATCTTTTGCATATGTGCTGATAATTTAGGCGCACATAGCTTGGCAGGCTTTCAAGAAAGCTTTAATTCAGAAAATTTTTGTAGATTTTGTTTGATCAGAAAACATGAAGTCAAGTCTGAACAGACTGAGATAAGTGACTTCAAGTTAAGGACTGTAGAGGAACATGATTTTCTTCTCTTACATGCAGACAGATGTAAGTGTCCAATATGTAAGGGGTGTGAAAGGGGAATGTGCACTAAGCAAGCACTTGTCTTTTTTCCATCCTGTCACAGGTTTCCCACCTGATGCGTTACATGATTTGTTGGAAGGTGTTGTACCCATTGAGTTGTCTTTGTGCCTGAAAGATTTAATTTTAAAGGAAAACATTTCATTTGATGAGCTCAATAACCACATTAGCTCATTCCCGTACAAAGATTCAGACAGGGTTAACAAGCCAAAGGTATTAACTAAGTCATGTTTCTCCAAGGGTACTGTAGGTGGAAATGCACATGAAAACTGGACACTTTTACGTATGCTACCTCTAATAATTGGCCACAAAATCCCTGAAAATGAACCAACTTGGGAGATTCTAATGGACCTGAAGGTTATAACCGAGATGGTTCTATCTTCAAAGCTTTCAGATGAGTCTCTGTGCTACCTAGAGAGCAAATTAATAGATCACCAAAACTTACTTACTGAAACCTTTCCAAACTTTTCTTTATGTCCAAAACATCATTTCATTAACCATTATCCACATTTGATTCGTTGTTTTGGATCATTGGTGTCATTATGGACAATGCGCTTTGAGGCGAAGCACAGTTACTTTAAAAAAGTAGTCCATGACACTCAAAACTTCAAGAATGTTTTACTGACACTTTCCACAAAGCATCAACAAATGATGGCTTACTATATGGATGGTGAGGACCTTTTTAAACAAACAGTATATGTAGAGAAAGCAAAGGTTCTCACAGTTGCCTCTCTGGAGGAATCAATTAGGACCGTGATTGAGAGACAGTATCCAAACACAAGGGAAGTGTCTCTGTCCTCTGATATTCATTTGCATGGAGTTCGATATAGAGCTGGCATGATTATCTCTGCAGGACAATGTAGTGGTTTGCCAGAATTTTTCAAAATATTGAACTGTGTAGTGACCTCCAGAGATGCGTCATTCCTTTTGCTCAAAACTGTCAACCTGGTATCTTGAGCATTTCAGATCATTTGAGATAAAGGAAAGCAGTTTTAGTGATATTCATGTTCTTGATCCTGACATGCTGAATGACTTTCATCCTTTGACCGCATACAAAGTTGGTCTGAAAGTGCTTGTGACTCCAAAAGTGTTTTTAACTCATCAGGGCTCGATAACCGTGAACAATTTCATCTGTATTCTTGGTCGGATATGTTACTGTTCTCAATATATTATCTTTTCTAGGGTGCATCCACAGATTTTATGATATGTATTCTTATGCATTAATGATGATTTCTTTTTTTATTCTAGTTTGTTTGTTCTGAAGAGCTTGTTGTTGCGGGTTCACATTTTCCCTACCAACATCAGGAGGGTTGAGCTTCCTCAGAGGCCTCAGTCAGTGGACCAATTGAAGTCTGTCCTTATTCAGACATTACAAATAAAAAATGAAAATTTCTCACTACAGTTTGAAGACCCAGACTTTAACAATAAACCTTGTAACTGGAATAATATCATAGAGCTACCAGCAGAGAAGGCAACCTTAAGGCTTCTGTGGGAAGAGGTATCACCTCCACGTCACTCTGAAGATTCTCATTCAGTGTCTTCTCTTGATACAGCAAGCATGTCAAGCTCTCAAAGTAGTGATCAAAGCCCTGAATCGCCTGTGCTAAGAAACCTAAGAAGTGCTGAACAGTGGCCATCCACTTTTAACATACCTACTTTTTCTCTCGATGTTGAACTCAGGCTGTGTAAAGCCAATGAGGTTTACCAGAAACAAAGAAGCCACTAAATGTCCCAAGAGATATGAAGTCTCAGATTCAGGACAAAATTGCACAGGCCATTTTGGAAATCAAAGCCTACCCTGATGCCTATGAGATCCAGTCGGTTGCGTCTGCTCTAGTACAGAAACACCCTTGCCTTACAGAACCTGGCAAACGCACAGGTTGGGATGGATGGGTGATGAGTATAAAGTTTAGGCTTGGTATTTATCGGGCCAAACTAAGAGAAGCTGGTTGTTCTGAAGTAAGTGTTAACCGTAAAAGAAAATCATGTGAGGGTATGACAGAACGGGCCTACATGAGAAAACCTAAAAAAGCAGAGATAAATTTTTTGCCTAACCACTCTGAAGGCCAGACAGAAGATTCACTTGAAGAGAAAAGACTTGCTATGATTGATGAAATGAAGAAAAGAAACCCGGACTTAACACTCATTCACCGACAGATGCAAGAAACCTTTTCTCTTCACCTCAAAGAAGTTGTTGAGGTTCAGCCACTAGTAGAAGAAATTACAGAGAGATGGCCTGGACTTTTTGTAAAAGACGAAGTAAGTAACTGAATGACAACTGTTTTCTGGTTATCATTAGTAATGAGTGATGATAACAAAAATTGCCTTCTTGGTTGTTGATATTTTGTAATTATTTCTGGAAATTCGTAATTTTATATTGGACAATGTTCTGATTATTTATACTGTTTTGTTGTTTTTAAAAACTGTAGATCTGCATGGAGTTCTTCTGGATCTGTAACAAAGATCTCCTGAAAATGTTCAGCGAATCACTTGATAAATATACAGCTCCTCTCCTGAAACTGTACAGAAAAAAAAGTGATGCATTGGGTCCAGAAATGAAGACACTTTTGGACAAGCTGGATGAGCAGGTATACTTTAAGATTCTTTAATATACAATACACATTTAAAATACTGAAGTACCTTCCTGAATAGGGTAATTAAAGCAAGTTTGCATATCTTTCGTGTGTTGTTTGGGAATCCAACTGAATTAGTAAATTTTAGAAATAATTGTATATAATCATTTTAAACTATATTATTGTTCCTCACTGTGAAAGCATTGTGCAATTAATCACAAATAATCCTTTTTAACTCTCAATTTGAGATCCATTTAATTCACAAGACTTATAAGGTGGTAAAGCATCTGCACCCTTTGTAAACTTTCTTTTTTTTTTTTTTTCAGGCCAGTGATATTGTCACTCACCGAAAAAGAGCAGCTCTTGAGGGACTGTCACTCGTTCTGCGTGAAAATTCGGCTTTCTTGCTCAAGATGTGTCTGGTAAGTTGCTCTTTTCATACCTTTTTTGTAATTTGTTGACATGTTTAGTATTACATTTGTTCATTTTGTTTGCACATTACGGCGACTTCACTGACTTGGAGGAGTACACGTCATCAGTGACCAGCTACATCAACAAGTGCACCGATGACGTCACTGTCTCCAAGAGCATCATCTCACGACCCAACCAGAAACCGTGGATTACTGCGGAAGTGCGTGCACTTCTGAGGACCAGAGACTCTGCCTTCAAAGCGGGACACAAGGTGGCCCTCAGAACAGCAAGGGCCAAACTTTCTCGGGCCATCAGAGAGGCAAAGCGCGCACACGCCCAGAAAATCCACAATCACTTCAGGGACAGCGGTGACACACGGCGCATGTGGCAGGGCTTACAAGCCATCACAAACTACAGGGCGACATCACCTGCCTGTGACAGTGACGGCTCCCTCCCAGATGCGCTGAACAACTTTTATGCTCGGTTTGACAGGCAGAACAACGTAGCGGCGAGGAAGACCACCCCTCCTCCGAACGACCAGGTGCTGTGTCTCACTACAGCTGAGGTGAGGAAAACTCTACGCAGAGTCAACCCACGTAAAGCTGCTGGACCAGACAACATCCCAGGCAGAGTGCTCAGAGAATGTGCTGAACAGCTGGCAGATGTTCTCACCGACATCTTTAACATCTCTCTGAGCAGCGCCGTCGTTCCCACGTGCTTCAAGGCCACCACCATCGTCCCCGTGCCCAAGAAGTCTACTGTGTCCTGTCTCAATGACTACCGTCCCGTTGCACTCACACCCACCATCATGAAGTGCTTCGAGCGGCTCGTCATGAGACACATGAAGACCCTGCTGCCCTCCTCACTGGACCCACTGCAATTTGCGTACCGTCCTAACCGCTCAACGGACGACGCCATCTCCACTACACTCCATCTTGCCCTCACACACCTTGACAAGAAGGACACATATGTTCGAATGCTGTACATAGATTTCAGCTCAGCATTCAACACTATCATCCCCCAACAACTAATTGGGAAGCTGAACCTGTTGGGCCTGAACACCTCCCTCTGCAACTGGATCCTGGACTTTCTGACCGGTAGGCCTCAGTCAGTACGGATCGGGAACTGCACCTCCAGCACCACCACACTGAGCGCTGGGGCCCCACAAGGCTGTGTGCTCAGTCCCCTGCTGTTCACACTGCTGACTCACGACTGTGTAGCAACACACAGTTCGAACCACATCATTAAGTTCGCTGATGACACGACCGTGGTGGGTCTCATTAGCAAGAACGACGAGTCAGCGTACAGAGAGGAAGTGCAGAGGCTAACAGACTGGTGTAAAGACAACAACCTGTCTCAATGTTGACAAGACAAAGGAGATGGTTGTTGACTTTAGGAGGACACGAGGCGACCATTCTCCGCTGAGCATCAACGGCTCCTCTGTGGGAATCGTCGAAAGCACCAAATTCCTGGGTGTCCACCTAGAGAAGGACCTCAGCTGGTCCCTCAACACCAGCTCCCTACAGAAGAAAGCCCAACAGCGTCTCTTCTTTCTGAGAAGACTGAGGAAGGCCCAGCTTCCACCACCGATCCTGACCACCTTCTATAGAGGAACTATCGAGAGCATCCTGAGCGGCTGCATCACTGTCTGGTTTGGGAATTGTGCCATATCGGATCGCAAAACCCTACAACGGATAGTGAGGACAGCGGAGAAGATCATCGGGGCCTCTCTCCCCTCTATTGAAGACATCTACACCACACGCTGCATCCGCAAAGCCACCAGCATTGTGGCTGATCGGACACACCCCTCTCACACACACTTTACACTCCTGCCATCTGGAAAAAGGTACCGAAGCATTCGGGCACACACATCCAGACTGTGCAACAGCTTTTTTCCACAAGCCATCCGTCTCCTCAACAAAAAGGGACTGGACTGATAAACACAAACACACTCACACACACACAAACACAAACATTATCACACAGCTTAACTCAACTACCTCAAAATATTGAGACTGGACTGACTAATCAACACAAGTGCAGACACACTGACCTACACCACCAAATTATCGTACACACCAACCTGTAAATGCTTCACTGTTTTTAACAATCTTTTTGCACAATGATCATTACTGGACTACATTTTTGCACTAATTCCTCAAATCTTGCTGCTGTTTTAAGGAATGTTTGTTTACCCACTACCTCAACACCATATTTTATGTTCTGTTATGTCGTGGTTGCGCACTGTCACTTTGTTGTTGCTCTTGTTTGCACATTTGCACGTGCACTTTATGTTGTCTGTAAAAATGTTACTTAGCTAGTTAGTTTTTGTTAATTTATGTTGTAATTTATGTTAGATCTCTCTGTCCTGTCTCTGCTAGCCAGTTAACTAGGCCTCTTGGTTAGCTAGTTTAGTGTCTCTGTTAATTTATGTTGTAAGTTTATGTTGCATGTAGCACCTTGGTCCTGGAGGAACGTTGTTTCGTTTCACTGTGTACTAACTGTATATGGTTGTAATGACAATAAAGCCTACTTGAACTTGAACTTGAACTTGATTATAAAAATAATAATTAAAGCTGCAAGCACCACCATTGCTCAAGCCCTAATAGCAATAAGTAATTACGTTTACATGTCAATTAATGTCCCCTCCTATCATTTAATCTCCTAGGACGTTGACCCTGAAGACCACCAGAGGTGTAAAGATCGAAATCCTCACTGTGGTTGAAGATAATGTTGGCACCCCTGCTTCACTGGCCACTGTGATCAACCGTGTAATAATCCTGGAAGAGGCCATTGTTCTTCAGGATATTCCAGATCTGCCTGAAGCCTTTGCTTACTTGTTTGGTCTCTTGTATGCACTCAATATGGAATACCCAAAAGAACTGAAATATACTTTTGAAGTCATTCAGAAAATCTTTATGGATCTTGGTGATACCTGCTCTGCGAGAGTCCAGTCACTAAAATCAAAATTGTTGTAGTGGACCATTTTGCAGATGTTATTGAAGCCATGGCAAATGGGACAATGATTGTTGCAATGAAAATTTAGTAGTACATAGTGATTTATTACAATGTCTAATTCTGTTCAATCTTTGCAGCCTTAAAGAATACTGAATCTTTAAGTTTTGTTTTTTGTTTTTATCTGGCTGTAGCAGTACAAGCTAACCTTTTTTTTCTGATACACTGTTACATGCAGTAAAATAGTACTTTACTTACCTTTAAGGTTTACTCAGATGCTATGTTAATGTATTCTCAATATTGATCTGCTGAGATAATACAAAATTTTTGATGCAGTGTTTTTTAAAAGTATATTTTAACGTACTCAGTTGCTTTTTTCATGTTTGTTTTGGATTTTATGTATTTTGCTGTTCTGCCGAATAAGAATGCTTTACACACTGTAGTTCGAGGTTTTGCTCGGATGCTTTTACTTTTGTTTATTTTTTGGAGCTCATCTTTTAATTTATGTTGAAAAAAGTGGTAGGTTTTATAATTTACAAATTTTCCAATGATTAACATTTCTGTAATATTTTTCAAACATGCCTAATGCAGAAGACATGTATCGCATATGGTAGACACGCATATGTAATGTGTTTGGACTATTACTATTAATTTCTCTTCCTTTTTAACTATTAAAAAAAAGGAAGAGAAATTTGTAATTATGAAAATAATCATGAATACATAATAGATCAATCTGTCGTAATTGCCTAACAAAAATTAATTCTGTTATTTGTTAGGTAAACAAATATATTTATGTTGGGATAACTAAGGGTTTCAACAAAATACTTTGAGTTGCTTCGTTTTTAGACCCTGTTTGTTCAGTTACTGTAACTCATAAAAGTGCTTGTGATAGGTTGCCTTATTATTTTACGTTAACTCAACTTTTTTTTTTACAGTGTATTAAAGAAAGTGTTAAGGTCGTTTGCACGTTCCACATTTCCCTCAATAGTCTGGCCGCTTGTCTTATAGCCAGTGATGCTCCTCATGCCTCTCCACACCTCTCTCGTGTTGTTCTGTTTCAGCCTTTGTTCCAGTTTTCTCCTGTATGACTCTTTCCCCTCCTTGATTTTGCCAGTTAGCATTTTTTGAGCCTTCTTCACTGCTTCCTTATCACCAGACCTAAAAGCATTTTTTTTTGCATTTAAACACGCTTTAATGTCCTTGGTGACCCAGGGTTTGTTGTTGGGGAAACAGCGAATATCTCTCATCGGTACACATGTGTCAACACAGAAGTTAATGTACTCTGTGATGCAGTCCGTCATTCCATCAATGTCCTCGCCATATGATGCACTGAGAACCTCCCAGTCTGTAGCCTCGAAACAATCCTGTAATGTAGCCGTGGCTCCTTCTGACCACCTTCTTACACTCCTCACTATGGCAGGCTGTCTCTGAACAAAGGGGTTTGTATGTTGGCATGAGGTGGACCAGGTTGTGATCCGACCTCCCCGGGGGGGTGAGTGCTGCAGCACTGTAAGCACCTTTAACATTAGCATACAGCAGGTCTAGTGTCCTCTCCCCCCTAGAGTGGCAATCCACATACTGAGTGAAAGTGGGAATAGTCTTGGTCAGCGATGTGTGGTTGAAATCACCGGAGATCAGGAGAAAGGCATCAGGGTGTCGAGTCTGAAGTTTGGCAGTTACAGAATGAATGACGTCACAGGCGGCAGTGGCATTCGCGGATGGAGGAATGTACACAGCCGTTATTATCACATGGGAAAATTCTCTGGGTAAATAATATGGGCGAAGTCCGACAGTCAACAGTTCAATATCTGGACTACAAACGCGCTCCTTAACAGTCACATGACCGGGGTTACACCACATGTTGTTGATGTAAACAGCCAGCCCCCCTCCTTTTCTCTTACCGCTCTCTCTCCTCGTCCTGATGATCAACCAATATGTTTAATTAATGTGGACTGCAAGATCCTTAGTAAAATTCTAGGGTTGCGATTGAGAAAGGTTTTACCCAATACTATAAACCCTGATCAAGTTGGATTCATGATGAACAGTTCATCAATCCAAAAGACACTCTGGGAACAGCATTTATGTCCGTACTGGACTCGGTGGGAGTAAATCAGTGTGTAGTAGGACCCACTCATAAAGCAGGTCACACTTTAGATTTAAAAATATTATTCGGATTAAGCATAAGAAAGTATTCACAATACCACTATCTGAAGTTATATCAGATCACTGCCTTGTCTTAATTAAAGTGTGTTATACTGATAATGTACACACAGCGCCGCGCTACCGTATGAAACGTACATTCACATAAAATACCAAACAGAGTTTTATCAGTAATCTTCCAGAGTTACTGACTTTGATTAGTTTATCGTCTGACCCCACAGAACTCGATCAGGCGACTGAATATTTAGAGTCGACATTTCGCTATACCTTAGATAATGTAGCTCCAGGCAAAAGGAAAATAATTAGAGATAAGAAACTCGCTCCCTGGTATAACGACCACACACACACACACACACACACACACACACACACACACACTTTAAAACAGACCGCTCGGAAATTAGAACGTAATTGGCGTCAAAATAAATTGTTAGTATTTCAAATAGCATGGAAGGAGAGCATCCTGAACTATAGAAAAGCTCTTAGTGTGCTTCCTCTGGGCAACATAATTCATAAGCATGGTATTAGTTTCTATTGTTATGCTGATGACACATAATTATATGTCTCAGCAAAACCAGATGAGAAAAACTAGCTTACTAAAGTTGAGCAATGTGTGCAGGACATAGGAGACTCGATGTTAATTAACTATCTGCTTGAGAAAATGTGTCGGTATAGGATCTAATATACAGGTTGACGATTTTGAAGAGGAGATGAGTGAAATTAGTTCTCGTCCTTCAAGGGGAGTAAATATTCTGGGTTCTGATGTGATGTGATTAGTTTATCATCTGTATCACTTAAATTGTCTGGTTTTAAAGCCTGAATTTTTTGCCTAATATTTATGATTTTGTTATTGAAAAAGTTCATGAAGTCCTCACTACTGTATGTTGTTGTTGTGGAGATTTCTGCAGTGGTCTTGTTTTTAGTTAATTTAGCTACTGTATGGTATTAAATAAAAATCTAGGATTATCTTTGTTATTTTCTATAAAAGTGGAGAGATATGTTGATCTAGCAGCACTGAGAGCTCTTCTATAGTTCGGGATGCTCTCCTTCCATGCTATTTGGAAAACTAACAATTTAGTTTGACACACTTTGCATTCTAATTAGTTAGTCCTGCCAGTGATTCAGACGCCCTCTGCCCTGAGCTGTCTGACTCGTCCTGGTGTCCCTCTTCTGGTTGGAGATCTCGTCACATGGATGCCCCTTATGGTCTGCCTGGGATTCGTGTGGTGACTGGGGATGGTTCCACTTGACAGCCATGAAGACCGTCCTGTCCTTGGCTGATGCAGACAGCTGTTCTCTTAGGACTTGTGACTTCAGTTGCTCGATAGTTCAGGACTGAAGTTATACTGAACTTCCAGTCTCACACAGTATGAGTGCAGATCAATCCCTGCTATCTGTTATCACCCAGATGAGGATGGGTTCCCTGTTGAGTCTGGTTCCTCTCAAGGTTTCTTTGCTTGCCACTGTTCATCAGGAACAGTCTTATAATTTTGATTCATACACATTCACATTTCATACAAACTAAAATAATTCATTTGATTGTGTAAAGCTGCTTGCGACAATGTCAATTGTTAAAAGCGCTACACAAATAAAATTTAATTCAATTTAATTTAATAAAATATTTGGTTATCACGATAGGGAATTAGAAGAGACCTCTACTCTAAATTTAGGACCACTTTTACAAAACATAAGAAATAACTTGGAGAAATGGGGGAAAATTAAGATAACTTCATGGGGGAAGGTGAATATAATTAGGATGGTGGTTTGACCTCAGCTTACTTACATGCTTATGATGCTACCACTCACCATACCACAGTTGATCTTTAAATCTTTAGTCCAATAATATGATATGATAATGATAAAAAAGTTAAACATTTCCTATGGAATGGGAAAAGGCTCAAGATAAAGTTTAAAACACTACATGCATCTCGGGATAAGGGAGGGTTGGGATTATTAGATCCTTACCTCTATCAGATATCATTTGAAAGGGCCAAATTGGCCAAAAAAATGGAACAATGATAATTAGACCCGGTTACTTTTGAGAAAATCTTGTCATGGCCATATGGCCCTATTACGTATTTGTCTCAATATGACAAATGACCAACCATGTGCCCAGCACTGACTGCATTAACTTACAGAAAATATGGGAAATGAATATGGGGATTGTAATGGGGGATGAAGAGTGGAAAAGAATTTTGTCAAACACAATTAAATTTGTAAGAGAAGCCACAGGACAATTTCCACAGAATAAAGATAGACATAGGTTTTATCTGACACCTCGTAGACTCAACAGAATGGGTTTGACATACAATGATGTCTGTTGGAAATGTCAAAAGAACAGAGAAAGGTTTATTCATTGTATCTGGGAGTGTCCACTTATTCAGCCTTTGTGCCAACCTACGGGGCAGGTTGGCAAACCTAATGGGGCAGATTATCACAAGTGACAAAAGGTAGTTGAAACAACAATGTAAAACTGGAACTGCATTTATTTTACATTTCTACTATGCAAAATAGACAACACGGTCAGAAATCCAAGCAGTCTGCAACTGCAATTGTTGTGTCACCATTATTTTTTTCCATACCTGGAATGTAACTTGCTAAGCTGCAATACGGAAGGCCATTTTCTGCCTGCAGCAAAAGCCTCCTTTGGGTATGAAGTTTGGTCACTTTTATGGAGGTAATTGCAAACCATCTAAAAAAAAAGGTCTTAATATCATCTGTTATGTGTATTGTGCAGTTTGTGTTAAATGTCAATAATAATACTTATACTGGGAATGTTTATTAAGCATTAGAGTTCTACACTTGAGCTAAATATGTGATAATATGTCATAACACTGCATTTCTATGATCTGGGGCAGTGATGGGGCAGGTTAGCACAGTGTGATGACTAGACCCATCAATGTGCCAACCTACCCTGGTCTGCCTTTGGCCCATATTTTCCAAATTGCAGTACAGTAACACAAGGCATGTGTTTTTTACACATAGGACCCTTAAACAGAAATATATTTCCTTTACCTGTAACATATAAATGAACTACCTGACCCTGTAACTGTTAAAATTGTAAGCACAAACCTTTTTTCCTGCTGCACTGAAACAACTTTAGGGATCTTGAAAATCATTTGGCATTTGGCCTACTGCAGCAGAAATTAGGCAGACATGCAAAATAGCTGCCTTCCTGGAATCAACTGGAAGTCATGTGCACAAAAAGTGATGACCAAACGCAACTCTTTCTTTGCATATTCTTACCACAAGGGGTCTGCCAACCTGCCCCACTTTCCCCTACTTACTGTATATGGAAGCCTTGCCATGTGTGTTAACAGGGAGGCTTCAGCTATGTCAGATAGATGAAAGTTATCATTACTTATATAATGGATGAAATTAACCATTACTGGAAGATGGGAATGACGTCGCAAAAATGTAGAACTCTCAAAATGAGCATGTTTTGAATTTTTATCATGGAAACATTAGAGGTCTGCTCTGATCGCAGCTTCCTCATTTTATTGTCTATTTTGTGCAGAAAAAAGGATGTCACTCTATACTGCACAATCCTGAGCCCTGTATATGTTTATAAAACAGCAAAACATAAAAATGATTCAAAAATCATTTCTGAGAAAAGAAGAGAGATGGTGACCTGAGAACTGTTGAAAGATGCAAGAGCTGAACATCGGAACCCCGAGCCCTAACTGTTACTTGCGGTGCTATAACACACTTGTATGTCTAAAAAAAATAGTCAGTGCTAGTTACGATAGGAAGGCACCAGAACACCCCGTGAAGCACAGACCACCAGACACGGGGCCCAGCAGGCGATAGCCCAAGGCTCCCGACCCCGCCTCCAAACTCTCCAGGTCCCAATCTGATCGAGCCTCATGGATGTGTGTGTGTGTGTGTGTGTGACATGTGATGTGTGTACATGTAATAAGGTTTCTGAGACAAAAGGTCACGAACCAGGAAGCATAAAAGGAGACAAGATGGCGCTTCACATCACTCAGTCATTGAGTTCGCCCATATGTCGGTTCAGATTGTTCGTCTGCCTTTACGTGAGTACTCACTTTCTTGGGTTTACTTTCTGATTCAAATGTGTGTCTATAGGACGCGGGTTCAATTTTCCCTCGCTCTTCTTTTGTGAGAGTCCTTAGACTAATTCGCATGGTTATCCTGCCTACTCGCTTGCTTCCGCGTTTGGGTTTACCATCCACGCTACAAAGGGCTAACCGCTAATCACTAAGTCTCCTGATCATCCCGGGTTAGTTCGTGATAGATATGAGCAAGGTGTCAGGTATGAAGCTCCAGATTTTTATTAACATGAAACCTGACACCTGACTCACACCCACACGGAAGCACAAAGACCAATTCATGAATTCATGGCCGTTGAGACAAATTCTGCACTTGAGTGATGTAATTGAGGTTGAAGAACTGTCACCTGCCCAAGTCTCACACCGTGCTGATTGCAGTAGTTACAGTAGAAGAGGACATTAAGATGAACGCCATGTTTGTTACTCAGGGTGGAGAAATGTCCCCGAGTTGCAGGACGACTCAGACTCACCTGCTTCCACATAACTAGGCGGTGGTGTTGAAGGCAGTGGACTCTGAATCGCTTCTGTGTATGAGGGAAGTTCGGACGTGATACCGGCTGCAAACACAGAGGCTTCAGGAATCTCCATTTACGTCTTAAAAGGAAGAAAAAGACATTTATTGACTGGTTTTGTGACACAGCAGCTCTTATTTCACTCTCAGTCTGTCACTCTATCATTCATTCTGTGTTATATACATTCTGTATATTTTAAGTAATTCTACTGCACCCTCTAGAGTCAGCCAAAATATTGATATATATGATAATATTATGACAATAATATGATAATATAAATATTTTTTTAATATAATATACATCATACTATTTTGCTTTTCCTGAAGTGTGTATACATTTTTGGCTGACTCTAGAGGATGCAATAGAATTAAAATGACCAAGCATGCTCAGGACAGCTGATTCTTCATTTAGCCACACCCACAAACACCATAAAAGGTAAAGAAAATGGCAAATGATATGACTAACAATGCGGCACAGCCAGTGAGTCAGCTCCTACCAACACATGCTAGTTCCTCCTCTATTTAATGGGTGCCATTACTTTTATCCTCATTAAATAGTGGGTCAAATTGTATTGGTGTGGAATTCAAAAAAAATTGGGTTTAGCTTTTATTAGCAAACCCTTAAAATGGAATTGTTTGTTAGACATGACATGACTTCAGTGGGTGTGGTCAGCATCAAGAAAGGAGTTCATCCCAAAAAGCCTCTGTAAACACCCTGACAGTTACAGTGAATCAGTGATTTAAACCTGACTGTGTGAGGTGTGTATGGTATAAAATCACCGTGACTCAGTAACACACCAGTCCGATGAGACGTCACACTCACATGCACTAATCTCATTCTCGTGTCATAACCTCAGAAAGTGCTTTGGCCTATTCATGAGAATATCAGACACACTGAAGGAAGGGACACACCCTGGACCCAGTTTAGAGATCAATGTGTTCTTTATGAAGCTCTGATGAAACTGGAGGCTATTGAGGATTCTCACTCATTAGCTTATTGTCTATTCTACTTTATCCTGTGTACAGGGTCACAGGGGGCAGAGCCTATCCCAGGAGACTTAGGGCACAAGAGGGCACCCTGGATGAGGTGCCAATCTATTGCAGGGCACACACACACAGACCTTGGAGGTGCAAGGTGACACACACCCCAGTCAAGTCACAACCAGAATCTAAAGCAGTTAGTGTTTTTTCAGCTCTCGACAGAGAGAAAGCTGCAGAATAAATTATTAGATTGTTTGTTAGTATGTGACATATAATTATCATTTGAGACAATGAACATTGTTAAAAGCGCTATATAAATAAAACTGAATTGAAAAAAAATGTAATAATTATAGTCTGGATTAGAGTTATCAAATATATCAGGTGAGAGGTGTAGAGTGTGAGGTGTAAAGTGTGATGTGTAGAGTGTGATGTGTAGAGTGTGAGGTGTCAAGTGTGTATAGTGTGAGGTGTAGTGTGTGTATAGTGTAAGGTGTAGAGTGTGAGGTGTAGAGTGTGAGGTGTAGAGTGTGTAGAGTGTGAGGTGTAGAGTGTGTAGAGTGTGAGGTGTAGAGTGTGTAGAGTGTGAGGTGTAGAGTGTGTAGAGTGTGAGGTGTAGAGTGTGGGGTGTATAGTTTGAGGTGTAGAGTGTAAGGTGTAAAGTGTGTAGTGTGTGAGGTGTTGAGTGTTGAGAGTGTAAGGTGTAGAGTGTAAGGTGTAGAGTGTGTAGTGTGTGAGGTGTTGAGTGTTGAGAGTGTGAGGTGTAGAGTGTGTAGAGTGTGAGGTGTATAGTGTGTAGAGTGTGGGGTGTACAGTGTAAGGTGTGGAGTATGAGGTGTAGAGTGTGAGGTGTGGAGTGTGGAGTGTAGAGTGTGGAGTGTATAGTGTGAGGTGTCAAGTGTGTATAGTGTGAGGTGTAGAGTGTGAGGTGTAGAGTGTGAGGTATAGAGTGTGAGGTGTAGAGTGGGTAGAGTGTGAGGTGTAGAGTGTGAGGTGTAGAGTGTGTATAGTGTGAGGTGTAGTGTGTGTATAGTGTGAGGTGTAGAGTGCGAGGTGTGTAGAGTGTGTAGAGTGTGAGGTGTGTAGAGTGTGTAGAGTGTGAGGTGTAGAGTGGGTAGAGTGTGAGGTGTAGAGTGTGAGGTGTGTAGAGTGTGTAGAGTGCGAGGTGTGTAGAGTGTGTATAGTGTGAGGTGTAGTGTGTGTAGAGTGTGAGGTGTAGAGTGCGAGGTGTATAGAGTGTGTAGAGTGTGAGGTGTAGAGTGTGAGGTGTAGAGTGTGTAGTGTGTGAGGTGTTGAGTGTTGAAAGTGTAAGGTGTAGAGTGGAAGGTGTAGAGAGTGTATAGTGTGAGGTGTAGAGTGCGACGTGTGCAGAGTGTGTAGAGTGTGAGGTGTAGAGTGTGTAGAGTGTGTAGGGTGTGAGGTGTAGAGTGGGGGGTGTATAGTGTGGAGTGTATAGTGTGAGGTGTAGTGTGTGTATAGTGTGAGGTGTAGAGTGTGAGGTGTGTAGAGTGTGTAGAGTGTGAGGTGTAGAGTGTGTAGAGTGTGAGGTGTAGAGTGGGAGGTGTATAGTGTGAGGTGTAGAGTGTGTAGAGTGTGAGGTGTAGAGTGTGGGGTGTATAGTTTGAGGTGTAGAGTGTAAGGTGTAAAGTGTGTAGTGTGTGAGGTGTTGAGTGTTGAGAGTGTAAGGTGTAGAGTGTGTACTGTGTGAGGTGTTAAGTGTTGAGAGTGTGAGGTGTAGAGTGTGTAGAGTGTAGAGTGTGAGAAGGGTGTGAGGTGTAGAGTGTGAGGTGTAGTGTGTGAGGTGTAGAGTGTGAGGTGTAGTGTGTGAGGTGTAGAGTGTGAGGTGTAGAGTGTGGAGTGTGTGAGGTATAGTGTGTAAGGTGTAGTGTATGAGGTGTAGAGTGTGTAGTGTGTGAGGTGTAGTGTGTGAGGTGTAGAGTGTGAGGTGGAGTGTGTGAGGTGTAGAGTGTGGAGTGTGTGAGGTGTAGAGTGTGAGGTGTAGAGTGTGAGATGTAGAGTGTGGAATGTGTGACGTGTAGAGTGTGAGGTGTAGTGTGTGGAGTGTGTAAGGTGTAGAGTGTGAGGTGTAGAGTGTGTAGAGTGTGTAGTGTGTGAGGTAGAGTGTGGAGTGTGTGTAGAGTGTGAAGAGTGTGAGGTGTAGAGTGTGTAGAGTGTGAGGTGTAGAGTGTGTGAGGTGTAGAGTGTGAGGTGTAGAGTGTGGAGTGTGTGAGGTGTAGAGTGTGTAGAGTGTGAGGTGTAGAGTGTGTAGTGTGTGTGAGGTAGAGTGTGTGAGGTGTGGAGTGTGTAGTGTGTGTAGAGTGTGGAGTGTGTGAGGTGTAGAGTGTGGAGTGTGTGAGGTGTAGAGTGTGAGGTGTGTGAGGTGTAGAGTGTGGAGTGTGTGAGGTGTAGAGTGTGTAGAGTGTGAGGTGTAGAGTGTGAGGTGTAGTGTGTGAGGTGTAGAGTGTGAGGTGTAGTGTGTGAGGTGTAGAGTGTGTAGAGTGTGAGGTGTAGAGTTTGAGGTGTAGAGTGTGAGGTGTAGCGTGTGAAGTGTGTGAGGTGTAGTGTGTGAGGTGTAGTGTGTGAGGTGTAGAGTGTGAGGTGTAGAGTGTGTAGAGTGTGAGGTGTAGAGTGTGAGGTGTAGAGTGTGAGGTGTAGCGTGTGAAGTGTGTGAGGTGTAGTGTGTAAGGTGTAGTGTGTGAGGTGTAGAGTGTGAGGTGTAGCGTGTGAAGTGTGTGAGGTGTAGTGTGTGAGGTGTAGAGTGTGAGGTGTAGTGTGTGAGGTGTAGAGTGTGAGGTGTAGAGTGTGAGGTGTAGTGTGTGAGGTGTAGAGTGTGGAGTGTGTGAGGTATAGTGTGTAAGGTGTAGTGTATGAGGTGTAGAGTGTGTAGTGTGTGAGGTGTAGAGTGTGAGGTGTAGAGTGTGAGGTATAGAGTGTGAGGTATAGTGTGTAAGGTGTAGTGTATGAGGTGTAGAGTGTGAGGTGGAGTGTGTGAGGTGTGGGGTGTAGAGTGTGTAGAGTGTGTAGTGTGTGAGGTAGAGTGTGTGAGGTGTAGAGTGTGTGAGGTAGAGTGTGTGAGGTGTAGAGTGTGTGGTGTAGAGTGTGTAGTGTGTGAGGTGTAGAGTGTGAGGTGTAGTGTGTGGAGTGTGCAAGGTGTAGTGCAAGGTGTAGAGTGTGAGGTGTAGAGTGTGGAATGTGTGACGTGTAGAGTGTGTAGAGTGTGAGATGTAGAGTGTGGAATGTGTGACGTGTAGAGTGTGTAGAGTGTGAGATGTAGAGTGTGTAGAGTGTGACGTGTAGAGCGTGTAGAGTGTAAGGTGTAGCGTGTGAAGTGTGTGAGGTGTAGTGTGTGAGGTGTAGAGTGTGAGGTGTAGTGTGTGAGGTGTAGAGTGTGAGGTGTAGTGTGTGAGGTGTAGAGTGTGAGGTGTAGAGTGTGAGGTGTAGTGTGTGAGGTGTAGAGTGTGGAGTGTGTGAGGTATAGTGTGTAAGGTGTAGTGTATGAGGTGTAGAGTGTGTAGTGTGTGAGGTGTAGAGTGTGAGGTGTAGAGTGTGAGGTATAGAGTGTGAGGTATAGTGTGTAAGGTGTAGTGTATGAGGTGTAGAGTGTGAGGTGGAGTGTGTGAGGTGTGGGGTGTAGAGTGTGTAGAGTGTGTAGTGTGTGAGGTAGAGTGTGTGAGGTGTAGAGTGTGTGAGGTAGAGTGTGTGAGGTGTAGAGTGTGTGGTGTAGAGTGTGTAGTGTGTGAGGTGTAGAGTGTGAGGTGTAGTGTGTGGAGTGTGCAAGGTGTAGTGCAAGGTGTAGAGTGTGAGGTGTAGAGTGTGGAATGTGTGACGTGTAGAGTGTGTAGAGTGTGAGATGTAGAGTGTGTAGAGTGTGACGTGTAGAGCGTGTAGAGTGTAAGGTGTAGAGTGTGAAGGGTATGAGGTGGAGTGTGTGAGGTGTAGAGTGTGAGGTGGAGTGTGTGAGGTGTGGGGTGTAGAGTGTGTAGAGTGTGTTGTGTGTGAGGTAGAGTGTGTGAGGTGTAGAGTGTGGAGTGTGTGTAGAGTGTGAAGTGTGTGAGGTGTAGAGTGTGGAGTGTGTGTAGAGTGTGAGGTGTAGAGTGTGGAATGTGTGACGTGTAGAGTGTGTAGAGTGTGAGATGTAGAGTGTGTGAGGTGTAGAGTGTGAGGTGTGTGAGGTGTAGCGTGTGAGGTGTAGCGTGTGAGGTGTAGTGTGTGAGGTGTAGCGTGTGAGGTGTAGAGTGTGTAGAGTGTGAGATGTAAAGTGTGTAGAGTGTGGAGTGTGTGAGGTGTAGAGTGTGGAGTGTGTAAGGTTTAGTGTGTGAGGTGTATAGTGTGAGGTGTAGAGTGTGTAGTGTGTGTGAGGTGTAGAGTGTGTAGAGTGTGTGAGGTGTAGTGTGTGTACAGTGTGTAGTGTGTGTAGAGTGTGGAGTGTGTGAGGTGTACAGTGTGTAGAGTGTGTGAGGTGTAGAGTGTGTAGTGTGTGTAGAGTGTGTTGTGTGTGTAGAGTGTGTAGAGTGTGTTGTGTGTGTAGAGTGTGTAGTGTGTGTAGAGTGTGTAGTGTGTGTAGAGTGTGTGAGGTGTAGAGTGTGTAGAGTGTGTAGTGTGTGTAGAGTGTGTAGTGTGTGTAGAGTGTGTGAGGTGTAGTGTGTGTAGAGTGTGTAGAGTGTGTGAGGTGTAGAGTGTGTGAGGTGTAGTGTGTGTAGAGTGTGTAGTGTGTAGAGTGTGGAGTGTGTGAGGTGTAGAGTGTGTAGTGTGTGTAGTGTGTGTAGAGTGTGTGTAGAGTGTGTAGTGTGTGTAGAGTGTGTGTAGAGTGTGTGTAGAGTGTGTGTAGAGTGTGTAGTGTGTGTAGAGTGTGTGTAGAGTGTGTAGTGTGTGTAGAGTGTGTGTAGAGTGTGTGTAGAGTGTGTAGAGTGTGTAGAGTGTGTAGAGTGTGTGAGGTGTAGTGTGTGTAGAGTGTGTAGAGTGTGTGAGGTGTAGAGTGTGTAGAGTGTGTAGAGTGTGTGAGGTGTAGAGTGTGTAGAGTGTGTGAGGTGTAGAGTGTGTAGAGTGTGTAGTGTGTAGAGTGTGGAGTGTGTGAGGTGTAGAGTGTGTGAGGTGTAGAGTGTGTAGAGTGTGTAGAGTGTGTAGAGTGTGTAGAGTGTGTGTAGAGTGTGTAGTGTGTGTAGAGTGTGTGTAGAGTGTGTAGTGTGTGTAGAGTGTGTAGTGTGTGTGAGGTGTAGTGTGTGTAGAGTGTGTAGTGTGTGTAGAGTGTGTGAGGTGTAGTGTGTGTAGTGTGTGTAGAGTGTGTAGTGTGTGGAGTGTGTGAGGTGTAGAGTGTGTAGTGTGTGTAGAGTGTGTAGTGTGTGTAGAGTGTGTAGTGTGTGTAGAGTGTGTGTAGAGTGTGTAGTGTGTGTAGAGTGTGTGTAGTGTGTGTAGTGTGTGTAGTGTGTGTAGAGTGTGTAGTGTGTGTAGTGTGTGTAGAGTGTGTGTAGTGTGTGTAGAGTGTGTGAGGTGTAGTGTGTGTAGAGTGTGTAGTGTGTAGAGTGTGGAGTGTGTGAGGTGTAGAGTGTGTAGTGTGTGTAGAGTGTGTGTAGTGTGTGTAGTGTGTGTAGAGTGTGTAGTGTGTGTAGAGTGTGTGTAGTGTGTGTAGTGTGTGTGAGGTGTAGTGTGTGTAGTGTGTGTGTAGAGTGTGTGTAGAGTGTGTAGTGTGTGTAGAGTGTGTAGAGTGTGTGTAGTGTGTGTAGAGTGTGTAGTGTGTGTAGAGTGTGTGAGGTGTAGTGTGTGTAGAGTGTGTAGAGTGTGTAGTGTGTGTAGAGTGTGTGTAGAGTGTGTAGTGTGTGTAGAGTGTGTGTAGTGTGTGTAGAGTGGTTGTAGAGTGTGTAGTGTGTGTGAGGTGTAGTGTGTGTAGTGTGTGTGTAGAGTGTGTGTAGAGTGTGTAGTGTGTGTAGAGTGTGTAGAGTGTGTGTAGTGTGTGTAGAGTGTGTAGTGTGTGTAGAGTGTGTGTAGTGTGTGTAGTGTGTGTAGAGTGTGTGTAGTGTGTGTAGTGTGTGTAGAGTGTGTGTAGTGTGTGTAGAGTGTGTGTAGAGTGTGTGTAGTGTGTGTAGAGTGTGTGTAGTGTGTGTAGTGTGTGTAGAGTGTGTGTAGAGTGTGTAGTGTGTGTGAGGTGTAGTGTGTGTAGAGTGTGTGTAGTGTGTGTAGTGTGTGTAGAGTGTGTGTAGTGTGTGTAGAGTGTGTGTAGAGTGTGTGTAGTGTGTGTAGAGTGTGTGTAGTGTGTGTAGTGTGTGTAGAGTGTGTGTAGAGTGTGTAGTGTGTGTGAGGTGTAGTGTGTGTAGTGTGTGTAGAGTGTGTAGTGTGTGTAGAGTGTGTGTAGAGTGTGTAGTGTGTGTAGAGTGTGTGTAGTGTGTGTAGAGTGGTTGTAGAGTGTGTAGTGTGTGTGAGGTGTAGTGTGTGTAGTGTGTGTAGAGTGTGTAGTGTGTGTAGAGTGTGTGTAGAGTGTGTAGTGTGTGTAGAGTGTGTGTAGTGTGTGTAGAGTGGTTGTAGAGTGTGTAGTGTGTGTGAGGTGTAGTGTGTGTAGTGTGTGTAGAGTGTGTGAGGTGTAGTGTGTGTAGAGTGTGTAGAGTGTGTAGTGTGTGTAGAGTGTGTGTAGAGTGTGTAGTGTGTGTAGAGTGTGTGTAGTGTGTGTAGAGTGGTTGTAGAGTGTGTAGTGTGTGTGAGGTGTAGTGTGTGTAGTGTGTGTGTAGAGTGTGTGTAGAGTGTGTAGTGTGTGTAGAGTGTGTAGAGTGTGTGTAGTGTGTGTAGAGTGTGTAGTGTGTGTAGAGTGTGTGTAGTGTGTAGTGTGTGTGTAGTGTGTGTAGTGTGTGTAGAGTGTGTGTAGTGTGTGTAGAGTGTGTGTAGAGTGTGTGTAGTGTGTGTAGAGTGTGTGTAGTGTGTGTAGTGTGTGTAGAGTGTGTGTAGAGTGTGTAGTGTGTGTGAGGTGTAGTGTGTGTAGAGTGTGTGTAGTGTGTGTAGTGTGTGTAGAGTGTGTGTAGTGTGTGTAGAGTGTGTGTAGAGTGTGTGTAGTGTGTGTAGAGTGTGTGTAGTGTGTGTAGAGTGTGTGTAGAGTGTGTAGTGTGTGTGAGGTGTAGTGTGTGTAGTGTGTGTAGTCAGATGTTAAGAATGAAAGTCGCTCAGTGTTTTGTTGTTTGTCAGACAGTAAAGCAGCTAACGCTAACCAACAGTCTGGCTAATAAAGATGCTAATGTGTTACTGGATTATCCTGTAGCTACTGGTCTATTTATTACTTACTGAACTTAGAGAACTTAAAGAACTGCCAGGACTTACTGCTCTTCTCTCTCGTCCTCCTTTTCGTCCAGCACGTCATTCCTCCTTCTGGATTTTAGTTTTGTCTTGTGTTTCCATGTTGTTGTGCTCGTGTGTGTGAGCGTGTGTGTGCATGTGCGTGTGTGTGCGTGTGAGTGCATGTGCATGTGTGTGTCGTCAAACCCTCGGTGTAGAAGGTGCACTTTCTATGTATTTATGATAATTGGTGAAAATGACGTTCTGACCAAACCTGTTCATCTATCTGTCTGCACATTCCATTGCAACAAACTGCCTTGGGTGTGTGTGTGTGTGTGTGTGTGTGTGTAGTATGAGGTTTAATAGGTGTAAATATTACTACAAATGCGTTTCCAGCTTCCATCCTATTGTGTTTATTGTAAGCTCAGCCACTGTGTAAAGTCCTATAACACACAGTTATCTCTTTATAATCTCCCTCCGCTCTTCCTGACTCCTGTCATCTGTTACTCTCGCGGCTCGGGTCTGCACTGAAACTGTATGTTTCTGTGTCTGACCCCCTACAGCTGTCGAGACCAATTATTACACACAAAGAAGGCCATCAATATAGTTTTTAGACATATTTACTTAAAGATTAAAATATCTTTTATGACAGTGGAAAACAGAAAATTTCAAGATTGTAATAAGTAAAATGGCAGCACAGTGGCGTAGTTTTTAACACCGTCGCCTCGCACCTCCTCGGTCCGGGTTCGATTCCTGCCTGCGGTGGTCTGAGTGCATGAAGTTTGCATGTTCTCCCTGTGCTCTGAGGGTTTCCTCCAGGTATCTTTATAATCCTCCAACAGTCCAAAGATATACAGATTAGACTAACTGATGTTCCCAAGTTGCCTGTAGTGTGTGAATGTGTGTGTGAGTGCTGACCGGAGGTCCTACCAGGGTCGTAATACTGGGAATGAATACAGCGGTCACCACATTAGACTACAGAGGTTCCTCAAAGGATGGAATCAGTACGATATCTAGAAATAGACTTGATCGTCATCGACAGCCATGTGTACATGTGGAACATCTCGTTTCAGATTTATTTCAGGGGTAGCTCAGTGGTTAAGGCATTGGACTACGGTTCGGAAGATCCCAGGTTCAAACCCCACAACCACCAAGTTGCCACTGTTGGGCCCTTGAGCGCGGCCCTTAACCCTCAACTGCTCAGATGTGTAATGAGATAAAAATGTAAGTCGCTCTGGATAAGAGAGTCTGCCAAATGCCTAAATGTAAATGTAAATGTATTCCCCTTTATAAACTGTACACTAGATGTTGGAGAGTGTGTGTGTGTGTGTGTATGTGTGTTCATTTACACACTCTACAGGAGGGTTAGTGGTGCTGCACAGGCGCTGATGTCGAGGCGCTTGTTTTCTTTTAAAAACAAGTTCATGTTTTGGTGATTACGAGGTTGAGATTTCCACGTGCTAGCTGAATATTCTCCTCTATTCCCGCTCCAACTGCACTCATGTAGTATCAATAACTATTATCAGTAAAACCTTGTACTCAGTTTAAATCAAACAGTGGGAATGATGTGACACGTGACTAAACACAAAGCGTTTACAGAATCCAGTGTCTGTCCTTTAATCACTTTATTACAAACCATTAGTTCCACATGATCAATGCTTGGCCTCAACAGTTCAGTTTCTGTTCAAAAGCATCAGATACACTGAGTGTGATGTGTGTGAAATGTGTGTTTATCAGAATGAACGAGGAAGAATTTTATTGTAGTGTGAATCAGTGTTGGTGTGAGATGTTTCAGAGCTCGTCTTTACTGCTGGATCCGTTAGACGGTTTCTCCGACTCGCCTGTGGGGTCGCTCGAGACCTGAACAGGAAACGTGAAATCATATTATAATTAATAAAGTGGATTATAATATTCAATATAAAAAAGAAACAGATATGCTCCTCACAGATGTATCTAGCAATAGAGCGGAACCTCAGCATAAAAGGCGAGTTCTTAAGGTGAAATGTCGTATTGTGAAACACATTGTCCCAGAGGAAATAATGTAAATACAGATAATCCGTTCCAGTTACCAAAAATATGACCAATACTACCAGTTTCCAACACTATAATCATATTTTTGCATGTAAACACAATCAATACATTTATAAAAGACGTGTAAACATTACACACTCACGTCTGTCTGTGTCTATAATGGTCTTAATTACAGTAGATTTAAATATAATACAGTTGATTTACACTGCCGTCAGAACGCCGACGAGTCACATGTTCAACCAGCTGTAAAAATGTTTTACTTTATTTAAAGTTTCTTTCCTTCATGTTTGTAGCAATTCAGCCCATAATTGTACTTATTGATCTTATTATTAATGTATTTAATTTAAGGAGTTTGGGAAGTTTATGAAACAGAACTGACCGCATCCTTGCTTTCTTGGTCCTCATCTTCTTCTTCTTCTTCTTCTTCTTCTTCTGGCAAAACTCCACCATTATCCAGGAATTTAATGAACGTTTCCAAATCCCTGTTTCCGTTATAATCGATCACCTGATCAGGTCAGAGGGTTTAAAACAGAATGAGTTCATTTTGCTCTATAATACAGTAAATCTTTATAACATCAGGTTTCAACACATTTAACACACCAGGGGAAGGGTCCGGGTTCGATTCCCGCCTTGAGGAATGGGAAAAACTAAACTGGATAATAACGAATAGCTTGAAATGGGAATAAATACAATCGGCCAAAACACAGTATTGGTGCTGATGTTATTATTATTTATGATGTTCATATAATACAGAAAATGTGTAGGAGCTACTTCTGAAGTTTATACAACATGGAAGTGACCGATCTCGCTTCCCTAAAAATTTCACATTTCTAACATGACGTTTTTGAGAGATGATTTTATATGAGCCTTAAATACGGCCATTTTTAATTATTTGTTATACTGTCTCACTTCAAACAATAATCATTTAAAATGTAAATTATTAATATGTAAATTATTTCATATTTCTTCAAACTATTGATGATAAAATTGGTGTTAGCTTCTAGAAGCAGATGATCTGTAACAGCTGTTATATAAATTAAACATTTCATGCAAAATTAAGGATTTAAAAAAACATAACCATTTCAAATTCATGTTGCAATATTTTAACAATTTATCATTTTATAATAATAATACACTTTTTCACCTTTATGTTTTTTCATGTGAAATCTAAATCAGCCGAGTTTCATCTGAGTGACGGTTATGATCGTTTAAAGATTTGAGTTCTAAACAGTTACAGACACTAAAACATAAAAGGGCCTGAAACTGTATTTAACCAATGTGTGTCTTTTGATCTGATATAAATATAAATGTTTATGAACATTTATAAAGAATGAAGCATGGATCAGGAGATGAGAAGCATTGAGTGTTATGTAACATGGTGTCACATGATCCTGTCTGACAGTTCACTTCTGCACCTGACTGTAGGTGAGACACTTTTTAGCATTAACACCGTGTCTTTTAGCTGAATGATAATCACCACTGGCCTCCACGCTCTCTAGTACTACAGAGGCTCCTACATGGATGAATTGATACAAAATAAAAACGTTTTGCCTAATCAGGTACGCCAGTGCTAATTTGTCATTGCCAGTCCCACTGCGGGTAACACGGGTCAGGGCGTGAGCGTCAGAGCATCTTATACACACAGTGATGTCTGAGACACACCTCACCTTCCACTGACTCCCTGTTTTTTATGGGGTCTTTATGGGGGAGTTTATCAGATGTATCAGTCACATGATGAACAGGTGATGTACAGTAGAGTTAATGAGATAAGCTCAGTGTTGGTGCGGAAGGTGCCGACCTTTCTCTCTGTCCCTGCTGGAAAGTACTTGAGCGTGGGGTAACCCTGCACCGCCACCTCCTCCATGTCGTTGGCCGTCGCGTCCATCTTGGCGACGATGATGTTCTCGTGGTCCTGGTACTTTTCCCCCAGCTTTTCCCACACAGGGGCCAGTTCCTTACAGTGACCACACCAAGGGGCGTCTGGGAGAGAGGGACAATAACACACACACACACACACACACACACACACACAGATTAAACACTTGACCTCGTACACATACACATGTAGACGTGTCTGTAGATGATGAATCCCGCTTACAGAACTCCACAAACACATTCTTGGTCTCATCAAAGGCGACTTGCTCGAAGTTTTTCCCCACGAGGACTTTAACAGGACTCTTGTCCCAGTCCTCAGGAACGTCTTCACTCTTCAAATGAGGCTAGATTCAAATCAAATACACAGAGAGGGTGATAATGGAAACTAAGCACGAGATTCATGTTGTTTTTAGTTGTTTCTATGACAAAAACATATATTTTTTATATAATAATAATAATAATAATAATAATAATAATATGCGCATTTCTACATTTTTAATCTGAGAAGGTACACATCTGTTATTTTACTACAGTAAATATGAACAAGAAACACTTTAAGAATGCATGAAAAGTTTAAAAGTATTCTTAAATTCTTTAAACTTATAAATAATCTGCTTTATTGGCCAGCCTGGATCATTTCCGTGTCCGACCACCAGAGGGCGCTGTGCGTTATATTTTAAACAGCCTTTCCATTTGTCATAAATGTAATTTCCTGTTTGTTGTGTATAAAGGAAAAATGAATGCATGCCCTGTTCATGACCTTTGCCCCTTGTCTGCCCCTCTGGATTAATTTATAAATACATAATAAATAAATGATAGTGAATTATTAAGTATAAATAAATAATACATCATGTATTATAATTATTATATAATAAAGATACAGAAACACACACAGACCTTATGGAACTGACACAAGAAGAAGAATTAAAGTTCAGCTCCAAGCGCTATTACATCATTAAACCCAGTAAATAAATGCAATAAAAGTCCATTTATTCTGCGTGTGGTGCAAAATAACATCATCCCTGAAACGTTCTCTCACCAGGGGTCACCTGATACCCCGTTATCGCTCCCTCGCTGCTGATTCAGTCTTATAAATATCTACATTCAATATTATTTATATTTATAATTATAATTCTAAACAAAATGAACAAATACTTTGATGTGAGAATGGTTTAAGATTACAGAGAAACTGCAATATTTCACTCCTCTGAATGTAAACGTATATAAATAAAGATGTATTTTGACGTCTGTGGGAATTATTATAGAATAATTTGCACACAAAGGAATCGTGATGTAACTGATTCGATTTCTTTCCTGCATCCCTACGATCTAACACTTATTAACTGAATCATGCAGGTTTAATGGCAACCATGAAATGTGACACTGAAGTGTTTATTGCTGGCTGCAGCAGATAATAAATGACTCGGTCGTCCGTCCCTGAGGTCTCGGGGGACGCGGTCGTTCTGTGAGACACGCCGTCTCCAGGGTCGCCTCCTTTCACCTGTTTCATTTATAATCTTATCAAAAGAAGCAGTGAAATGAATAACCTTGATTTTTCCGTCCAGCACGTCCTGACAGAACGTCCTCAGCGTGTCCCCGGTGATGGACGTCTCCGTCATGGCGAACTTCTTCAGGGTGTCGGTGTTGATGAAGCGGAGGGCCGGGGCTTCGCTCGCGGACAAACCGAAATAAGTTAACACGTGGGAGACGTCTGTGGTGATGTCTATACTGATGAACAGGACCTTTAATCACACACACACACACACACACACGCACACACACACACACACACACACACACTGCATTACACTTACTATAGAGTGTAATAATAAGAGAAGGCCCTCATGGCTGCGGGTGGAGGACGCACTCTCTCTCTGAAGTCCCTGGCGGCGGCGCGGTACTCGTCCAGCAGGGCGGCGTGAGACTCCATGGTGGTGTTGATGAACAGGAGGAGGTGGTTGTGGACTTTGTTTGAAAAAATCTTTTCTCCGTTCTGCAGAAAAGCAGTGTAATGTGATCAGTTCTATACTGAGTGTGATTTAATCAGATTAAGACAGTCGTCCACATGTACAAACGTTTAATTGCTTTAATTGGTTTAATTAATGAATCACTTCTTCATTAAATTCAATAACGAGCTCGAGGCTGTTGCTGCTGATGAACGAGACGAGCTCATCCTTCTCCAGCTTCTCGTCCTCAGACAGGGGCAAGTCTGCACGATTGTCGTCAAACTGCAACACACACACACACACACACACACACACACAATTGTGTTGAATCTAAATGGATGAAACCCTTATTTTCAAGGTAACAAACTTCCTGAAAGCTTTAACTTCTCATCCCACCTTTTTGAAAAGCACGACCGCCTCCTTTTCCACTTTGTACTCCTTAAAGAGCTCTGGGCTGCTCGTGATGCCAAAGTTCACGTCCACTACGTCCTGTGACACGTCATTAAACACTCTGGCTTTGTCTCCTTCCAAGTCCTGAGAGAGAGACAGAGAGACGTCTGTGAGACTTGCGCGCCGTCTGTCCTCTGAAGGAACCGAGATCATTCAGGTTTAAATACACCATTATGTTTTTTCTACCTTAAAGAACCCGATCACGACCAGGTTGTGCGCGTCGATTAGCTCCTGAGCGTCTTGGCGGTCGTTGAGGAGAGCGGCGCTCGGTCCCAGGCGGCGCCGCAGCCACTGTATGATGCCCTTCACACTGCGCTTCCCTTTAACACACGAACCCTGTGAGAACTTTCACACACTGTACGTCCATCATTCACTGTTGGAGTGGAATAGTTTATTTATAAGAAGCTACATTTGAGTTGATCGGCGATTCGTTTCTGAGAGGCCGAGTCCGTACCTGTGAACAGAGTGGCGTTCTGTCTGCGGCCCTCCGTGAACAGTTTCAGCGTGGGAAAGCTGTTGACCTCAAACTCTTTGGCGAGTTCCTTCTCCTCCACGGCGTCGACTTTGGCCAGGCGTACGGGAGAGGATTCGTTCTTCAGCAGTGCCGCGGCCTCGGCGTAAACGGGTTCGAGGGCCTGACAGTGCCGACACCACGGGGCATCTGTGTGTCAGAGAGGGGAAGAGTGAGGGAACACCGGGGCAATAATAACACCGTGACACGGGATTAACACCATGTAGTGTTGTCTCGTCTAAGGGTACACTCGGGTGTGGAAGGTGTGTGTTAAAGGGGAGTGAGGAGCAGTGGACGAAACCGCGGGTAAATCAACAACGTGAAGGGACACGTGTCCTTCCTAATCCTGGGTTTGACTGACCTCACAGCGTGGGAGAGCTGCACCTGTGCTGATGGACTTCCTGTAGATACCAGAGTGCTGAACTTATTCATGTCACATTAAGTGTAATAAAGTCGACAGCCGTGTAGGAAATTATCAACCGAGTATAATATTTACATTTACATATTTACATACACAATAATAATAATAATAGTAATAATAATAATAACTCATAGTAGTAATAATAAATTTTTATTACATTTATACAAAGAAGCTCACAGAAGAACTTTAAAGTCTGTCTTTAGAAGACGTCCTGGTCTTAGTTCAGTATTAACACTTATATTATTACTATATATAATAATAATAATAATAATAATAATAATAATAATAATACAGTAGTGTTAGCAGTATTAGTATTATTATTAGTAAAAGTTTTAGATGTCGTCGAAGGCGTCATATCTAATCATTATCCTGTATGGTCATGTGACCGGGCAGGGGTAAAATCCATTCATCATTTTCTTATTATTAAAAAAAAAAAGGTCTTAATTAAATGTAAGAATAAATACAGAGAATGTAAAGGTTTTGAAAATAACTGAAGACCACAGCAACACCAGGCATGAATGACTGTACAACATCTGGACATCACAACATCTGGACATTGTGATATATATACTGTATAGCATTAAGCATTCTGAAACGTATTAAGTATTATATTTTCACCTCGGCGAGACACTTTGAGCCCTGATGCCATGTTGTTATTAATGCAGTATGTACAGAGCTGTAATATTTCAATATTACATTTATTGCTATATGTTTTATATTTATATATATATGATAATATAATTATAATAATATGATAATAATATAATAATAATATAATAATACCATCTCTACCAATGTCATGTAATAGACATCATATTATTTTTATTTCCCCTAAACAGCTTCTTCATGTTATTGTTTGTGCGGTTATTTGCTGTTAGTGGATAAATATGACTTACAGAACTCCACTAGCAGGTATCTGTTCTCACTCAGAGCTCTGTCCAAGTTCTTCTCGTGCAGCACCAGGACGTTTTTCTCCTCCGTAATTTCATCCGTCTTTTCCTCCGTCTCAGTCTCAGTCTGGGTTTTGTCCCCTCTGTCCGCGTGTCCCTCGGCCGTCTCAGGCTCGGCCCGCGCGCACAGCAGGGCGAGAGCGATGATCAGGGCGCGTGCAGGCCTCATTTCCCGCGCTTTTGGCTGCAGTGTGTTCTCACACTCTGTCCTGACGCCGCTGATAAACGTGTGCTAATGGTGACGAGTCACACACACCAGAGTGCGTGGAGCAAATCTACTGGCCTTCTGTACAACACCTGCTGCTCTGTGTCACACACGGCACTCGGTGAGAGGAGGAGAGTGTGTGGAGAACACGACGGGGATCAGACGTTCACACACACACACACACACACACACACACACACACCTTTAAAAAAAGAAAACTTCAAGGGTTTGGAGCTCAAGGTTGAATATATTTCTGGTTTCCTCAGAACAGAGTGACAGTCCCACACAGACGCCTCATATTAGGGTAAATATCTCTCTAACAGATGCCTCGATCGTCATCCACAAGCTTCTGGCAGAAGTTTTTAAGGTTTAAGGTTGATTAAATATAAATAGATTTTTAAGTTTCCCCAAAGCAAAAGAAATTCATCCATCCAAATCAGAAACAAAAGTTATTACAAAGCCTGAGGCCGCTCAAACTTATTGTCAAACTTTCAGACAACTTGATTATATCACTTTAGAAAAACCTGAAATGTAACATTATATTAAAGTTTAGTGTTTAACCTGAAAGAAACAACGTACATTTATATAGTATAAAGTAATAGGAGTAAATTATAGGAGTAATCTTTTTCATTATTCTCAAGTTAAAAGTATGATTATGTACAAACTAATTTTATGAATTATACATAAAATCAACATATAGTCTTTTTGTGAAATAAAGAAATGTACTTATCTCTAAGTCAAAAAAGTTCATTTATGTAGAGAAGTAACATTTATAAATGAAATAAGTAACTTTTTTAAAAGTTACATTTATAAATGAAGATAATGAACAAACAAGTTCTCCTTAAAAACATTTATTACCATCCTTGAAATAATACATTAACTTTTCTTTTTGATGTACTATTATTTCTTCAATTAAAAAACAGAAAACAAAAATAAAATCAATAAAACAATGCATTTTTAATAACTTAAGTTTAAGAACTGTATAAACCTATTTGCTAACCATGTAAAAATCTGACAATTGTTTGACAAAATTTTATATTTTACTAAAATTTTTATATTTTTTATAAGCTATATGTTCCCTAAATATTTTCTACAGGGACACAAATGTGTGTTTGATCTCACCAGGATAGCTCAAGTTTAACGCATAGATGAGGCCAAACCACATGGAACGTTCATGTGCGACTGATGGAAACTCAATAAGTCACAATCTTGACTTCCTGTGGTGGCTGAAGACAGTCTTCTTCCTCCCTGAGGACAAACAGGGCCATCGTGCACCTCTCAAGTTCAGCCTGAGCTTCACCTTCCTGAACAACCTAATAAAAGAAGCACATTTGTTAGACAAGTTGCTCTATTTGGCAAAACAGTGTCTGATGTATGAATGTAAAAATCACTTAATGCTCCCTATGAGTGCAAAAAAACACCTAGGATTATGGTGCATCAAGTTAAATTTAATTATGTCAATGAATAGGCCAAAACAACAGACATACATATACACACACACATTATATATTACATTATATTGCCAAAAGTATTGGCTCGCCTGCCTTCACATGCATACAGTATAAACCTAAATAACATCCACTTCTTAATCCATAGGGTTTAATATGATGTTGGCCTTTTGCAGCTCTAACAGCTTCAGCTCTTCTGTGAAGTCGTTCCACAAGGTTTAGGAGCATGTATGTGACTAATGTTAATACATACTATGATTTAAAATAATGGCCCTGTGTAAAGGTTGTGCTGCAGCTGATAATGCCAATGACCTCATATTTGTCAATATGAAGGGGCAGAGGTAGTTGTATAGTTTTTGGATGTTTGTATTCTGATTGGAAGCTCACAGGTTCAAACCTGAGCACCACCGCTTTGGCACCTGGACCTTAGAGCAAGACTAATCTATCAATTCAGTAATATTTTTCAGTTCTAAGGTTGAAATGCCTTATGAACACACGTTTCCCAGTGCTTAATCAGTTGGTCCACATCTTCCACTAAATACACCATAAGACATTTCAGGAGATACTCTCTTCATACATTCACCTCCAGGCTCTGGTCATAGTACTACAAGTCAAACAAACATAGTACTGTTGGTTATGTTAGGCTTGTGAAGCGTGATAAAATGAACATGGCAGACATTGGAACCTGTATTCAGACAGCATTCACTAACCTGTAAACAAGTTAAACTAAAATGTTTTTTTCTGCTAGTTTTGTTTTAATTTAGTGCGTCACAGCCAACCTGATTTGGATGCCTTGCTCAGCTCCTGTGACTTCCATTCAAAATATTACATTTAACACCAAGCTAATTTCTGTTATTTTTAAGTGAGTACATACCAGATCAAGAACTTGAAGATGAAGATTATATCTCTGGTCTTCTCTCTAACCATTCCTCCCTTGTTTCTGATGATCTCGATGAGTTTGTAGTGTTGCTTGTCTGAGGAAACCAGCAATCTTGCTTGAAGTGGAGCAGTTATAATTCTCAGAAACTCATTATTGATCTTAAAAAAAAAAAAGAATAAACACAAATTGGACTGGCTCAAGTTCTTAGTAAATCTTAATTACAGTGTGTATGGAAAGACTCCCCCGCCCCCCATGAACATAATTCAGTTTTGCAGGGCAACTGAAATTATTCTCTGATATTATCAAATAATTCAACTACTAATTTTCAGTGCTCTGTCATTTCGAGGGAGTTTATTTTAGGATATTTAGATTACACTGACATTTACTAAATTCACAACAATTCTATTGTATCATTTCCATTTCAAAGTTTATCCACATAGGGTTTTAATTTGTGGATTCTGGGACTTATCAATGTCTGCAGTATGGGTTAAATAATTCCCTTTTAGAAAAGCTAACAGACCTTTAAACACAAAAGTGAATAAAGATTTCATGTTTACTTTTAAACTTCATAGTAATGTCTAATCTCAGCTTGTTGGTCTAAGTGACCACTAGCTCAAAGTGGGACAGTGCTCCGCCCATTAATCCATGCTACTAATACCAAGCAAATTGGAAGTTCGTTTAATAATTATATATATAAATAATTAACTGTTTTGTGTTTTATTTCACATTTTATTTAATTTACATGGTTAATTTAATTGGTTGACTTGTGGACTGTTGTACTTTTACTTGTAGTAACGTTAAATCAACGTGTAAAATTGCTGCCAGTGTTTATATACTGATAACCTTAAAAACGTGTTATGACTGGGACATGTGCTAATGCCCCGTTTCATGCGAGGGAATATAGTTTCAGTGATATTACATTACTTACACGTTAGCAAGTCCAGAAGGTTTTATTCATAACTATTAGTACAGTACAAACATCACTCACTCCAAACTGGCTGTTCTGTGTTTACGTCACTTTCCTATTAATTTTTCACGGTACTTAAATATAATTAATTTCTGTTATTCGGCAATGCCGACTTAAAACTCTGCTGTTTTTGAAAATAACCGCGTTAGTTCGCTAATGCTACTGTAGGTCAT